>NC_053495.1:45966415-46566415 GCF_905171775.1 Rana temporaria
CCGATTGAATTTCCCCACAGACGATCAGTTTTTTAACCATCAGATAATTTTAAAACAGGTTCTAAGTTTTTTCACCGATGGGAAAAAAAATGATGGGGCCCACACACGATCAGTTTGTCTGATGAAAACGGTCCATCAGACCGTTTTCATCAGACGAACCGATCGTGTGTACGCGGCATAACAGGTGTTGTAACCATTTCCTTAAGTATCCAAAATTAAAACAAATTGTTTTTTTAACATGTATTTTAAAAATATAATAATTTACATAAGTACCCCAAAAAAAAAATTTTTTTTTTTTTTTTTTAGCTATCATAAATACTCTCCTAATACCAGCCTTCTGTAACTCTCCAAACATAAGATTTCCCGTTGAGAGGAACAGTACTCTGATGAACCAATCAGAACAGTACAGTCAACAGTTTGAACATGCTGACGAGAGGAGAAAGCAAAAGGATGGCATGATCAGTGCTGCTTCCCCTTCATTGTCTATTGGCAAGTCGGAAGAGGGATGATGACGAATTATCTTACCAATAACAAAGAATAGTGAGGTCACCAACTTGACAATGCTGACTGGCAGAAATGCAGTCACAAGACCAGCCCAACACAAGTCAAATCATTTGGCAGGTAAACCAGTTCCCATATGTAGATTTCAATGTACTGTACTATGTTTTGAGTTCATCATTAATAAGAAATAACACCCTACTGTTCAACCTTTTTTACAGGTACATTTATTGTCATATATTAAAGCCCAGCTTCAGACAAAACATTTTTTTTTAATAGAATGGGGAAGGGTATTTTTTTATTTTATTTAAATTTTATTTTTGTCCCCATAGTGGAAATGTACCCTCACTTCCTATTTTGTCTGACGCCAGTCACCTCAACAGGAGCTGGGGAAAATCTCCCCAATGGGGACACAGAGAATAATCAATTTTCCTGCTATACACTTTTCTGTGAGCTGCCATGGTCTTTATGATTCCAGCTCTGCATTGACTGCTCTGCCATACTTATCCCTGCTTGCTAATAGCTGTTAAAGGGGTTGTAAAGGAAAAACATTTTTTTAATAATAAGCATCCTTTACCTGCAGACATTCCTCTTTTCACTTCCTCATTATTCGTTTTTGCTCAGAAGTTGCTCTATTTCTTCTCTGTTCTGTTCACTTCCTGCTTGTCTGACTGTTACTCACCACCGTGAAGTGAGGCTTTACTGCGGTGGTCAGTACCGTGCTCACCCCCTCCTGGGAACTACATCTGTGTGGAAGGACGCTCTCTACGTGTTAAAGACTTCAAGGAGGTGTGAATTACTGGGCGTGCCGCAATGCATACTGGGAAATGTAGGGCCAAATTCTCAAAAAGTCTGCGTAACTTAAATTTCAGCAGTTAAGTTACACTGACTTAAAATTTCTACCTAAGTGCCTGATCGTCAAAGCACTCAGGTAGAAATTACACGCTGTGTAACTTAAGTGCCGCCGTCGTAAGGCGGTCCTCCTCTCCTGGGGGCGTTTAAAATTTAAATGAGGCGCGCTCCCGCGCCGGCCGTACTGCGCATGCGTGTGACGTCATTTTCCCGACGTGCAGCGCGCGAACGTAATTAACGCCGGTCGGCTTTGAGAATTTCGACGGGACACTAAAGTTGCGACGGGTGAAAAAAAAAGACGCGCCGGGAAAACAAATAATTATAAAAAAAAAAGTCAGCGTCGCTCAGCATGCATTCCTGAGAGGGAGAACTCCATGCCAATTTTCAAAGAAAAAAAACGGCATGGGTTCCCCCCCCAGGAGCATACCAGGCCCTTAGGTCTGGTATGGGTTGTAAGGAGACCCCCCTCCGCCGAAAATTCGACGTAGGGGGTCCCCCTACAATCCATACCAGACCCGTATCCAAAGCACACTACCCGGCCGGTCAGGAATGGGAGTGGGGACGAGCGAGCGCCCCCCCCCTCCTGAGCCGTGCCAGGCCGCATGCCCTCAACATGGGGGGGTTGGGTGCTCTGGGGCAGGGGGGCGCACTGCGGGCCCCCCCACCCCAGAGCACCCTGTCCCCATGTTGATGAGGACAGGACCTCTTCCCGACAACCCTTGCCATTGGTTGTCGGGGTCTGCGGGAGGGGACTTATCGGAATCTGGGAGTCCCCTTTAATAAGGGGGCCCCCAGATACCGGCCCCCCACCCTAAGTGAATGGATATGGGGTACATCGTACCCCTATCCATTCACCTGGAGGCAAAAAGTAAAATTTAGTAAACACACAACACAAGGCTTTTTAAAATAATTTATTATTCTGCTCCGGATGCCCCCCCTGTCTTCGTTATTAGCTCAATTAGCAGGGGGGGCTTCTTCTTCCACTCTCCGGGGGTCTTCTTCCGCTCTCCGGGGGGGGCTGCCTGTTTGAAATCGAGCTAACACACAAACATAGCAGGCAGCCAGCGCTGAAGAAGAAGGCACCGGAGAGCTGCAGAAGAACCGGGGTTTGCCGAGTCAACAGCGGAAGAGGGGAGAAGATGGAAGAAGCCCCCCGGAGTCCGGAGAAGCCCCCCCCCCGGAGAGCGGAGAAGACCCCCGGAGAGCGGAAGACCCCCGAAGAGCGGAAGACCCCCGGAGAGTGGAAGAAGAAGCCCCCCCTGCTAATTGAGCTAATAACGAAGACAGGGGGGGCATCCGGAGCAGAATAATAAATTATTTTAAAAAGCCTTGTGTTGTGTGTTTACTAAATTTTACTTTTTGCCTCCAGGTGAATGGATAGGGGTACGATGTACCCCATATCCATTCACTTAGGGTGGGGGGCCGGTATCTGGGGGCCCCCTTATTAAAGGGGACTCCCAGATTCCGATAAGTCCCCTCCCGCAGACCCCGACAACCAATGGCAAGGGTTGTCGGGAAGAGGTCCTGTCCTCATCAACATGGGGACAGGGTGCTCTGGGGTGGGGGGGCCGTAGTGCGCCCCCCTGCCCCAGAGCACCCAACCCCCCCATGTTGAGGGCATGCGGCCTGGCACGGCTCAGGAGGGGGGGGACGCTCGCTCGTCCCCACTCCCATTCCTGACCGGCCGGGTAGCGTGCTTTGGATACGGGTCTGGTATGGATTGTAGGGGGACCCCCTACGTCGAATTTTCGGCGGAGGGGGGTCTCCTTACAACCCATACCAGACCTAAGGGCCTGGTATGCTCCTGGGGGGGAACCCATGCCGGTTTTGAATTTAAAAATTGCCGTGGAGTTCTCCCTCAGGAATGCATACCAAATGCCGTCGCTGGAATGGGCCTTTACAAGGTTTGGCTAACTTTCCACATTATAAAACCAGCCCTAGTTTTGCGCCGGCAAATTCGGAACTTAGGCAGAAATCAAAGTGCTGAAATGCTTTGAAAATCTGCTTAAGTCCTCATTTGCATACGCAAAGCTGCATTTCAATGAGAAATGCCCCCAGTGGCGGATGCGGTACTGCATCCTAAAATCTGACCGTGTAAGTGTCTTACACATGTCAGATTTTCTGCCTAACTTTGGAAAAAGCCTTTTGAGAATCGTTTCCAAAGTTAGGCACAGGGATACGCAGGCTGAACAGCAGTTAAGTCTGCGTATCTCTTTTGAGAATTTGGCCCGTAGTTCTTACATGAACGAGCGATGCAAACCAGAAAGTGAATGAGAGAACAGATACTAGAATGCCAGAGGTGATATAGATGAAGGAATTTAATAGGTATTTACTCGTTTTTAACAGAATCATTACACTATTCTGTCTGTCTACCTTGCAGACATTAATTTTAGGCAAAAAATTTTTTTCCTTTACAACTTTAAGTATTATATGTGATCTGTAACAGCATTTGTACGGGTCAAAGTTCCACATGACTTTACTCCCAATGAAGATAATATATTGAAAATAAAAAAAGTATATATATTTATATATATATATATATATTTATATTAGTAAAAAAATATTCCTTGCCATCAAATGTGTTGGATGGTCTGGGTGACATGTGCACTTATTTCATGAGCATCAAATACTCGCACTAGTATGTGCTATGTCACTCAGAATTTCCATGATTGCAAGCCCAGGAAAATAGCATCACTCTACAAAATTATTTATATTTTTCTTTATAAACTTTTTTATTGACTACAAGGTAAAGAAAACATTACAAGCACATTATAAAGACACAAGGTTAGAGCAAGCAGAATCACAGTGCAGTATTATAGTAGAATAAGAAGATTGGCTTCTATAACTCTGAACATTTTAGGGGTAACCTTGGCAAACAGGATGTTGAGGAGGCAGGGGGAACATTCCACAAAAAGCTATACCTTAAAGCGGTAGTTCACCCTCCTTTCCATCATTAGACCATTAAATTCGGCATCGTAGCGCGAGCTACGGTATGCCGGTCTTAAATTTTTAATCCCCGTACTCACTGTGGTATCGATGATTGAAGAATCCGACTCCCGCGGGGAATGGGCGTGCCTATGGAGAGGGAGGATGATTGACGGCCGGCTCTGGCACGTCACGCTCCCCGAAGACAGCCGGAGTAGGTCTCGGCTATTCACGACGCCTGCGCACAGGCTATGCGCAGGCGCCGTGAATAGCCAAGCCTATTTCGGCTATTTCCGGAGAAGCGTGACGTGCCAGGGCCGGCCGTCAATCACCTTCTCTCACCATAGGAACGCCCATTCCCCGGATTCTTCAATGAGAGATAGCACAGTGAGTACGGGCATAAAAAATGTAAGACCGGCATACCGTAGCTCGCGCTACGATGCCGAATTTAATGGTCTAATAAAAAAAAACTTTTTTTAACAGGGTGAACCCCCGCTTTAATGTAATGTAACTAATTATTTATGCAAACAAATTATTTGTTTACATGTGCCTGTTAATATAAATATTCAATGTATTTTCTAGATAAATAGCCGGGGCTAAGCTAATTAAATATAAATAAACAAAAAATAAGCAATTAAAACCTATGAAATACCAGTAAATACTGTATATCCCAATATACGTGTAGCGCTACCCCCGAAGGAGTCGCCGATTTGTTTTTGGGATCGGCATATTGAGTCACCTTGATGTGGCGTATGGGTGCAGTTGGAGAACAAAGCAGTGAGTGAAGGTACAGACAGCGAATAAAGGGTTTCCTCAATGCTTTACTCCAGGCCAAACACGGCCAACATCAACATTAAATGGGAAGAGCAGGCTGATGAAGAAAAGGGAGAACCCCGCAGTGTCAGGCCCGGACACCAATTGAGCAGTACCTGCTCAATATAGTACCAAACTGTAATTTGTCTCCACTCCAGATGGAGTGGGCAAAGTGCCCCCGGACAGACCCCTCCCACAAGCCTGGCAGCCGAAACGCCACTCAGGATCTGCTGGGAGGAACAGATCTCCCTCACAGACCCGGCTCCAGGGCCTCCGCCACAGGCCAACTACCTTAGGTAAGCCAGACGGATAAATGGAGCGAATCCTCCCAGCAGGCCCCAGCATAGGTCACTAGATGACAGAAAAACGTACCCGTCAACATTCCGGTCACCAGATCACCGATTGGCTCGCCCAAGCACCGCCGGACAACCCGCCCCCGGGTTCCCCTCAAGCCGACCCCCCAATCGAACGGCACCCAGCCCGGGATCCCCTCAATAGAACCGGGGACCCAGCAAGTCACTGGAATCCCCTTTTACTTCCGGATGAGGGTTTGTGTAGACTGCAATTCCGGCCTGGTGGGCCTCGCTGACAGGGTCCATGGATGCGCGCACCCTGAAGGTGGAAGCCGCACCTGAAACCGGGACCCTGCTAAACTTGCTTAGCACATGACACCGGTCACAGATATACCCTTCCCCAGCATGCCTTGCGAGGGAGAAACTTCTCTAATTGGCTGCTGGGGAAAGTTGCTCTGCCAGAACCCCTCTGGTGCCAACTGCTGGGCAGGGATGGTATTGCATCCCTGGAGCACAGACTGACCCAGTGGACGTTTCTGGAATGACAGAATTCCCAATTTTAGTAAATTGTGAATGGGAGCAAAGTAACTCTCCCATTCCCCACTAACTTTAGCGTAGTGCCCATACTGAAAGTAAGGGGGCGCTACATACAGTACTACCAAACTAACCAAGGTGTCCTGCAGCATAAAACACCAACATCTCCTTCAAAGTACCCTTAAAGCGGAGGTCCACCCTGAAATTAAACTTCATTCTAATAGCTTCCAAGTAATCTCAAATAAAACATTTTCTAAAAAAAAAAAAAAATTCTTTCCTGCAAATTGCGGTTTCTAGGCAGATTTGCTAATCTGCCTAGTTCCTGGACCGCGGTGGGTCTTCTTCCCTTCCTAAGCTGCCTGGCCTCCTGGGAAATGAGTGTCATAATTTCCCAGGAGTCTGTGCACTTTACTCTGCCGAAAATTCCATGCAGGAAATGACACGATTAAGGAGTCTGGATTCTGTTATCTGTGTTGTCATAACAACGGGACCTGTTGTCATGACAACAAAACAAACTAACGGCGCTACGAGCGCCGTTCTACTGCGCATGCGCGAGATGAAGAGGTGCATGCTGCACCTCTCTCTGAATAACCAGGAAGACACAGGAACTGGGCTTCACATGCCCACAGCTATGATGGAAACGTCCACAAGATCGCCGAGAGGATATCAGGTAAGTGTTTCCACTGATATATGTACCGATGGTGATTTTTGAATATGTTTTAAGCAATATTCACTGTAATTATTTTTGTATTATGCCCGGAACCCCGCTTTAAATCTGAGCTTTCAAAAAGTAGGCTTGGTTGCCGCCATGCTCCAGCACTGCCCCCTGTCTGCTCACTCTGTAGCTGCCCTCACACACATTAAAGACTAAATAACCAATGCACATAATCTTGTGGTATGAGATTGAAAAGGCAAAAGGCATTGTTTTAAGATTTTAAGAATTGTGCACTCTTTCTGACTTTGGCATAGTGGCAATATTTTTTGGATAGTGTTAGCAGTTCTATAAACTTTGGGATAAACTCACAAAAAAGTATTTTAATTATGGATGCCTTACCCACTGGTTTCCTGTATCCCTTGGGTGATATCCCAGCACTTGCTGCTGCAATTAGTGTGATATATAATATGTGTATTGGAGAATGAGGCCCCTCTATCCTGACCTTGGAAGATCTGAGATCTGAGTCAGATCTTAGCTTTGGAGTCCCTGAGAGGCTTAGGCAATGAGTGGTTGGAGGGCCTTTCCTGCCAGGAAACAGAATGCACATTTTGTTTCAGGTGATGCCCTCTGGGAAAGCATAAGACAAAGTTTTTAGTTTGTCATATGGTCCTCTTGATAGTAGTTAGCCTGGATCCCAGTGGCACTGGAGGGTATCAAACATGTGTTCTTATGACGAATACCCTCCGCCACTGGGTGGCACTTACAGTGTACCTACAATCGAAAAATAACTTTTGAGGAAAGTGGATAAACAGCGCTGGACCCATAGGGTTATCTTGCTGGTATTGTTATCTTAAGGTAATTATGTTAGTGTAAATGATCTGGTTCCCAGGCAGGCAGCTTTTACACCCCAGAGGATCACCACAGCCTCATTGGCTTGTAGTGTAATGTAACAAAAATTGAGCTTGATGCGCCACACCACTGCTAAGAGGTCCACATACGACTTTATTTCAATAAAAGTGAGGGGCACAATTCAAAAAATATCCAATGTGTTTCGGGGGTACAAGAGCGCCCCCTTCATCAGGGCTTGACTGACAACAACGTGAACAAACAAGAAATGAAATTGACCTGCAATGGTATTTTTTCATTGTGAATTACAAGCACAAGCCTTGTCAGCTATATGTTTGGCATCCAATCTGCTGGCAAGGCCTGTGTTTAAAATGCATACTGGAAAATATACCATTAAAGGTCCAGTTCACATTGTTGTCAATCGAGCACTGATGGCGAGGGCACTTTTAGACCCCCTGAAATGTGTTGGCTGCTATTTAATGGAATAAAGTTGTATCTGGAGCTCTGATGCCTTGTACACACGACTAGTTTTCCCATCCAGAAAACTGCCATGACAGCTTTTGACTGGAAAACTGGCCCTGTGTATGCTCCATGGCAGTTTTCCCGACACGAAAACCGCTGGGAATGCCGGTGGGAAAAATGAGAACATGTTTTTTTTTTCCTTCCGTGATTCCTGGTGGTCTTTTTTTCCGGCAGTTTTCCTATGGTAAACACTGCGAGGGCGCATACACACAGCCGGGATTCCCGGCCAAAGCTCTCATGGCAGTTTTCCTGCCTGGAAAAACGGCCATGTGTAGGGCAATTTGCCACCTTTCTCCATGCCCCGGGTGGCAATGGTGGGTGTGTGAGGGGGTCCTCCCACACAGCCCGCCCTACCTGCTCCGCTTTGAAGCCCAATGGGGCAGAGGGACTCCCTATAAGGGAGTGAGTGGATCTAGCCAGCTCAACCAGCCCTGTTAGTTCTTCGCCTCTCTTTTTAGAGACCGCGTGGTCAAAGTGCGTGCATGTTAACCCAATTTCGAGTGCGTGTAAGTGTGGTGGTTTTTTGTGGGAGGGTGGTGGGCGTACTAAGCGCAAGCTTACCTCGCATAGCACACCCACCGGGAGCCGGGCTGAGACCACCAAACTCAATTCACATGTAGCTGAGCACGTGATCCGAACCTCTAGCTGCAGAGGTGAATGGCTTGTCAGCGCAGTGCCAATCGCGTCGAGCCACCGCAGCTCCCCCTTAAAAGTAAGTTTTAGCCCAGAAATACATAGCAGGTGTCCTACAGTTGCCTCACTTCAGGTTTGACTGGCTGTTGTTTCACCCTCAGTAATATACGACCACCATGTCCAAGGGTGGGTGGTTTGTAAGGCGGAGTGAGGAAGCAACTGATCAAATTTGGAGGGATCCAGGATTATTTCTGTTAGAAGGGCCACAATAAGAGACCAGTTTTAAATATTCTGAATAATTCAACTTGCCTGCAACTCTACTAAAGACATTAATATTGGGATATCAGTTATTGTTTTCTGATAGATTAACCCCTTAATTTTGAGGAAGAGATTAAATAAAAGAAAAAATACATAAGAGAGAATAATTATGATGCCTGACTGCAATATGAGAAGTACCCCGACACTCCAGATCTGGGCTTTTTAGGCATTTACACAAGTCTACATAGTTAAGTCACTGGCAGCCAGTAATAATATACTACAAATAATTGTACTGTTACTGGTAACATTCTATAGAATTTTCAATACAATTTTAGTAGTTAGTTAGAGTTATTACTCATTAAATATAGTAAAATTAAATTGATTTATATGTGTCCCATTTCATTTTAAACGTAACTGTAAATAATGCAATATATTCAAATATAAGATTTTAATTATATGGTAAAAATTATATGTGAAATCTATTAATATTTTATTTGACATTTACATTTTTAATATTTGCTTTGCATGTAGAACAATTGTAAATGGCCCTTTCCACTGTTTTTAAAAGAATGAAATGTTGCTATAGAAATTAAACTAAAAAAGGGGTATACCTGAATTTTCCTATAAAATAAATTATAGAGATTAAAAAAAGAATAACATTCAATTTTTAGGCATTAACAAGGGACCTTTTGCATTTTTAACTATGATAGATTGCAGTTGAGTCATGTACATTATGAGGCACTTCTTTTATATTAAAAAGGTCTGGCATGTAAAATACTGCTATAAAATATGTTTTATACTATTAGAATGGTTTCTATAGTTTCTATATTTTATTAATAGCAGCTAATTAAGCTCATGCCATTTTTGTGATACTCCTTTGCTCTACATATCTAAAAATTAAATGAATTATTTCTTTACATCCCCTTTACACACAACGCTATATTAAAAATGAAATAAGTGACAAAAAAAAAAAAAATCTGCCTTTAGAAATATTGAACACAGTAATCAATTTATCATCATCACTTTATATTACATCTTATATTTATAATTACAATTATAATTGGTGGCAAATTTCAGGTTGAACTGGAATTGTCCTTGTATGCTTTGAGAAGGTGTTGTTTTATTTTTGATTAATGCATTTGTTTGATAGATGTAATTATTTATAATGAATTCATATATTTTTTTTAAAGTGTCTACTTGTATAAATAAAGATATGAAGCCAAATGTAAAAAAAAAAATCCCTTTTATAATAAAAAACAACAGGAAAAAAAAAACACTAAGCAGTAATGGGTCTGTAATGAAGCTTTTGCCAGTTGTGCCCCTGAGCTATGACCCTAGCAGGTAACTGCGAAAGGCCGATTATCCTAGCCTGTTTTTCCTCTGTGTACCTGACCTGCATCTGGATGTAATTCATACTGACCTTGGTTCTATTCTTGGCCATCCTCAAGCACTGCAGGGCATCTGGAAAGGGAAGTTAGCCGTTTTGTTCGACCATCTTCTGGAATCCCGAGCCCCATTTGTGTGTTTCTTGTTGACTTTTGCTCAAAATCTTTGCGCTGTATCCCCCTTGCTCTGGTCTCTCCATGGTCCCTCCAGAAACATAGGCCTGTGTTCACTTTCTGAGAGCATGTGAAATTCAGGAAACCCTCTGCCTGGAGGTGCAAGGTGTTTGGAAAATGTGACAGCAACATATGTAGGAATGGAAAATGAATGTTTGGGGAAGCTCAGAGGATTGAGCTGTACAGACTATGTAAAACATTTTGTACCGCAGTGTGTATACATCGGACGGCGGTGGTATGAAATACGTTTATAGGCTCCATGTGTGACAGTGGTTAACCCTCTTTATTTGCTACAGCAAACTATTTCTCTGGATTTTTTTTTTTATACAAAGTATTTTATTAAATCAAATCTGTCACATTATAACACCAATCTGGATCCAGGCTGTTAGTGGAAAAGGTATTTTAATGTATTCTGTAATTTACTGTCCGTGTGTTTCTTTTTTTTTCTCTCTCTCTTTGACAGATTCCCTTTATGAAACGTACATGGTCATGAATTTAAAAAAAATAACTGCATTTATCAAAGCTAAAAACGTTGCAACCGGAGTATAATAGCTATAATTACTAAATAAATAAACAAAGAAAAATGTGGATTGCACATTTTGAAGAGAAAATAGGAAAAAAAAAGCTTGCATTAAAGGAGCTTAACCACTTCAATACTGGGCATTTTCACCTCCTTCCTCCCCAGGCCAATTTTTAGTTTTCAGCGCTGTCGCACTTTCAATGACAGTTGCGCGGTCATGCAACACTGTACCCAAATGAAAGAAGAGTGATAAGTTTGAAAAAAAATATATTTTTTACTTTTTGCTATAATAAATATGCCAATTTAGTGCGATATACTGGATTATCTACTAGTTCTGTATTCTCATATGAGTTAACCCTCATTTTATATCTGCATTGCTTGTATGGATCTGTACCACCATCTATTTTCTCAATAAAAGTTTGTAAACAAAAAAGAAAAAAAATATGCCAATTTAAAAAAAAAAAAAAATGTCCTCAGTTTAGGCCGATATGTATTCTTCTACATATTTTTTGTAAAAAAAAAAACGCAATAAGCGTATATTTATTGGTTTGCGCAAAAGTTATAGCGTCTACAAAATAGGGGATATATTTATGGGATTTTTTTAACTAGTAATTGGCGGCGATCTGCGATTTTAATCATGACTGTGATGTTGTGGGGGACATATCGGACACTTTTGACACTATTTTGGGACCATTCACATTTATACAACGATCAGTGCTATAAAAATGCACTGATTACTGTGTAAATGTCACTGGCAGGGAAGGGGTTAACACTAGGGGGCGATCAAGGGGTTAACTGTGTTACCTTAGGGAGGGATTCTAACTGTAGGGGAGGGCAATCACAAGGGGAGAAGACCGATCAGTGTTCCTCTGTACTGGGAACACACCATTGGTCTCCTCTCACCTGACAGGACGTGGATCTGTGTGTTTACACACACAAATCCACGTCCTCACTCTATTACCGGCAATTGTGGGTGCCCGGCGGACTTCGCGGCCGCCGGGCACGCGCACCGGCTTCCGAGTGACGTGGCAGGCAAGCGCGCGCCCCCTAGGCGGTCGGGAAGCCCAGGACGTCATATGACGCCCGCCCAGGATGGGAGATCCCTCCTGCAGATGTCATTTGACACTGGGCTGGTAGAGAAGTGGTTAAAGAAAGCTGTGTGATAAAAATCGTAATGAAAGTCTTAAAATCATACCAGACCAGGACAGGCAAGATGATGATCCGACTTTGATCCTACTTCAATGATATTCGATGGGCTGAAGTCGGACCAAAGTAGTACAGGAACCTTTTTTAACCACTTCAATACCCAGCCATAGTAATATGACATCCACAGATGGGATCTACCATCCTGGGTAGACGTCATATGATGTCCTGGGCTTTGTGGGGGGATACATGAATGATGGGTGCAGCTAGAGGCATCATTCAGATATCCTTCTCTTCTGCCGGCGATTCTGCGCACGATAAGAACGATCATAGTGGCAGTACCGCCGCTTGATTGTTCTTGTAGGCGGCGGGAGGGGACATCCCCCCTCCCGCTGCCATCCGGTGCTTCTCCGGGCTCTCCCGTGCCATCAGAGGCCCGCAGAATGAATCGTCTGGTGCCGGTGTCTATTCACATGACGAGCATAGAGATGACTCTCTATGACCGTCGGAGACCTGGGCGTGATGTGATGACGTCACGCCCGGGTTCCCAGAAGTAAACAAAGCCACGATTGCGGCTAGTAAGCATGAGAACGGCAAATTTTTTTTCACGATCTCATGCTTTCCAGCCTGGAGGAAAGATGTGGGGTCTTATTGACCCCGCATCTCTCCATAAAGAGGACCTGTCACACACATTTCCTAAAAGTAAGTAAAAAAAATAAATAAATAATAAAAAATAAAAATAAAAACGCCCCTGTCCCCGGTAGCTTGCGCTCAGAAGCGACCGCACACGTAAGTCCCGCCCACATATGTAAACGCCACTTAAACCACACATGTGAGGTATCGCCGCGTGCGTTAGAGCGAGAGCAAAAATTCTAGCACTAGACCTCCTCTGTTACTCTAAACTGGTAACCTGTAAAAAAATTCAAAGCATTGCCTATGGAGATTTTTAAGTACTGAAGTTTGGCGCCATTCCATGAGTGTGCGCAATTTTAAAGCGTGACATGTTAGGTATCTATTTACTCAGTGTAACATCATCTTTCATATTTTACAAAAAAATTGGGCTAACTTTACAATTTTGTTATTTTTTAATTCATGAAACAATTTTTTTTCCCCAAAAAAATATGTTTATTTAATTATTGCGCAAATACGTTGCAATGACCGTAATTTTATTCCCTAGGGTGTCTGCTAAAAAAACATATACTGTATTTGCTGGCGTATAAGACTACCTTTTACACTTAAAAAAACTGTCCAAAAATCAGGGGTCGTCTTATACGCCGGGTCAGCTGCTCGGATGCCTGCTGGATGTGCAGTAATACTGTATGTAGCTTTGGCTACATACAGTATTTACCTCTTAGCCAATCCCGATGAGCGATGTATTCAAATAAATACAGAGCCTGCTCAGATTAGAGCAACAACCATCTACCATACATACAGTAGCCTGCTTGGATTGGCTTTGAGAGTCAGAGAGGCGTGGACTGATGTTACAGCCTCTGGCAATCCAAGCAGGCTTTGTATTCATTAATAGAATACATCGCTCACCGTGATTGACTCCAGCAAGAATGAAGAAGAATATGGCTCCATAAGGAAAAAATATGAAGCGCCGGAAGCCTCGGAAGGGGGGTCGTCTTATATGGTGAGTACAGGGAAAAAAATATAAAAAAACTGTAAAATTAGGGGGTCGTCTTATACGCCTGGTCGCCTTATACACCGGCAAATACGGTATAATGTTTGGGGGTTCTGAGTAATTTTCGAGCAAAAGAATGATGATTTGTACATGTAGGAGAAAGTGCCAGAATAGGCCCGGTATTGAGGTGGGTATAAAAGCCCTGTATTGAAGTGGTTAAAGTCGGACCGACTTGTGTCGGAGCAGTTAGGACGGCTCTGTTAGGGAATCATTGATTTACACACGTCATGCCACACGTGCTCCCAAAGTTGGAGCATATGTCGTACCAGTGTGAACTATGGAGTATTCACCTCATTTCATGTGAAAGGCTGTAACAGCAAGGGAAGTAATGGAGTCCTTCCATATATTTGCAGTTGAATTAAACCTGGAGTTCTACAAATATACCCTTCCTGTTTAAAGTGAACCTGTGACCAGATCATGCTAATATTTACAGATTCTAAACAAACAGTAAAGGCACTTAAAAATAAGCTCCCCAACTCATCTCTGTATCTATAAGCATTGTCGATAAATACATTTTCAAAGTTCATATCAGGGCAGGTTTCCAGCCCTCTAATGTAAATAACCATCAGGTGTTTTGATGTTATTAAAGGGGTTGTAAACCCACTTTGAAAACAAAAAAAAACTAACACCTGCAAGACAAAGGCAAAATGAGCTAGTATGCATAGTATACTAGCTCATTATGTAATACTCACCTGAGATCGAAGCCCTCGCAGCAGTGCCCGTACACAGCACCGGCCGCCGATATCACTCCCGGGGGTGACTTCCGGATATCGCGGCTCCGGCGCTGTACGATGTACGCCGGAAACCGCCTGTAACGGCACAGTCTAATTGATGCAAGGGCACAACGATGAGTTTGGCACATGCAGACACAGGGGATAATTCCTAAACCGTGGTTTTTAACCCTTTCTCGTCTGCTAGTGGTGGGTAAAACCCCGCTAGCTCTCTAATAGCGCTGCGAAATTAGCGGTAAAGCGCCGCTAAAAAAAGCGGCGCTTTACTGCCACCGAACCTCCCACCCCAGTGTGAAAGGTGCCTAAGGGACACTACCAAATCATATTACTATCATCATTAGTAAATGTTTAACCACTTCAATACCATGCACTTTCGTCCCTTCCTGCCCAAGACAGTTTTGAGCTTTCAGCGCTGTCGCACTTTGAATAACAATTGCGTGGTCATGCAACACTGTACCAAAACTAAATTTTTCATAATTTTCTTCCCACAAATAGAGCTTTCTTTTGGTGGTATTTGATCACCTCTGCGGTTTTTATTTTTCGCTAAACAAACTAATAAAGGGCGACATTTAAAAAAAATGTTTTTGCTTCTGTTATAAAATGTTGCTTTCTCCTTCACTGACAGGCACTGATGAGTCCGCACTGATGTGCACTGATGAGGTGTCACCGATGGGCACTGATGAGTTGGTACTGATAAGGTGGCACTGATGGGCATTGATGAGGAGGCACTGATATGTAGAATTGATGGGCACTGATAGGCGGCACTGATATGCAGCACTGATGGGCATCGATAGGTGGCACTGATAGGCACTGACAGGCGGCACTGATGGGCACTGATAAGCGGCACTGATTGGCACTGACAGATGGCATTGATGGACACTAATAGATGGCACTGATGGGCAGCACTGATTAGGCAGGTACTGGACAGGTGTTAATGTTGGGCACTGATTGGCACTGTGATGGACACTGATTTGCACTGTGGTGGACACTGATTGGCACTTTATTGGGCACTGAGAGGGGGTTATGCTGGGGCACAGACTGGGTACCGATTGGCAGCTGATGGGTAAAATTGATGGGGGCTGTGCTGATAATCAATGTGCTGATTATCAGCACAGACGACCCCCCCGACAGGGAGAGTTGCCGATCGGCTCTCCCTGTCAGCGCGAACTGAGGAATGCCGTTTACCGGCACTTCCTGGTTACTGCTGTGATCAGCTGTGATTGGTCAGCTGTAATCGGAGATACGGTGTGTCAGACTGACACGCTGCACTCGCGATCGCTGCACTGCATGCCCCCACGGGCGCACGCCGGCATGTTAGGATATAAGAACCACTTCCCAAAAATTGACTTTATTATTTAAGATATAACTGATTACCCTTCTCTTTCCCTTACCCCTGGTTAGTGAGACACCGCTGCACATGAAACAGTGTAACTTGTAACTGCACTTTAATGTTAAAGTTTTATATTAAGGTGTCTGGGTTTTATCAATGAGCAACTATAGATGCTTTATAATGACTTGATGCTTGTGCAAAAAATCCATATATATGTTGTACCTGTAATATTAACATTCATCCAATATTGACTTAAAACGCTATTAACTTTACACTCTTTCAGATTCTCTTAATTTTTTGTGCTACCTTTAAGGCCCTGATGTAGCGGGAGTTCCCACGAAACGCGTAGGCCACACTTCTGATATCTCACACCAGGACCTGCACACCCTAGGCCCAGGAAACACTAGACTGTATATTTCTTGTATTGTAATAGATTTTAAAATCTCCATCCATGGCGTAGTCTGGAGATGTTTGCGTCTACTACTCCTTTTTTCTTTTTTTTTTCTTTTATCTTCACCTAACTGAGGTTTATATTTTTGTATTGAAACTGCATAAATTTAATAAAAATTTTCAATTATTTAAAAAAAAATCCCCATCCATGGATGGCAAATAAAGTTTTTTCGTACGCTTTTAAAATTGTGTTATATATCATTATTCATAGGGCACAATTTTATTCAAAGGTTCCACTATACCTTACCTCAAATTTATATTGTATATAAATGCAAACAGAAAAAAATTACCGCGCTAAAGCCCTATATAAGCTGCAACTAAAAGTGATATACACACCAAAGTACAAGAAAAAGAGATGTAGTTGCGCTAATAAATTAAAAATAAATAATTGTGAATAAGTGAAGGATGGCAATATCCAATGAAATTAATCAAAAAATATTGGAAACAATGAAAGTTCAATTGTTCAAAATATCCAAATAAAGGTGCACTGAATAAATCCAATGTGAATCATGTGCTGATAAACCACCACCGATAAGGATCACCGTAAAAAATGCAAGCCTACCAGATGGCAAGCATAATCAGCTTGCAGGTGTAAACCCCAGCCCGGGCCTTTGATTGAACTGCAACAACACCGGAAAGTAGAATCCTCCAGGTATGCGTAGGTAGCAATAGGGACCCGGAAAAGACAACAAGGCTCACAATAGTGACGTACCATAAGAAAAACATATATGTAATAAATAAATTGCACTTCCAAGAAGGTTTCTTTGTAAAAGCATGGGATAAAAAGTAAAGCCGGTGCCCCAGACGACATCATTGTATGACGAAACGTACGTCGGGAGAGGAGACGTGCTGACGTGTGGCGTTACGGTCCTGTGTGGACGGGCGTTCGTGAGAACCGGCCGGCTTTACTTTTTATCCCATGCTTTTACAAAGAAACCTTCTTGTAAGTGCAATTTGTTTATTAAATATATGTTTTTCTTACGGTACATCACTATTGTGAGCCTTGTTGTCTTTTCCGGGTCCCTATTGCTACCTACGCATACCTGGAGGATTCTACTTACCGGTGTTGTTGCAGTTCAATCAAAGGCCCGGGCTGGGGTTTACAGCCGCAAGCTGATTATGCTTGCCATCTGGTAAGCTTGCACTTTTTACGGTGATCCTTATCGGTGGTGGTTTATCAGCACTTGATTCACATTGGATTTATTCAGTGCAATTTTATCTGGACATTTTGAACAATTGAACCTTTATTGTTTCCAATACTTTTTGATTCATTTCATTGGATATTGGTGGTTTATCAGCACATGATTCACATTGGATTTATTCAGTGCACCTTTATTTGGACATTTTGAACAATTGAACTTTCATTGTTTCCAATATTTTTTGATTCATTTCATTGGATATTGCTATCCTTCACTTATTCACAATTATTTATTTTTAATTTATTAGCGCAACTACATCTCTTTTTCTTATATTGTATATAGCATAATAATATATAATTTAGCTTAATTATAACAGTACATTTTCAACAGCAGCAGATTCTCATTCTCCCTCTTAACTGTGTGGGAAAAACATGGGATTGTGGGTAAATCTTATGCTGCGTACACACGACCGGTTTTTATGTCATGGAAAAAAACGTTGTTTTTCTCGACGTGATTCTTGTCAAGGTTGCCTTGCATACACACGATCGTAAAAAAAATGCTCGAGCAAAGCACGGTGACTTACAACACGTACAACGGCACTATAAAGGGGAAGTTCCATTCGAATGGCGCCACCCTTTGGGCTGATCATGCAAATTTCCCTTCTCATAACTTGCTTCATAAAATGCGCGTTTTTTTCCACGTCGTTAAAGCCTACACATGACCGTTTTTTACGATGAGAAAAACTAAGCGAAAAAATTTTAATGCCCATTTTTCTCGAGAAAAATGCTCTGGAGCCTACACACAACCGTTTTTAATGACCAATTAAAAAAATTGAATTTTTCTCATCATGAAAGACAGTCGTGCGTAGGCGACATTATACCCATGCGTAGGCGACATTATATGACATTTTTTCTTGTAGTTAAGAGGGCTGGGCAGGGAGGGAGCATTTGTCTTTTAGACACATGTCCCCTTCTATGACTCTGCATTTTTATTGGACAGCTGCGGCTAATGTTACTTTACCATTGGTCCAAGACTCCAAGCTGTCCATTGAGCTCAGTTCCTCTGACAAGAATTGAGGAGAGGCACTGTAAGCTCCAGACGGCGTCATCATGACGAAACCGGTCGAGCGGACGTATGCGGATCACAACACTTCCATACATTCATACAACGCCTGTTTGATTTTACCTAAATGTGAGTACCTAGCGTTTATCCATAACATTTGAGTTTCATACGGTATCACACTATTGGGATTCTTTCTCTTTCTGAGTGGACATTGGAAAAGGACCATAGGGGAATAATAGGTATCGCCAGAGCGCTGCACAGAGTGTATACTGTGGACGCCTGTTACCCCAGGAGAGGGTGTGGATCTGGTGAGTGCGGGACACACCAGAGCACGGAGGAAGGGAGCACAGAGTGAAACACCAGAGTAACTTATTAGAATTGGCACGAAGCATGCAGCACCTTTTTTTGCATGGACTACTATTAACTATTACTGTAGTAGCTTTAAGCTATATGGACTTATATATTTAATTATACCACTGGATTGGATCATTTGACTTTCCTATTAGGTTCAATTTATATGTATTCACTTATGCACAGTAATTCTGAAGATTAGCACTGTATGCAAAATTTTTAATTTACTGATTACATCATAGTTTTAGAACATTGGACGTTTATATTTATTTTTAGCTGATATATATGCACAATATTGCACTGCATTTTTTGATGATTAACATCGATTGTGCGTTTACAGCAGCACTAGTCACCTTACATTTTTAGTCTTAATTTCATTTTTGTTTATACATTTTCTTATTCATAATTATCACTTTCACCAGGAGGCGCCACCACCTACCAATATCCTTCTATCCACTGTAAGCTCAACCTCTCAGTCTGCTGCAAACAGAGACCCTCAAAGCTTTTTTTTTTGCCTCCCCTGCATCCCCTGACTGCACGTCAAATTCTGGCAAACTATCACAAGAGTGAGAGAGAGAGCTGTGCATGTCATAAGCCTAGGCTATTTACCAGACAAGATTCAGGAAAGTGCGCTATATAAGGTATTTACTGGCAGAATTTTTTTTTTTACTATGCAAAGTTAAAACAAACAACAAGGGCAGAAGATTTAATTGATGGAAAATTGAAAAAAAAATTAATGAAGTTCCGCTTTAAGGTGAGCCCAAAAAAACACAAAAAAAACCCCAACTCTCACTGTAACTTCCTATTTTGTACTGATGAATCCAATAGTCTTTCTGAATCACTTTGACCTAACATGCACCCAATTAAGTCCTTCTGCAGAAGCTGTAGTTAAAAAATATTTTGCATAATTATGTGCCATCTTCTATGATTACCAAATATTGATTGTGACTCTTCTATTACATTCACTATTCATAATATAGAATTATACAGCAAAAAATATATGTGATGAATCACCTGTAAAACATAGACCAGTGAGACTGATTATTATTGTACATTAATAATTAGTATGTTATGCGCAGAGCTTGGCTACTGAATAAACCAAAGAGAAACTCTAGGATAATTATAAGTGGAAAGCCTGAGATATTCGATTGTAAGCTCTTCTGAGCAGGGCCCTCTTAATTCTCTTGTATTTTATTGTATTTTAACTGTATATTTTTACCCTTTTCCATTTTTACCCTTTTATATTGTAAAGCGCTGCTTACTGTTGGCACTATATAAATCCTGTAAAATAATAATAATAATAATAATAATAACAATAATAATAATAGCCCCTAAACTTATTAAATGTGTTTAAAAAAAAAAAATGTAATTGAGAATTTATTTCGCTTTATGTATCTAAACCAAAGGCCAAAATGTAGGGCCAGATTCTCAAAGGAGATACGACGGCGTATCTCCTGATACGCCGTTGTATCTCTGAATCTGAGCCGTCGTATCTATGCGCCTGATTCTTAGAATCAGTTACGAATAGATTTCTACTAGATCCGACCGGCGTAAGTCTCTTACGCCGTTGGATCTAAACTGCATATTTACGCTGGCCGCTAGGGGCGTGTACGCTGATTTACGCCTAGAAATTTGTAAATCAGCTAGATACGCCAATTCACGAACTTACGCCCGGCCGACGGAGTACAGATACGCCGTTTACATTAGGCTTTTCCCGGCGTAAAGTTACCCCTGCTATATGAGGCGTACATGCGTCGTAACAATGTTAAGTATGGACGTCGTTTCCGTTTCGAATTTTGAAAATGTTATGTTGTTTGCGTAAGTCGTTCGTGAATGGGGCTGGACGTAATTTACGTTCACGTCGAAACCAATACGTCCTTGCGGCGTACTTTGGAGCAATGCACACTGGAATATTCCACGGACGGCGCATGCGCCGTTCGTGAAAAACGTCAATCACGTCGGGTCACAAGTTATTTACATAAAACACTCCCCCCTGTTCCACATTTGAATTAGGCGGGCTTACAACAGCCTATTTACGCTACGCCACCGCAACTTACGGAGCAACTGCTTTGAGAATACTGCACTTGCCCGTCTAAGTTGCGGAGGCATAGCGTAAATAGGATACACTACGCCAGGACAAAGATACGCTCATCTACGAGAATCTGGCCCGTAATGTATTGCAGTTGCCAGTCCTTGTGGTGGCTACATTAATTTTCCTTTTCAGTCTTTTCTCTTTATTTTAACTTAGTGATCCTGTATAACATAACCCATCCTAGGGGGGATCCGCCTCTGCCGACCGACCGATCAAAGTTGTTGAGTGGGGGGGGGGGAGCTGCTGGATGGAGGGTCGCCTTCAGTAATTTTGTGGCCCCTTACACAGCTGCAGTAAAGGGGCCCCCTGGAGCATCGAAGTTGTTGCATGGGGGGGCTGGGGGCTGTCAAGATTTACATCCATCTGCCAAAGTTGTTGAACGGGGGGTGCCGAGGATTACATCCATCTCTGAAGTTGTTGAGCCGATATTGCCGCGAACAGGGGATTGCTGAGAAAGTGCGGGTTGCCGTGATTGTCGCAAAATTGCGGGAGGGAGGTTGCCGCGACTGCTGCGAACGGGGGGGTTGCCGCGATTGGGCCCATGGGCTTGAGCCCAGTCAAGCCCAATAGTAAGTCCGGCCTTGACTGTACTGTATCTAGAGAGCAGCAGCTATGTCTCTCTAGGCCACTTGCTCCTCACTTGGACTACAATCATAGGTGTGCGCAGCTTATTGCATTAGGTCAGGGATCTTCAAACTACAGCTCTCCAGATGTTGTGGAACTACAAATCCCATGAGGCATTGTAAAACTCTGACATTCACAGACATGACTGGACATGATGGGAATTGTAGTTCCTGAACAACTGGAGGGCCATAGTTTGAGGACTCCTGAATTAGGGTGTGCACCCTAAAGCTCAAGCACACGTATGTCTACATATATATATACTATAGCTCCAACAGTTTGTAAAGCACTTTACAACATGATGGCAGACAGTACACTCACAATACAATTGAATACAGGAGGAATCAGAGGGCCCTGCTCGCTAGAGCTACTAATCTAAAAGGGAGGGTCAAGTGATACAAAAGGTAATAGCTGTGATGAGCTGATGGAGGAAAAAAAGTGCACTTATTAGGTGGAGGACGATTAGGCTTCTCTGAAGAGAAAAGTTTTCAGGGATCACCTAAAAGTGGACAGAGTAGGTAATAGTCTGATTGATAAGGGTAGAGAGTTCCAGAGGATGGGAGTGGTTTGGTAGAAGTCCTGTAGGCGAGCAAAGGAGAAGGAGTCAAGGGAACTAGAGAGCAGGAGGTCTTGGGAGGAAAGAAGAGAATGATTTGCTTGGTATTTTGAGACTAGGTTAGTGATGTAGCTTGGGGCCGAGTTTTGGATGGCTTTGTAAGTTATTGTTAGTATTTTGAATTTAATTAGTTGGGTGAGCGGATTAGGTGGGTGAGCGGATGCCAATGAAGGGATTGGCAGAGAGGGATGGCAGACACTGAAAGATTGGTAAGGTGAATGAGTCTAGCAGCAGTATTCACGATGGACTAAAGGGGGATAGCCTATGTACAAGTAAACCAATGAGGAAGGAATTGCTGAAATCAACGCAAGATATGACCAGGGAGTGAATTAGGAGCTTGTAGTTTCATTGGTTAGGAAGGGATATGTTTTGGAGATGTTGCGGAGTTTGAGGCGGCAAGTGATTGGATGAGGGGCCAAAAGGAGAGTTCAGAGTCCAAGATTACACCTAGAACCTTGACATGCGGAGATGGGTTGATGGTTGTGCCATTGATCTTAACAGAGAAGTCAATAGAAGGGGCACGTGGGAGAGGAAATATTATGAGCTCCATTTTGGATAGATTGAGTTTGAGGAAGTGGTGTGACAACAAGGCCAATATATCGTCACTTCCTATTATTACATGAGTGAGAATTTACGTGATTTGGAGTGTACCAATCCATGGTCCTGGGGACCGAATTCGTCTCACTTGGTGTTTTATACTATTGTCATCTAATGGTGCACAGTATTTTTTGGAAGTGCTGCTTTGCCCTATAGATGTTCTTTTGGAATGAACTTTATGGCTTATGGATTACAAGGCTGATATATCAGTCAGTAAATTAGTGATACCTGACAAGACTGATGTTGTAAGCTGAGGGGTAGAGAGATAGATTTGGGTGTCATTAGCATAGAAATGATATTGAAAGCCATGGGAGGCTATCAGCTGACCCAGGAAGGAGGTGGAGATTAAAAAATAAGAGAAATTAATTACCAGAGTTTACATATATTTTAGGTGAAGCTGGTTGGGAGGTCAAAAAGATTCAGAAAGCATATTGTATCTCATCAGTACAAGATATGTCATTACATATTGGAGATGTGGGATGTGTAATCGGGAATTGCATCTAAGATGAAAGGAGACCACTGCCAATCAGTGGCGTCGCTAGGGGTGGCTATTGGGGCTGTAGCCCCGAATCTGGGGCCCATAGCCCTGAGTCTCTTGCCGCAGGGTTCCTGTCTAACCAGCGGGTCGTGGCTGCAGTGGGCGAGCTGCATTATGCCGCGTACACACCATCACTTTATGTGATGAAAAAAAACGACGTTTTTAAAAACGTCAATTTTTTTTTACAAATTTGGTGTTTTTTATTTGAAAAAATAAAAGGCATACATAACGCATAAGCATACATCACACACAGGTGAGATAAGGGGAATACAGGAGTCAGTGTATACACTAAACAATGAAAATACATTGCAAATGGCATCCCAAGCGCAACAAGTAAACGTAAAAAAGAAAGAAAAACAAACAAAAAAACACAGAAACCCAGGTGGGCAAAAGGACCAAGCAGACATTCAGCCATTATTTACGGGTTAAAAACGTCAATTTAAATGACCGTGTGTGGGGGAAAATGTCGTTTTATGTCTTGTGAAAAACGACAAAAAAAAATTGAAGCATGCTTCAATTTTATGTGTCGTTTTTCAAAACGTTGTTTTTTACTTCAACAGAAATTGACCGTGTATAGCAAAAAACGATGTTTAAAACAACGTTTTTAAAACCCGCGCATGCCCAGAAGCTAGTTATGAAACGAGCTTCAATGGAAAAAAGTGGTGAACGTAACCTCGCTTTGCTAGAGCATTGTGAAAAAACGATGGTGTGTAGGCAACGTCGTTTTTGAAAATTGAAGTTTCAAAAACATTGTTTTTTACTTCACAGAAAATTTCGGTTTTTTTCATCACATAAAGTGATGGGGTGTACGCGGCATTAGAAGCAGGTGAGAGGAGAGAGGTGAGCGGACGGACAAGCAGAGATGTCATTATCTCTCTCTGCCCCGCTTCACATCATTTCTCTTCTGCCCTCACAGCTGGGCCTTTTCAATGTGGGAGCTATGTGTGGCGAGGAGCAGAGAGATGACACCGTCTCTTACTACCTGCCACACATCAGCAGTCTTCCGCCCTCACAGCACGGGTGCTCATTTTTTCAGAACATGGTCCTCTTCAATGTCGGAGGTAGGGAGCAGAGAGATGACAAAAAGGTTGGTGATCGCTGCGGAAGCGGCGGAGAAGATGCATCTCGTAAACGGTAAGTACGGATCATATTTTAAAACAACTAGCCGATTCCCCTAGACAAAACGAGCATCCATCTAAGGGGAAAAAGTGTCATGTGCGGGTGAACCTCCGCTTTAACAGCACTCCCACGCATCAACATCCATCCTGCGTTTTCATGCATGCCAAGCCACATGGTAGTAGGGTGCCCACGTGTCCCGGATTGCCCGGGACTGTCCCTTAATTGGCATCTGTGTCCCTGTTCCCGGATGCCTTCATTCCGGGACAATACAATGTCCCGGAATGAAGCACTGGGTAAAGTCATTATGAATTCAGCAGAGTCTGAGCCGCGGTAGCGCTGTCTGCGGCATGCAGAACCACCTCCCCATGACTTTCATTGTGCTCACTGGTTGCTACAGCCGCTTGGCTTGTAGCAACCAGTGACATCACGGCTGCAGTGCACCCCCTCTGTTCAGAACTGAAAGCGCGGGAGGATTTCACTTCCTCCTCCGCGCTTCTGCTCTGTCTGCCTCCTGGGACCCAAAGCAGCTGAGCTCCGAGGCTGCCCCCTGACATACCAGAGAGGGACACACAGCATCTGATGTGAGAGGGAGAGCAGCAGCATCATCTGAGAAGAACAGAGAGTGGTGGCCCCGGGGAGCAGCAGGAGGCTGACTGGAAGGAACAGCACGAGAGGGAGTGAGAGAAGACCTGAGCAGCAGTGACATCCTCCCAGAGCCTGCACACCTTCCCCCAACATCTGCTCCAGCTGTGCCTATCATCAAGGCTGACAGAGAGGACAAGGATGGTCTGGAGGTAGGTGCATACATCACACACACCTACCCACAGACAGGGGCTGAGACAGGGTGTACAGGAAGGACTGCAGGCCAGCTTAGGGGGTCAATTTCACTCACCACCCCCCCCCCCTCTCTCTCTTCCATCCCCCTCTCTCTCCCATCCCCCTCTCTCTCTCACCCCTTCTCTCTCTCTCTCCCACCCCTTCTCTCTCTCTCTCTCTCTCTCTCTCTCCCACCCCTTCTCTCTCTCTCTCTCCCTCACCCCTTCTCTCTCTCTCCCCTTCTCTCTCTCTCTCTCCCACCCCTTCTCTCTCTCTCCCACCCCTTCTCTCTCTCTCTCTCCCACCCCTTCTCTCTCTCTCTCTCTCTCCCTCACCCCTTCTCTCTCTCTCTCTCTCTCTCTCTCTCTCTCTCTCTCTCTCTCTCCCCTTCTCTCTCTCCCACCCCTTCTCTCTCTCTCTCCCCTTCTCTCTCTCTCTCTCTCTCCCACCCCTTCTCTCTCTCTCTCTCCCACCCCTTCTCTCTCTCTCTCTCCCACCCCTTCTCTCTCTCTCTCTCTCTCTCTCTCTCTCTCTCCCTCACCCCTTCTCTCTCTCTCTCTCTCTCCCCTTCTCTCTCTCCCACCCCTTCTCTCTCTCTCTCCCACCCCTTCTCTCTCTCTCTCTCTCTCCCTCACCCCTTCTCTCTCTCTCTCTCTCTCTCCCCTTCTCTCTCTCCCACCCCTTCTCTCTCTCTCTCTCCCACCCCTTCTCTCTCTCTCTCTCTCTCTCCCTCACCCCTTCTCTCTCTCTCTCTCCCCTTCTCTCTCTCCCACCCCTTCTCTCTCTCTCTCCCACCCCTTCTCTCTCTCTCTCTCCCTCACCCCTTCTCTCTCTCTCTCCCACCCCTTCTCTCTCTCTCTCTCTCCCTCACCCCTTCTCTCTCTCTCTCTCTCCCCTTCTCTCTCTCCCACCCCTTCTCTCTCTCTCTCTCTCCCCCACCCCTTCTCTCTCTCTCTCTCTCTCTCCCCCACCCCTTCTCTCTCTCTCTCTCTCCCATTCTCTCTCTCTCCCCTTCTCTCTCGCTCTCTCCCACCCCTTCTCTCTCTCTCTCCCACCCCTTCTCTCTCTCTCTCCCCCACCCCTTCTCTCTCTCTCTCTCCCCTTCTCTCTCTCTCCCCTTCTCTCTCGCTCTCTCCCACCCCTTCTCTCTCTCTCTCTCCCACCCCTTCTCTCTCTCTCCCCCTCACCCCTTCTCTCTCTCTCTCCCCTTCTCTCTCTCTCTCTCCCACCCCTTCTCTCTCTCTCTCTCCCGCACCCCTTCTCTCTCTCTCTCTCTCTCTCTCTCTCTCTCTCCCTTTCTCTCTCTCTCTCCCACCCCTTCTCTCTCTCCCTCACCCCTTCTCTCTCTCTCTCTCTCTCTCTCCCACCCCTTCTCTCTCTCTCTCTCCCACCCCTTCTCTCTCTCTCTCTCCCACCCCTTCTCTCTATCTCTCTCCCACCCCTTCTCTCTATCTCTCTCCCACCCCTTCTCTCTATCTCTCTCCCACCCCTTCTCTCTCTCTCTCTCCATCACCCCTTCTCTCTCTCTCCCCCACCCCTTCTCTCTATCTCTCTCCCACCCCTTCTCTCTATCTCTCTCCCACCCCTTCTCTCTCTCTCTCTCTCTCTCTCTCTCTCCCCCACCCCTTCTCTCTCTCTCCCCCACCCCTTCTCTCTCTCTCTCTCCCACCCCTTCTCTCTATCTCTCTCCCACCCCTTCTCTCTATCTCTCTCCCACCCCTTCTCTCTATCTCTCTCCCACCCCTTCTCTC
Source organism: Rana temporaria (assembly GCF_905171775.1). Classification (NCBI taxonomy): domain Eukaryota; kingdom Metazoa; phylum Chordata; class Amphibia; order Anura; family Ranidae; genus Rana; species Rana temporaria. Next base: position 45,993,364 of record NC_053495.1, read on the forward strand.
TATCTCTCTCTCTCACCCCTTCTCTCTCTCCCTCCCTCACCCCTTCTCTCTCTCTCTCTCTCCATCACCCCTTCTCTCTCTCTCCCTCACCCCTTCTCTCTCTCTCCCCCACCCCTTCTCTCTCTCTCTACCTCACCCCTTCTCTCTCTCTCTCTACCTCACCCCTTCTCTCTCTCTCTCCCACCCCTTCTCTCTCTCTCTCCCACCCCTTCTCTCTCTCTCCCACCCCTTCTCTCTCTCTCGCTCCCACCCCTTCTCTCTCTCCCTCACCCCTTCTCTCTCTCTCTCCCACCCCTTCTCTCTCTCTCTCTCTCTCTCCCACCCCTTCTCTCTCTCTCCCACCCCTTCTCTCTCTCTCCCACCCCTTCTCTCTCTTCCACCCCTTCTCTCTCTCTCTCTCCCACCGCTTCTCCCACCCTCACCAAGCCCCTCTCCCCTCCCAAATGGACACTAACAGGTGACAGCAAGTGAGAGTTAGTGATCCCATCCCTTCCCAAGCACTGCCACTTAACCCATGCCCCCAGCACTGCCAGTCTGCCACTGGCCTCATCCTCCTAATGAAGGACTACAGGTCCCAGCATTAGTCCCTTAGAGCTGAGGATCTGACATGCTCCCCCAATGGACGGGGTAGGAATCGGGTAGGTCAGTGTAATGATCAGGTAGGTCAGTGTAGGAATCAGGTTAGTGTAGTGGTCAGGTATTTCAATGGAGCAATCAATTAGGTCAGTGTAGGGATCATGAAGGTCAGTGTAGTGGTCAGGTAGGTCAGTGTAGGGATCAGGTACAGTAGGTCAGTGTAGTAGTCGGGTAGGTCAGTGTATGTGCAGTTTTTACCCCAGATCCCTTGTGTCATTTGTATTTCTTTTGTGGTATAAAGTACAGGGTTTTATATACAACTTTAGTGCCTTAGATATAAACAGCATTTGTTTCATGTATGTTAGCCCAACATCGCAAGAACAATTACACTCTGTGAATCTAAGTGGCTGCCTGCAGCTGCAGTGTTGGGCTTCCATACATGAAACAAATGCTTAAATAGGTAAGGGGCGGGGCCTCTCGGCCACGTCATATGGCGGCACTGCCTGCTTGTGATGTCACCGACCGCTGCTTGCTGGGGGGGGGGGGGGTGTCCCTGAATGGCTGTATGGAAATGTGGTCACCCTACATGGTAGGATAGGGACAGATTAAAATAAATAGGCTTCCTACATATAAAAACATAGGTCACAATAGTGTGAACCTAGCGTTATAGTAGATGCTTCCAAAATCTTGGCAGTTCAGAGATTGCATGAGTTACACTGCACACAGGAATTACAGACAGGTTAGACTGATCGGTGTGACAATTTTGCTCCATACACATACAGTACTAGTGCCTTTGTCATATTCAGATCACTTTTGGCAAGTTAGAAAATGTGTTCTGGATAGTCAGATCTCAGCAAAGTGATGCAAAGGCAGAAAAACTGAATAAAAAAAAGCATGACTCTGGACTTAAGCAAAGTATGAAACAGAGTTAATATCACAAAGCTAATGTGCCATGGTGTAGTGTTAAAAAAAATATTGGAATATGTATATTCCACGTTGTAAATACCAACATTGCAACCACCAATTCAGCCAGCCTTTATGATGTCTTTTTTTACAAGAATAATGCTGCAGCTCCCTCTTGTGGCGCCATTGTATGATTGCATCAGCAAACAGGAACTCCATTCAACTATATTGTTAAAGGGGCTTCAGACACTAGAAAAAAGTTTAAATAAAATAAAAGTTAGCAACTAAAAATACTGTAGCTGCTGATTTTAACTAAAAGGATAATTACATGTCCGGAAATCCAGTGTTGTGAATAGTCCTTCAGCCTGCTGGGACCTGTGACATGTCCCAACAGGTTGCAGGTTGGGGAGAGCTTCCAGTGAAATCACCACAATGTTATTTAATAGCAAAATATATGTATAGTTTATACTATAAAATAAATTGCTGTGTGCCAGTAAAGTGTTTGGATTTGACTTGAAGAAAGGGTGGCAACCCTACTTTACAGCCTGGTTCCCTACTGCGCATGCGCGTCCTCACTGGTGCCTGCTGACTTCTGGGACAGTTGTGTCTCCCAGAAGACAGCAGGGGGGGGCGAGGAGGGACCGGACGTGGTGTAGATATCCGCTGATACTGTGGCTATCTATGCCAAGAAGTGGGTGCAAATACCTGGCTTTGACAGGTATCTGCTCCCCCCTGAAAGATGCCAAATGTGACACCGGAGGGGGGAGGATTCTGAAAAGCGGAAGTTCCATTTTTGGGTGGAACTACACTTTAAGTTATTTCTGGTTCTTGTTGGTCTAACTTATCATAACTTGTCTGGTTATGTTTCCATTAGACATGTGCACAACAAAATTGTTCTTCTTTTTTTTTTCCGTTTCGTCTCGTTCCGTAGATTCGTAAAGATTCGTAATTTTGTAAGACTCAAGTTTTCCTATTCAAACCCGTTTGTATTTCGTAAGACGCACGTTTTCCTATTCGGACCCGTTCGTATTTTTGTAACAGTTTTATTTTCGTTTATACTGACTGATTCATAATTCTGTCTAATTTATTTTCGTGGATTTGAAATTCGTAATTTTGTTAGATAATAATTTTCGTTTAATGGATTCGTAATTTTGTACTTTCGTAAATACATAGCAACACTAATCCATATTAAGATATACTTTTCTTAAGCCCCGTACACATGGTCGGACTTTTTGCCAACGTCAAATTGAGCGTTTTCCAAAAAATCCGACCGTGTGTACGCTTTATCGGACAAACTTTTTCAGTTTCAAAAGTCTGGCCAACTCCCTTCAGACAAAAATCCACGGAAAAGTTTTTTTGAAGTCCGATCGTTTGTACAAGGCTTTACACTGTACAATGTGACTCAGCACAAAAGAGATAAGCTGATTGGCTAAGATATTAAGTAATCACTCACTAACTACACTGCCCAGTGCCCATTTCGAAAGAACGATACAAGTACACAAATTTACGAACAGACAAAGAAACGGATTTACAAAACACACAAATGAAAATACGAACATACGAATGAAAATACGAACAGACAAAGGATTTAAAATACGGAATGCAAATCGTTCGTTATAGATGTCATTTTCGTTATTTTGCTTTTACGGTGTTTCGTATTTTTGTAAGATTTTCCAATCATACGTTCGTATTTTCGTTTGTTCGTTATTTCGTATTTTGGTTCTTTCAGCTTTTCGGATGTTCGAAATGATACGAATGTATGAATACTAAGAAATTCGTACGTAAATCCATTTGTTACGAACGGGAACGCCCATGTCTGGTTTCCATGTGCTGCACTGATGATGATTAACAAGACAGAAATCGCTGTATGCAAATAAATGACTCTACTAGTACTTAGGCTGTATTCATTCTATAAACCAAAGGCTTTGGATGCATAGTTGCTTCAGGGGCGCAATCATTTGTAGTTACAGGGGTTGTGCTAATTGAAACACTGTCAGGGGTGCTTACAAAGGTCTCCATTAATCGCTGTCTTAGGTACCCTAACGTGTTTATGCTTACTTTTACCACCACTATGTTCCCTCAAAGCCACCAGCAAACGTGGACAGTATCAAGCATTGTCCATAATGGAAAGCTAAAAGGCAAGCTCTCCATCCTGGTGATTGGCCACTTGTGACTTGTCAATACCTTGACTTTGAAGGGTGCCTTGGACAGGGTCGTGATAGGTTGGGGATTTTTCCTTTTATTATCTCTGACATGCTTGCTATAAATCTCTAAAATGTGTTGCGGCAACTACTTAAAGTGGTTATAAAGCAAAACACTTTTTACCTTATTGCATTCATTACACTAGGGTAAAAAACGTACCACTACTTGCTGTGTCCGCCATTCCTAAATACTATAAAACTGTGTATATTCAGCGCAATAAACAAAACGTGGTGCAAAAAGAAAAAAAAAAAATCTGTGTAAATAGAAAATCACTTGCCTTATTAAAAGGCTAATTATGATTGATGCCAACACCTATTAGAGTATATTCACATGTGACTCGCATACAAAATTCAATATAGCAAAACCAGTGTAGCGCAACCAATATATGAATATATATGGTTCAATGTATGGGACTTTATATGAAGCATGCGGCCAGGGAGACCTAATAACATAACGTGTCTGGTAGGTATACCATAATATCCATGCATAACAATGTAATTCATTTAAAATGGTAACAAATAATACTTTATTCCATAACATAATACATAATAATATTATGGCATAATGGTATAGCAATAACATAGTACACAGTAATAACATCATAAAAATGCCAGACTCATTTAAACATGTATCCACAGTAAAGAATAGTTTATCCAAAGAACCATAATGTTAGTAATAGTAATAAAGGTGTAAATCGAGAAGCATCAGATAGCTTGACGCATTTCATGACTAAAGTGCCACTCTTCAGGAGCAGATGCAGAATAGGTGTCTATAAAATTGTTAGAAGTAAATATTAAATTGGGTAGGTATATAAAAAAAAATGATGAAATGAATGAGAAAGATAAGTACCCCACTCATACTCAGGGCCGCCATCAGGGAGGTACAGGCAGTACACCTGTAAGGGGCCTGGTGGTCCCCAGGGGCCCGGATGGCATCCCCTTTTTTTTATATATTTTTTTTAAATACATTTTTTTTTTGTTCGTCAGCACCCAAAGCCCCCCCGACCTCTAAGGGGCACGATGGTCCCCAGGGCCCCGGATGGCATCCCCCTCTTTTTTATTTATTTTTTTAGTCAGCATCCAAAGCCCCCCCCCCCGACCTCTAAGGGGCCCAGTGGTCCCCAGGGGCCCAGATTGCATCAGTCTTTTTTTTCGTCAGTACCCAAAGCCCCCCCCACATCTAAGGGGCCTGGTGGTCCTCAGGGGCACGAATGGCATCCCCCTTTTTTTCGTCAGCACGCAAAGCCCCCGGCCTTTATTTGAAGCGGCAGCCCCCCCAGCTTCTCGATTCGCGCCCCCCCCCCATTTCTCAATTTGCATCACCCCCCCGCTTCTCAATTTGCGGCACTCCCCCCCGTTACTCAATTTGCGGCGTCAGCACCCCCACCCTCCCCGTTCTCTGCTCCAGGGGGCCCATGCCTGAAGCTGTGTAATTTCTGATGGCGGCCCTGCTCATACTTACACACCAACTATGAGTCTAGGCAGAGGCATGGAAGGCTGAAGGCCAGCTAGGAGAAACATCAGCCCTGGGAGCTGAGGCGGTGATTCCCATGACACCGATAGAATGACCAACAAAACAGGACAATCCACGGGAATGAATCCCACGTGGAATCAGGAATATGAACAGCATGGAGGTGGCCCATCTATGAATTATCCAATATATTCATATTATCGGGGGTGGAGGCACATGTTTTTGGCCTCATATAAAGTCCCAAACCCCTTTTCCCTTTTCTTTCAGCAACCAATATATGCCATAACACATTAAATAAAATATAAAGTCCCAATTTTTGGAAAATTTCCACCTCTGTGTGTCTCAAAGTGAATATTTGAAATAATAGTTCATAAAATCCAGTGAATTACTGCGGAAGCTCAACACAGAGTGTAACACGTACAAATGTGATGAGCCATGGTTCAGGACGTTTTTTTTTTCCTTGTGTGTCAGCATAGAGAGCTGATGATGATGTGCATGTTTTACACATATTTATGTGAGTATTTGTAATCTCTGATTATAGTTTTACAATACATTTTCAAGCAGAGAGCACTATGGTTTTTCCCCTTATTATTTTTTGGTTACACATGACTGATTGAGATCCCAAGAAGAGGTCAGTGTTGTCCAGGCAGTGGGCACGTCTATTGGAGCAATGGAGTACCCTCATGATATTCTTGGAGACATACTTACAGGCGATTGGGACTCTATGGTGTCATAGTTTGGAGGTGAGCAGACATTTCAGCCAGAGGTGGTGGTCACCAGTGGCGGCTGCTGTTTTTTTTTGTGTGGGGGGTGGCAAACAACCACGCCACCCACGGCACCTCAAACCCCCCCTGCTGTTTGCCAGCCCACCGGCACTTACCCCATCTGCTGTTGGGATCGTCAAGCACTTTGGCGGGCACATTGGGTAGGGGGACAGGCTGCGGGCATCTGGTAGCGTCTCCTGTGTCTTCTTCTGAGATCACAGCAGTTTCCGCCGTATGTCTCCTCCCCTCCTCCTAGGCGTCCTGACCTTTCAGCTAATCGGGAAATGGGTAACAGATCTGCGCTTCCTGATTGGCCGAGAGGCAATTCAGTGTTAGAAAAGCGAATATTCATTTGCTTTTCTAACACACCTGGGTGGGCTCCGAACACAATGCTCTGCACTCCACCCTATTTTGAAGCCTATTAGAGCCTATGGCTCTTATCAGGTGCCTCAAAAAAACACCCCGCTGCTGTAATTCATGTGCCCAGCATGCTGAAAGAGGCCGAACGCCTGAATAGGGGGTGGCTGTGGATCGATTTTTGCTCTGCATGGATCTATCCAATAACCATATAGGGGGTGGCGTGGGTAGAGGGGGCGGCGCCCTTGCGTCCTTAATGGATAGGCCGCCCCTGGTAGTCACTGAAGTCATTGGATTTTATGAACTATTATTTCAAATATTCACTTTGAGTCACACCGAGGTGGAAATTTACCAAAAATTGGGACTTTATATTTTATTTATTTGTATTATGGAATATATTGATTGCGCTACACTCATTCCTAAACACTAACCCGACTCCACCAATCCAGTGCTGTCCCACCTTGTATTAAGATGAATTGGAGAGTGCTGGCGGGGAGGTAAGGGACCTCTCTGTGCAATGCCACTGAATAGGGGTGCCTTTTTCATTATTATTCAGATGATTCACTTACGGGGCACTAATGCGGAAAGTTGCAGGGTCTGCATTCTTTTAGACGTGATTAACCGTTTAGAAGCATCTCATTAAAAAAAAAAAAAATCTTGTAGGGGATGCCTAAAATCTGACTTTATTTTAATGAGCAAATCCTTACATTCCTGAGGGACATTCTGTACAACATCTGTGTATGGAACACCTGCGTGTTGTCATATTGCATTGAATTTTAAAGAAAATTACAGCACTGCAGATTGAAAAGGAAAGGTCATTTTTAATAACATTCAATCACAATATGGCTTGTCTCGCAATTCTATATGCTATATTATTTTTCCATTTGCTATATTTTTTTTCAGTGGAAGTGGAGTTATCCTTTAGGCTGGGTTCCCAAATATGCGGCCGCGGGTTCAGTGCGGCAGCCCGGTGCAGTTCTGTTCACTGGTTAAGGTGCAATTCAGGTGCAAATTTTCACCTGAATCAAAAAATGCACAGAACCCTTTTTAAAACCGCACCGCAGCCGCCCTGCACATGTGTGAACGTCTCCTTTGAAAGCCGATCCAATTCACATGTTATGCAAATTGGATGCAGTTAAAATGCATTTAATTTGCATATATGTGAATCAAGCCTTAAGCACCTCTGGCATTGTTTTAGACCTGGTAAAGAAAATCAGACAGCGCAAAAAACAATCCTAACAAATGCAGCTAAACACCGAAGGTCAATATAAAAAAAAAAGTCCTTGAGTACCGAGGGCCCCATGCCACTAGGGGGCCCCATCAGGGTTGCCAGGCTCAGTAAAAGCAGGGACAGTATGTAAAAATCTGTGTTTTTTTTTACATCTGTCCCTGATATGTCCAATACCGACATGCTTTTGATGTGAAAATCCTGAAATTTTAGCTGCCCCGCCTCTGCACTGCCTCCTGGCATGGTGGCCATCTGTAAACCCCATAATCTTCTTTTGCCCGGGGGCCCCATGAGTTGTCAGTCCGCCCCTGCTTCATACATAGTCCTTCACTCTGTCGCCTTAGTCTGTTAATGGCCTCCAAACTCACTCATAGACATTCATGTAAAGATGTAAAAAACATACATAGTGCTCTCCGTATGTATAAGTAAACACTAATTTATTAAAAAGATAAACTACTCACAAAAACGGCACTGTGTCCCGGTATACAGATAAAGACCAGGTAGGTGGCTGTCCTGACATCACATAGCCCCCCGCACGCGTATCGTCCATGGGTAAGGACTTCCTCAGCGAGTATATTAAGGGGCCATGCGTCAGTGCTCAATATATAGATACATTTCCTGGTTCAATCTGAAAAAGGCCCCACCCCCTCCCGACCGAGTAATCACCTTCCCAGGTGCTACTAATAATGGCTGATAGCCCTATTAGAGAATACAACAAGCCAACACTCCCTCCTAGTTTACAAACCTGCCCCCATCAATGATGCACTGGAACACCATGGCGGTGATTGCATAGGGAAACTGTACTGCCCTCCACAGTCAAGTCATGGGGGCGTTGCGGTCAATCCACCACATGATAATGTGAGGTCACATGACCCGCCATCCCCTGGGAACGCGGACATTATAGACCTGTCACTGTCACTTTTGTTAGGCAGATGAATGTGGGTTTAAATGGAAAGAAAAATATAATTAAAGGCATGTGAATAAAAAAAATAAAAAAAGGCACTCATATACAAAATATCATAACACATCCCCCTTCCCTTCCCTTCCCCCTACCCATTAAAAAAAATTATATATACTTTTTTTTCAAGGTGTCTCTGGTTGCTTTGTTTACGTACTGGGGACTGATTTAGCCCGATAATTTACCTAAACTGGATTTGGGATTTAAGATGATTTCTGACCCTGTGAGATGCGAGGTCTTTCTGACCCCAGATTTCATATTTAAGAGGTCCTGTCATGCTTTTTTTCTATTACAAGGGATGTTTAAATTCAAAACTCGGCGCGGGAACGACGGCCATACTTAACATAGGATACCCCTCACATAGCAGGGGTAACTATACGCCAGAAAAAGCAGAACGCAAGCAACGTAAAAAAAAAGCGACGGGCGGGCGTTCGTTTCTGAATCGGCGGAAATCCTCATTTGCATATTCGTCACGTGTAAAAAACGAAACGCCACCTAGCGACCGGCCTGGAATTGTAGCCTAAGATCCGACGGTGTAAGTCACTTACACCTGTCGGATCTTAGGGAGATCTATGCGGAACCTGATTCTATGAATCAGCCGCATAGATCCGACCGACGGAACTCAGAGATACGATGGCGTATCAGGAGATACGCCTTCGTATCTCTATCTGAATCCGGGCCATTGTGTTTTTTTTTTTATTGTTCTTTTGTTTACAGCGCAAAAAGTTAAAATCGTAGAGGTGATCAAATACCACCAAAAGAAAGCTCTATTTGTGGGAAAAAAGGACGCAAAGTTTGTTTTGGTACAACGTCGCTCGACCGAGCAATCGTCAGTTAAAGCGCCGCAGTGCCAAATTGTAAAAAGTGCTCTGGTCAGGAAGGGGGTAAAATCTTCAGGGGCTGAAGCGATTAAAGGAACAGTGTAAAAATAAAAAATAAAAAGTAAAATAAATAGGAAAAATAAATAAAAATGAAGCGCCCCGTCCCGCCTTTCTCACATGTAGAAGCAAATGCATACGTAAGTCCTGACCACCTATGTACACAGTGTTCAAACCACACATGTGAGTTATTGCCACGATCATTAGAGCAAAAGACCTCCTCTGTAGCTTAAAACTGGTAACCTGTAGAATTTTTTAAACGTCGCCTATATAGATTTTTAAGGGTCAAAGTTTGTCATTGTTCCACAAGCGGTCGCAAGATATATTGGGTATCAATTTACTCTGCGTAACATTATCTTTCACAATATAAAAATAAAAAAATGGGATAACTTTACTGTTTTCTTATTTTTTTATTAAAAAGACCTCTGCGCAAATACGATGTGACATAAAGTATTGCAACGACAGCCATTTTATTCTCTAGGGTGTCTAAAAAATATATATATAATGTTTGGGGGTTCTAAGTAATTTTCCATCAAAAAAATATATTTTAACTTGTAAACAACAAATTAGAAAAATAGACCTGGTCCTTAAAGTGGATGTAAACCCGATTCATGATCATGAAATTTGAGCTGGGAACATATATCGGTGGGCCGGGGCTGCAGGTCTCAACCTCAGGGCCGCGGTCCGATGCGTGTTGATGACCAGGCCCTGGAGAGGGTTAACACAGGCGCGATCACCGCTCACCTCACGCTGTGCGGCTGTGCCTGTATCTATCAGCAGAGCAGGGGCGGGAGGAGCAAGAGATCTATACATTGAAAAGCGTGTGTGCCGGGATCTGTGGTTGCTAGGAAGCAGGTCGGATCCAATTAAAAGAGCGCTCGCTGTCCGCGCAATGCGCGTTGTGGCCGGCGATAGCTAGGCAACAGGGATGCTGCCAGGGCTGGGGCCGCTGATGTCGTGGAAACGTATGATTTCAGGAGACCCCGCCCACCTAGGCAGATTAGGTCCTTTCAAAAAACCAAGGGGAATAAAGGAGACAGTAAACAAAGTCAAGCCATCAGATCGGGAGTAAATACAAGGAAAGGAGACAAAAGAAAAATGGATAAACGAGAAAAGGCGTAATAGAGCAATGGAGCACACAAGAAAGTGTAAATGGATAAAGATGAATGGTGGCAAAAAGGAGATAAGTAAGGGGGAAGAAGAGGAAAGGAAGGAAGAATGGATAAAAAAAGGAGGGAATTTTTAAAGGAAAAAAGACAAAGAAGAGGATAATAAGAAAAAAATACTAGTGAAAAATTTTAAAGGATAAAGATAGAGAAATGAGAATAGGAAAAAAAGAAGAAATTAGTGGAATAAAGGAGACAAATTAAGAGGATAAGGCGCAACTGAGAAATATGTTGGAAAATAAACTTAAAAAAACAAGTAAAGAAAATTACATAAGCAATAAAAAAAAAAAAATTAAATAAAGTGTAAAAAAAATTATAATAATAAATATAAAAAATGATTTAAAAAAATATAAAAATAAATATAAATAATTATAAAAAGGGGAAAAAGGAGAAATAAAAACGAATAATAAATAAAGGATAAAAATGAAAGAACACAAAAAATAAAAAAAACGGAAAGAGGGAAAATCTAAAATATTATAGGTGAAAATACAAGAGAACAAAGCCTGGGTAAAGGACCTAATCAATGGTAATACAGGTTCAATATATATATATACAGGGGAAGGTAAAATTAGAATGATCACAGCATTTAAAGCCAACCCCATCATTATTTAAGAGAGTGATCTACATAGATCTGATATACAGAGTGCTTGAGAGAGACTATGTGGCCATGCCTGTGTGTCTTCTAACGGCTCTCCCACCCCTCCAACGATGTCATCCTATCAGCAGAGTAGGGGGCGGGAGGGGGCGGGAGGAGCTGGAAATCTGCACAGAGAGGGGAGTTTCCCGTAATCACCTGTTTGTTAATATGATCCAGACCTACAGCTCCTCCCGCCTCCTATACTGCTGATAGGATGACATCGTTAGAAGGGTGGGAGAGCCGGTAGAGGACACACAGGCTGAATCCTGCCTCTGCCCTGCCAAAGGTAGGACTGTGCAGGGGAGGCAGAGAGAAAAAGGGGCCACTGTAATGGAGGGCTAAACAGAGGAAAAGGAGGGGGCATGACTGCAAGGGGCACTGTAATGGAGGGCTGTAAATTGGTAGGGGCACTGTGATGAAAAGGGAACTGCACTGTAAACAACTGGGGGGATCTGTAGTGGAGAAGGATCTGGGGGTTTTAGTTGATCATAAGCTCAATAATGGCATGCAATGCCAAGCTGCGGTTTCCAAAGCGAGCAAAGTCCTTTCTTGTATTAAGAGAGGTATGGACTCCAGAGACAGAGATATAATTTTGCCCCTGTACAAATCATTAGTAAGACCTCATCTGGAATATGCAGTTCAGTTTTGGGCACCAGTTCTCAAAAAGGATATCGGAGAACTGGAGAAAGTGCAGAGAAGAGCAACCAAACTGATAAGAGGCATGGAGGAGCTCAGCTATGAGGAAAGATTAGAAGAACTAAATCTATTCACTCTTGAGAAGAGGAGAATTAGGGGGGATATGATCAACATGTACAAATATATAAGAGGTCCATACAGTGTACTTGGTGTTGAGTTATTCACTTTACGGTCAACACTGAGGACAAGGGGGCACTCTTTACGTCTAGAGGAAAAGAGATTTCACCTCCAAATACGGAAAGGTTTTTTCACAGTAAGAGCTGTGAAAATGTGGAACAGACTCCCTCCAGAGGTGGTTCTGGCCAGCTCAGTAGATTGCTTTAAGAAAGGCCTGGATTCTTTCCTAAATGTACATAAAATAACTGAGTACTAAGATTTGTAGGTAAAGTTGATCCAGGGTAAATCCGATTGCCTCTCGGGGGATCAGGAAGGAATTTTTTCCCCTGCTGTAGCAAATTGGATCATGCTCTGCTGGGGTTTTTTGCCTTCCTCTGGATCAACTGTGGGTATGGAGTTGGGTGTATGGGATTGTATTGTGTTTTTTATTTTGTTTGTTTATTTTTTTTGTGGTTGAACTGGATGGACTTGTGTCTTTTTTCAACCTGACTAACTATGTAACTATGTAAAGGTAGACTGTAATTATTACAGTTTCCTTTACCGTGCAGTCCCCTTTATATCACAGTGCCCCCTTACATTACAGTGCGAAGGAACGACTCCGTGATTATCCCGTCACTAACCGCACTCGCGAACGGGGCGGTTGCTGGAAAATTGGCTGCTCAGTCTAAATTTGCCCGGGCCTATTTTTTGTCCTTCCTTTCGGGTTCTGTATGCTAACTGGGCTCCAAGGAAAAGAGAAGAACAACCCTAGCTGGTCATTACCATTTTCAGACACCACCCACATGAACACCCTCTGCCCGCCCGTGTAGTCCTCTAACCAATGAGATGCCATAAGAGGCCATTCTTCCTAATCCCCAGGAAATATGTATGCTTTGACCCAGGACATCTTCCAATAACAGCTGGCCTTTGATGTCGCTGTAACTCAGGAAATCAGTAATTTATAATTTGCACCTCCCCAGGAGGTCTTAGTTGGTGCCCTTCTACCCCCCATACATCACATCAGGGGGTTTATGCAAGAACATCCTTCAGGAGATGAATTCCCATTTATGACACCTTGTTACAGACATCCTGCTGGGTAAACTTGCTGTACTGGCATTCCAAGACCATTTCCAACATAGGCCAAATGGCTTTATCAACCAGGCAGTAAAAATCCATAAATATATGATATTAAAACCTGTTGACTTCCAAAATAGACTATGTTTTATTTAATTTTTCCAGGGGGCGTGGATTTTTTTTTCATTTAAAAGGAGAAGTTCCGCTTGTTTGCACCCTCCACCCTCCTCTTTAACTATTGGAAGCTTTTTTGGGGGGACTGGATACCTGGTTTTGACAGGAGCCAGCTCCCACTTTCGCTCAGATAGCTGCAGCAATCTAAACAGAAGCGTGCCCCTCCCCCTTTCCCTGCAGCCTTCTGGGACACATCACAGGTCTCAGAAGACTGCGGGACCAGTCACAAAGAGCAGCGTGGCTTGAGCAGTAGAAACCAGCTGTGAAGCCGTAAGGCTTCACTACGGGTTCCCCTTAATTAAAGACGAAGTAAACCGTGATGGGTTTTACATCCTCTTTTTTCCCCTGCAAAATAAAAGCATAATGGGCTAGTATTCGATGTATACTAGCCCAGTATTTGGCACTTACCTGCAAACAAAGCCTGTGATGTCTCCGCTGGTGGCCCCATCCATCTTTGCCCCTCTTACTTCCGGGGCAGGGCACCCCAGCTCTGTAACTGGCCGGGGACGCATGACGTCACTTGCGCGAATGCGCGCAGGAGCCATCAGTCACAGCACTTGCTAGTGAAGGAACGACACGGAGGGCTGTTTCTTCACAGCGCAGGCGCCGATGACATCATCTGCGCACTACAAAGTGGCGCACGTTTAGGAGATATTTACAGTACCTATAGGTAGGCCTTATTATAGACTTACCTATAGGTAAAAGAGATACAGAGAGGTTTACAACCACTTTAAGATGCCAGGGCCTGCACCCAAAGTCGACTGAACGATCGGCTCGGGTAAGGGACAATGCTGGATCGCTGGACAGGTAAGTGTCCTTAGTAAAGGTCAGAAGCTGCAGTATTTGTAGCTGCTGACTTTAATTTTTTCTGGGGAGACTGAGGCCCAGATTCTCAAAGGGCTTACGACGGCGCAGCGCCATGTATGCCGTCGTAAGTCCTAATCTGGGCCGTCGTATCTCTGCGACTGATTCTTAGAATCAGTTACGCATAGATATCCTTTAGATCCGACAGGCGTAAGTCTCTTACGCCGTCGGATCTTAAATGCAATTTTTTTTTTGTCCGCTAGGTGTTGCTTCCGTCGTTTTCCCCGTCGAGTATGCAAATTAGCTAGATACGCAAATTCCCGAACGTACGCACGGCCGACGCAGTAAAGTTACGACGTTTACGTTAGGCTTGTCCAGGCGTAAAGTTGCCCCTGGGTATATGAGGCGCAACCAATTTTAAGTATGGCCGTCGTTCCCGCGTCAAAATTTATAAATTTACGTTGTTTGCGTAAGTCGTCCGTGAATGGTGCTGGACGTAATTTACGTCCACGTCAAAACCAATGAGGTCCTTGGGACGTCATTTAGAGCAATGCACGCCGGGATATTTTAGGGACGGCGCATGCGCAGTTCGTTCGGCGCGGGGACGCGCTTCATTTAAATGAAACATGCCCCCTAGCCGCCGAATTTGAATTCCGCCGGGTGATTTACGTTACGCCGCCGCAACTTTACACGCAAGTGCTTTGTGAATAAAGCACTTGCCTGAAAAACTTGCGGCGGCATAACGTAAATCAGATACGTTACGCCCGCCCAGTTTTACGCCGTTCTACGAGAATCTGGGCCTGAATCTCCTCTTTAACTATGTAATTGAACAAAGCTAAACCCAATCTAACATCTAAAACAAATATTTTTAGTTTTTACGAATTCCATTACATTTGTACCACAGGTGGTTCCTTAATACCGGTGAAATGTTCCCTGGTGCATTTTATTAATGCTCATTATTATTTGCAAGCGCACAGCATTGAAATAATATAGTTGCTTGTGGGTTATTCCGTGTGAAACATATTGCACATTTCTGGTCATTATGTTCATAATAAAGAAAACAAAACAGTTATTAGTGTCGTTATCCTGAACTAGCATTTATGTTAGAAAAGAGGTTGTGGTTATAATTTATTCATTAGATGTACCGACATGAAAAAGAGTAATTAGCATGTATTAAAATTTGATAGGAAAGTGGCAGTGACTCAAAGTTTATTGTTTCACACAATCTGCTAATGAAAAGTGACTTTAATTTTACTGGATAATTTACTCTGTGTTTATAGCCAATGTACACAGCTAGCTTTTTGATGTGATGAGTTTTTAGGTCTCATGCATACAGGCAGTTTGGCCCATACAATGTAAAAGAAAACAAGTGGTATTTGAGAACCTGAGAGGTACAGGTGCAATGTGCAAATCAGCTGCCAGCAGCCTGTCAAAATCAATGACAGGCTGATATACTGTACTGGGGGGGGGGGTTCACATACAAGACCGTGTGCATACAGGAGTAAATGCTTTGAACACAAAGGCCCGGATTCACATACATTGGCGCATATTTATGCCGGTGTAGCGTATCGAATATACACTACGCCGACGCAGAGCAGAGAGGCAAGCACAGTATTCACAGAGCACTTGCTCCCACTCGCTCTCAAATCTATGCTGGGTTTCCTCGGCGTAAGCCTGCGTAGGTGGAAGTGGACGTGAGCCATACTAATGAGGCGTGACCCCATGCAAATGATGGGCCAAGCGTCATAGAAGTACTTAAAACGAACGGCGCATGCGCCGTCCCGTGGCTGCATCCCAGTGCGCATGCTCAGAATCCCGTCGAAACAACTGCCTAAGATACGTCGAATCACTGCCTATGATGTGAACGTAACCTAGGCCTAGCCATATTCACGTACTACGTAAACGACGTAAGATACGACGGCTGTGTTCGCTGGTCCATACCTTTGCATGACTTGCGCCTCCTATATGGGGAATAACTTTACGCCGGACGTATGACTTACGCAAACCACGTATATGATGCACCGGGCGCAACTACGTTCGTGAATCGGCGTATCTCCCTCATTTGCATATGTGCATAGAAAAACAATGGGAGCGTAAAAACGCCTACGATACGACGGCGTAGGCAAGTTACGTTGGTCGTAGGAAGCCTATTTTCAGGCGTATCTGGTTTTGTGGGCACGGCGCACAGATACGACGCCGCATAGTTACACTTACGCGGCGTATCTCGGGATACGTCGGCATAAGTGCTTTGTGAATCCGGGCCAGAGAGTCTGAGTCCAGAGCATAAGTCTCTGTATGTATATGATCCCATATGTGAGTATTGCTCCCAACAGCATCCTACCACATCCAGCCTGTCATTGATTTTGACAGTCTTCTAGCAGCAGCCTTTAAGGTGCACTTTTGCCTCCTGGACACCCCCCAAAAAACGGGCATTTTTTATGTTGTGGTAAGTAAACTGCTCATGAGCATGAGGTCAAAGGAAATATTAGCTTCAGTGAAGACTTCTAAGGCCTCGTACACACGACCGAACATGTCCGCTGAAACTGGTCCGCGGACATGTTCGGTCGTGTGTACGGCCTATCGGACTGTTTTCCAGCAGACATTTGTCCAGCCGACCGTTTTCCAGCGGACAAAAATTTCTTAGCATGCTAAGAAACATGTCCGCTGGAAACCTGTCCGTCGGACATGTTCGGTCGTCTGTACGACTCACCGGACATGTCCACTCGGCCAAAAGCCCTCGCATGCGTCGAAGTGATTCGACACATGCGTGGAAGCATTGACCTTCCAGGGTCACGCACGTCGCCGCGTCATCGTCGCGGCCACGTCACCGCGCATCCTGTCCGCGCGGATTCTGTTTGATGATGTGTACAACCATCAGACAGAAATCTCCGAGTGGACATGTCCGATGAAAACGGTCCGCGGACCGTTTTCATCGGACATGTCCCCTCGTGTGTACGAGGCCTAAAACTGTGCTAGAGTCCTTAATATTATCTCAGCTACCATTATATCCCTAAATTCTGGGATAGTGCATTATAATTTTGAGAAATCTCCAGATTCTGATAATGTTTTAGTAATGATACATATTATCTAAGATGAGATCGTATCCCAGAGTTCTGAGATATTATTTCAGAATTCTAAGTTAATAAGTCATGTAGCAGTACCCTCAAAAGGGCTGTAGATGGTACCAGGTTATTTCCCACAATAGTGCAGAGGCAGCCAGGCACACAGCAACAGTCCATTCACTCTGGCTCATTAAACAGTCCAGGGGATGTCTTTTTCTGTATTTTATTGCTTAAAGCAGGGGTAGGCAACATCGGCCCTCCAGCTGTGGTGAAACTACAAGTCCTATGAGACAATCATAGGCATGATGCCGCGTACACACCATCACTTTATGTGATGAAAAAAAACGACATTTTTAAAAACGTCAATTTAAATAACCGTGTGTGGGGGAAAACGTCGTTTTATGTCTTGTGAAAAACGACCAAAAAAATTTGAAGCATGCTTCAATTTTTTGTGTTGTTTTTCAAAACGTCGTTTTTTACTTCACAAAAATTGACCATGTGTAGCAAAAAACGACGTTTAAAACAAGGTTTTTAAACCCGCACATGCCCAGAAGCTAGTTATGAAGCGAGCTTCAATGGAAAAAAGTGGTGAACGTAACCTCGCTTTGCTAGAGCATTGTGAAAAAACGATGGTGTGTAGGCAACGTCGTTTTTGAAAATTGAAGTTTCAAAAACTTTGTTTTTTACTTCACAGTAAATGTCGTTTTTTTCCATCACATAAAGTGATGGTGTGTACGCGGCATGACTCCTAGAGGCAGAGGCATGATAGGATTTGTAGTGTCACCACAGCTGGAGTGCCGAGGTTGCCTACCCCTGGCTTAAAGGAACTGGGGAGGGGATCTGGGGTGGTGCGCTATACTCCAAAATGCTGGTACACAATTGTCAGAGGACAACTCTCCAAACAGCAGCGGCACAGTTTTGTTTCACTCACAGCTGGGGACCGTGAGATATCTGATAAATAAGATGCAGCAAGACTGTAACAGTCTTTGGATTCACAGTTGGGAAACATAAAGTAGTATTAGTAAAAATAAGACAGACTGGAGCGATCTACGGTTCACAGCTGAGGATCATGAAGTAGTATTAATATAAATAAGGAAGACTGGAGCAATCTACGGTTCTGTCAGGGTTGGGCTCAGCCCTTCCTTCTCAGAGCTCTGTTTTTAGCTGTTGGTTAATTGACAGTACTCTTCATTCCACAGTGACTCACCTGGTCTTCGTTTCCTGCTTGTCAGCTAGCCCTGCTGGCTATTCAAACTGCTTGGATCAGATCACCTGTGCCTTCACCTGGTCAACATATCTGGATACTCTCTGCTGTGTTTTCCTGTTAGACTTTTGCCTGGCTGACTACCCTTCTGGTTCCTGATCCTGTTTACTTCCTCTACTATGCTGATCTCTGGATTCCTGTTTACTGGCTTGTTCCGACAACCCGCTCTGGTTACTGAACCCTGGCTATGTTTTGACTACGTTTGCTCTGTTTGTATCATGTTACCATTTTATTAAAAAGTGTGATTTTTACTGCACTTCTGTCTTAGTCTGATTCATTGGTCCTGACTGGTTCACGGCTGGGGACCATGAAAAAAAGAGAAAAGAGGCTCTACTCACTGGATCGTGGAACACAGACATTCTATAGGTACCTACAGACACAAGTAGTCCAGTATTCAGTCCAAGGGCTCCAGGATCAGGCAGCACCCTCCTTACAGTTCACAGATCCATCCCTGTGGGTATTACAGTGGTTAAGTGGTTAGCACGTACGTCTAGCAGCACTACAGTTGTTGTTTTGAATCCAAACTAAGGCACTACCTATACGGAGTATGCATGTTCTCCCTGTGCCTGTGTGGATTTCCTCCAGGTACCCTGGTTTCCTCCCACACTCCAAAGACATGCTGGTAGGTTAATTGGCTTCTGTCTAAATTGCACTAGTATACCTATGTATAAATGTAAGTTAGGGACCTTAGATTGTAAGCTCCTTGAGGGCAGGGACTGATGGGAATGTATACTATATGTAAAGTGGTGCGTAAACTGACACCGCTATACAAGTACCTGAAATAAATATGTAGCGCTCACCCCCGAAGGAGCCGCTGATTGATTTGTTATCGGCAAATTAAGTTACCCTGACATGGCTCCAGGGGGTGTGGTGGTAGAACAAATAGTGAGCGAAGGTCCAGACAGTGATTAAAGAGTTTTCAATGCTTTATTTCCAGGCCAACACGGCCAACATCAACATCAGTTTGGAAGGACAAGGTTGATGAAAGGATAGAAGGAGAGAACCTTGCAGAGAACCTTGCTTCTATAACTCGTCGCCACTCTACTTAGAGTGGGTAAAGTGCCCCCTACAGACCCCTATGATAGGCCTGGCAGCCAAAGTGTCACTCTGAACTGTCTGGGAGGAACAGGTCTGTCTCACAGACCCGGCTCTAGGGCCTCTGCCATAGGCCAATTTCAATAAAGGACTTAGGTGAATAAAGAGCAATTCCTCCCAGTAGACTTTTTCCTAAACAGGCCCCCGGATTACAACAATCATACCTGTCGGTGGTCCGGACACCCGATCCCAGACTGGGATTCTCTCAATAAATCCTGGAACCCAGCGAAACACTGGAGTCCCCTTTCTCCTCAGGATGAGGGTCAATGCAGCCCTGAGCTTTGGCCAGGCAGGCCGCGCTGGCGGGGTCCATGGATGCGCGTACCCTGAAGGTGGGTACCGCACCTGGAACGGGGACCCCGCAAAGATTTTGGAACACATGACCCCTGTCACAGATATACTCTCCCGCAGCATGCCTTGTGAGGGAAAAACTCCTCTAATTGGCTGCTGGGAAAGCTTGCTCTGCCAGAACCCCTCTAGCGCCAACTGCCAGCCAGGGATGGCACTGCATCCCTGGACCACAGACTGACCCAGTGGACAATTCTGGAATGACAGAGGTCCCGGAATTTGAACAAATCATGAATGAGAGCAACGTAACTCTCCCATTCCCCATTAACTTTAGCGTAGTGCCCATGCTGAAAGCAAGGGGGCGCTACAAATAACTACTACTGTGCATCATTTCCATAAACAAACTCTATGCTCAGAGCAAATATACCATATATACTCGAGTATAAGCCGACCCGAATATAAGCCGAGGTACCTAATTTTACCACAAAAAACTGGGAAAGCGTATTGACTCGAGTATAAGTCTAGGGTGTCCATCTGCATGCCTCACTGTGCCTCAATTTGCCTCACTGTGTCCATGTACATGCCTCACTGTGCCCATGCCTCGCTGTTTCCATGCCTCACTGTGCCCATGCCTCACTGTGCCCATGCCTCACTGTGTCCATGCCTCACTGTGCCCATGCCTCACTGTGTCCATGACTAGACTTACGTTTAACATGGGAGTATATAGAAGGGGTACCCTGCTTTAAAAAATCGGTGCTGCCCAGCCGTAGGTCCCTCAGACAGCAAACTTTGCACACTTGTAGAGGAGAACTACATGTGTGCCAATTTTCGGGTCCAGGAGACCTACAGCCGGCCGGTACCGGGTCCCCAAAGTTACCAGAGGAATTACCATTTAACATGGGAGTCTATGGAAGGTGGTTCACGACTTCGAAAAATTGGTGCTCCCCGGCCGTAGGTCCTCCGGATAACAAGCTTTGCATACTTGTAGAGGAAGAGAGGGGCTATATGTGTGCCAAGTTTGGCCGGTACATGGTCCCCAAAGTTCAAGAGATTAGGCGAAAAAAGGTGTCTCGAGTATAAGCCGAGGGGGGCATTTTCAGCACCAAAAAATGTGCTGAAAAACTTGGGTTATACTGAAGTATATACGGTATGTGAAATTTACTAACAAAGGGGGATTAAAATAGAATATACACATTAACATATAAAGTGGGCGGGGGGAGGGTTGGTTGGGACTTTAAATGAGGTAATGGGTCAATTACCTCCATCCCTAATTAGGTATAGAAAAGAGAAACAAGTGCGGGACTTTAAATGAAGCATGTGCGGGAAACTGTTTACAATAAATGGGGGGAATGAATCAAAGATAATAAATCTGGAATAGGTTTAAATATTTTATTACTTTCACATAATGCACCGTCCATGACTATATTGCACTATTGAAGAAATAGATAAACATATATGTTTCACAGATTAGTTGGGGGACAAGGTACGTGGGCAGTGACCCAAATATATAAATGCAATGAGTACAGCGAGCTGTACTATATTATTGAGACATAAAATAGATATCACATATTAAAATGGAAATTACATCGCATGACACTGCAGTGATAATACATTAATGCATGAGGTAAAGAGCTCTACGCGCGTTTCGCGACTGTTGGTCGCTCATCAGGAGCAGGCATGCATTACATTGGTTATCTGGAACGACATAAGCACATAGCTGGTTAGACGGGGCATCCAACATTTGT
Source organism: Rana temporaria (assembly GCF_905171775.1). Classification (NCBI taxonomy): domain Eukaryota; kingdom Metazoa; phylum Chordata; class Amphibia; order Anura; family Ranidae; genus Rana; species Rana temporaria. The sequence goes on from NC_053495.1 coordinate 46,014,801, forward strand.
GGGGGCTGAGGACTCATCAAAAAGCCCCAGATGGTACTCACCAGGTTGCCGATTGCCGCTGGCACTAGAGTGAAGCTCCGGATGGACCCCAGGTTTGGGGTGGTCACTGCCGGGGACTAGGGCTGGAGAATGAGGGGTGCAGGGCCCGTCAGGAGAGCGCACCCAGGTGGCACAGGCATGAGGCATGGTGTATTGAATGCACTGTGGTCGGTAAGGAATGATGGCTGTATTGGAAATAAATGAAGAATGTATTATGTTTGAATGGGATATGGAGATATGATGAAAAGGAAAAGGGGGAAAGGGGGGAGGAAAACAAGCAAAGGAGAAGGAAAAAAGAAAAAAAAAAGAAAAGAGAAAAAAAGGAGAAAAAACAGGGATGGGGAAGAAAGACAAAGAGAAATGGAAATATAAAAATAGTAAAGTGAGGTGAAGGTACTGGGTGTGGTGAGGTATAGGAGAGAGGAAGAGGATCACCTGTGAGTTCCGAGTGTGCTGCATGGAGTGATGACATGTGAAGAGCCAAATGCCTGTACCTGCCATAGGTTACACCCTCTTATAGGGACCACCCCCCCCCAAATGTGACCCGCCCAGAGACACGCATACGAGGGGGAGGAGAAGGGAGGCGTCTGCATTGGTGCGGGGTAACCGCCCAATGATGCGGCGCCGTTTGACCCCTGTAACCCCTCGTGGATAGTATACCAATACACCGCACGGAGACCTAGTTCCGTGTCAGGTGATGGAGGCGTGACATCGACACGCACTGCCCGCCCATCCGTCCGTGCGTCTTCGGAGCACAGGACGGAGAGCGTGTGCAGTGAGTGTTGCTGCCCCCGGATAGGACCACAACCCACAGGGGGTCGGAGATGCCAACACCCTTAGCCAGACAGCGCCAGGGAACCTGTGAACAGATGTGGAATGGCCCAAAATACCCAGCCGTACTCAAAATGTGACAGATACTAATGAAACAGTTGTAAGCACATTGCTGCTAGCACTTAGAAAAACAACAATAATGCAGTACTGGATATTAACACAAAATAGACAAAAAATGTAGTCCCGTAAAATACATGCTTCCATCCCTAGTTATGGTATATAAAGTGGGCGGGGGGAGGGTTGGTTGGGACTTTAAATGAGGTAATGGGTCAATTACCTCCATCCCTAATTAGGTATAGAAAAGAGAAACAAGTGCGGGACTTTAAATGAAGCATGTGCGGGAAACTGTTTACAATAAATGGGGGGAATGAATCAAAGATAATAAATCTGGAATAGGTTTAAATATTTTATTACTTTCACATAATGCACCGTCCATGACTATATTGCACTATTGAAGAAATAGATAAACATATATGTTTCACAGATTAGTTGGGGGACAAGGTACGTGGGCAGTGACCCAAATATATAAATGCAATGAGTACAGCGAGCTGTACTATATTATTGAGACATAAAATAGATATCACATATTAAAATGGAAATTACATCGCATGACACTGCAGTGATAATACATTAATGCATGAGGTAAAGATGAACATAAACATTAACATACACTAGCTATGTTATGGCATGCCTAAAATAGAAAAAAAAATGTGTGTCTATCTCGAGCTGGCCATACACTGTTAGTTTTTTATTGTTAAAGGATTCCTCCATCCACACAAATGAGGTAGATGGAGGAATTCCCCCGATGAGACATTGAGGGTTATTTACTAAAACTGGAGCATGCAAAATCTGGTGTAGCTCTGCATAGAAAAGAATCAGCTTCCAGGTTTTATTGCCAAAGCTTAATTTAACAAGTTTAAGTTAGAAGCAGATTCACTATCATACACAGCTGCACCAGTTTCTGAGTGCTGCAGTCTTAGTAAATCTCCCCTATTGTATTCTGACAGCTGCACTCACCGCTGAATTTGAATTCTGCCGGGGAATTTACACTACGCTGGCTCAACTTTACAGGCAAGTGCTTGTGAATAAAGCACTTGCCTGAAAAACTTGCACCGGCGTAACGTAAATGAGATACGTTACGCCAGCAGAAAGATTCGCTGATCTTTCTGAATCTGGCCCAACATGTTCTCTATCTAAACTCCGATGGAATTCCTCGGAATATCCGATGGAAAAATCCGTCTGACTTTTTCCATCGGAAATTTCGATCATGTGTACGGGGCAGTAGCAGTTGGGTGGCACTTTAATCTCCATTTTTTTTTTACATTACAAACGTAATTAGGTCTTGAGCAATTACAGTATTTTTGGATGGCTATAATAGGATTAACCCTCCTGGCGGTATCCCCGAGCGTGACTCGGGGTTGATTTTTTCTACCAAAATCGGTAACCCCGAGTCACGCTCGGGGTAGATATGCAGAGCCTGCAGCGTGTGCTGGCTTACCTTCTCCTGGATCCAGCGATGTCACCACGCTGTGTGAGCGAGCGGGACCTCGCACGATTCACACAGCGTCCTCCTGTGCCGCCGATCTCCGTTCCCTGCGACGTTACGACGCACGGGAGCGGAGATCGGCGCCAAATTCAAAAAGTAAACAAACACTATACACACAGTATACTGTAATCTTATAGATTACAGTACTGTATGTAAAAAAAACACACCCCCTTGTCCCTAGTGGTCTGCCAAGTGCCCTACATGTCATTTTATATAATAAAAACCTTTTTTCTGCCTGAAAACTGTAGATTGTCCATAGCAACCAAAAGTGTCTTTTTATGTCAAAAATGGTTTTAGATCAGCTAGAAAACAGCGATAATAAATTATAATCACTTGCAGAATTGTGCGATAGCGATTTGCGGGGAAATTCGTCATAAAAAAAATAAATAATGACAGCGACAATTCTGCAACTGAGCAAATTTCAGTGATTTTGAGTTGATTACATTATTGAATAATTTTTATTTTTATTATATTATTACTTGCTATAATTATTTATAATTATTTATTATATTATAATTTAAAATTTTGTTTTTAAAAAAATGTCATACCCGGGATGCCTACTAGACTCTTGTTTGGTCAGATTTAAGTGAGTTATTCCTAAAAATCACAGGCCTACAATATAAAACACCAAATTTCCTTGCAAATAATTGTACCGCTTTCAGCATGTTTTTTCAGAAAGAATCATCCCGCCAGGGAGGTTAAAAGAAAATGAAATAATCATCATTGTAGGAGACGATGCTTCTCCAGGCTCCTTACAGTGCTGACCACAGGCCAACAAGCCTAGGCATATGGTCATCTGTTCTCTGTTCAGGAGAGGGATCAAAGTTCAGCCTGGCTGATGTTTCCCTTAGTTGGGATCATACAACCAAAGGATCAGCATCAAAGGGCGCACAGAAGAACATTTTCTCCAGGAACAGTAAGTAGTTTAATCACTCTATAATGTTTAATTCCTACAGTTATAAATTAACATTGGATTAACATGGATTAGCAGTGAATTGGTTGAAAAGTGAATTGAATTGTTATAGTCACATAGCGCAAAAAACTTTATTTAAACATCGAACATCCTTGACCAAAGTTTGACGTCTTGTTCCAGTCTTCTTGTTTTGACGACACAAGCAAGTTTTAAAAGACATGACCTAGGACATCAAAAGGGGTGGTGATAGGAGTGATTGTACATTTATTTTTTAAAGATAATTAAGCTTTCTTTAAGGATACGGTTCACCTTTAAACTAAGACCATCTTTGTACTTATCAACGTGCGTGGTCTATAACAGACCGCACAACATTCCCTATTCACTTGTATATATATTTTGAAATAGTTTGAAATAGTTCTTTTGTCCCATCTATCAGCACATCAAAACTAATCCCGGATTAATCTGTACAAGGAAAATGTCTATCTTTTTTTGACAAGATGCTCTGTAGAGCTGAAGTCTTTGCAATTAGGATAAGTGAACGGTTAATTGTAACATCCTTGACATTTCCAGATAGAGCGAGATGCGGTATGTATTCTGGACCCCGTTCAATTCAATTTTCTTAAGATCTCTCCGAAAAATGATCATCGGTCTTAGCAGGTTGAATAACTTAATTTAGTTGTGTAATTTCACAGTCCAAAGTGATTAGTCTCCAGCGATCTGAGCGTGCCCCGTTTCACTAGCAGTTAACCTATCATAGCTTGCAATCAAGATTTAGTTACTTGCGGTCTAATCAGAGCAGAACACCGGCATTGACTGACAATATTATTTTAGTAATGTGCTTGGTTCCTTGCCAGCTTTCTCACAAGCTCATTTAGTATAAATAAACTCATCTGACTCGTATGGGGAGAGTTATCACAACGATGAACGTCACCCTCGATTCTTGTATCAAAGGGGAGGTTAAGCTAGTTCGGCTCAAGATGTTAAAGAAAAATTTGGATCTGAAAGCATTGAAGGCCAGGAAGAATCAAAAACTCTTTTACTTTATTGTTACATGGAAAAGATGGTAACATTTTTATCATATTGTTACTTGTCAGGTCCAGCCAAAAATTAAATATCTTTCCTCAATGCTAAAAAACTGCGTGCAACATTTCTTCATTAAAGGGGTTGTAAAGGTACAATTTGTATCCCCTAAATAGCTTCCTTTACCTTAGTGCAATCCTCCTTCACTTACCTCATCCTTCCATTTTGCTTTTAAATGTCCTTATTTCTTCAGAGGAATCCTCACTTCCGGTTCTTCTGTCTGTAACTCCACACAGTAATGCAAGGCTTTCTCCCTGGTGTGGAGTGTCGTGCTCGCCCCCTCCCTTGGACTACAACAGAGTCAGGACGCTCTCTACTTTGCAGATAGAGAAAGGAGCTGTGTTAGTGGGCGTCCTGACACTCCTGCTCGCCCCCTCAAGAGGCTTTCTCCACTTCCACAGGAAGAAAGCCTCGCATTACGGTGTGTAGTTACAGACAGAAGGCCCCCTAGTGGTTAACCCCTTTACTGCCATTGTCATTTTCACAGTATCAGTGCATTTTTATAGCACGTTTCGCTGCGAAAATGACAATTAGCTAGATTCAGACACATTGGCCTAAACTTGCGGCGGCGTAGCTTACCGTGTTTAGGCTACGCCGCCGTAAGTTAGCTAGGCAAGTACATGATTCACAATGTACTTGCCTGCTAAGTTACGGCGGCGTAGCCTAAAGCGGGCGGGCGTAAGGGCGCCTAATTCAAATGTGTGTAAGGGGGCGTGTTTTAATTTTAATGGGGCTTGACCTTACGTTTTTGATGTTTTTTTTAACTGCGCATGCGCCGGGCACCTACATTTCCCAGTGTGCATTGCGGCTAAGTACGCCGCACGGGCCTATTGATTTAGACGTGGACATAAACTACGTAAATCCCGATTCACGGACGACTTACGCAAACGACGTAAAAAATTCGAATTTCGACGCGGGAACGGCGGCCATACTTAACATTACTATTCCATCTAGGGCTAAGCTCTAACTTTAGGTGGCCTATCTCTAACATAAACGGCGTAAATGTACTGCGGCGGCCGGGCGTACGTTCGTGAACCAGCGTATCTACTGCTTTGCATATTCTACGCCGACCGCAATGGAAGCGCCACCTAGCGGCCATCCGAAATATTGCAACCTAAGATAGGACGATGCAAGCCGTCGTATCTTAGATATGTTTAAGTGTATCTCTGATTGAGAATACACTTAAACATAAGTCGGCGTAGATTCTGAGTTAGGTCGGCTTATCTACTGATAAGCCGGCCTAACTCTTTCTGGGCCATATTCTCTCTAAATATCCGCCTGCTTCGCTTAGGGCACTTACACTCCGCTGTCCCAACTTACTGGAGCAGGTGTTGTATTCCCCAACCACTTGCTCCATAACTTGGGACAGCGGAGTGTAAGTGTCCCGGCGTAGCCTGGCGGATCTCCAAGGGGGCGGCTTCTATTCAAATGAAGCGCGCCCCCGATGCAAAAGAACTGGGCATGCGCCGGGCTGCAAAAAGCCCAGTGCGCATGCTCCAGTTCTCGGCGGAAAACGTCAATGACGCCGACGTGTGCGTCATTGACGTAAAGTCGTATTCAAGAACGACTTACGTAAACGACGTATCCGACGAAAAAACACGACGGGGACCCGACGCCATCCGTAACATGGCCTACGCGAGACTTGCGGAAACTTACCCCTCATATAGCAGGGGTAAGTTTCCGCTTACGCAAACGACGTTAGCGACGGTTACGCGACGCAAACTCGTTCGTGAATCGGTGTAGAAGGATCATTTGCATATGCAAATGACTCCTTCATGTAAATGCCATCTAGCGGCGGCCGGCGTCATTGCATTTAAGATCCGCCAGTGTAAGTGACTTACAGATGGCGGATCTTAAGTGTATCTATGCAAAAATTATTCTGAGAATCAGGAGCATAGATACACGGGTCAAAAAAGGGAGTTACGATGGAGTATCCTGAGTTACTCCATCGTAACTTTACTCAGAATATGGCCCTCTGAATCTACCTAATAGTTCCCAAAAATGTGTCAAAAGTGTCCGATGTGTTCGCCATAATGTTGCAGTCATGAACAAAAATTGGTGATCGCCGCCATTCCTAGTAAAAAAAAAATTATTAATAAAAATGCCATAAAACCATCCCTTATTTTGTAAACGCTATAACTTATCAAACCAATCAATAAACGCTTATTGTGATCTTGTTTACCAAAAATAAGTAGAAGAATACGTATCGGCCTAAACTGAGGAAAAAATATGTTTTTTTAGATATTTTTGGGGGATATTTATTATAGAAAAATAATAAAAATTATTGCATCTTTTTCAAAATTGTCGCTCTATTTTTGTTTATAGCGCAAAAAATGAAAACCGCAGAGGTGATCAAATACCACCAAAAGAAAGCTCTATTTGTGGGGAAAAAAAGACGCCAGTTTTGTTTGGGAGTCACGTCGCACGACCGCGCAATTGTCAGTTAAAGTGACGCAGTGCGGAATCGCAAAAAGGGGCAAGGTCCTTAACCTGCACAATATTCCGGGTCTTAAGTGGTTAAAAAATTATTTTACAAGGAATGTAAACATCCCTTTTAATAAGAATAGTGCCTAACAGATCCTCTTTATGGAGAGAGGGCCATATTCTCAAACAAGTTACACCGGCGTATATGGAGATGCGCGGCGTAAGTGTAAAGATGCGCCGTCCTATCTATGCGCCGTAGTCACAGAACCAGATCCGCCAGAAATCAGGCTACTCCTGTCCGTCTTAACTAGTTTAAGTTTACGCAGCGTAGGCGTATATTTCAGCTGATGGCATCCTAGGCTGCCATAGAATTAGTATTCAAATATGCAAATGATGTAGATGCGCTGATTCCCGAACCTACGCGCGATCGGCTTAGGCTACGCGCTGTGCGCGTAAGACGATTGTCCGGCTGAAAGTTACCCCTTATAAAGCTCGGTTAACTTTGCTCCAGACCTGAGTAAGTTAGCTTGAAAAAAGCAAATACAGCAGCACCATCCCGGACGAGCTGAGCAAACAAATTTTGCGGACAACACATTCGTATGCCAACATGCCAGGGGCAGGCGTGGTCTTAGCACTGCTAGTGTGTGAGGAGGAAGAGGCACTTAGAAGGAGGAGGGCACAGAGGAGGGCACGTGAGAGGATCTACCCACAGCGCATTAGCCTCTTTGGCATGGCTGATGTGGATGTGTTTCACCGTTATAGATTCAGCCCTGATGCCATACTTGAAATTACCAGAGCCCTGAAGAATGACATCAGCAGCCCAACACAACGATCCCATGCAGTGCAGCCACTGGTGAAGGTCCTGGCAACATTGCATTTTCTTGCCACAGGCTCTTTTCAAAGAACCAGTGGAGACGTGGTTGGGATATCCCAAACCAGCATGAGTAGATGCGTGCACCAAGTTGTCCCCGCAATACTCCGACGCATGTCGCACCACATAATCAGACCCACCCAGGAGGACATGCGGCTGAAGGCAATGACAGATTTCTGCCTAATTGATGGTTTCCCACGCACTGTGGGTGCAATTGATTGTACCCATGTGGCAATACAGCCCCCCCACGAGACCGAGCACATATACCGCAACAGAAAACATTGGCATTCTATCAATGTCCAAGTGATCGTGGATGCACATGGCCTCATATGGCACGTCCGTGCAAAACACCCCGGATCCAGCCATGACAGCTTTATATTCAGGCAAAGTGACATCCCAAGACAATTTGAGCAGAATGTGTATGGGGACAGTTGGCTGGTTGGTGAGTGACATGGGTGTCAGGTATGACTGTCCCCCCCCATGATGCAGACATCACGAGGGGCACATGCATGACTAACATCCTCCTGTCTTTTCCCTTCCAGGTGACTCTGCCTATGCCCTGGGACCTCATCTCATGACTCCATTCCGCAATCCGCAAACACCAGGAGAGAGAAGATATAACGAAGCACACGCACGCACCCGTGCAGTGGTTGAGCGAACATTTGGCCTCCTTAAGTCACGATTTCGATGCCTGGATAAGACTGGGGGTACCCTGCTGTATTCCCCCAACTTCGTGTGCCAAATCATCGCTGCATGTTGCGTGCTGCACAACTTCGCAGTGAGAAAGGGCCTGCAGATTGACCTACGTGATGACCTGACCCCCCAACCACCATGTCCCCCCCTAACCGAGGCTACCCCGTCTGCTGATGGTACAGCAGTCAGGAGATGTCTCGTGGAGCGAATCTTTGAACGTTAAACACAAACATTAAACATGGCACACAGAAAATGCACGCATGCACACCACTGTGGTCCCTAACACACACCCCACATGCACAGAACATTGGATTAGACCGAAGTACACCGCACGGTACTAAGGAGCAGCAACGCCGCGTCAAGGCCCCAATGATGTTGCTGTCCATTCATACGTCATTCATACGGACCTGGGGAGAACTTATCACCAGCGCCCGAGGGTGACACCCCTTACTGGCAGGAATGTCACCACCCCACATTCACACACCATTCACACTGTACTCTGCAACACTGCCTGTGTGCAGCACCCAAACTAAAAAAAAAAGCTCTTAACCAGAGCAAATAATAAAATAAGCTCTTAACCAGAGCAAATAATAAAATAAGCTCTTAACCAGAGCAAATGAACAATAAATAATCACTTGCCCCGGCGCGGGCTACGCCTGGTGCCCAGGTTCCTGGCCCTCACTTGCCTGGGGGGAGCTGGGGCATCAGGTGGAGGAACATCTCCAGGTGGAGGAACATTCCCAGGTGCCTCCCTGCCTGCCTGTCTGCCCTCCAAAGCTAGTGCTATGCGGGTGAGCAATGACTCCTGGGTAGCTGTCTGGGCCTGAACAGCCCTTCGCAGGCACCTGACCTCCCCCACAAGTTCGGCAGTTGTAGTCTGCAGCTCACCCAGGCTGGTGATTGTGGCTGCGCAGTTTCCAGCCACATCTTGCAGAGCATCTGGTACTGCTCCCGAGGAGGCCAAGCTGTCGGACAGGCGCCTCAACTCCACCAAGATTTCACCCATATGACGGGTTTGCTGGTCCTGCTGCCTGGCCAGATTCTCATGAAGCATTTCTGCCGCACCCCTTGTCCTGTGGGTAGCCCTCCTGGGGACAGGAGTGGCTGGGCCCCTTGCATAGAGTGAGGACCTGGAGGGGCTGGAGATGAGGGGGATGGGACGGGAGGGACTGGAGAGGGTGTTGGAGGACCCTGAGGGGCTGGATATGCGGGGGCTTTGTGATGGTCCTGCCACCACATGCGACTCCTCCAAAAAAAGGAAGACCTCCTGCTCGCTGTGGACCACCTCTTCCTGGACCACCTCTTCCTGGACCTCCTCTTCCTGGACCTCCTCTTCATGGACCTCCTCCTCAACAACCTCCTGCGCGGAGGACTGACCACTCCCCTCCACCAAGGCCTGTTGGCTTCCCAGGAGGTCAGTCACAGAAGCAGACTGCTCAGTGGATGATGGTCTGTGACGGCCACTGGCAGCATTGGATGGCCCCGCTTCATCCTGCTCACCTGTGGATGACACAAAACAGTCACATGTTGGTGGACCAACACACTTGTCACATAACCCACCACCCCCACCACACATGCAACACACCAGAAGATAAAACACACTTACCTGTCCTCATGGGTGGCTCACTTGAGTCATGGCCCTCCAGGCCCTCCACCTGCTCCCTCCGAAGGCAGCGGGCAATCACTTCCTCCTCTTGAGTGAGCCGGGTAGAACAGGGTGGCCCCCCTCCTGTGCCCCTGGCATGCTTTGCAATGATGGCCATCTTGTTCCTGACCACACCACGCAGGTCATTCATTTTTTTCAGAATTTCCTGGGGGGTCCTTGCCTCATGGCCTAAGGCATTGACCTGGGCAGTCACTTTCCTAAGGATCTCCTCCTTTTTGGTTTTACTTGTGCTGCCACTGTCAGCACCATGGAGTCTTGAATCGTATCTCTCCATGGCAGAGACTACGATGGCCCTCTCATCTTGGCTGAAATTCTTTTTTCTCCTTTCCTTCCTGGGTCCAGGCATTGCAAAGCTAAAGAGAAAAATCTCCACCAACAGAATCAATGGAGTCACTTTGCACTCGTTGGGCGCATGTGGTGACGCATTTATACACTGGGCCGGCCCAACTCAGCAGGGATTAACGCCTACTGTTGTTTTGCGCATGCGCAGAGGGCGGGGCACGTCCGGCGCATGCTCCGTTCGGTCTGGACATCATTTGCATGGGGTCACGGTTCATTAGCATTCTTCACGCCTACATCCCTCCTACCGTCACTTGCGCCTACTTACGCCGACACATTTCAGCTCCGCGAGCGCAACGTAGGACGCATGTGGTACGGGAATATGGGAGAGCTCTCTCCAAGTTAAGCCGGCGTAGCGCAACTATGATGCGCTACACCTGAGTAAATATGCGCCGATCTACGAGAATATGGCCCAGAGTCAATAATTCCCCACATCTCTCCTCCAGGCTGGAAAGCCTGAGATTAAAAAAAAAAAAAAATATTTAGGCTTTCCAGCCAAGTACATGGCAGTATTTGCAACTGTCATAATGTTGCGTCAGGACCTCAGAGAGTCAAAGAGATGACTGGGGACCATCTGTTCCTCAGAAAAAAAACTATGGTCAACTTCTGGCGCTGTGGGCTGATGATGTCACAACCTTTGACTCAGTCAATCAGAAGAAGCTTTGTATCGATTGATAGAATACATCACTTTCTCTGAATGCCTGAGCACCGCTGTGATAGGCTATACTGTGTTCTGGGTATGAGATTGGAAATCTCAGCTCGAACCTGGAACACAGTGCCATATGCTGTATGTAGCCACAGCTACAAACAGTTTGTGCCGCACAACTAGCAGCCTCACATGTTAGTGGGAACTATGTAAAACAGGGGTCTCCAAACTTTTTAAACAAAGCCAGTTTAGTGTCCTTCAGACTGTAGGGGGGCCAGATGTTGGTGTCAGTAGGAGGAATAGTACCCCATTATTGGTATAAGTGGGAGGAATAGTACCCCATCACTGGTATCAGTGGTAGGAATAGTGCCCCAACATTGGTGTCAGTGGAAAGAATAGTACCCCATCATTGGTGTCAGTAAGAAGAATGGTGCCCCAAAGTTGGTGTTAGTGAGATGAATAGTGTCTTGTACCAGTGGGAGGAATAGTGCCCCAAGGATGGGATAAAGGCAAGAAAAAGGGCCACATCTGGCCCCCAGATGTTTGGACACCACTGATGTAAAGTATGTCAAAAGAAGGAGTTCAGCCTTAACCCATCAGAGCTGGCGCCTGCCGGCTCTTTAAAGGCTTTAGAAAGCCAGGAGGTGGGGCAGGGCTTGTGGTCATGTGACCAGCATGATTGGTTGTCATGGCGGTCACATGATCGGAAGGCTCCAGATCTCAAGTATAGAACGGAAGCTTTTAGTCAGCCACCGGTAACGGTGCCAGGAGCGTTCGCTCTCGGGAAAGCGTTATCAGCGTAATTGCACGCAAATATGCTAATCCACTTGTCAGGTCACCTGAGTTCAGGTGACAGATGCACCCCGTTAGGGAATGGCGTGCACCGCAAGGTAGTGGACTCTACAGCTGACTGCTGCGGATGGAGCTCTAGGTGATGCAGGAGAGCAGGTACTCTGTAGTACCAACACAGGTGACACTGGGAGCTAGGGCATGAAATTTCCCAGGGCGCAGAATCTAAGATTCAGCGGGTGTTCACCAGAGGCCCCTAATGTAGGGGATGGATTTAGCTACAGTCTGGCTCCAGGTCACGACTCTAGGGCCTCCCAGCTCATGCTCGTGGTAGACTACAAGGAGGTAGAGTGGAAGCAGCAGACTGCGACACCAAAGGATAGTCAGGAGATAGCCAAAGGTCGGGGCATCAAGCAGGTAAGGATAGTCAAGAACAAGCCAAGATCTGTAACTGGAATCAAACGTTGAAGACACAGCAAGTCGCACACAAAAGCCAAACACACAATATTGCTCAGCAGAGCTGGCTTGCAGTGCACAGGTTAATATAGAGTTCCCTGATAGGGGCTGGAGTGGAGCCATGTTTTGAGGAGACATTACTAAAGCAACCAGGTGAGAGTGGCTGGCCTGTTAAGCAGAACACATGGAGGAGAGGTAAGCTGACAGACAAACATTACTGCATGTCCATGACACCACTGCACAGAGCAGGTAAGTATAATATGTTTGTTATTTTAATGGGAAAAAAAACAAGACTTTAAAATCACTTTAAAGCGGTGTTCTGACTTAAAAAGACAAAAGAAATTCAGCAGCTACAAATACTGCAGTTGCTGACTTTTAATAATCGGACACTTACCTGTCCCATGATCCAGCAGTGCGGAAGAACGAAGCCCCGCTCCTTTCCCCCTCCTCTCCGCGGCGCCGGCATCACTACTGTGGGGGGCTGGCTGTGGCTTCACAACCGGGCACTCACTGCACATGGCACAAGCCTCGCTGCGCACTGTGACTGGCCGGGCAATCATCTGGGACCTGTGAGGTGTCCCAGGTGATTGCAGAGAGGTAGGTGGGAGAGGTGAACTTCCTTCCGGCACCGAGGAAGTGGCGTGATGGAGTTGATAAAATTATTATTTTGTGTTTATGTTATTTTTCTCCTAACCACTCAAATATTGCTTTCCTTTCTTATATCGTGTTATTTCTTTTATTTCTTGATATATATATATGTGTGTGTGTGTAATGCGCTAGCATTATTTTCCTTAAAAGAGTCATTATAGAGTTAAAATCCTTCAGGAGTGATTAAGAGAAAACAGATGTCTTTGTACTCCCTACTCCTAATCAACCCCCTCCTTTCTGCCCATCACATCGACCAAAGAAAGATGGCCCCCATGAGCGTGAAGCATCGTGACAAGCAAGAGATGTAAAAAGAGGAGACTATATGAATCAGCCAATCAGATGCACCCATATGAATGATGATTGCTTATGTCACTCTGTCTATAAAGCTGTGATACCAATAAAGGTTCCGCCTCTTTGCGGTTGGATGCTGAAGGCAGCAGACTGGATTGATATTTCCTCCTAATATGCATGCTTTCACTATTATAGATTTGATTCGGAGGCAGAATGGGTTATGCCCTGGAGTTGTGCCAGGGGGTATCAATTTCAGTGGGAGCTGGAACCCTCTAAAAAAAGGGTTTCTCCCCCCCCCCCAAAAAAAATGACAGGCTAAATGTGGCATGTCCGGGGGTCAGCTTCCCTTAAAGCAAAAGTTCCTTTTTTGGGTGGAACTCTGCTTTAAGAAACTAAAGACAGATGGGGCATCTAGTGGTGAAAAGTGAGAACTAAACCAAAATTTCACTAACATACCTGCACAGAACCTGGAACCTTTCAGGCAAGTTCCTAGGTAGAGGTTGTAGGTAAGTGCAGTCTGTACTTCCCACTGCAGATGGCACTTGACTGAAGCAGCAATGCAGAAGGGGAAGGAAGTTGTGAAGAACTTGGTTCCTATATGACTTCCTGCAGTCACTAAGGGGACAGCTGTCCAATTGAGTATAAGGGTTCGGGTTCCCCTGCCACTAAACTCCTGAAAAGCTTGTACCTATAGGCTAATATGGAGGGGAGTTAACAGGCAGAGAAAAGTAAAAGCTAAAAACACCTCAAGCAGTTTTTTTTTAGCTGCAGTGTGTATAGCATGAGGTCTAGGGATACCCATAGACATTAGATAGTGGTCTGAAGAAATGGCCAATTTCAAACAAACATTCATTTGAACAATTTGAAAGCCAATGTCACATCACATTAATGAATAAACATAAGTAAAGCTGGAAGTGATCTTTTCTATGAAACAGTCTTTTCCTATGTTCCTACTTCTGTTTGTAAAATAATTGGACAGTCAAGCACACTTATTCCTGTGCCTGGAAACATCATTTATCAGTTATTGATACTGTGGCATAATGTGTGGTTGGCAGTAAACACAGATGTCGTCATCTGCTGAGCATCTGTTAAAGTTTTATTTGTTTTGCTTGAGACCGGGACTGAGGCTGTGATTGGCCTATTCCCTGCCACTCAATTGGATTTCCGCCCATAAATACGTACCTCCAGCGTGACCAATTACGCTTCCTGATGACGTAATTCACATACGAAACGTACGTCGAGGCGCTTATTGGTCACGCAGACATACGCACCTTCCGGTCGAGCTGGTTGTCGGCTGTGGAACGCACGCCGGCTTACACGGCGCAGGAGACCAGTCCTCTATCTGACAAAGCGCAGCAGCCTCAGTGCCGGGTTCTTGGGCACCGGACAAAGTAAGGGGCCACTTGGCTATCTTTGTTTTACTTTGCTCAATAAATAAGTGTTACACTATTTGCGGCTTCTATTTCCTTTATATGCTGTGACATCTGCTATCTGGTTTGGATCTGGCTGATTGCGGTCGATTGGATTCTTCTGAGTCTGCATTGGTTTACTGGTGTAAACAAAGTGCATACGACCTCTTTTTAATTAAAGGGTCATATAGAGTTGGTAAGGAGCCATCTTATTACTTGTCACGTCGGGTGGATTATTTGTATTTTCTGGTGAAGGCTTCACTTTGAACATCTATTTCATCACGCAACTTAATCATCAAGATTCTTTATATAATTGAAATTTTTCTATGGCACATTTTTTTGTATTATTTTCACCCATATTGAATTATGCATGGACTTATTTATTATTTGGACTTACACTATCTGAGCACAATATTGTTTAATATATGTACTATTATTTGTGTATGACACATTTATATTCAGTTCTATTCTAATTGTAGTTCACTCAGCGCCCCCTACCCTCACCCACCGCCAACAACACATTATTTTACTTCCAGTAAAGAATTCCCTTATTCAATAAACGGTTCCAGATTGCCACCCTGCCAATAACATCTGGTAAGATCTTCATTGCTTTTTTGTCTGCATGGTTTGTGCTTTTTTGGTGTTGTAATACACAGGTTTGCACAACCCTAGTCTGACAAACTAGACTCAAAGTTCTAGTAGACTAAAGTGACAATGTTATCTTATTTTTCCTTCCAGGTATCCAAACTGGCACTTCTCCTTTTGCTCAGCAGAGTATGGTGTCCTACCTCCCAACATTTTGAGATGGGAATGACGGACACCTACTATCAAACGTATGTAGGCATAAGACACGCCCCCTGTCACACCCTCTTAAAGGAGAATTAACCAAAAAAAGTTTATCAAATCTACAAGGGCTTTTTTTTAACCACTACTATTCCTTTATATTGACTTTTAAAATTTACAAACGCAGCAATTTATAATTTGGATGAAAGGTTTAGCACTGGGAAACACTTTTTGAAAGATAAAAAGTGCATTTTATGCACAACCCTATAGATCAGACCAAAATAAGGGATGCGGGGGAAAGAGGGACAAATCAGGGACAGTCCCTCGAAATCAGGGACAGTTGGGAGCTATGTGGTGTAGCTATGAAGTCTGATTTTGGTAATGTGATACTAAGACTAGCTATTCAACTGTGGTAAGAGGAGCACAAGGCAGTTTGTCTTGAGGAGCTGAAAGTATAGATCTAGGCTCTGGTTGGCAAGTTGGAGGAAAAATGCCCCAGTGTCATTGGTCAATGGGTGTAAAACTTTATTTTCTACCATGGACACTACAACTAAAAAGTGCCCTGGTGGTAGTATCCATGGTAGGAAAAATGCCCTAGCACTGTACCAGAGGAAAGAAAATAAAATTAAATTATTTTTGTTGGTGGAATGTCCCATAGTTGGTGTCAATGCATAGCTCCCAACTGTCCCTGATTTTGAGGGACTGTCCCTGCTTTGGAGTAATGTCCCTCTGTCCCTCATTCTCCTCATTTGTCCCTCATTTTGGTCTGATCTATATAGTTGTATATAAAATGCACTTTTTATCTATCAAAAAGTGTTTCCCAGTGCTAAACCTTTCATCTGATTTCTAAACTGCTGCATTTGTAAATTCGTAAAGGACTAGTAGTGGTAAAAAAAAAGCAGTGAGTTTAACCAATCTTGTTTTTTTTTGTACAATTCTCTTTTAAGGGGGTGTGACAAGGGGTGTGTCCAATGCCTGCAAACTTTTGCTGATAGGTGTCCCTCATTCCCATCTCAAAAAGTTGGGAAGTATGTCAATGGGGTGAAAAATGTTCTATCATTGGTGATTGCAGAATAAATATGCCTCTTTGATATTAGAGGAATAAAAATTCTACCCCATCATTGGATCAGTGGCAGAAAATATACCCCATCATCTGTGTTCTAAGGAGATGCTCATTGTCCTGCCCCATTGCCAGATGATGTCAGTCTTGGAACTATGCAGGCACCATTGGGCAGATCACTTGGCCTGAGAATGCCACTTAGTCCAAGTGCAGGCCCTGAAATGCTCTAGCACCCACTGCACTTCTACAGGATGCCCTGAGTCCTATAGGAAAGCCTGTGAGGGACAGACACTGCAGGGCAGATTTTAGCATTACAGGAATGGCCCTCTAGATTTGGGACACTTGGCAGCTATGATAAATGTTAATACGCAAGTCTATATTTCCCTTATTTGTCCACTAGATGGCGCCAAGTTCCCTCACTGACAATAAGATGCTACTTGAAGTTTAATCATTTCTTTTTATTGCTACTGTATGTATTTATTTATTTTATGTTATGATACACTGGTTTTACAGAAAGTATTTTAATTTCTAAAAAGAAAAGTGGAATTGATTCACATAATTAAATTCCAACTGTTAATTTTCTAATAGAAAAATAAAGGGGGAAACCAAGTACCGTATTTATCGGGGTATTGCGCTCCGGCGTATAGCGTGCACCCAAAATGTGGACCCGCATTCCTGTAAAAAAAAACATTTTAGTACTTACAGTTTTGGTGTCTTGCGCGGCGTCCATCAAGGGACTCGTCGGGAACGGCGTCCGTCTGCGGCTTCGGTGGTGTCCTCCTCGTCGGGTCCGGCGTCCTTCGTGGTGTCCTCCCTGCTCGATCCCCACGCTGAGTTTGAACCACTGCGCCGGCATATACCGAGCGCAGTACACTCGGGTATAGTCGGGCAGGCTCGGCTCCTCTCGCGGTCACGTCCTGTGCGTCCTGTACGTCCAGGACGTGACCGCGAGAGGAGCTGAGCCTGCCCGACTATGTGGTTCAAACTCTGCGCGGGAAGCGGGTATCGGCGTATATCGCGCACCCACGATTTTGCCCTGATTTTCAGGGCAAAAAAGTGCGCGGTATACGCCGATAAATACGGTAGTTGCTATGAGCTATAACCTTCATATTTAAATTTTTTTATGAATTTGCCTAAAGCTGAACTCCAGGCTTTCCCACAAAATTACTGAAATAACCTCCTGACTGGTAAAGGGTTTCATGCTCTAGGGCAGTGATCTCCAAACAACGGCCCCCCAGCTGTTGCGGAAACTACACGTCTTATGAGGCATTGTAGAACCCTAATGCCGCGTACACACGATCATTTTTCGGCATGAAAAAAACATCGTTTTAAAAAAATGTCATTTAAAATGATCATGTGTGGGCTTCACATCATTTTTCGGCTTCTGAAAAACGACAAAAATTTTTTTTTTTAAAGCATGCTGCATTTTTTAACGACGTTTTCAACTAGGTCGTTTTTCGGGTTGTAAAAAATGATCGTGTGTGGGCTAAAACGACGTTAAAAACCCGCGCATGCTCAGAAGCAAGTTATGAGACGGGAGCGCTCGTTCTGGTAAAATTACTGTTCATAATGGAGTAAGCACATTCATCACGCTGTAACAGACAGAAAAGCGTGAATCGTTTTTTACTAACACGGAATCAGCTAAAGCAGCCCCAAGGGTGGCATCATCCGCATGGAACTTCCCCTTTATAGTGCCGTCGTACGTGTTGTACGTCACCGCGCTTTGCTAGAGCATTTTTAAAAAACGATGGTGTGTGGGCAACGTCGTTTTAATGATGAAGTTGGAAAAACGTTGTTTCTTTTCATGCCGAAAAATGATCGTGTGTACGCGGCATGACATCCAGAGACATGACTAGGCATGATGGGATTTGTAGTTCCTGAACAACTGAAGGGCCGTAATTTGGGATAAGATAACTTCCCTGCCAGTCACATTTACACAGTAATCAGTGCAGTTTTATAACACTAATCGCTGTATAAATGTGAATGGTCCCAAAAACTTATCAAAAGTGTCCGATGTGTCTGTCGCAATGTCACGGTCACAATAAAAATCGCAGGTCGCCGCCATTATTATAAAAAAATACAAATAAATAAAAATGACATAAATCTATCCCTTATTGCTATAACTTTTGCGCAAACCAATCAATAAACGCTTTTTGCGATTTTTTTTACCAAAAATATGTAGAAGAATACGTATCGGTCTAAACTGAAGAAAAACATTGTTTTAAAATAAAAAAAAATCTGAAATGTATTAACTTCCCTGGCGGTATGATTATTTCAGAAAAAAGGTGCTGAAAGCGGTACCATTATTTGCAAGTAAATTTGGCGTTTTATATTGTAGGCCTGTAATTCTTAGGAATAACTCACTTAAATCTGTCCAAACAAGAGTCTAGTAGGCATCCCGGGTATGACATTTTTTTAAAAACAAAATTATAAATTATAATAAAAATAAATAATTATAAATAATTATAACAAATAATAATATAATTCTAATAAAAATGATTCAATAATGTAATCAACTCAAAATCACTGAAATTTGCTCAGTTGCAGAATTGTTGCCGTCATTACTTTTATTTTTTTTATGACGAATTTCCCCACAAATCGCTGTCGCACAATTCTGTAAGTGATTATAATTTATTATCGCTGTTTTCTAGCTTCTCTAAAACCATTTTTGACATAAAGGGACACTTTTGGTTGCTATGGACAATCTACAGTTTGCAGGCAGAAAGAACAGTTTTTATTATATAAAATGACATGCAGGACACTGGGCAGACCACTAGGGACAAGGGGGGGGGTGTATTTTTTACATACAGTACTGTAATCTATAAGATTACAGTATACTGTATGTAAGGTGTATGTTTACCTTTTTGAATTTGGCGCCGTTCTCCGCCCCCGTGCGTCGTAACGTCGCAGGGAACGGAGATCGGCGGCACACAGAGGCACTGTGTGAATCGAGCGAGGTCCCGCTCGCTCACACAGCGCGGTGGCATCGCTGGATCCAGGGACAAGGTAAGTAAACCATGCCTGTGGATTCAGCGAGGCGAGCCCGAGTCTGACTCGGGGTTACCGATCGCAGCAGAAAAATTTAACCCCGAGTCAGACTCGGGAAAACCGCCAGGGGGGTTAAATCAAAAAGTAAAAACTATTGTTTTTTTTTTTAATTGTCGCTATTCTTTTGTTTATAGTGCAAAAAATAAAAACCGCAGAGGTGATCAAATACCACCAAACGAAAGCTGTATTTGTGGGGGAAAAAAAGCATAAAGATTTAATTTGGGTACAGTGTTGCATGACTGCGCAATTTTCATTCAAAGTGTGACAGCGCTGAAAACTAAGAATTGGTCTGGGCAGGAAGGGGGTGAAAATGCCCTGTATTGAAGCGGTTAAAATATAAATAAATAATAAAAAAAATAAAAAGGACAGCAACAGGACTTTCACGTTACACAATAATTCAGCGAAGGCAGCTCCACTATTTCTTTCTAGACAGGTTTCCTTTAATGGGAGTTTAAGTGGAAATTAGCAGAGACAACCATAGCATAAGATTGTCACCACCCATATAAAACATGGGTAAACTAAACCTGAAATGAAAGGGCACTTTCTGTAGTTCAATGTTTGTCTATGAAAATCTGCGTCCAAACCAAACAGCAGCTGTTTCGCTCTAATGCTTCAGCTTCCACCACTGGAGAAATGAACTTCCTGATGGTCACCGACTGGCAGAACCCGTCATAGAGTGCAGAGAGTGTAACAAAACTGAACTGGCAGCTCCATGCCAATAAGTGCAATGATAACAGGACACAGAAAGTACGGAAGCCTTAGATTGAAGCACGTTGCCCACAGAGCATTAAGGACGTTCTTGTTCACTGCATCTGTATGCCAATGTTGTGAATAAACAAGCTTGCTGGCTTTGAACTCTGGTGGACAGATCTTTGGACGTGACAGATCGTCTTTTCCGTTATTTATGTTGTGTACAACCTGGGGAAGGCATGAGGATAAAGAGGAGGTGTGCCTGCCATCCCCAGCCATAACAGTTCATTTATGTTGGTAAAATATTACAGAGTTGACTCAAGAAGAGTGTGAACTGAATTAAAAAACGATATCCAGAAGACTTATAAACCATAGCTCCCAACTGTCCCTGATTTTGAGGGACTGTCCCTGATTTGGAGCAATGTCCCTCTGTTCCTCATTCCTCCTTTTTTGTCCCTCATTTTGGTCTGATCTCTATACTAGGGTGACCAGACATCCCTGGTTTCTGGGGACAGTCCCCGGATTGAGGACAATGTCCCCAGACCAAGTCTGTCCCCAATTTTGTCCCTGGATTGGATTTAAACAAGAAAGTCAGTACAGAATAAAAAAAAATTGTGAATTACAAGCCCCCGCTCCTACTAGTTTAGGGGGTGTATTTTTTTCCATTATCTGTGCTCCTTTCTGATGATCATGTGCTGGTCGGAACGGAGGGAATATTTCTTCAGTTCCGGGTGCATGCCCGTTCAGCTTCACTTGCATGTTCTTCTGCCTTGGCTCAAGTCCTGGCCAGCCGCCGGCTGCTTATCTCCTCGACTTTCTCTTGCGGAGTGTTCTTCCTCCGCTCCCCACCCAGTAGTAGTCGAGGCCCAGAGAGTGGGACTTGAGAGGCTATGAGGCGGGCGGCAGCTACGGGCAGAGAGTCGCTGATTGCCGCCATTACTAGTAAAAAAAAAAATGTGTCCCCGGATTTTATTTTTAAAATCTGGTCACCTTACTCTATACATGTATATAAAATGCACTTTTTATGTATCAAAAAGTGTTTTCCAGTGCTAAATATTTCATCCAATTTCTAAATTGCTGCATTTGCAAATTCCAAAAGCCACAATAAAGGTATATATAATAGTAGTGGTAAAAAAAGCACTTGTGGGTTTAACCAATCTTGTTTTTTTGTACAATTCTCCTTTAAGGGGGTGTGGCAAGGGGTGTGTCCTATGTGTCCCTCATTCCCATCATAAAAAGTTGGGAGGTATGATAAAGATCTACAGAAATCACAAAATACAACCAGTTAAAGCAGAACTCCTGTAAAATACTATAGAGATCGCCAGGTCGCAGTACCGATAAAAATCGCTGATCGTCGCCATTACTAGTAAAAAAAAAAATATTAATAAAAATGCCATAAAACTATCCCCTATGTTGTAGACGCTATAACTTTTGCATTTTTTTTTTTAGTAAAAAATGTAGAAGAATACGTATCGGCCTAAACTGAGGAAAAAATAGTTTTTTTATATATTTTTGGGGGATATTTATTATAGCAAAAAGTAAAAAATATTCATTTTTTTTTCAAAATTGACGCTCTATTTTTGTTTAAAGCGCAAAAAATAAAAACCGCAGAGGTGATCAAATACCACCAAACGAAAGCTTTTTTTGTGGGGAAAAAAAACCATAAAGATTTCATTTGGGTACAGTGTTGCATGACCATGCAATTGTCATTCAAAGTGTGACAGCTTGTGCGTTTAACCAATTTAGTTTTTTTGTACAATTCTCCTTTAAGGGGGCGTGGCAAGGGGTGTGTCCTATGTGTCCCTCATTCCCATCATAAAAAGTTGGGAGGTATGATAAAGATCTACAGAAATCACAAAATACAACCAGTTAAAGCAGAACTCCTGTGAAATACTATAGAGATCGCCATTCTCTGCGGTAATTCACTGTGGGATTGATTTACTAAAACTGGAGAGTGCAAAGTCTTGTGCAGCTGTGCGTGGTAGCCAATCAGCTTCTAACTTCAGCTTGTTCAATAAAATGGTGACAAAAAAAAAACTGGAAGCTGATTGGTTTCTATGAAGAGCTGCCCCAGATTTTGCACTCTCCAGTTTTAGTAAAAAAAAATTTAAGCTCGGGACAGGTCAACATTCATGGGTATGTTCATGACAGCCTGGGCTCCAGTGGCAGCTGGTAGTTTTTTGTTTGGGGGGCCGGCAAATAACCAAACCCCCCCCCCACGGCAACTCAAAACCCATAATCCCCCCTCCATCAAATTTGGTGGGGAGTGGTCCAAGGAACTTGACTGGCCTGTACTAGGGTGACGACATGTCCCAGATTGCCCGGGACAGTCCCGCATTTTGCAGGTCTGTCCCGGGCACCTTCATTCCAGGACAATACAGTGTCCCAAAATGAAACTGACACAGCCACCCCCCCCCCCCCCCCGGTCAATCTGATTCCCCCAAAAAAAGCCACATCAACGCTTTACTCACTGACAGTACTAGTCCTGGCCAGGAATGCCTGGAGGAGCACAATCCCCGCCCCCTGCTTGTGATTGGAGAAATCATAATTCCCGCCTCTTGTGTCCAATCACTGTGCTGTGATTTGTTACAGCACAAGCTGATTTTTGGGAAGGTGTCTCTGAATGGTAGTTTGGAAATGTGGTCATCCTAGCCTTTACAGAGTCCTGACCTCAACCCGATAGGACACCTTTGGGATGAATTAAAGTGGAGACTGCGAGCATTTTTTTAATATTTTTTTTATTAGTAATGGCAGTGATCTGCGGTGGACACATCGGACACTTTTGACACTATTTTGGGACCATTGACATTTATACAGCGATCAGTGCTATAAAAATGCACTGATTACTGTGTAAATGACACTGACAGGGAAGGGGTTAAACACTAGGGGGCGTTCAAGGGGTTAAGTGTGTCCTAGGGAGTGATTCTAACTGTGGGGGGATGGGCTACGACTGACATGACAGAGATCACTGCTCCCGATGACAGGGAGTAGTAGATCCCTGTCATGTCACTAGGCAGAACAGGGAAATGCCTTGTTAACATAGGCATCTCCCCGTTCTGCAGCTCCGTGTCACGATCGCGGGCACGGTCACAGAGTACGCGGCCGCGTGCGTGCCCACTAAGCCGCAATTTAAAGGGGACGTACCTTTACGCCCATTTGCGCAGGCATGCCATTGTGCCGACGTATATCCTTGTGCGCTGGTCGGCAAGCAGTTAAAAACATATTTTATGCTGGCTTTGTTTCTGTACACTGCAGTAACACCTTGAACGTGTCCTCCAAACCTACTTTGCAATTGATCCTTAACACATCTGCATTACAGCGCACCACATTGTACAGATGGAAACCATCTATTTATTGTGGTGCTGACAATAAAATAAAATGTCCTTGATCATTTATTTTGTGTTGTGATTCCTTGGCAACCTACTGGAAATGAATTGACTACCTTAGTGCAATGCATGTTAACATGTAAAGCACCACACTTTCGCCTGCGTGCAGTGAAGCACCTCAACACACCATAGCAGTGATTTACTAATACTTATCTTATGGGTTCCAGAAACATGTAAAACTTTCCCTCTTTGCATGTCCTCCAGCATCATATTCCATAAAATCAAAGGGGTAGATCCACAGAGCAAGTACGCCGGCGTATCTACTGATACGCCGGGCGTACTTTCAAATTTCCTGCGTCGTATCTTTAGTTTGAATCCTCAAAACCAAGATACGACGGCATCTGGGTTCGATCCGACAGGCGTACGGCTTTGTACGCCTTCGGATCGTAGATGCAATACTTCGGCATCCGCTGGGTGGAGTTTGCGTCGTTTTCCGCGTCGGGTATGCAAATTAGCTTTTTCCGACGATCCATGAACGTACGCGCGGTCGTCGCATTCTCTTACGTCGTCTCTAGTCGGCTTTTTCCGGCGTATAGTTAAAGCTGGTATTTTGCGGCGTATAGATAAACTTGCCATGTTAAGTATGGCCGTCGTTCCCGCGTCGAAATTTGAATTTTATTGTGCAAATGCGGAGTTCCGCCGATTCAGAAACGAACGCCCGCCCGTTGCTTTTTTTTTTCGACGCTTGCGCTTGGCTTTTGCGCAGTTCGATCGGCGCTGGGACGCGCCTGATTTAAATAGTAAACTCCCCCTAGCCGCGGAATTTGAATTCCGCAGTCGTGCGACGTGGCTCCCAAACAAAATTGGCGTCCTTTTTTTCCCACAAATAGAGCTTTCTTTTGGTGGTATTTGATCATCTCTGCGGCTTTTATTTTTTTGCGCTATAAACAAAAATAGAGCGTCAATTTTGAAAAAAAATTAATATTTTTTACTTTTTCCTATAATAAATATCCCCCAAAAATATATAAAAAAACGATTTTTTCCCTCAGTTTAGGCCGATACGTATTCTTCTACATTTTTTACGTAAAAAAATCGCAATAAGCGTTTAACGATTGGTTTACGCAAAAGTTATAGCGTCTACAAAATAGGGGATAGTTTTATGGCATTTTTATTAATATTTTTCTGTTTTTACTAGTAATGGCGGCGATCAGCGATTTTTTTCGGTACTGCGACCTTATGGCAGACACTTCGGACACCTTTGACACATTTTTGGGACCATTGACATTTTTATAGCGATCAGTGCTATAAAAATGCATTGATTACTGTAAAAATGACACTGGCAGGGAAGGGGTTAACACTAGGGGCAGGGAAGGGGTTAATTATGTTCCCTGGGTGTGTTCTAACTGAAGGGGGGGTGGGACTGACTAGGGGAAATTACAGATTGTGTGTTCTCGCTCTGTAACAAGCGATCGCGGGTGCCCGGGAAGCAGTTAAAGGGTCACTTTTTTTTTTTAAATAACAAACATGTCATACTTACCTCCAGTGTGCAGTTGGTTTTGCACAGAGTGCCCCCGATCCTCCTGTTCTGGGGTCCCATGATGGCTCTCGTGGCTCCTCCCCCGCAATAGATAACCCCTTCTGGGAAGCTCTCTCCTGAGGGAGTTACCTTGCGGGTGTGCTCCCGAGTCATACATTTAGCGTCCATAGCCCCCCCCCGGTCATTGGATTTGATTGACAGCAGCAGGAGCCAAAGGCCTGCGCTGCTATTTATATATCCAAGGAAGAGCCGAGAAGCAGTGGAGAGAGCGACGCGGGATCGCGCCCACGGAAATTCGGGTCTCAGGTAAGTAAAAAATGGGGGGGGGGGGGCTTGGGGGCCGGACAGTGCAAGGTTGTTGGTACTAGAAATACATGCAATAAATAAAATACATGTACGGTCAGACTTTTGATCGGCCAAAATCACATCTGAATTCCAACAGAATTCTATCGGAGTAAAAGAGAACATGTTCTCTATCTAAACTCTGACAGAATTCATTGGAATTTTCGATGAAAAAAGTCCGATGGGGCATACACACGGTCGGAATGTCCAATGGAAAAAGTCCGTCTGCATTTTTCCATCGGTAATTTTGATCGTGTGTACGGTCATTACTCCTTGATTCCTGTTGCTACAACACCCTGAAAACCTATGACCCTGTATGGTGTGTGATAGGATTATGTTCTATATTTGTCTACCACTGGACCCAAGGGATAATCAGAGATGATCAGATGGTCTGTAGCATTAACAGGTCAGAAGAGAAAGGCAATTGTAGGATACCACTCAAAGGTAATTAGTTGAGATGATGATTAACAAAAAAAGTCTACTTTACTGGCACGGCACACGATTTACTCCAGGCATCTGATCTGCTGGATGCGCTCTTTCATTCTCTTTTACTTTCTTTATCTATATATGCAATATATATATATATATATATATATATATATATATGGGAGTTGGAAATAAAAAAAAAATGATGCTGAAATGACTGTTTACAGGGTATAGAGACATAATAGTTAACTGATTCCTTTTAAAAACGATTAAAGATAGATAAAAATCAATCATATAATGTACCTGTAGTTTCTAGTTTCGTTTTTGCATGTTGTTTCCTGCTTCTGTACAGAGCCACAGAGCAGTGATGGTTTGGAAAACAAAACTGATCCAAAGGGGAGGTGCTGTGGGGTTTTAGACACAATGGGCCAGATTCACGTAGAATCGCGGTGGCGCAACGTATCGCATTTATGTTACACCGCCGCAAGTTTTATGGGCAAGTGCTTGATTCACAAAGCACTTGCCTGTAAACTTGCCGCGGCGTAGCGTAAATCCGTCCGGCGCAACCCCGCCTAATTCAAATGGGGCGTGTGTCATTTAAATTAGGCGCGCCCCCACGCCGAACGTTCTGCGCATGCTCTGTTTTGAAATCTCCCGACGTGCATTGCGCTAAATGACGTCGCAAGGACGTCATTGGTTTTGACGTTAACGTAAATGGCGTCCAGCGCCATTCATGGACGACTTACGCAAACGACGTTAAATTTCAAATTTCGACGCGGGAACGACGGCCATACTTAACATTGGCTAGACCACCTAGGGCCCAGCTTTATCTTTACGCCGCGTATCTCTATGGAAACGGCGTACATTTACAGCGACGGGCAAAGCGTACGTTCGTGAATCGGCGTAACGACTCATTTGCATATTCTACGCCGACCGCAATGGAATCGCCACCTAGCGGCCGGACCAGAATTGCATCCTAAGATCCGACGGTGTAAGACACTTACACCTGTCAGATGTCAGGGAGATCTATGCGTAACCTGATTCTATGAATCAGGCGCATAGATACGACCGGCCGTATTCAAAGATACGACGGCGTATCAGGAGATACGCCGGCGTATCTTCTTTGTGAATCTGGCCCACAGTAATCACACCTCCTTGATTAGTGACCACAGAGGGAAAGCTCCCAGTACTGTGGTTATCAGGAAACAGACAACCAGGAAGTGTGGAGATCAGAGAAGAATTACAGCAACTTGAGAGCAAAAACGAACAATGAGGACATGAAAACAGCACTGCATTAAGGTAAAGGAAGCTATTAAGATAAAAAAAAAATCCTTTACAAACCCTTTAAATCTCCTTTCCTCCTGATGTAAAGAGTGCCCCCTTGTCCTCTGTTGAAACAAGAAATTAAACTTAGCGCTGCTTCTATACACTACTATACACATATATATATATATATATATATATATATATTTACAATATATAACATTCTCAGTGCCAATACATTGCAAAAATAAAGTGCATTCAATAAAGTCCATAAAATATGAGATGATGAGCTGGTGACAAATTCATATATTCTGGTGACTCTCCGTGCTCCCCTCCTGGGTCCCCACTCACCAGATAGAAGTGGTATATGTGCATATATTGGAATGATATCTGTCCACAGAATGAGTTGATAAGGTTGGCCTTGGAATATAGATGTCTATCGGCCTCTTCACGGGGATCCAGATCCTTCAGGTTCACTCAATCAATAACACTCCATAGCGGTATGGTTTCAACAAAAACGGAAGAACAATTATCTTATCCCGGAACGAGCCCCCATCTGAAAGGAAATATTAGTTATTCTGGATGAACCATCCTTCTTTAAGGTCTCCCAACATCGCTCGTACAGATCTGGAGACATCATATTTACGATGGGCAGGTTTATGCATTCGTATAATATCTAGTTTTACTGAAAAAGGCATACAGTATATACTGACTACAGAACAAAAGAAAAGAGAGGGGCTGATTTACAATTACATGACTACAGAGGAAAACAGGTTTTGTTTATCACTTAACAGAAGATGGATACCTGGTCACAAAGTGTTGCCTGAGGTTAAAAACAGGATTCCCGGTTTGATCAACAACAGCATAATGGGTGTGTGTTATACAAACATTCTTACATACCATACAGATACATTTAGATTAAATACAAGAGGGAATATACAGTTAAGCCAGGAAAAATACAATATAGATGGCGGCATAATTCATATATATATTATTACAATTATTTCACATAGGAATATACTTTGCAGTGAGTTCACTCTTGGAAAATTTGCACTCTTAAAGTGTTTTTATCTTTCTAGTATGTGTTTGTTGTTTACAGCTAACATTGAATAAAATCATGTTATGGTCACTGCTACCCAGATGTTCTTTTAATATGAACATTAGTAAAAAGCTCTGCATGGTTTGAGTTTACCAGGTCCAGCAGAGCATCATTCCTAGTCGGGGCCTCAATAAACTGGACCATAATTAACTACTTCATGCCCGCGCTATAGCTGAAAAACGGCTACAGTGTGGGCTTAAATTGCTGGGAGGGTGTACATGGACGTCCTCGTGTGCTCGTGCTGCCCGTGATCAAGGTGTACAAGGATGCATGATGAACAGCGATACCTCGTATCCTGTACTCCCTTGGTAACCCTCTAAGGCCCCTATCACATATGGTTTCCAGCCAGGTCTGTCTGTCTGCCAGTTTTTTATGTAGACCTGATTGGAAGCTCCATGCTGGACCTTGGGAGGCCGGATGTAAATGGACTTACGTATACATTTATATCTGCCTACCTCCAAGTTTGTCCAAAATAAACAGAAAAATACTTTCCGTTTTTCTGGACCTATGCATGATGGATCAGGGGTAGCCTGATGTAAACGCACACAAGTACAGTATCTCACAAAAGTAAGTACACCCCTCACATTTTTGTAAATATTTTATTATATCTTTTCATGTGACAACACTGAAGAAATTACACTTTGCTACAATGTAAAGTAGTGAGTGTACAGCTTGTATAATAGTGTAAATTTGATGTCCCCTCAAAATAACTCAACACACAGCCACTAATGTCTAAACTGTTGGTAAAAGAAGTGAGTACACCCCTAAGTGAAAATGTCCAAATTAAGCACAATTAGCTATTTTCCCTCCCCAGTGTCATGTGACTTGTTAGTGTTACAAGGTCTCAGGTGTGAATGGGGAGCAGGTGTGTTAAATTTGGTGTTATTGCGCTTACTCTCTTAAGGCCCGTACACACGGTCGGACTTTTTGCCAACAAACTTCAAAATCTGCAAGTTTTCTAATTTGTCCGATCGTGTGTACGCTCCATCGGACCAACTTTTTCGGGGTTTCATCGGACAAAAAGTTTGATCTGCAAACGGACAAACTTTTCGACAACAAAAGTCTGATGGTGTCTAGTCTGACCGTGTGTACAGCAAGCCATCGAACTTTTGTACAAAGTGCAAATACGCATGCTCAGAACCAATGTTAAAATCAACCAACAATAGCAGAAGTTAACCAAAGGATGGCGGTAAAGAGCAGAAAAGAGCAGAAAAACCATGTGATGTTGGGAAAGTTTTAGAAAAGTTTGCAGAAAAGTCTGAGCGTGTGTATGCTATGGGTGTGACCAGACAACTCCCTTCGGACAAAAATCGAAGGGAAAGTTTGTTTGATGTCCGATCGTGTGTACGAGGCTTTATACTGATCACTGGAAGTTCATCATAGCACCTCATGGCAAAAAACTCTCTGAGGATCTGAGGCCTTGTACACACGACCGAGTTTTGCCGAGGAAACCGGTCATGTGTACACTTTTCAACGAGGAAACTGTTGAGGATCTCGTCGAGCCAAAAAGAGAGCATGTCTTCTTTTTCCTCTACGGGAATAGAGAAATTTGGCTCGCCAAGATCCTCGACAGCCTAACAAGGAACAAGACAAACAAAACGATGTGTTTCGCCCGTCGAGTTTCTCGGTCGTGTGTACGAGGCTTCAAACAAAAGAGTTGTTGCTCTACATAAAGATTACCTAGGCTATAAGAAGATTGCCAAGACCCTGAAACTGAGCCGCAGCATGGTGGTCAAGATCATACAGCGGCATACCTCCCAACATTTTGAGATGGGAATGAGGGACACCTACTAACAAATGTATGTAGGCATAGGGCACGCCCCCTGCCACACCCCCTTAAAGGAGAATTAGCCCAAAAAATGTTAATTAAAGCGGTGGTTCACCCTCTTTTACATGTTGTTATCAAATGGACTCCCCTGCAAAAATAATGCACTGACAAATTTTTTTTTTTTTTTTTTTGCGCGCTGCTTACCCGTCCTTCGCTCGCTGTAGTGATCTGTCAATCACTATCTGTTGTTCGTCCCTTCTCCCCCGTCCTGTCACTCAGAATTCTGACCTTATCTGTCTACGCGCTCTTCTGTATTCGCGCGATCCCGGAAGAAGACCCTGTCGGCTTCAGTATGCCCACAGGCAAGATGGAAACGTCCATCGCATGCAAATCAAAGTTATCTTTTTGCGAAAAACAGCGCATCGGACGGCTGGACGTGTGGGACACCCTGTTAGGGAAGGAGGAAAGGTAAGTGCTGCACATTACAGAAAAAAAAAAAACACATCCCGCCGAACCACCGCTTTAAATCCACAAAGATTTTTTTTTTACCGCTACTTTTCCTTATATTGGTTTTTAAAATGCACAAATGCAACAATTTAGAAATTGGATGAAAGGTTTAGCACTGAGAAACACTTTTTTATTGATCAAAAGTGCAATTTATATACAACTATATGGATCAGACCAAAATGAGGGACAAGTGGGGAGGAAAGAGGGACAGAGGGACATTGCTCCAAATCAGGGACAGTCCCTCAAAATCAGGGACAGTTGGGAGCTATGCAGCGGTTTAACCGGACAGGTTCCACTCAGAACAGGCCTCCCCATGGTCGACCAAAGAAGTGGAGTGCACGCCTAGCGTCATATCCAGAGGTTGAGAGGCATGAGTGATGCCAGCATTGCTGCAGAAGTTGAAGGGGCCTGTCAGTGCTCAGACCATAGGCCACACACTGCATCAAATTGAACCTCTGGATATGGCAATAGGAATGATGCTCTACTGGACCTGGTAAACTCAAACCATGCAGAGCTTGTTCATATTAAAAGAACATCTGAGGGTACTTGAGGACTGAGGTTCAGAACCACTGGTCTAGAGCCCTGGCAGGGGACCCCAGAAACGGAGGTTTAGGGCTTCTCTGTGCAATACAACTCCATAGACCATGTAGGTATAACATTTTTGTTATTTAAATTTAAAAACATTTAAGCTTTACAATAACTATATATATATACAGTAATGTAAACTCTATAGGGCTTGATAGGCAATGAAAGGATAAGCATCATCTTCTGACATTTTTATAGAACAACAAAGTTGCCAAGATACCAATTATACTAAATACAAACATCACAGTCCCTCGCTGTATGCTACCAAGATAATATGTGTATTTATATGTATCTGTGGCTTCCCCTGAGAAAATAGAAAGCAGTTACAGCTATATGATTGCTCCCAGCATGGGTTACAGCAAATCCAAGCCATATGCTGGATGGTAAATTAATAGGTAATGCTGTGAAAAGAATTATCCTGTTAGATAACCCAACTGCCCATTAACGCTAACCGTTCTTTTCAATAACATAAGGAAAAACATCTAGAAAGAGAAAATTGCTTTGCCGGGAGAAGGATCAACTAGATTTTTATTTAAAAAAGCAGCGCATAATACACATATTAACCACTTCAGCTTCAGAAGATTTGACTGCTCAATGACCAGGCCATTTTTTGCGATACAGCACTACATCGCTTTAACTGACAATTGCGCGGTCGTGCGGCACTATACCCACAACAAAATTGGCCTCCTTGTTTTCCCACAAATAGAGCTTTCCTTTGTTGGTATTTGATCGCCTCTGCGGTTTTTATTTTTTGCACTAAAAACAAAAAAAGAGCGACAATTTTGAAAAAAAAAACACTATTTTGTACTTTTTGCTATAATAAATATCCCCAATTTTCTTTTAAAAAAAGCATATGTTTTCCTCAGTTTAGGCCGATATGTATTCTTCTACATATTTTTGGTAAAAAAAATATTGCAATAAGCGTATATTGATTGGTTTGCGCAAAAGTTATAGCAAAGTTATACAAAATAGGTGGTAGTTTTATGGCATTTTTATTTATTTTTTTACTAGTAATAGCGGCGATCTGCAAATTTTTTTATCGTGACTGTGATATTGCGGCGGACACATCGGATACTCTTGACACATTTTTGGGACCATTGACATTTGTACAGCGATTAGTGCTATAAAAATGCACTGATTACTGTATAAATGTCACTGGCAGAGAAGGGGTTAACACTAGTGGGCGATAAAGGGGTTAACTGTTTTCCCTCACTGTGTTCTAACTGTAGGGGGGGTGGGACTAACTAGGGGAAGAGAGAGATCGGTGTTCATACATTGTATGAACACACAATCTGTCTTCTCTCCCCTGAAAGAACCAGGATCTGTGTGTTCTTGAGGACTGTTCTCGCTCTGTCACGAGCGATCGCGGATGCCTGGCATGCACCCCTAGTGGCCAAAAGGCGAAGCGATGTAAGGTAACGTCGCATTGCCCAGCCGTGCCATTCTGCCGCAGTAAAACTGTGGCGGCTGGTTGGCAAGCAGTTAACACTTGTTGGGCACACACTTAACCCCTTGATTACCCAGCGATGGTAACAGCCAATGTTATTAGTACAGTGACAGTGTATAGTATTATCACTGATCACTTTATTAGTGTCACTGGTGATGTCAGTGTCAGTTAGTTCGTTCCTACGCAGTGTCAGTAAGTGTCAGATTTCCCACGCACTATTACAGTCCCATTAAAAGTTGCTGAAAACTGCCATCTATACCATAGTTTGTAGACACTATACATTTCATACAAACCAATCAATATACATTTATTGGGATTTTTTTTTACCAAAGACATGTAGCAGAATACATTTTGGCCTAAATTCATGAAGAAATTCGATTTTTTTTATTTGTTTATTGGATATGTTTTAAAGCAGAAAGTAAAAAATATTGATTGTTTTTTTTTTTTTATATTTCCGGTCTTTTTTCGTTTACATAATAAAAACAATTAAAAAACGCAGTGGTGATCAAATACCACCAAAAGAAAGCTCTATTTGTGTGAAAACAATTACCGTATATACACGAGTATAAGCCAACTTTTTCATTTTTTATGCTGCAAAAACCCCCCCTCAGCTTATACTCGAGTGAGTAAAAAAAAGACCATGCAGGCGCAGTGCGGCGGCCAGTACAGTTGGTGTTTTTGATAGGAAGATGACGTCAAGCAGAAAAACGTTCTCGTGGACGCGCGCTCGCGCATTCGCAGTTGGAGATTTTGATAAGTTGGAGCTTTTGACAGAACACCGTCTATCATGGATGAGACTTTGTTACAGTGGACGGCGCTGAACAGTTAAGACTGACACAGTGGATTAGGTACATGAGGCTGCAGATGGACACAGCGAGGCTGCAGATGGGCACAGTGAGGCTGCAAATGGGCACAGTGAGGCTGCAGATGGCCACAGTGAGGCTGCAGATGGCCACAGTGAGGCTGCAGATGGGAATTGTTGACCCTCTTTTCCACTTACACATCCTCCCAACATCTTGGGATGGAATGAGGGACACCTACTAGCAAACTTAGGCAGGTGTAGGACACCCCCCTGTCATGCCCCTTAAAGGAGAAATACAATTTAAAAAAAGGTTAATTAAATCCTTGAGTGCTTTTTTTTACCACTACTATTCCTTTATAATGGCTTTTAACATACCTCCCAACTTTCTGAGATGGGAATGAGGGACACCCCTCATGTAGGCATAGGACACACCCCTTGACACGCCCCCTTAAAGGTGAATTGTACAAAAAAATAAGATTGGTTAAACCCACAAGTGCTTTTTTTACCACTACTATTTCTTTATATTGGCTTTTGGAATGTACAAATGCAGCAATTTAGAAATCAGATGAAAGGTTAAGCACTGGGAAACACTTTTTGATAGATAAAAGGTGCATTTTATATACAATTATGTAGATCAGACCAAAATGAGGGACAAATGAGCAGGAAAGAGGGACAGAGGGACATTGCTCCAAATCAGGGACAGTCCCTCGAAATCGGGGACAGTTGGGAGCTATGCTTACAGTAGCGGCTGCATTTTCTACCCTAGGCTTATACTCGAGTCAATACATTTTCCCATTTTTTTGTGGTAAAATTAGGTGCCTTGGCTTATATTTGGGTCGGCTTATACTCGAGTATATACGATATATAAAATGAATTTGTGGTGCATGGCTTTGCAATTGGCAGTTAAAGTAGCGCAGTGCTAAATAGCAAAATGGCCTGACCGTGAAGGGGGTAAAACCTTCCGGAGCTTAAGGGGTTAAGAAAATTTAAGTCAGCTGCTACAAATACAGTGGCTACTGCTGGCGACTATTATATAGACATTTACCAGCCCAGAGATCCAACACTGTAATCACCCAGGCCGGCTCTTCATCAATCTTCAGGTACCCTTGTGGGAAGCTGCAGATGCGCTGCACTTTCTGAATGTTCCCGCAGTCTTCTGGGGGCATATGTGACTTCTGCTCTGCTTGCCTGGGAAGTGGGAGAAGATAACTATTATAATTGGATACGGGTTCCTAGAAAAAAATAAATCCAAACGTGGTGGTGGGGAAGGAGTAGGTGGGGAGGGGGAAGAGCGGAACTTCCCTTTTCCAGTGAAGTTCCACTTTAGGCATCAACGTGTGTTGACTCCTGCTAATTCTGGGGTACGATTGTTGAGGCCCACCCACACATCTCCTTATCTACTAACACTTATCGTGCCCATGCTACCCCTCCACCCACCAGAAACCTGAGTAGAAGGCCCAGTGTAAGCTCTGTGTTGGAGCTTACACAGGACTAGGTACATTCCCCCTGCCCTATTATTTATTTTTAATCATTTCCTCTATATTATCTGCTCTATATTATATTATTTCCTCTATATTATTTCTTATTTTTAATTATTTTATTTGTATTTATTTATTTATTGTTTATTTTTAATGATTTCCTCTATATTATATGTAGCGCTGACATTCTTGTATATTGATGTGTGTTTGCATACTTTAATACAACGTCTATGGACATTGCTATGTTTAAGTATTTGGAACCATCTAGTGACCAAATACTGGTAATGCAGAGAGATGTTTTGGTTGAGGATTTTGGTTGCCTTGGAGACGAGGGGAGACAGGAGTGTAAACAAAAGCCTTCTGGAGGCTGATGCCGAGCTGCTGGGGAGCGTAAGGCTGAGCTCGGAGAGCTAGAGGACAGTGGCCGGATTGCAGAGACCGAGAGACACTCATCCGAGCATCAGAGAACCGGATCCATCCAGCAGAGCTGAACAGAGCTGACGGAGAAGCAAGTTGCAGTCACAGGACCCTGAACAAAAGTTACTACCCGGAGCTCCGATCCAGTGGGTGAGCGGGTCACGACCCACAGTTTGCTAAGTTTACACACAGTTAGACTCATATACAGGCCTCACTGGGATTTATAGTTCCACAGAGGAGCAGAGGAACTGAAACTGAGAAGGCTTGAGGCCTATCTAATTTGACATTTCAAGCGATTTTAAAATAGTTGTTGCAGTTACACCAGGAGCATTTTCACTTCAATTTGACTCATCAAAACTGTGGATTACAAATCACTTTAGCTAGCGAAGAAAAGAAGATCCAAGACCAAGTACTTTAAGTGAGATCTCACGCATAGCTAATAAAGTAGGGGGAGCTCCCAGGTATAAAATGTTTATGTATACTGTTTTCAAATAGCTTATGTTTAAATCAATTGTGCTGTCGTCTTACGTTGGGATGACAGCACAATTTCTGTAATCACTTATTTGCATATTTCACAGTAAAATATATCTCTGGTTAAGTATCCAGTTGTTGTGGCGTACTGTTTTTCTCACTCCAAATGCAGTCAGTGGATCCTGGGGTTATAATACAAGTATTTTGTATTGTCTTACATTGTATTGTATTGCATTGCATCACAGCTGTGCCAAGGGGATTGAGCCAAGTTAGTGGGGTTTATTAGTAGAGTGCAGGCCCAAATTAAACCAGCAGCTCCTTCGGGGGTCAGTGCTACACGTGGGGGCTCGTCCGGGATTCCTGTCACTCTACAAGCAAGCCCGCCCCTTCACGCTATCATGGACCCCATCAAAGTAGTCCAATGGTGCGAAGCAGAAGGGACACGCTCAGAAGCGAGCGTGGTCATTGAACTTCCAGGGAGCGACTGGGGAAAGAAACAAATTAAAGAGGTGGTACAAGCATTGTCCCCGGATAGAAAGGCTTACGTGGTCGCAGTAAAACCCGATCCTGGGACCGAAACTGCACCTATGCACTGATAGAGTGGGAACGGGATGTCCCTGAAAACTTCCACGGTGCCAGTATAAAATTGTCCGAAAAGACAGAGTTCCACCTGACACACCCCAGCAAACATGAAGGGCGCTCTCCCAGTCAAAAGCAGTTAGAACCTTTAGACAGGAAAGCAGAGGCTGCTGTTAAATCACTGGCAGAACGACAGCTGGCTGATCTGAAGCGACAGTACTGTAACATAAAGGAGAGGTTTCAGGAGACCTCCAGTATGATAGCTGAACGCATTAATGGGTTACGTGTCGTTTTGGAGGACCAGAAAGATGGCCAGATAACGCCCAACACTGGGAAGGTACTGAAGAAACGCACCCAGGGCCGCTTGCAGGAAGTAACCATCCGGAAGGATTTCCACATTGACGGCCAGATAGGAGAAAGAGGGCAGAAGGACAAACTGTCCTACACCAGCCTCCTACACCAAATAGAGTTGGGGCTACAGAAAGGATATCTGGAATCGGAAATTAGAGAGGCTGTAATCCATGCCATCAGCCCAGGTTCAAGTGTTAGGGGCATGTTGGAGAGGAAGAGTGGATTGACCTTGAACCAGCTAAAGAGGATACTGAAAAGCTATTATGAGGAGGAAGATGCCACTGAGCTGTTTCATCGACTGATAAATATGACACAGGATAATAGAGAGACTCCTCAGAACTTCCTATTTCGGGCCATTGAGCTCAAGGACCGCCTGCTGTTCACATCAAAGGAAGAAGGAAATGGAGAGCATTTTGGAGCCGAGCTAGTTAAGAGGAAATTTAGGAGATCTGTGACTATGGGATTGAGGAGTGACTATATCAAGCTACAACTGAAGCAGTATTTGGAAGATCCCTCAACTCCGGATGAGGTCCTCATTGAGAAAGTGAATGAAGCGGATAAAATGGAGATTGAGAGGGACCAAAAACAGGGGAAACTTCAACCTCCTAGCACCACAAGTGCTAAAATACAGCAGATAGGTGTCCCCTCAGACACTCAGGAACTTAATGTATTGGCAACAAGCGTTGAACAGGGATCATGGCTTTCACCTATTCACCACCTACCCGTAGGTCAGACTGAACTGGAGAAGCTGTTCCAAACCCAGAAAGAAATACTGGAGATGATGACCATGTTGATGATTCGTCTGGTGAAACCCCAGACAGACGAAGTCCTGCCACTCAAGGCTCCAGAGACTCCTACCATTAATCATCCTATGAAACAAACACAGAGAGTCTGCTTCAAATGTGGAGGAGTAGGACATCTCAGGCGAGTGTGCCCAAGCTCAGTAACTGAAACAAAATCCAAACAACTGGGGGAAAAACTTCAGAGGGCCCCAGTGAAGGAGTCAACTGGGCGCCCGGTTGCAATAGCGAACTCCACACCGACTCATATACCCCTGACCACTGAGGTCACCAACAAGCCAGGAGGGAAAAGAGAGAGACCCCCAAAACCAAAGGCGAAGGTACAAGCCACCAGGCAGGTCAAAGGTACTGCAATCAGTGGATTTCCCCCCAAGCTAGTGGGACCCTCCCCAATTGTTCCCATCCAAGTAGAGGAGATTTATACGAAAGCCCTGCTGGACACTGGAGCCCAAGTAACCTTGCTCTACAGGGATTTCTATGACAGACATCTCAAGCACCTGCCGTTACAGAAATTGGAGGAACTAGAGATATGGGGATTAGGCACCCAGAACTTCCCATATGATGGTTACCTGCCGGTCAGACTCACCTTCGACCCAAGTACAGCAGGAGAGGCTGAGACTTTCGACACCTTGGCCATAGTGTGCCCTCGTCCCCCAGGGGCTGACAAAAATTCCCTCATCATTGGGACGAACACTGACTTGGTGAGGAGGCTACTTGCACCGCTTGTGCTGCAGAAGGGGACCCTCCCCACTAAAATACATCCAATGTTGGCCCAGACATACCGAGACCTTAGACAGGAGGAAGAGGCTCCTGAAGAGGGAGTGGGAAAAATCTGGCTCCTGGATAGGGAAAAGAGGTTAGTCCAGCCAGGTGAAGTAGTCTGCCTGAGAGCCTCCGTCAAGTTAAGCTGGAAAAAAACAGGTCCTTTCATTGTCCTTGAAAATACAAGCCAGGAAGAAAAAAAGGGGTTAGAACTTATCCCTGAAGTATTGCCCACCAGGGCATTGAAGAGGACTCACGGCAAAGTTCCAGTCAGTGTCCGCAACACAGCAGCTGTGCCAGTTAGGGTGCCAGCCAGACTACTGTTAGGACAGGTCAGCCCAGCAACTCCAGTCGCAGCATGTGGTTCGACGGAAGGACAAGCAGCAGAAATCCCTGTAGAAGAATTCTGCCCAAAGAATACGCCTCTTACTCCTGCATGGAGAGAAAGAGCTAAAGCCCAACTTCTGAGATGGAGGGCAGCTTTCTCAAAAAGTGAATTTGATGTGGGTTTGGCAAAGAGTGCCACCCACCGAATTCGACTGGAGGAAGACAAGCCGTTTCGTGAAAGGGTTAGGCGAATCCCATTGGGAGATCTGGAAGATTTGAGGGAACAACTGGCTGAACTCAAGAGGACTGGCATTATCCGGGAGTCCAGGAGTCCTTATGCCTCCCCAATAGTGGTGGTCAGGAAGAAGAACGGGTCCCTACGCCTATGTATCGATTACAGGACCCTGAACCGGAGGACCATTCCTGACCAGTACACCACACCTCGGATAGAGGATGCTCTGCAGAGCCTGTCGGGAGCAAAGTGGTTCAGTGTGCTGGACTTAAAGAGTGGGTATTATCAGATCCCCATGTGCCCTGAAGACAAAGAGAAGACCGCTTTTATCACCCCAGTCAGATTCTTTGAGTTCAACCGAATGCCGCAAGGCCTGTCTGGGGCCCCAGCAACGTTCCAGAGGTTGATGGAAAAAACAGTGGGTGACATGAACCTACTTGAAGTACTAGTTTACCTGGATGACGTCATAGTATTTGGAAGAACGTTGGAAGAGCACGAAGAACGCCTGGAGAAGGTCCTGAAGAGACTTCATGATGAAGGTCTGAAGCTCTCTATGGAAAATGCCAGTTCTACCAGCCCTCAGTGAATTACCTGGGACACATTGTGTCTGAAGAGGGAGTGGCAACCGATCCCAAGAAGTTAGAAGCTGTCACTTCTTGGCCAAGGCCCAACAACGTGACTGAACTCAGGTCATTCTTAGGCTTCTGTTCGTACTACAGAAGGTTCGTGGAGGGGTTCGCTAAAATAGCCCACCCACTCACTGAGCTCCTGAAGAAACAGGAATAAGTTAGTGTAAGCCCAGATCAGTCAAGGAAGCCAAAAGAAGGGCCCAGAAGGAAGAAAGAGTCCATCCAGGACCAGTGGACTCCAGGATGTGAGGAAGCCTTCAGACAATTGAAGTGGAGCCTTACCACTGCTCCGGTTTTGGTCTATGCAGACCCTGCCAAACCATACGAGTTGCTTGTGGATGCCAGCCATGACGGACTGGGAGGAGTGCTCTATCAAGAGCATGAAGGGCATCTGCAGCCGATCGCCTATGTGAGCAGAAGTTTGATTCCTGCCGAAAGAAACTATCCGACTCACATGCTTGAATTTCTGGCTCTGAAGTGGGCAGTGGTAGACAAGTTGAAGGATTACCTTTATGGGGCTGAATTCGTGGTAAAGACGGACAACAACCCCCTCACATACCTGCTCACCACTGCAAAGCTGGACGCCACCGGTCACAGGTGGCTAGCTGCTCTCTCGGCATTTACCTTCAGCCTGAAGTACAGACCAGGGGTTGGTAATCGAGATGCGGATGCTCTATCAAGAAGGCCTCATGACCCCCGAAATCCATCAGAAGACTGGACTCAACTTACTCCAGAGGGGGTAAGAGCCCTTTGTGAAGGGACAAGTCTACATGGTAGAGGTGGGGCCAAAGCTGAAGAAGTGGGAGTATCCTCAGCGGGAGTACCCAGGTGCTATTGCAACGTCTCCCAGGTTGTACAAGAGGGTCTCCCCAAGCTATCCAGAAAGATTCTCAGGAGAGATCAGGAGGAAGATCCACTGTGTGGGCTGGTGCTGAAGGCATTGGAACATCAACAGTCTGATGTGCTGCAGAAGAGCCCCAAGAAGGAAGCCCGGCTGATACTGAAAGAATGGGATCGGTTGCAGTTGCAACAAGGGGTGGTCTACCGAAGGGGCCCCTCTGATGATCCAGAAGCAAAGTGGCAGCTGCTCCTGCCGGAAAAGCACAGAGAGAGGGTACTGATTGCTTTACACGATCATCATGGTCATTTGGGAGCCGAGAGGACTTTCCAACTAGTAAGGGACAGGTTCTACTGGCCTCACATGAGGAAAGAAGTGGAGAGTTACTGTCATTCCTGCCTCAGGTGTATACAACGAAAGACATTGCCCCAGAGGGCTGCCCCAATGGGCCATTTGGAGAGCCAGGGACCAATGGACCTGGTCTGCATAGACTTTCTTTGTTTGGAATCCGATCTGAGTGGGCAGGGGGACATCTTGGTGGTAACAGATCACTTTACCCGTTATGCCCAAGCATTTCCTACTAGAGACCAGCAAGCAACCACAGTAGCAAAGACTCTCGTGGAAAAGTTCTTCGTCCATTATGGCTTACCTCAACGGATACATTCGGACCAAGGAAGGGACTTTGAGAGCAAATTAATAAAAAGACTGTTGGATCTACTAGGCATACAAAAGTCCAGGACTACTCCTTATCACCCACAAGGGGACCCTCAACCGGAAAGGTTCAACAGGACTCTCCTGAATATGTTGGGGACGTTGACTGCGGAACAGAAACCCCATTGGAGTAAACACATTACTGCACTGGTTCATGCCTACAACAGTACCAAAAGTGACGCCACTGGGTATTCACCTTACAGATTGATGTTCGGCCGTGAAGCCCGATTACCAGTCGACCTGGCTTTTGGTTCCTCCTTGGATCACACATCAGAGACCTCCCATAGAGGGTATGTGGATAGGCTGCGGAGGAGCCTGAAGATAGCTTACGAGCAGGCTCAAGCCACCTCGAACTCCAGAGTCAACAGGAACAAGAGAAATTTTGACCTGAAAGTAAGAGTTCAGGATCTTCAACCAGGTGACCGGGTTTTGCTGAGGAATCTAGGCATCCCAGGCAAGCATAAGTTGGCTGATCATTGGAGATCACAGCCTTATGTTGTGTGTAGGAAGCTTCCAGGGCTCCCAGTGTATGAAATCAAGCCAGAAGGAAACACTGGGACAATAAAAACCTGGCATCGGAATCACCTTTTACCTCTCACTGAGGCAGTCAGGATAAGCACAGAGGAGGAATTCCCATCCACATCCACCGATGTGTGTAGGCCAATAACCAGATCTCAGCCTGCACCCTCTACAGATGAAGATGAGGAAGTGGAGATGAGTTGGCTGTGGCCTCCGGAAACTTCAGAAACAGATGCTGATATCTCTTCAGAAGTAGAGGAGGATAATAACGGAACTCTCAGGGCAGAGGCCCCAGAATTTGTGCCGGCAACTCATCTTGCAGAAGAGCCCAGTACTCTTATTTACTCTTCATTTTTAGTCACTGAGAGGAGGGATGACGACATTTGTCAAAAAGGAATGGATACCCCGAAAGTGCAAAGAGCAAAAAGAGACATTCGCCCACCACGCAGACTGACTTATGATACATTGGGCGAATGCTCTGAAGCATCTCAGTTTGTCAGCAAAAGAAACCTTGAACTGTCTGGTCCCTCTACTTTTGATTCAGTAAGGGACAACCCCACCTCACCCCTTGGCACATCTGTACCAGACACAGTAGTATCAGCTGTGAGTGCACAGGATAGCTCCCCATCATATGACAATTGGTGGGAAGCTCCTCTGTCTGTATTGTATAACCGTATAGAGGCTAAAATGCAGAATAGAGTTAGCAATTTGAACCTCTTTGGAGGACCAAAGAGATAAAGTAGGGGGAGTGTGTAGCGCTGACATTCTTGTATATTGATGT
Source organism: Rana temporaria (assembly GCF_905171775.1). NCBI lineage: Eukaryota > Metazoa > Chordata > Amphibia > Anura > Ranidae > Rana > Rana temporaria. Next base: position 46,057,020 of record NC_053495.1, read on the forward strand.
GTGTTTGCATACTTTAATACAACGTCTATGGACATTGCTATGTTTAAGTATTTGGAGCCATCTAGTGACCAAATACTGGTAATGCAGAAAGATGTTTTGGTTGAGGATTTTGGTTGCCTTGGAGACGAGGGGAGACAGGAGTGTAAACAAAAGCCTTCTGGAGGCTGATGCCGAGCTGCTGGGGAGCGTAAGGCTGAGCTCGGAGAGCTAGAGGACAGTGGCCGGATTGCAGAGACCGAGAGACACTCATCTGAGCATCAGAGAACCGGATCCATCCAGCGGAGCTGAACAGAGCTGACGGAGAAGCAAGTTGCAGTCACAGGACCCTGAACAAAAGTTACTACCCGGAGCTCCGATCCAGTGGGTGAGCGGGTCACGACCCACAGTTTGCTAAGTTTACACACAGTTAGACTCATATACAGGCCTCACTGGGATTTATAGTTCCACAGAGGAGCAGAGGAACTGAAACTGAGAAGGCTTGAGGCCTATCTAATTTGACATTTCAAGCGATTTTAAAATAGTTGTTGCAGTTACACCAGGAGCATTTTCACTTCAATTTGACTCATCAAAACTGTGGATTACAAATCACTTTAGCTAGCGAAGAAAAGAAGATCCAAGACCAAGTACTTTAAGTGAGATCTCACGCATAGCTAATAAAGTAGGGGGAGCTCCCAGGTATAAAATGTTTATGTATACTGTTTTCAAATAGCTTATGTTTAAATCAATTGTGCTGTCGTCTTACGTTGGGATGACAGCACAATTTCTGTAATCACTTATTTGCATATTTCACAGTAAAATATATCTCTGGTTAAGTATCCAGTTGTTGTGGCGTACTGTTTTTCTCACTCCAAATGCAGTCAGTGGATCCTGGGGTTATAATACAAGTATTTTGTATTGTCTTACATTGTATTGTATTGCATTGCATCACAGCTGTGCCAAGGGGATTGAGCCAAGTTAGTGGGGTTTATTAGTAGAGTGCAGGCCCAAATTAAACCAGCAGCTCCTTCGGGGGTCAGTGCTACATATATATTATATTATTTCCTCCATAATATCTCTTATTTTTAATTATTTTATTTGTATTTATTTATTATTTTTAATGATTTCCTGTATATTATCTTCTCTATATTATATTATTTCCTCTATATTATCGCTTATTTTTAATTATTTTATTTGTATTTATTTATTATTTATTTTTAATGATTTCCTATATATTATATATTATATTATTTCCTCCATATTATCTCTTATTTTTAAATAATTTTATTTTTATTTATTTTTAATGAATCCCTTTATATTAGCTCCTCCATATTATATTATTTCCTCTATATTATCTCTTATTTTTAATTATTTTATTTTTATGTGTTTATTATTTATTTTTAATGATTTCCTCTATATTATATTATTTCCTCCAAATTATATCTTAGGCCCTGTACACACGATCAGTCCATCCGATGAGAACGGTCCGAAGGACCGTTGTCATCGGTTAACTGATGAAGCTGACCGATGGTCTGATGTGCCTACACACCATCAGTTAAAAAAATGATCGAGTCCAACGCGGTGACGTAAAACACGACGACGTGCAGAGAAAAATTAAGTTCAATGCTTCCAAGCATGCCTCGACTTGATTCTGAGCATGCGCAGGTTTTTAACCAATGCTTTTGCGTACTAACCATCGGTTTTGACCTGTCGGTTAGGCGTCCATCGGTTAAATTTTAAAGCAAGTTCTAAAATGTTTGACCGAAGGATAACTGACCGATGGGGCCCACACACGATCGGTTTGGACCGATTAAAAAAGGTCCTTCAGTCCGTTTTCATCGGTTTGGACCATCCGTGTGTAGGCGGCCTTATTTTTAATTATTTTATTTTTATTTATTTATTATTTTTAATGATTTCTTCTATATTATCTCCTCTATATTATATTATTTCTTCTATATTATCTTTTATTTTTAATTCTTTTATTTTTATTTATTATTTTGTTTTTAATGATCTCCTCTACAGTAGGGATTGAAAGTTTGGGCACCCCAGGTAAAAATTTGTATTAATGTGCATAACGAAGCCAACGAAAGATGGAAAAATCTCCAAAAGGCATCAAATTACAGATTAGACATTCTTATAATATGTCAAAAAAAGTTAGATTTTATTTCCATTATTTACACTTTCAAAATCACAGAAAACAAAAAAATGGCGTCTGCAAAAGTTTGGGCACCCTGCAGAATTTATAGCATGCACTGCCCCCTTTGCAAAGCTGAGACCTGCCAGTGTCATGGATTGTTCTCAAGCATCGTCTGGGAAGACCAGATGATGTCAATCTCAAAGGTTTTAAATGCCCAGACTCATCTGACCTTGCCCCAACAATCAGCACCATGGGTTCTTCTAAGCAGTTGTCTAGAAAACTGAAAATAGTTGATGCTCACAAGGCTGGAGAAGGCTATAAGAAGATAGCAAAGCGTTTTCAGATGTCAATATCCTCTGAAGTTAAAGAGAGGATGGCTTCTACAAATGGATAATGATCCTTAACACACCTCAAAATCCACAGTGGATTACATCAAGAGGTGTAAACTGAAGGTTTTGCCATGGCCTTCACAATCTCCTGACCTCAACATAATTGAAAATCTATGAATAGACCTTAAAAGAGCAGTGCGTGACAGACAGCCCAGAAATCTCAAAGGACTGGAAGACTTTTGTAAGGAAGAATGGGCAAAGATACCTCAAACAAGAATTGAAAGACTCATGGCTGGCTACAAAACGCGTTTACAAGCTGTGATACTTGCCAAAGGGGGCAGTACAAGATATTAACTCTGCAGGGTGCCCACACTTTTGCCGACGCCATTTTTTTGTTTTCTGTAATTTTGAAAGTGTAAATGATGGAAATAAAATCTAACTTTTTTTGACATTATATATGAATGTCTAATCTGTAATTTGATGCCATTTGGAGATTTTTCCATCTTTCCTTGGCTTCGTTATGCACATTGATACACATTTTTACCTGGGGTGCCCAAACGTTCGATCCCCACTGTATATTATATTATTTCCTCTATATTATCTCTTGTTTTTAATTATTTTATTTTTATTTATTTTTAATGATTTCCTCTATATTATCTCTTATTTTACATTTTTTTTATTTGTTTATTAATTTTTAATGACGTCCTCTATATTATATTATTTCCTCCATATTATCGCTTATTTTTAATTCTTTAATTTGTAATTATTTATTATTTATTTTTAATGATTTTCTCTATAAGATATTATTTCCTCCATATTATCTCTTATTTTTAAATTCTTTTATTTATTTATTTTTAATGATTTCCTCTATATTATATTATTTTCTCTATATTATCTCTTATTTTTAATTATTTTATTTATTATTCATTTTTAATGGCTTCCTCTATATTATATTATTTCCTCCATATTATCTCTTCTTTTTAATTCTTTCATTTCTATTTATTTATTATTCATTTTTAATGATTGTCTCTATAATATATTATTTCCTCCATATTATCTCTTCGTTTTATTTATTTATTATTTATTTTTAATGATTTCATCTATATTATATTATTTGCTCTATATTATCTCTTATTTAAAATTATTTTATTTTTATTTATATGTGTATTTATTATTTATTTCTAATGATTTCCTTCAATCTGATCTTCTTTTACTCTGTATTGTTAGATGATTCTGAACAATCTGATCTCTTATATGCCATTTTTTATTTATTTTCTCCAATAAAGGTTTTTATTTTGTAATCAAAAAATAAACAGTTGTACAATCAGATTGACATTTGTACCTATATTTTAGCATCGCTTGTTGTGATCCCTCTGATGACCTTTCCATACTCTGTGTATATAAGACTATAGAAGAAGCACACAGGGTTGGTGATCACTTGCACAGTCCTTCCTATAGGCAGAGCACAGCCATTCAGCAGCATTGACACACTGGGACAAACAACCTTTCCCTGGGAGCTTCATATACAGACACGGACAACTATGAGCCTTCCCTGGGAGTACAGTCACAGTGTGACTCTCTCCTCCATTGTTGCTAAGAGCACGGCTAGAGGGGAGGAGACAGGTGACGGCCCCGCCCTCCGCACATGGCAATCTTCTCCTGCAGGCAGGGAGAGAGGAGGAAGACGGGTGTGTGTGTCAGGTAATGGCGGGGTCAGGGGTCACAGGCTGATGGGTGAGAGGCCGGTACACCCGGGGGGGAGTGCAGGGCGCTGTGTGCGGGGTGTGCCGGCCTCTCCTGGTCTATATAAAGGGACGGTGTGCGGGGTGGTGCAGGCCTGTGTGTACACAATGGATGGACAATACAGGAAGACACAGGGGAGAGGAGCTCATCCATCCATGGAGGGGGAAGGGCGGCCCTGGGGGCTTAAAGGGGCTCTCCACCCCCAGCACAGGCTCTCTGAGATAGGAACCCTCATGATGTTTACATTGATAAAGCACTGTGTATTATAGATATATACAGTGAGGGGAAAAAGTATTAGACCCCTCGATTTTGTACGTTTGCCCACTGACAAAGAAATTATCAGCCTAGAATATTAATGGGAGGTTTATTTTAAGAGTGAGAGACAAAATAACAACAACAACAACAAAAAAAATATATAAAAATGTATAAATTGATTTGCATTTTAACCACTTCCCGCCCGGTCAATAGTCAATTGACGTCCGGGAAGTGGTTGTGAAATCCTGACTGGACGTCTATTGACGTCCTGCAGGATTACGTGCCGGGGCGCGCGGCGATCGGTGATGCGGGGTGTTAGTCTGACACCCTGCATCTCGGTAAAGAGCCTCCGAGATGCTAAAACTGTTATTTATCACGGATAATGTAAAGCTCGCCATAGATGGATTGGACCGGACGAATTTCCTGTTCAGCATTAGTCAATCGGGAATGTTCGAAAATGACTGTCGGAATACAATGCCCTGGAAGGGGTGGGGTGTAGATAGAGAAATCTGTCTATTATACATGGCCAGCTTAAAGCGGTTCTCCACCCTAAAGCGAAGTCGCGCTGATCGGCACCCTCCCCCCTCCGGTGTCACATTTGACACCTTTCAGGGGGGAGGGGGGTGCAGATACCTGTCTAAAGACAGGTATTTGCACCCACTTTCGGCCCGGCATTCACGGGAAAAAGACGGGCATTGCGTCACATCTCGTCGACTCCCCGTTGTGTGCTGGGAACACTCGGCTCCCAGCACACAGCGGTAGCCAATCGGCGGGCGCAGCGCGACTCCCGCATGCGCCGTAGGGAACCGGGCAGTGAAGCCGGAGCGCTTCACTTCCTGGTTCCCTCAGCGTGGATGGAGGGGGGGAGCAGCAGGGTGACGAACGATCGCTCGTCCTCTGCTGCGGACGCCGCTGGACTCCAGGTAAGTGTCCTAATATTAAAAGTCAGCAGCTGCAGTATTTGTAGCTGCTGGCTTTTAATATTTTTTTTTGGCGGAATATCCGCTTTAAAGTGATGATATTAAAGTCTCTTTTTTTAAATAACTTCTGGCCCCTCCCTCCTGCTAAGTGCCCCCACAGCAAGCAGCTTGCTGTGGGGGCACCCGAACCTCTGTGTGTCCATTCGGACATGGAGCAGCGTTTCAGCCCCGCCCTCTCTCTCTTCTGATTGGCTAACCATTACTTTGACTGCAGTGGGAGCCAATGGGCACCGCTGCTGTGTCTCAGCCAATCAGGAGGGAGAGTCCTGGACGGCCAAGGCACTGGTGTACTTCGCTGGATCGAGATGAGGCTCAGGTAACTATTGTGTGTGGAGGGGGGGGGGGGGGGGGGCTACACACAGAAGGTTTTTTATCTTAATGCATAGAATGCATTGAGATAAAAAAAAACCTCTGCCTTTTACAACCACTTCAAGGGATCTGTTTGGTTTTTATTGCTGTCGTCATCACCCGTGGAAATATTTTCTCTAAAGCCCAGTGTTAGACCTGTAGAATTTTTCATGTGAACAAAGAAGTATAAAAATCGTTCAATGGCGCATTCGTGGACTCGACTAATTTCAGACTACTTTTTGATAGAATACCAATGTCTCGATTTTTGCAGAAGGAACATTCTACTTCCAGATTGTCTTTACTTACTAACTTCCTGTAAAGTAGAATTCCTGTGTAACACTAACTAACTGTATATGTAAAAATGTTCCCTCACCCCTCCTGCTACCTATGCTGCCCAACCCGTGTAAAACATGTGTATAATTGGCTATTTTCAGCCCGCACTAGTCCAGTCACCTGATCTGCATTACAGACCTCCCTGAGTCAGTCATCAGCAGCTGCAGGGAAGAAGAGGGAGTTCTGACGTCGGCGGCTGCAGGGAAGAGGAGGGAGCGCGGACAAAAAGAAAACAACAGGCGCCACTTAGAAAAGACTGTTAACTTTTAATGTATAAACAGCATCAAGTTACTCACATAGAAGTTACTGTATTTAGGCATAAAGATGGGGTCCATAGGTGAAGTCCACTTGTAGCAGCTGCTGTGTGTTGCAGAGATGAATGCAGGTGCTTGTTTTCCCCAAACAGGACGTTTCCAGGTAAACTGTGCGGCAGCTAGATAGAGGGCTGAAGCGCACGCTGGGACACAACGGCGTGCAGAGAGGGGGGATGACGTCACAGGACCCAGAATGCAACGCGTTTCAGTGCTAGCACTGTGAGTTCTGGGGGATCACAGCGCGCACCTTTCTCAATCTATTCAAGTGCTGGAACATGGGAGCCTATAGGTGATATCTCTGCATCTGGAATCCACAGCTGTTGTCAAGAGCTTCCTCCTGCATCCGCTGCTCACTGACATAGGGGATTCGGTGCTGCAGATCACATGACTACAAAGGTAGCAAGAGGGGAGTGGGGGCATTTTTTAATCCTAGTGTTAAAGTGGTTGTAAAGACTAAGTTCTCTAAAAAAAAAAAATGTTGGGTGCAGCGCCCCCCCCCCCCCCCCCCCAATACATACCTGATCATGATCCAGCGCTGTGCCCAGGAGCAGCAGTGATGCGCTCTCTCTCTCTCCCCCTCCTCACTGCCATGGGCTCCTGCAGCTGTTAATCAAATCCAGTTTTAGGCAGGGCCGACCCGCACTGTCTAAAAAGATGCACACAGTGTGGTTCGGGAGCGACCCTACAAGACCCCCCCCCCCCCCTTCTAGAAACCTGCAGGAGGAGCCATGAGCGTTGGTGGAGAACCCTTGAATAGTAGGACGGGGTTGCTCTGTGCAAAACCATTTCTCAGAGCAGGCAACTATGATATGGCCAGGAGCGAATTCAATGTTTAAAAATTGTACCCATTCAATTCAACAAAACATTTCTATTCTTGTTCTTCGATCATTTTTCTTTTTTTTTGCTCACTCTGGTCAAAACTGATTGAATCATCCCCTTTTGCTCTTAGATAATCAAATGAACGTTCTGAAAAACGGCGTCTTTCAAACCGAATTCTACGGGTCTAAGGCCAGCTTAAGGTAAACTGAAATGAATCCAGACATCAGTAAATGTACTTTTGATGAGGATAGAGAAGAGTTAGAACCTCTGAATTTTATTGCTCTGTTTCTGTTTGAGAAGATTTTGCTCCACCTCCTATGTGGCCATCCAATGAGTATATCTAGAAAACCAGATGTACTATTCCTTCCCCTGCCCCAGAGGATCATGATTAAGAAAAGATAGAGTGACCATGGATAATGATCTCTCTCTAAGTAATATGCAGGTAGATATCGGTCAGTACTTCACTCACCACAATATTGATGTGCTAGGATTACATAAATAGGGCCCCTTCATCAGCCAGGAAAAGTCTCTGTACAGTAACAACTGTCTCTGGGGTCCTTATTATCCCCAGTAAGGACAAACATGCATACTAATTATTGTCATTAATTGGCCACCCTTAGCTAGATACAGGAAATGAATGTAAGGATGACCATATGGATGAAGTAATACAGCACAGTGTGTTCATGTAATTAGTGAAAATGTTAATGTTTGACCATAATATACTTTAGGTGTATGATTAAAGTAAACCTGTCACAAACCTCAGCATTATATATCAGCTTGGCCCAAAAAAATTCAATGTGCCCTCTAGTCACGGCATGGTTCCAGTGTACTGAGGCTATATGTTCAGGTACTCAAACCAGAAATACTGGGTTAATTTTGCTCCCACTGTTACCAGTGATTCGTTTATTTTCTGCCACTGACACCACAACGATATGGAACTTGGATTACTCCTGCCAACACCAAAAAAAACCAGTAAAATATTTTTACTCAGAACAAAAATAAGTATTGCAATAGAGTGCAGGGTTTAAGAGTGCATTATGCAGGGTTCCCCAGTGCGTTGCGCTCGGAATGCAGGGAATTGGGAGTGCGCTGCGCTCGGAATGCAGGGAATTGGGAGTGCGCTGCGCTCGGAATGCAGGGAATTGGGAGTGCGCTGCGCTCGGAATGCAGGGAATCGGGAGTGTGCGCTGCGCTCAGAATGCAGGGAATCGGGAGTGTGCGCTGCGCTCGGAATGCAGGGGATCGGGAGTGCGCTGCGCTCGGTATGCAGGGAATCGGGAGTGCGCTGCGCTCGGTATGCAGGGAATCGGGAGTGCGCTGCGCTCGGTATGCAGGGAATCGGGAGTGCGCTGCGCTCGGTATGCAGGGAATCGGGAGTGCGCTGCGCTCGGTATGCAGGGTCTGCACAGAGGGTGGGAGCTGGCAGAGTAACTTTTCATATTATCAAGCTGGTGATTGGTTGCTTAGGACCACCTTGTGTCCTAACAACCAATCGCCTGCAGTTTAACATAAAGTTAATTTGGCCAACTGCTCCTCCCACCCTCCATCCTGAGTTGTGCTTCCTCCTGGTCTCGGATGTTCAGTGACAGTGACAGCGGCTGAGGAGGCTGGAGGGGACGGAGAGAGGAGGCGGCTTGAGGCCGGAAGGAGAGACCAGGACTTAGAAGGTGTGGGTCTGCAACGCAGGAAACTGTTTACGGTCTACCTGTCACCTGCCTGCGGTCTTCAGGTGGACCGCGATCGACTGGTTGCTGACCCCCAGTCTATAACATAGCATAGCGCAAAAGATGTAACGTTAAAAGCCATATTCTCTGAAACTACACCTGCTTTTGGTTGGATGATCACATGACCATTGTGATTGGCTGTCACAGTGGTGAAATGATTAGGAGCCGACCCATTCATTAGTAGGGACCAAGAGCTGTATTTGAAAGCTCGTTCCCTGTGCTGGAAAGCTCTGATGCCCATGGGTGCATATGTGCAGCATGTGAGCAATAAAACCCTCCCTGCACATATTATTAAATGGGCGGCAAGAGATTAAGTTGTATGCAGATTAGCCAGACCACTCAGTGACTATGCTGCCCATATTTAGGTCTAAATAGCGACACTTGCAACTTCATCCGGGGTTGGCTTTAGGGGAGGGCAGTAAAACCAAGGCTCAACCGCCTGTTTTTACTGCCCCTCTCCCCCTCAATCACAAGTGTAAGTAAGCCCTAGATGCTGAGATGGGATGCGACCAACCCCCACCATTTGCAGGTTAAGACTTTTTATATAAAATGTAACTTTGGATCTGCTGATCGTTTTTTATTGTGAAGGTAACGGGAAGGATTGTGTCGGATCTCCTTGATCTGACGTTTCCGGTGCACAGTAAATCTGTGTATGGATACCGGTTGGGCTGTAATGAGGATTGATTGTACACGTCCCCGAGGGTAATCTGAACTGCCTTTCTCTTCTGTTGACACCAGGCAGAGCAAGACGCTCCTGTCCTGCTGGGGGCTGAGCTGTTGCTTTGACTACCGGGAACTCTAAAAGAAAGTGGAATGTCTCCGGACCTGCCTGTCCTTGTCACTGCTGGACGCTGTCCCTGGTGATAGGTAAGAGCTTGCTTTATCTCTTTGTATATTGTAGGTAGTACTGAAGATGAAAGCTCTAGTGAGACATTTGTTGCCTTGTATTTGCTATACCATTCATAGTCAATTTTTTAATTGCTCAACTAGTTGCTAACTTTGATTGAATGTGTTTATTTCCTGTACTTCTTTGTTTGTTTTGTATCCATTGACTGTTAGTAACCTGAAACTGAGAGATATGGCGAGCCTTTCTTTCTTTGATCCACCTGGTGGCCCTACAGGGAACAATTCTATATACAATCATATCGTCAATAGATTTCCAGAAAACAAATACAGTCGGAAGATCATTCGATGCGCCATACACTTGGCGGTCCTATCGATCTGTTATCTTTCCTATAATTGGATTTTCCATCCAGACCGAGCAGAACAATTGTCTTTCCTCAAAATCAATTGACACATTTTGGTGCCCCTCGATAATTTGTAGATTCCATCAGATCGTTGCGTGTATGGCCACCAGTGGAGGGCAAGAGATTCTTCCTGTTTGTCTCGTTTATCATGGGATTTTCTATAGTTTTTTTATTTTTTATTTTTTTATAGTCATTCAATAGTTTGTCATTACAGTAATAAAGGGGGCTTAAAGCGGGGGTTCACCCTAAAAAATTTTTTTTTTTTCTAACATGCCATCTAGCATACTAGCGCGAGCTACAGTATGCCTTTATTTTATTTTTTTGCGCCGTACTCACTGTTTAATCCCGTAGTTAAGTTTCAGTCTAGTAGGCGTTCCAATGCAGAGGGGAACATGATTGACGGCCGGCTATGGCGCGTCACTCTTCACGGAAATAGCCAAAATAGGACTTGGCTCTTCGGCGCCTGCGCAGTCAGCTCCTAGTCTGTGCGCAGGCGCCGTGAAGAGCCGAGTCCTACTCGGGAAGCGTGACGCGCCATAGCTGGCCGTCAATCATTGTCCCCTTTGCATAGGAACGCCCATTCCCTGCGGGGAGTCTGAAACTTAACTACAGGATTAAACAGTGAGTACGGCGCAAAAAAAATAAAATAAAGGCATACTGTAGCTCACGCTACTATGCTAGATTTCATGGTAGAAACTTGCATTTTAGGGTGAACCACCGCTTTAGGAGAACAGAAGTATCAATGCTGTAAAGTTTCAAGCTCCAGCTCTGTCATCCTAATCCTAGTTGTGCGATCTGTGGAGTGACCTTGAACAATTGCCCCCCCCCCCCACATCCTGCATGCAGAAGGCTCTGTTGCGGCTGTTTTCTTGCAGTAAAACCCATGCATTTCAAGTATAAGGCTACTTTTTACACTGCTCTATTGCAAAAATGCAGTAAAAAAAAGCATATGCCTTTCCAGTGCGTTTTGCACCTATGAAAAAAATCCCTAAAAACCCAACCGCAGGTGACTTTTTAATAACTTTTTGTTTGCCTTGTTTTTGATGCATTTTCAATTTATTTTAATGGGGTGTTTTTTTTTTGTTTTTTTTTTATTTTTTCTTACCATTCCAAACATGCACCAAAAAAATGCAGCTTGCAGGAATTTGAAAAAAGGCAATGGACCCACAACTGACAGTGTGAAGTGTTCCATAGGATTTCAATTGTTTGTTAACTCAACACTTCATATTCCTGATATGTGCCTGCTGTACCATGTACTTGTATGAGAAAGTGTCCTGTTCTCTTCGTATTGCTTCCTTTGTGTGAAATCCCTGGTGTTCCTGCCAGTCCCTCTGCTTTCCTAATAAAAACTGACCAAACTAAGCAGGAGAGCACAGTGTGGTCGGTTCTCTAGCTATGCTGGCAACTCGGTGTATTCTCCTCCAATGATCAGACATGTCTTGTCACCCCCCGCTGCATAGCCATTCACTGGGAAGCTCAGTGTGCTGCTGCTTCTCCTCAGCTCTTATAGCAATAGAGGGAATGTGATTATTTATAAAAAAGGGAAATAAGGTATTTATTATATATATATATATATATATATATATATATATATATATATATATATATATATATATATATATATATATATATATATAATTTTTTTTTTTATTATTATTTATATCTATACAAAAATGTTTTTTGCCTTTTGATTTCTATTATAAACTGAATGAGTTGTTTTACAAGGTGGTCGTTTACAATCACTTTAATGGTATTTTTTTTTTCTTCTTCTGCTTTTTCTTTACGCAAAAACGGAAAATAAACTGATCAGTGTGACAGCAACCTAAGCCCAGGTTCACACTGGGGCGCGGGAATGAAGCCGTGCGAGTTTAGCTGAACTCGCACAATTTCACTCCCGCTGGCAGTCCTGATTTTGGCCGCGATTACATAGACATCTATGCAGGTTTTGGCACAGATGTCAATGTAAATCGCGGATCCGAAGTCGCAAAAAGTAGTACAGAAACTACTTTTTGAAATCGGTGCAGCGCTGCAGATGCGGCGTCGCACCGATTAGGACGGTGTCATTGCCGCCGATTTGACATGTCAGAACGCAGCAGTGTGGACCAGGGCTCAATTCCATTCTTTCCTATAGGACTAGTTCTTTGTGATGCAGCGAAAATATAGGACATGCTGCATTTTTGTGCAATCTTGGTTTTTTAGACCCCTTTCACACTGAGGAGATTTTCAGGCGGTTTAGCGCTAAAAATAGCGCCTAAATACACCCTGAAAAACTCCTGCCCTGCAGTCTCAATGTAAAAGCCCGAGTGCTTTCACACTGAGGCGATGCGCTGGCAGGACCACTCCAAAAGTCCTGCCAGCAACATCTTTGGAGCGGTGTGTTTTACTCCACCGCTCCTTCCCATTGAAAACAATGGGATACCGGCGCATTGCCGGTGGTATATTAACCCTTTTTTGGCCGCTATCGGTGGTTAAAACCGCACTGCTAGGGGCCGAATAACGCCCCAATTCCGCGGCAATTCCGACTGTATAGCGCCGGTAGAAATAGTGGCGCTATACCGCCACTGCACCTCCCGCCCCGGTGTGAAAGGGGCCTAAAGCTGTACTAAAGGGGCAGGGCTAAATATGTGGTTGAAAACCATGTGATCTGTTTTACATTACGAAAGATTTGTATTTCTTTCCAACCATTGTTGAGATGTGCAATGCAGTGACTGGATTTATCTGTATTGTATGTTCAAAAAAAAATGTTGTCGTTTTTCAGAACCCGAAAAATGATGTGAAGCCCACACACGATCATTTTTAAATGACATTTTTTTTAAAACGTTTTTTTCATGCTGAAAAATGATCGTGTGTATGCGGCATAAGTTCTACTGTGTACATGCATTTTTTTTCACAGTGGAAAATCACTATTCTGTATTCTCCTTGCAGCTGCAGTTTCTTTTAAGCGAGGTTTTATCCCATATTGCGGACGTCGGCCACGTTGTAATGATGTCTGATATAATTTACCTCAATACATGAAATTGTATATTCTATACCATTACTTTTTTTTTTTTTTTCATTACTTGCCATATGTACAGTATATACTTTTTATTTTATACTTTTAAGAAAGTTAAAGCTGACCTCCCAAGGTATGACTGCTACTCTCAAAAGGAACGTATGGTCGCTTGCGCCTCATATTCACAGAAGGGCTTGCGTGTATGTGTGTCTCTCTCTTCCCCCTCCGCGGTCACTGGGAGAAGGACTCCCATTACACACAGGCTGCCGGCGGTGCTCGCCAGCTCCCAGGCAGCCCTTCTGAGCCAGAGCTCAAAATCCACTCGCAAAATGCGAGCATTTACTGTATTTATTGGGGTATAGCGCGCTCCCGCGTATAGCGCGCACCCCTAAAGTTGCCCCGAAATTCCTGTAAAAAAAATGTTATAAGATTTTATTACTTACAGTTTTGGTGTCTTGCCCATCGTCCGGTCCGGCGTCCATCTGCGGCCTCGGTGGTGTCCTCCCGGCTTCTCCAGCGCGCGCCTGAAGTCGAGTCCCCGCTTCCCGCGCTCAGTTCGAACGCCTCCGCCGACATATACCGAGTGCAGTACACTCGGGTACATTCAGCTAGGCTCGGCTTCGCTCGTGCTCACGCTCTGTGACGTTTATGCGTGAGCACGAGCGAAGCCGAGCCTAGCCGAATGTACCCGAGTGTACTGCACTCGGTATATGTCGGCGGCTCCATTCAAACTGAGCACGGGAAGCGGCTATCGGCGTATATCGCGCACCCACGATTTTCTCCTTATTTTAAGGGGAAGAAAGTGCGCGCTATATGCCGATAAATACGGTATATCGAGAGACCAGAGCAGTGATATTCAGAACAATACAACATGTATAGTGCCTAAAAGAGAAGTATGGGTTTGTATTTTTTTTTTGTATCATACTTACCTCGGTGGATGCAGCATTGGTCCAATGCTGCATCTTGTGCCCCGTCACTTCTTCACTGAGAACTGGGTGATCGAACATCGCGATCACTTGGTTCTAACAGTTCTCTTTTTATCAACAAGTGGAGTTACTCTTTTTTTAATAGATTTTCACACAAAGATGGTGGGTGGAGTTTTGATGTCAGTAGACTCTCCGCCCTCCTCTACACTCTCCTTGTCAACATGCATTTTCTTTCCTGTGTATTCCTTACACTAAATTCTGCTATCATCACTAACATCCAGTCAAAATTCAGAAAAGTAACCACATGACTTCAGAAAAGGAGTGGGGGTGGGAATTAAAAAATAATGCCTGTCTCCAGGCTAGTGCATGAGATATGTAAATAACCTGTCACTCGCAGCAAGGGGGCAGAACGGACTAAGGTTTTTCTCTGCAAGTCCTTTTTTTTTCACTGAACAATAAAAGAGGATTGCTCGGAGCTGGATTAACTCTGTGTGGCAAGACAGATGATTTTTCGTGTTTACATCCACTTTATTAATGCACTTCAGCATATTGTGCTAGTGTGAATGGGCCTTTAAGGTAAACACTGCATTAATGGTACAGAATATATGGTCTCTGAAAATTTTGGGCCAGATTCACATAGAATTACGTTACGCTGCGGCGGCGTAACGTATCCCATTTATGTTACACTGCCGCAGGTTTACAGCGTAAGTGCCTGATTCACAAAGCTCTTACCTGTAAACTTGCGGCGGTGTAACGTAAATCCGCTCGGCGCAAGCCCGCCTAATTCAAATGGGGCGGGCACCATTTAAATTAGGCGCGTTCCCGCGCCGAGCGTACTGCGCATGCTCCGTCCGTCAAATTACCCGACGTGCATTGCGCTAAATGACGTAGCAAGGACGTCATTGGTTTCGACGTTAACGTAAATGGCGTCCAGCGCCATTCACGGACGACTTGCGCAAACGACGTGAATTTTAAAATTTTGACGCGGGAACGACGGCCATACTTAACATTGGCTAGGCCACCTAGAGGGCAGCCTTAGTTTTACGCGGCGTATCTTGACGGAAACGACGGAAATTTAGAGCGACGGGTAAAGTGTACGTTCGTGAATCGCCGTAACTAGTCATTTGCATATTCTACGCCGACCGCAATGGAATCGCCACCTAGCGGCCGGCCTGGAATTGCATCCTCAGATCTGACGGTGTAAGTCAATTACACCTGTGGGATCTTAGGGCTATCTATGCGTAACTGATTCTATGAATCAGCCGCATAGTTACGACGGGCGGATCACAGAGATACGACGGCGTATCAGGAGATACGCCGTCGTATCTCTTTTGTGAATCTGGCCCATAATTTCTATTAATAGTCCAGTTATCTCTTTCAGTAAGATAGCCAAGATAAAGGTGAAATGTAATATTTTTTTCATTTTGCAGTGATTAAAAGCATAACCCGATTTGTTGCGTTTTACAGGCTTCTAATTAAAGGATATAAAAGAAATGTATTTCATTAGATTTGCAAACCAAGTTCTCGTCCTGGCTGTGTAAAGCCCACGATCAGTGAACAGAATTTCAGGCTTTAAGTCAAGCCGAGGGATACAAAACCAAGTGGGCTTTGGCGGCTGCTTGGGAATAAGCTTTGATCAGATTGGGCAATGTCTGGAACAAGGGTGGCTGATGGGATTACGTTCACATACTGAAAGCCTTTTCACTGCTGGTCAGATGGACAGGGAAGCCATATGGTATCGGGTGCAGGCAGTATAAACTATAAAACTGCCATATTGATGTGGTGTGTATGTGACCTGGTGTAACACATACCTGTCAATAAAGAGGAAGTAAACCCTCTCCTAAAAAAAAAAAAAAAAATTTACTTACCTGAGAACGAAGCCCGCACAGCGGTCCTCGGACACCTCCTCCGTTGCCGCCATGATACCCGGAGTGACTTCCGGGTATCGCTGTTTCTGGAGCAGTGATGACGTCACTCCCGCGCATGCGTGCTGGAGCTGCCACTAACGGCATGTTCACGGTTAGTAGCGGCATGCTCAGTGCACCTGCGCGCTGTTGTCATCGGTGCCGTCTTTCTTGGAAATATTTCCTTAACCGTGTAGGTTAAGGAGATATTTCTTGCACCTACAGGTAAGCCTTAATCTATACATACACAATACAATACACATATCGGCTTTTGCATCTGCCAAAATGCTAAGTTCTTTTTAAGACAAGCATAGTCGCAAGTCTGGCTGAACAGCATCAGTTCACTACGGTGGAGAATGCTCATTGCACATTTGAGGGAGAAGCTGCACACTGGTGAGTCATCTCTCTGCTTTCTCCTTCTATCAGTGTCCTTGTTGGTTCATGTAACCTGTAGCAGAGACTGATTGGCTTTTAGAGCTATACGGGGGGGCTGGTACTTAATTACTGGTTGCAATTAAAATACATTTAAAAGGGATTGTAAAGGTTTGTTTTTTATTTTCTAAATAGGTTCCTTTAAAGGAACACTAAAGGTTCGTTTTTTTATTAGATAAATTGATTGCTGTAGGCTAGAGCATTTAAATATGACTTACTCGTTTTTCCTTTTGACCTCCAAAATACAGTAATCCAGGTTTGAAAATGCCATCTCCTGTCACTCCTCTTCTTGCTTTCCACCAGCATCTGAGCCGTTTTGCATGGTGGAAAGCAGAATGTGCTCACCCCCTCCCTATGACTACAGCCCTGTGTGAAGATGCTCTCTTATCCCTCACAGGCATGGAGGCTAAGCCTAATGGGAACTGTAGTTCCCATAAGGCCGTGATGTAGCAAGAAAGAATGCGCACCGCAAACCAGGAAGTCAGTGAGAATAATGATTCAGGAGTGCTGGAGGTGAATAAAACAGCTCAATTTCAACAGATATCAAACTAGTTATAATGCAAAACATTACTTTTTACTTTATCAGCTACTGTCAGACTTTAATTAAGGAGGAAAATACCTTTGTCTTTACAACCCCTTTTAAGCTAGTGCATTGTTGGTTCACTTACCTTTTCCTTCTATTTCCCTTCTAAATGTTTGTTTTCATTGTTTTCTTTGTCTGAATTTCTCACTTCATGTTCCTCCTCAGTAAGGTGTTCAGTAAGCTGTTCTAAATGACTTTCCACGGCTCGGATAATGGTGGAAAGCTTACTGAGGAGAAACAGGAAGTGAGAAATTCAAATAAAAAATACGTTTAGAAGGGAAATGGAAGGTAAAGGTAAGTGAACCAACAATGAACTAGCTTAAAGTGGAGGTTCACCCAAAAAAAAAATTTTTAACATTACATTCAGCCGAATTGTCCTAATGACAATCGGCTGTTTGTTTTTTTCGTACATACCTTATTTTCACCGCCGTTTCCGGGTATGTCTTCTGCGGGACTGGGCGTTCCTATCTGATTGACAGGCTTCCGACCGTCGCATACTACGCATCACGAGTTGCCGAAAGAAGCCGAACGTCGGTGCGCAGGCGCCGTATAGAGCCGCACCAACGTTCGGCTTCTTTCGGCAACTCGTGATGCGTAGTATGCGACCGTCGGAAGCCTGTCAATCAGATAGGAACGCCCAGTCCCGGAGAAGACATACCCGGAAGCGGCGGTGAAATACGGTATGTACGGGGGGAAAAAAACAGCCGATTGTCATTAGGACAACTCGGCTGAATGTAATGTTAAAAATTTATTTTTGGGTGAACCCCAGCTTTAAAGGAACCTATTTAGAAAATAAAAAACAAACCTTTACAACCCCTTTAAAGCTGAAGGTAAAGCCAGACTGTATGTAAAATGACACCTGTCAAGTGTGCCATAAATAATTTAACTCTTAAAAATTGTACCCTTGCAGTGAACCTGCCCCCCGGCCCCCACCCCACTGCAGTGCTCTTTAAATCTAGGGGGAGATGAATAGGCTGCATTACTTATCTACCTTATCTTATGACTACTTTGGCCATCTCCATCTTTTCCCTGCCACTCCGGGCTCTGGGTGTTTTCCTGTGTGTCAGCATGTACAATGATATTAACCCTGCATTGTACATGGAGTTGTTAATTCAGTTAACAGTTTGTTATAGCTTTTTCACACCTTTGGTATATACTTTGGTGGAGAAAGTTGCCATTAAAATTAGCAGCAGGGAGTATTTTTCCCTCATCCTTAAAATGGTCATGCTGAGAACAGGCTTGAGAAGCATATGGTGATCGTCACCCATGCTAGGTATTCCTGTCGACTTACTGAAAGATATATAGACATTTGTGGAAAATTTGCTCTGTATAATCATATTGCTAATTACTGAAAATCCTTTTGGTCTTAGAATCGGTACTTTGGTTCCTTTTGACCTAATCATTTGCAAGCCTCATCCTGTTATGGTGTGTTATAGCTTTGCAGATGGATCAAGGTCTGTTCATTAGAGCGGGTCTCCAGGTTGGAGATAAGAGGATCACGGCAGTCATCTGTTGTATCTGGTAATGAGCCGCTTTTAAAAATCTCCTTTATTAAACTTATTTGATTTTTGTCACCGTGTCATACAGCAGATGAACAGAGGATGATGTGTCATTGGGATATTGTCTGATTAGTTTTTTATTTATTTGTCTTCACTTCAAGACAGTGACTGCTTTCACATAATATCTGTGGGGTACGGTATGTGGCTTTAAATGTAAAATTCCTGGTGCTTTCCTGAACCCGGGGAGCAGCTGGTGACACGTATGGCTGGCAATAATAGTGAAGGGCTGCACACAGCCATACTTGTGTAAATGCCAATGCTCCTGTGCATCAGCGGTTACCCATGCATGAAAATACAGCTTATTTCTCCGAACTTGAGGCTCACAAGTGAATACAATAACGATTTTCAAAGCGGTAAGCGTTAGATAACAAATATGAAACTTCTGAACAGCTTCTGCATGTTTTGTCAGATTAGTCGACCCGTCAGATGCAAGTGACATTCCGTCGCCGCCATCTTGCTACACCCTGCACTTGTCCACAGTTAGGATACAGTGAAAAGGCGGCAAGCCGAGATCTTGTTACACCCACCAGTCTTGCATTTCACACTTATTTTTAACAGTGAACGGAGCTTATATAGTGAAAATGAGTACATTAAATACTTGGATTGCAAGCATAATTTGTTCCGGAAACATGATTATAATCCAAAGCACTTGTATATCAAAGCGAATTTCCTCATAAGAAATAATGGAAACTCAGATGATTTGTTCCACAACCATTTATTCATAAATCCTTCAGTTTATAGTCCATATAAAAAGATTATAGCAACGTGATGAGTTGTGTAACCATAAAATGTCCTTCCACAAATGGAAGCCTCCGCAAGGGGATTAGAAGCAAAATCCAGCAGGAACTCCAGAGTATAAAATAGAAGAGAGGCGCCTCTAAGTAGCAATAAGTTTCTAAATGTTGTACCTTCATTAAATGTAACCATATTGCTACACTAAGAGGTCTCTCTCTTCTCTTTTATACTCAGTTGTGACATGACACTACTCTTATATCAAGACATCGCTTGTATATCAAGTCAAGCTTTAATAAAATTAGCTTGTCTTGCAAAACGCTCTCAAACCAAGTTACTCTCAAACCAAGGTTTTACTGTATTTTTAAATCCGTCTAACAATTTTGGATGAATTGAATTTTAAAAGCAGCGGTAAGCCTGCTGATCTCACTGGTTTACTAATCTGACAGAACACCTCTGCTTTGAAAATTCAACATCAAAACAGTCAGATGGATTTCAACATATTGAATTTCACTGTATTGGCTCCGTTCACTGTCAAAAATAAGTGTAAAATGCAAGACTCCGGTGGGTGTAACAAGATGTCCGTTTGCCGCCTTCTCACTGTATCCTTACTGTGGACGAGTGCGGGGTGTAGCAAGATGGCGGCGACGGAACGTTACTTTGGTTACAAAATCTGACGGGTCGCCAAATCTGATGAAAACACTGCACTTTATATATATTTTGCGGCACTAATGGCAAATTTGATTTGGTTTTTGAGCATTTATTGATGAGTTTCATATTTGATATCTAGCGCTTACCGCTTTTGAAAATCTTTATTGTTGGCAGATTGTGGGTTTTATCACAGATATTGGTTTAGCAGCAGGGATATCGTTTATATATTTGAGGTTTTATGGTTTACCATGGCGCAGTGATTTGTATACAAGTGAATGGCTGGAAGCTGGAAAGCAGCGGGATCTTTATTCTTGAGGAGCTACTAAATGTCTGTGCCTATAGGCGTAAGGTTGCAATCTCAATTTACAAAGCTTTGCACAAGGATAAGAGTCTTTATTTTCAGCTGTGGGACTGTCCTTTTCAGATTTTAATGCACTCAGCTGAAAATAACTGTCACTTTTTATAGCTTATATCCACTGGCTGCCTGCTGGCTACCAAGCTGGACTAAATGGATCCTGATTTTGAAGCTAAGGAAGTACAAAAAAAGAGGCCTACATCTAATGCCATTTTAAAGTGTTACAACAGTAAAATCGGTCTGTATATGCAGTAAAGCATGCTTGTTATACTCCCTGTGGAACCTAAGGGGTTAATCCTGTGCATTGTGTAAAACGGCTGTTTGATCCTATCTTCTCGAAACCTCCCCTTCTTACTGTCCCCAATCTATCTCCTGATAGAACATAGCCTTGGGGGCACTCTGCACATGCTCACTCTGATGTGTATTGCTAGAGAGTTGTGTGTGTGTTTTTTTTTTTTTTTTGGGAGGCTACATGTGATCAGCACTGTCAAGACAGAGGGTCAGGGGACCTACAGTCACATAGGACTGTCGGAGGAGAATGAAAACTCCTAGAAGCTTTAACCCGTGCTCGCCCAGACACTGATAGAAGTCACAAGACTGCTATATACTGCTGAGGATAAAAGGTATATATCAATTTTATATTTACTAAAATTATTACATTTCCATGTTCTGTGTACTGTGGGAGACCAGATATAGTGAATGCATTTGGTAAATGCCTTCTATCCATCTGTACATGCTTGTCTGCTGATCATTGTGACATATCTGCATAACTTTTGGTAAATGCCTTCTGCTGCCATATCTGCATAACTTCTTCTATATTTAATGCTAAAAAACACTCTCCCAATCGCAACATTACTGGTGATATTCATCACCCTCCTCCTTCTCCTAGTCTCAGGTGATATTTCTCCTAATCCTGGTCCACCATTTTCCAACAGTAAGCCACATGTCCAATACCCCTCATCTGGAAACCACCGCAATCCACTCAGTTTAATTTCTATCCCCCTGTTTCCTCCAAAGCAGCCCACCGAACTCATGCGCCCTTTGGAACGCCCGTTCTATCTGGAATAAGCCAACATCGGTACATGACCTCTTCATCTCTCATGGCTTTAACATACTTGCCATAACCGAAACCTGGCTTCAAAATTTGGACTCCGCTTCTCCTGCTGCCCTATCCCATGGAGGCCTCCATTGGACTCACTCCCCCAGACTTAACGGACAGAAAGGAGAAATCCAACGCCACCTCCTATCGCCACAAAGCACCTTCCTATCCCTCCCTCTCTATCCCTCTCTTCTTTTGAGATGCACTGTATCCGTCTGTTTTCTCCTATTTCTTTGAGGATTGCAGCAATTTATCACCCCCCCCGGACCAGTATCGCGCTTTCTTGATGACTTCACTGCCTGGCTACCCTACTTTCTCTCCTCTGAAATACCCACTATCATTGTTGGTGACTTCAACATTCCTGCAAATGTTAACAGCCCAACTACAGCTAAACTTCTCAACTTAACCTCTTCTTTTGACCTAACCCAATGGACACATTCTTCCACTCACTCCAATGGTAATACCTTGACCTTGTATTCTCCCATCTCTGCAATCCTGCCAACCTCACCAACACCCCCTTTCCTCTCTCTGATCACAACCTCATCAGTTTCACTGTATCCTTGCCTCCAACCAACCATCCCTCCAAGCAGCAAACAATTACTTGTAGGAACCTTTACAACTTTAACCCTTCTCTATTCTGCTACTGACCACCTATATGACATAATCTCTCCCTTGTCCTGACCTGGCCACCTCTGTCTACAACAGTTCACTCTCATCATCACTAGATACACTTGCTCCTCTAACCACACGCAGAATCAGGCCCCGACCGTTACAACCCCGGCAAACTGACAACACTAGAAATCTGAAGAGACATTGCCGTGCTCTTGAACGACTGTGGCGTAAAACCAAATGCCTGCAGGACTTCACCTTATATTTGTCTCTTATTAATACCTTGTCATCCAGTCCCCGTTGGCTCTTCTCAACCTTTAACTCTCTGCTTCATCCCCCACCCCCCTCTACCCACTAACTCACTCGCTGCCCAAGAGATTGCCAATTACTTCAAAGACAAGATTGATGCATTTCGTGAGGACACCTCCACCGTCCGTACATCTTCACCACCCAACATAACTTGCCTAACGGCACTTTCAATACTCTCCTCTTTTGAATTGGCTACTATTGAAGAGGTTACAAAACTTTTCTCAGATGCCCATCTAACCAATCGTCCCTTGAACCCTGTTCCCTCACAACTACTACGGCCACCCTCTTCTTTTATACTATGCTCCCTCACTCACATCTTCAATCTCTCCCTCTCTAGTGGTACCTTCCCCTCCCCTCTAAAACATGCACAGATCACTCCAATACTTAAAAAGCCCTCACTGGACCCCACCAACCTGAACAACTTAAGGCCCATCTCATTGCTCCCATTCACCTCTAAACTTCTAGAACGCCTAGTCTACAACCGTCTTGGCTCCTACCTCAGTGAAAATAACCTTCTTGACCCCTTACAGTCTGGCTTTCGCTCGCAGCACTCCACGGAAACTGCCTTACTAAAAATCACTAAAGATGAACTAACTGCTAAATGCAACAGCCAGTACTCCATACTCCTTCTACTTGATCTCTCTGCAGCCTTTGATACTGTTGACCATCCGCTCCTTCTCAATAAACTCCATTCCCTTGGCCTCCAAGATTCTGCTCTATCCTGGTTCTCTGCCTATCTATCACAGCGCTCCTTCAGTGTTACCTACAACTCTGTCTCCTCCTCTCCATTGCCCCTTTCTGTGGGGGTCCTCCAAGGCTCTGTTCTTGGACCACTTCTCTTCTCTATCTACACCTCCTCACTTGGTCACTTGATAACCTCCCACGGCTTTCAATACCACCTATACGCCGAAGACACCCAAAACTATCTGTCTACTCCTCACCTCACTCCTTCAGTCTCCTCTCGCATTACTAACTGACATCTCAGCATCGATGTCGCACCACTTCCTTAAACTAAATCTCTCTAAAACTGAATTACTAATATTGCCCCCTGCCCGTGCCCCCCTCCATGACTTTTCCATCAAAATCAACAATGCAAACATCAGTCCCTCCCCTCACGCCAGGGTACTCGGTGTAATCCTAGACTCTGACTTGTCATTTCCGCCTCAAGTCCAATTGTTGTCAAAAGTTTGTAGAATTCACCTCCGTAACATCTCTAAAATTCGCCCCTTTCTAAAAATTGAAGCCACCAAACTCCTCATTCACTCCCTTGTTATCTCTCGCCTTGACTATTGCAACTCCCTTCTTATTGGCCTGCCTCTCTATAGGCTATCCCCTCTTCAGTCTATCATGAATTCTGCTGCCAGACTTGTCCACCTTACCAACCGCTCAGTATCTGCCAAACCTCTCCTCCAATCCCTACACTGGCTCCCTATCGCCCAGCGAATTAAATTCAAAATACTAACCACAACCTACAAAGCCATCCACAACTCTGCCCCAAGCTACATCACCAATCTTGTCTCCAAACATATCCCAACCGTCCTCTCCGCTCTTCTCAAGACCTCCTACTGTCAAGCTCTCTTGTCTCCTCCTCCCATGCTTGAGCCTCTCCCATCCTCTGGAACTCACTACCTCAACCTGTCCGGCTATCCCCTACTCTTGCTACCTTCAGGCGATCCCTGAAAACTCACCTCTTCAGGGAAGGCTATCACCTCTCCAACTAATCTTTTACCACTTCCATCAGCTCATTCCCCACAGTTACAACCTTTTGTACCACCTGCCCCACTCTATTAGATTGTAAGCTCTTATATTGTAATATAATAATAATGCAGGGTCCTGGGTTTAATAACACTTAAAATATTTCATGTTTTCAGTGGAAGCACCTTTTCTTTAGCTCCTTTGGCCTCAATAATGTTCTGGAAATGTTATAGATGGGCAACTCCTATCCTCATTGATTAGTGGTTCCAAATTAATAACTCATTGAGTATAGAATAGGCACAAAAAGATACACTCGGCATCTTTCCAATACACTGTTCTGTTTATTTGGCGCAATTGTTGTCATGTTCTAGTGAGCTTATCTCCCCCCCCCCTACAGTTAGAACATGGTGAGGGAACACACTTAACCACTTGACCGGCCCCTAGTGTTTAACTCCTTCCCTGACAGTGACATTTACACAGTAATCGGTGCATTTTTATAGCACTGATCGCTGTATAAATGCCAATGGTCCCAAAATTAATGTCAAAAGAGTCTGATCTGTCCGCCGCAATGTCTGTCAAGATAAAAATTGCAGATTGCCGCCATTACAAAAAAAAAAAAAAGTTAATAAAAATGCCATAAACCTATCCCCTATTTTGTAGACGCAATACCTTTTGCTAAAACCAATCAATATATGCTGATTGCTTTTTTTTTTTTTTACCAAAAATATGTAGAATAACTATCGCCTAAACCAACGCAGAAATTTTGTTTTTATATATTTTTAGGGAGATATTTGTTATAGCCGAAAAGTAAAAAATATTGCTTTTTTTTTTTTAAATTGTTGGTCTTTTTTTGTTTATAGCGCAAAAAATAAAAACCTGCAGAGGTAATCAAATACCACCCAAAGAAAGCTCTATTTGTGATTTTAAAAAAAAGGACATCAATTTTGTTTGGGTACAAAGTCGCACGACCGCGCATTTGTCAATTAAAGTAAAAGGGCTTGATCAGGAAGGGGGTAAATCCTTCCAGGGCTGAAGTGGTTAAAGGGAACGTTTTTTGTAAATATTTACTTTATTATCGGGAATACGTTTTTTACTCCGCTTTTTTTTTGTCAATCACTGCTTTTCGCCTTTGACTTCGTGTTTGAACAATGTTTGAATGGAAAAGGCCGCATTTGACAAAAACCATTCCTTTTAGCTTAGGGATCTCCAAACCTCTCCAAACTATGGCCCTCCAGCTGTTGCGGAACTACACGTCCCATAAGGCATTGTAGTACTCTGACATTCATAGACATGACTAGACCTGATGGGAATTGTAGTTCCTGAACAACTGGAGGGCTGTAGTTTGAAGCTTATAAACTGTATACTTGCAATTGACTTCATTCCCAGTGATGAGTTCAGTTGCTGTGCAGCAGAACTGGTAAACAGGTGAGATTGTACTGTTTTTTTTTTGTTTTTTTTTTTTTTTAATTGGTTTGTTTTTATCCAGGGATTCGGTTACATTATAGGTACAAAGAATGCATAGCAGCCACGAGTAGTGTGTGGTAAGACGGCTATCTGTAATTCTCCATCACCTGGCAACAAATGCTGCACAGCAAACATTCTGCTTGTTGTATGGCTTACTCACCTCTGTCACATGGCTGGATACAGTCCCTTGTGCTCATCGCTACCTCTGGGTTTATTTTACTATGAACTTTGTACACACCATGGTGTTTATATTGCACTGCAGAACTAGAAACCAGACCACATAGTTAAATTTCTAGGATGCAACTGATGTGGGGTCCATTTAGTTTCACCCAAGCAATGGGATTAGTCATAGGGAAAACGTGTTGGGGAGTGGTGATTTTGGCTGGGTAATCATGATTTTAAACATTGTTCTTGGGGTAGGACAGGGCTCGACAAATCCCGGTCGCCATGGTGACTAGAAATAGTGTCCTGGCGACTTGGCTTGGAAGGTGGGCATTGTGAGCTGGCGCCATCTGGTGGTGAGCCGTTGGTATTACAAGTTAAGCATTACAAGTTAAACAGCAATTCTAATGTCATTTTTCACTATTTTTCAATGCCATATTCTTCGCTCTAATTAGAACCCCCACACATTATATATATTTTTTATCCTAACACCCTAGAGAATAAAATGGCGATTGTTGCAATACTTTCTGTCACGCCGTATTTGCGCAGCGGTCTTACAAGCGCACTTTTTTGGGAAAAAATTACACTTTTTTAAATTAAAAAATAAGACAACGGTAAAGTTATCCCCATTTTTTTTTTAAATATTATGAAAGATAATGTTACGCCGAGTAACGCCGACAAACTTTTACCCTTTAAAATCTTCATAGGCAACGTTTAAAAAAATCTACAGGTTGCATGTTTTGAGTTACAGAGGAGGGCTCTACCAATCGCGGCGATACCTCACATGTGTGGTTTGAACACCGTTTACATATGCGGGCGCTGCTCACGTATGTGTTCGCTTCTGCGCGCAAGCTCATCGGGACGGGGTGCATTTTCTGGCTCCTAACTTTTTTAGCTGGCTCCTAGATTCCAAGCAAATTTGTCAACCCTGGGGTAGGAGAAAGTTGTAGATAAACTCATAGTAGAGGGCCAGGGCGAAAGCAGGAGAGCCTTTATAGGGCATTGGGGTTTTAGGATCACGGTGGGGGAAAAAAAAAAAACTTGTCCAACTTGCATTGATGAGCTTGCAGATTACTATATGGGAACAGCATGACACAACCTATTTGCAACACTCATGGAAAATACACGTTGTGTAATAAAATTTTCCTTGCATGAAGGGCCAGTATCCTGGATCTTTTTAACAGAATCTTCAGTACCATTGGAACCAATAACTCGCTGTCTTACGGGTGCCTCTGCTAATGCCTTTATCCATAATGTGTTTTTTTTTTTGCAACTTTGTTTCTTTTGATTTTTGAATATGTAGTTTCGGAAACCCATGCAAGAAAAAGGAAAACATAAATACTATGTACATCATGTACCTGGGGAAATTTGGATTCAGAATCCAGTGCTGTAAGTTCATAATGGTGGTCATTAATGTTTTTCTCTCAATGTGGCAAAAAAAAAAGTTTCCATTTTAGGCCTGGTTCACACTGGTGTGACATTCGCTCCGACTTTGGAAGCTTGTGTCGCATGACGTGTACGAATCAATAGTTCCCTAGGAGAGCCGTCTTAACTGGTCCGACTTTGAAAAAGGTTCCTGCACTACTTAGGTCTGTTTTTAGCTCATTAAAGTCGGATCCTCGTCCTAACCATCCGACTTGTGACATCCGACATGGTGCTTACAGCAGCAGGAAATGGAATTTTATGTTGCACTGTGATTGTTTTGATTGGTCAAAGGACAATTCGTGGGAGCAAAATCGTATCCAGTTCATTCAAGTCTGATGGTAGTAGGACCGACCTAAGACTGATGTCACAGGGCAAAGTCAGATCAACAGTCGTACAACAGTCGTGTCGTACCAATGTGAACCGGGCTTAGTTGATGTAAGCTTTTATATTAGCCCGGGTTCACATTGACATGACAGGACTGTTGTATGACTGTCCTCCTACTTTGCCCTGCTACATCTGTCCTACATCGCTCCTACTTCCTTCCGACTTGAATGAACAAGATAAGATTTTGCTCGGTCAAGGTCCACTTAGTGCAACTATTGGTGCATAATAAGAACATTAACTAAAAAAAAGGAAAAAACACAAAACAATAACATAGATTTTGTAAAAAATATGGCGAACATGAGATTTAGTTAGGTTTGTCTGATCTATTAGTTGAAAAGAATAAAAAAAAAAAATGAGAAAAAATGAAAAAAGGACCTCCCAGTATCATGAAGGATTATGATAGGTTGGATTCAGGCATGCATATCACCATTAAAGAGGCTGTGAAGGTTTAAATACTTAAAAAATAAAAAAATAACAAACATGTCATACTTCAACTGTGCAGCTCGTTTTGCACAGAGTGGCACCAATCCTGGTCTTCTGGGGTCCCTCGGAGGCTGTCTCGGCTCCTCCCCGCAAGAGCTAACCCCCTTCATGGGACGCCCTCTCCCAAGGGGGTTAGATTGCGGGCGCGCTTCCATGATACAGCCGGCGGCTATAGTCACTGACTGTATCACTCGACCCCGCCCCCATGCGCGCCGCGTCATTGATTAATTGACTGCAGCGGGAGCCAATGGATGCGCTGCTATCAATCTCCAATGAAGAGCCGAGAACAGCCTGAAGACAGGGGCGAGTAGCCAGCGCGTTCACGACGCGGGACTTTCGAGGGCTCAGGTAAGTAAACCTGGGGACTTGTAAGCATCGGATGTTTTTTCACCTTAATGCATAGGATTCATTAAGGTGAAAAAAACTGGAAGCTTTACAGAAATCCGTACAAAAAAAGTCGCACAAAAATCGAAAGTACAAACATGCATGCTCAGAATCGTGGAACGACTGGGAAGAGTTCGGTCTTGTAAACTACTGTTCGTAATCTAGAATTAACATTTGTGACGCGGCATTTGATGAAATGTCAAAATTCTCATCTTTTTTAATGGGATAATAAAGAAGCTGCTTTGCTTGTAGTTATGCTAAACGTATTTTTAAAGGCATTTTGTTTTGTACCATCTTAAAATCGCGAATCAACGTTCACCAAACTTCTACTAACACAAAATTAACAGAAGGGTGGCGCTTGAGAAATTAACTTCCACTTTATACTCTTAGTACGTCACTATGTTTGTGTTTTGTCAAATGACTATTTGCGGATGGTTGGTATGCTAGACAAAATCCTGCACACGCCCTTTTAACAAAATTCAGACGTTCGGTCGCCCAACAATCAAACCGTGTGTATGAGGCTTTAGGCCTCGTACCCACAATACAAAAATAAGGAAAATTCGTAAGACGAGCTGTCTGCAGATTTTTGGATCATTGGTACGGTGCTTTTCGACAGCCGATTTCACCTTTTCGTCAGACAAAAGCTGGATGTGCAGACTATAAAAGTTTTGTCGGATGTGAACTCAATGTCTGATTTTCGGATGGTCATTACAGAAATCATCACACAAAAATCGAAAGAACAAACGCACATGATCGGAATCAAGGAACGACTGGGAGGAGTTTGGTCTTGTAAACTACTGTTTGTAATCTAGAATTCACATTTGCGGCAATTTGATGAAATGACGAAATGCAGCGCACGTTCTCATCTTCTTTAATGGGATAATAATACGCCAAACTTATTTTAAAAGGCATTTGTTTGTAGTGATATACATAGTAATAAAAATAATAATATTATAGTGGGGAAATTACCACAACCATTATCCCTGAGTTTTTAAGATCAACGATACAACTATGTTGGTGTCCCTTGTTAATATGAAGAAAAACACAGTGGGCCAGATTCACATACAAATACGTTACGCTGCGGCGGCGTAAAGTATCCCATTTACGTTACACCACCGCAAGTTTACAGCGTAAGTGCCTGATTCACAAAGCACTTACCTGTAAACTTGCGGCGGCGTATCGTAAATCCACTCGGCGCAAGCCCGCCTAATTCAAATGGGCCGGGCACCATTTAAATTAGGCGCATTCCCGCGCCGATCGTACTGCGCATGCTCCGTCCGTAAAATTACCCGACATGCATTGCGCTAAATGATGTCGCAAGGACGTCATTGGTTTTGACGTTAACGTAATTGGCGTCCAGCGCCATTCACGGACGACTTGCGCAAACGATGTGAAATTTTAAATTTCGACGCGGAACGACGGCCATACTTAACATTGGTTACACCACCTAGAGGGCATGCTTAGTTTTACGCGACGCATCTCTACGGAAACGACGTAAATTTAGATCGACGGGCAAAGCGGACGTTCGTGAATCGGCGTAACTAGTCATTTGCATATTCTACGCCGACCGCAATGAAATCGCCACCTAGCGGCCGGTATCAGGAGATACGCCGTCGTATCTCTTTTGTGAATCTGGCCCTATAACTTTTGCACAAACCAATACATATAAGCTTATTGCATTTTTTTTCTTTTTTTTTTTTTTACCAAAAATATATAGAATAATACATAAAACATTTTTTTTTAAAATTGGAATATTTATTACATAGCAAAAATATTGTGTGTGTTTGTGTGTTTTATAAAAAAAAAAGAATTAAATTAAACCCGCAGAGGTGATCAAAAGAAAGCTCTATTTGTGGGGGAAAAAATAAGAATGTAATTTGGGTACAGTGTAGCATGAGCGTGCAATTGTCATTGAAAATATGACCGCTGGAAACTGAAAATTTGGTCTGGGCAGGAAGGGGGTAAAATGCCCTGTATTGAAGTGGTTAAATGTCAGCAGCTGCTGTATATGCAGCTGCTGGCTTTTAATTTTTGCAGTGGTGGACAGACCTCCTTTTTTAAGTCTGGCCGTATACTACCTATTACTCAGCAGTGTTCAAATTGTAAATGATGGAGTAATGTAGAAGGTGTAGCGTAGGCCAACATTGTGCATGAGGATAATACAAGAGACACTCAAGCTTTTGCCATGATGAGCACACCATGCCTTGTACAAACCAGAAGCAATCTGACTATGTGGGTTATAATTCATTTTTCAGCTGTGAAACCAACATATACTGTGGTCTCCCTGTTTATTGGTGGGGACCCTGTTGAGATCTGTGTATTCTAGTTTTAATTTGTTTCTTTTTTTTAAATTTGTTTCTTTAACCACTTTACAACCGCCCTATAGTGGAAGTACGTCTACAGGGCGGTTGCTTAACTCTGGGAGGCCGTTAATTAGCGTCCCCCCAGAGAATCATTCCCGCGCGCGCCCTGGTGCGCGCACATGGGAACATCCGTGCGCGCCGGGTCCACGGGACCCGTAGCAACACGGATCTCGGTAAACGGCCAATGACAGCGGCCGTTTACCACGTAATCACTCCGTCCAATGACGGAGCAATCACAAATGTAAACAGACAGACAGCAGGGTCATTTCAAGTTCATCACTCTCCTCTCACCGATCCAGCGTGAGAGGAGAGTGATTTGTGACCCAAACAGTGTTTTTTTTTTTTTTGTTTTTTTTTTTTCTATTGAGCAGTGCCACCAAACCAACACCTGTGCCCACCAGTGCCACACCTGCGCCCACCAGTGCTTATCTGCCCTGCCTGTGCCCACCAGTGCTGCCTGTGCGCTAATCAGTGCCACCAGTGCCACCTGTGTGCTAATCGGTGCCATCAAAATTCTTTTTTTTTACAAAATTTACATTCTTTTTCCATTTATAGCGAAAAAATTTAAAAACGCAGAGGTGAACAAATGCCACCAAAAGAAAGCTCTATTTGTGTGGGAAAAAAAGGACGAAATTTTCATATGGATACAGTGTTGTATGACTGAGTTATTGTCATTCAAAATGTGAGAGCACCGAAAGCTGAAAATTGGTCTGGTTATTAAGGGTGTTTAAGTGCCCAGTGGTCAAGTGGTTAAAACACGAGTCCTAACCCGTACCACACGTTCTAACTTTAAATGAGGTATTTATTTGTAAGCTTATTGAGATTCTGCATCTCTTTTTATTTTGACAATCTCAACCAATAGAAGGATAGAGGTGTTCTCTGCATTTTCTTCTCGTGAGCTGCCTGTGTATGAATAGATTTCTGCAAACAAGCAATTGACTTCTCTGCACCAGAGCTGTGGGTGCCGCTTCTGTGCAGTCATTTGTCGCCACTCTCTTCCAGATTGCAGCATAAATCCCGGAGCCCATCGCACACTCCAGATCACACCGCGGCAGTCACGGATTTCTTATACAGGTGAGTAGGTACCCTGCCAATTTATGTATATGTTTCCATTTCTGCTCCCTCTGCTATTTCACTTTAACAATAGATGCCAAGGTGCGGATGGGTGTGTAGAACTGGTACCTAGTGGTTCCTGGACAAACCTGCAGAAGCTTTTGTTGCCCCCATTTTGCCCAAACATTGGGCAGCTCTGATTATACAATGCTCTGGCATTTTGTGTCAGTATTGGAGTGTCACCACTCTTGTGTTCCTCCTACATTACTATTGGCCAGTCTGTTTGGTCGGCCTTGCTGGCCATTAGGAATGTATGGGCGGCAGGAGGGGAGTAGGTATGCTTCAGCTATTCCTTTCGCAATTGGGTATCTCATTGCTACTGCTTATAATGTTGGGCTCACTCTTTCTCTAAGGCTGCATTCACACCTAGGCGATTTGTGGTGGTTTTCCCCGCGATTTGCCACGACAAAATGCGGCGTTTTTCCCCGCGGTTTTGTACAGGTCATTGGCATCAATGTAAAACGCCTGATTTGCGCGTCAAAAAAGGATCCGGGACTTGTTTGAAATTCAGGCGTTCGGCGTTCTTTCAGCGTTTTGCGTTGGAGATGTGAACCATCTCCATAGAGAATAATGTTATTTTTCCCCTCTAGCGTCTTTGAGCGTCACGCTTCAGGGACAAAACGCTCAGGTGTGAATGCAGCCTAAATTGAAAGTGCCTAAAACATGTTTCCTTCTGAAGATGGTAAATTCTTTCTTCTTCCTACACTCCCATGTTACTAGTTTGCTCTATATTGAAAAGAAGCAGCTGACTCTGAAGACTTTTCAGAAAATAAGTGATTTCCTGGTTCTCCTATATGTGGTTCCTCCTAGGGATCGGCCAATATAGTTTTTTTGCTGCCGATACGATACCGATATTTCAGCCACCTCTCAGGCTGATATTATGTACCTTTTTAAAAAAAAAAAAAAAAAAAAAGTTACTTTTTTTTATCACTGTTATTTCTGTCACAAGGAATGTGAACATCCCCTGTGACGGTAATAGACAGTGACAGGTACTCTTTATGCACTTGAAAGTATTCGAAACATCAGGATCAGCATTTTTGAATATTTTGTATATATTTTTTTAAACTGGTGCCTGTAACCACTTGCCGACCTGCCGCCATCATTATACTGCGGAAGGTTGGCATGATCCCGCTAGCTGTACGCGCCTGCTGCACTGCAGGGGGTGCCGATGCGCGTGACCGGCGGGCACGGGAGCCAGAACAGGGATGTGTGTGTGTGTGTGTGTGTGTGTGTAACAAAAAATACAGCGCTCAAGGATGGAGTACGAATCACTTTATAGTCTTGAAGTAATGAAAAATATACATGAACTGAAAAAATAAAATAAAAACTGCGCAATGGGCAGAAAGTTAAACAAGCGAATCTGATTGTAAAATCCCCAAACACTTGAACAGAAGCCGTATGGTGATAGTGGGATAGCAGCCTGAAATCACTGCTGGGAGAATGTGATAAAAAGCTTCCAACCAAAGTACACTCTGTAGTATGTGAAGGTGGTACAGCCGTTTATATGCCTCTAAGCAGGGAGATGAAAAGCACACAGCGGGGAGGCAGCATCCACGCTGGGAGTAAACATAAATGTTATTCACCTGCCGAGGGAAATAAGACTGTAAATCTGATCCAACAGGGAGGCCGATGGGAGCGAGATCACTCCTCGCAACGAAGGATGTAGGGCAGTGGGGGAGATCCTGGATGGGAACCACCGTGCCAGTGCGAGGACGCCGCCGCGTCAATCAGAGGCGAGGAGGGAGGGGTGGAATCACCGCTGCGTCACATGAAGGGGAAGGGAATGAAGTCCGGACTCTGTCCCTCAAGGATCATGTGACTCCAGGGGCCAATCAGTGGAAAAGATAGACGAGCAGTATAATCAACGTGCTAGCGTCGCTGAGGGAATTCCCAGACTGTCAATATCTCAGCATTGGCTTCTTGTAAACAAGTGGGGGCATAAAACGTGACTGACATGTTTCGCGTGCCAGACGCTTTGACAAAGCGTCTGGCACGCGAAACATGTCAGTCACGGCTCACCCCCATCTCGTTTTATGCCCCCACTTGTTTACAAGAAGCCAATGCTGAGATATTGACAGTCTGGGAATTCCCTCAGCGACGCTAGCACGTTGATTATACTGCTCGTCTATCTTTTCCACTGATTGGCCCCTGGAGTCACATGATCCTTGAGGGACAGAGTCCGGACTTCATTCCCTTCCCCTTCATGTGACGCAGCGGTGATTCCACCCCTCCCTCCTCGCCTCTGATTGACGCGGCGGCGTCCTCGCACTGGCACGGTGGTTCCCATCCAGGATCTCCCCCACTGCCCTACATCCTTCGTTGCGAGGAGTGATCTCGCTCCCATCGGCCTCCCTGTTGGATCAGATTTACAGTCTTATTTCCCTCGGCAGGTGAATAACATTTATGTTTACTCCCAGCGTGGATGCCGCCTCCCCGCTGTGTGCTTTTCATCTCCCTGCTTAGAGGCATATAAACGGCTGTACCACCTTCACATACTACAGAGTGTACTTTGGTTGGAAGCTTTTTATCACATTCTCCCAGCAGTGATTTCAGGCTGCTATCCCACTATCACCATACGGCTTCTGTTCAAGTGTTTGGGGATTTTACAATCAGATTCGCTTGTTTAACTTTCTGCCCATTGCGCAGTTTTTATTTAATTTTTTCAGTTCATGTATATTTTTCATTACTTCAAGACTATAAAGTGATTCGTACTCCATCCTTGAGCGCTGTATTTTTTGTTTCAGTTCGTTGCCCATGTTCTCAGGTGATTGACAGCTGCACGGGAAGGTTTTTGTATCTTTTTTACTACACTGAATACTGTGTTTTATTGTCCTTATGGTGTAGCGCTAGTAGTGGGAATTTTTTTCTTGTATCGTGTGTGTGTGTGTGTGTGTGTGTGTAAACACACACATCCCAGTTCTGTGAGGAGAGAGATCGTGAGTTCCTAATAGCTAGGAACCACGACCCATCTTTGGTGTAAGTGGAAGGAATTGTGCCCCATCGTTGGCATCATTGGGAGAGTTTGTGCCCCTTCATTGGTGTCGGGGGGGGGGGGGAATTATGCCCCACTGTTAATTATCAGTGGATGAAATAGTGCCCCAAGGGCCAGATAAAAGCAAGCAAAGGGCCACATCTGGCCCCCGGGCCGCAGTTTGGAGACCAATGGTCGAAAGCAGCGGCCTCCAAACTGCTGGCCGGGGGCCAGATGCAGCTTTTTGCTTGTTTATATTCAGGCCCTTGGGGCAATATTATCATCCACTGATACCAACAATGGGACATAATTCCTCCCGGTGACACCAATGAAGAGGCAGAATACCTCCCAATGACAACGGGACCCAATGATACTAACAAAGGGGCACAATTCCTCCCACTGACAACAAAGGTGAGGCATTGTTTATTCCCACTGCCATTGGGACATTTTCCACTGTCAATGGCCACAGTTCGACCTTAAAGGGGTTGTAAAGGTACAATTTTTTTTCCCCTAAATAGCTTATTTTACCTTAGTGCAGTCCTCTTTCACTTACCTCATCTTTCGATTTTGCTTTTAAAGCGGGGGTTCACCCTATCGACGAAAAAATTTTTTTATTTTTTTATTTTACCATAAAATCAGGCATTGTAGCGCGAGCTACAGTATGCCTGTCCCGAATTTTTTACCCCCGTACTCACCTTGTACGCGTAGATCGAAGATACCGGGGAATGGGCGTGCCTATGGAGACGGAGGATGATTGACGGCCGGCTCTGGCGCGTCACGCTTCTCCGGAAATAGCCGAAATAGGCTTGGTCTTCACGACGCGTGCGCATAGCCTGTGCGCAGGCGCCGTGAAGAGCCAAGACCTACTCCGGCTGTCTTCGGGGAGAGTGACGTGCCAGGGCCGGCCGTCAATCATCCTCCCTCTCCATAGGCACGCCCATTCCCCGCGGGAGCCGAAAAATACGATCTCCGATTACAAGGTGAGTCCGGGGTTAAAAAAAATCGGGACAGGCATACTGTAGCTCGCGCTACAATGCCTGTCTCGATGGTAAAATCGTGTCGGGGGGGGGGGGGGGGGTGAACTACCGCTTTTAAATGTCCTTATTTCTTCTGAGAAATCCTCACTTCCTGTTCTTCTATCTGTAACTACACACAGTAATAGGAGGCTTTCTCCCTGGTGTGGAGTGTGGTGCTCGCCCCCCTCCCTTGGACTACAGGAGAGTCAGGACCCCCACTAACACACAGCTCCTTTCTCTATATGCAACGTAGAGAGCGTCCTGACTCTCCTGTAGTCCAAGGGAGGGGGGTGAGCACCACACTCCACACCATGGAGAAAGCCTCCTATTACTGTGTGTAGTTAGACAGAAGAGCAGGAAGTGAGGATTTCTCAGAAGAAATAAGGACATCTAAAAGCAAAATGGAAGAACGAGGTAAGTGAAGGAGGACTGCACTAAGGTAAAGGAAGCTATTTTGGAAAAAACATTGTACTTTTACAATCCCTTTGTGGGGGGGTCGAACTGTGGCCAATGGCAGTGGGAATAAACAATGCCTCATCTTTGGTGTCAGTGGGAATAATTGTACCCCTCCGTTAGTATCATTGGGTCCCATTGTTAGTGCCATTGGGAGGAATTCTGCCTCTTCATTGGTGTCATCGGGAGGAATTATGTCCCATTGTTGGTATCGGTGGATGATAATATTGCCCCAAGGGCCTGAATATAAACAAGCAAAAAGCCGCATCTGGCCCCCGGCCAGCAGTAGTTTGGAGGCCGCTGCTTTAGACCATAATGCATGCACCACCAGGCAGTGCCACCAGATATGCATACAATTGGCAGGTTCAACTTTAAGGCTGCAATTCCAACTTGGTGAACAGCAATCATATTGAATATACTATTGTGAGCTTTTATTTTTTGCCTGATAGATACCAGCACAAGTGGGTGTTTTTTAGGTGGGAACACTTCTGGGTGACCACAGTGAGGTTGATTTATGAAAAGAATAGAACATTCATGCATCACTTTGCAAAGTAAATGATCACATTGCCTAATAAATGAGGCGAAGTGGAAGTTAAATTTCACCTTTTGCAAAGCATGCCCATTCCTTTGCAAATGAAAAAAACAAGATTTTCATGTACATTGGATTCTCGTACATTGGTAATTACGGTCAGCAAAGTTTTTTTAATTAATTAAAAAAAAAATTCACTAATCAAAGTGAATTTTCAGTATGCAAACTGAAATTATACCCAGTTTAATGAACAAGGTGAAGCTGTGTTGGCTTTCATCATTCAGTCACCTGCAAGCAAAAATCCATGTTTTAAATTTTTTTTGAAGTCTAGAGATTTTTCTAATCCTGATGATGAAGCTTCTGATCTTTCCATTCTCTGTCCAAAAAAAGACTGTTTTGGGGGAATTTTATTTTTCCATTGTCATCCGTTTCCATTCCATCCATTCTATTGTAATCCATATATGTTATCTCTAGTGATGTCTGGTGTCAGTGAGAGTAAACAGTGTCCCCATCATTGACTTTAGTGGATGGAATAGTGGCCTATTATAGGTATTCAGGTTAGAAATGGTGCCCCTTCATAGGTGTCTCTGGGAGGAATGGTGCCCAATAATTGGTGCTTGTGGGGCATAATGGTACCCCATCATAGGTGTCTGTGGGAGGAATGGTGCTCTCATTTGTGTCTGTGGGAAGATTGGTGGCGGCAGGAAGAAATGGTGCCCCATCATTGGTGTCTGTGAGAGGCATGGTACCCCATCATTGGTGTCTGCGAGAGGCATGGTACCCCATCATT
Source organism: Rana temporaria (assembly GCF_905171775.1). Taxonomy (NCBI): domain Eukaryota; kingdom Metazoa; phylum Chordata; class Amphibia; order Anura; family Ranidae; genus Rana; species Rana temporaria. Next base: position 46,094,608 of record NC_053495.1, read on the forward strand.
GGAGTTTGTAGGAGGAATGGTGTCCCATCCTTGGTGTCTGTGAGAGGCATGGTACCCCATCATTGGAGTTTGTAGGAGGAATGGTGTCCCATCCTTGGTGTCTGTGAGAGGCATGGTACCCCATCATTGGAGTTTGTAGGAGGAATGGTGTCCCATCCTTGGTGTCTGTGAGAGGCATGGTACCCCATCATTGGAGTTTGTAGGAGGAATGGTGTCCCATGCTTGGTGTCTGTGGATGGGCAAAAGGGCCACATCCAGCTCACGGGGCACAGTTTGGAGACCACTGATTTACATGTATTCCCTCATCAACAACTTCACATCCAGAAAAAGATCACAGATCACAGAACACCCTGAATAGGCCCAGAAAAACGTGCTCTTTCTGGCATTGTCTGAATGCAAAGAGTTTGGCTGTAGAGTTCTGTCTGTAAAGCTGGCCATACTCTAGTAGATTTCCGAGCAAATGTTTGTGTGAAAATTCCCTGTACATTAGATGACTGTGCAAATGTAATGCAAATTTACTCCAAAGTTTAATTTGCTTTTAACATTTGATTTTGAAAGGAATGGACTTTCCCAAACGAATAGCACATTCATTAGTAAAGTGGTTGTAAAGTTGCAAGGTTTTTACCTTAATCCATTCTTTGCAAAACACAGGTTCCTTTAAATGTTCTTGTTACTGTGGTTAAAAATGAATGTCGGTTTGACCCCCACTAACCATTAGAATAAAATTTGAACAAAATTCTGCATGTGTATGGCCAGCTTAAGAGACGTCATCTTTTCTGGACTGGGCATTCCGCCTTAAAGGGGTAGTAAAGGATATTTTTTTTTTCTATAAATAACATACATTACTTGCCGCTTGTTTTGCACAGAGTGGCCCCGAACCCGGTCATCTGGGGTCCCTCAGCGGCTGTCTTGGCTCCTCCCCGCAAGAACTAACCCCCTTCATGGGAGCTCTCTCCCATGGGGGTTAGTTCTTTGGGGGCGCGCTCCTGTGATACAGCCGGCGACTATAGCCGCTCACTGTATCACTTGGCCCCGCATCATTGGATGTGATTGACAGCAGCGCGAGCCAATGGCTGCGCTGCTATCAATCCATCCATTCTAGCCATTCGATGAAGACGTCGGTGACGAGCGCAGCAGGTGAACGGGCTCAGGTAAGTAAAAAAGGGGGGGGGGTGTAACTGTCAGATGTTTTTTCACCTTAATGCATAGGATGCATTAGGGTGAAAAATCATGAACCTTTACAACCCCTTTAATGTAGTCTTAGATTAGTTGCAACGTGTGCAGGCTGGTGTTGTGTAGGGGCACGGTTGACCTTCTTTCTCATTTAAAAGCATCACAAAATGACACATCATTTGGGCCTGTGCCAGTGGCGGCTGATGCTGTATGTTTTTTTGTTTCTGGGGGGGAGAGGGCGGCGTCGAACAAGACCTCACATAACCATCCACCATCAACCCAGTCTGTCGGCCCCTCACACTGCAACCCGAGTTGCTCTGCGCCCGAGCCCACCCTTTTTTGAAGCCAATTACAACCTCGGGCTCTAATAGCGTGATTCTAAAAAAAAAAAAAAAAACATTACACTGCATGTAAGTTAGGGGCCGGTCGCATGAATTGGGGGGGGGGCAGTGCCCCTAATGGACGGGCCGCCACTGGCCTGCACACCGCTGCTTTAGTATGCATGTGTGTTCAGCTTAATGTGTGCCCTAAATTTTCTAAAAATATCTTTCCTTGAAAAGCTTGGGTATTTTTTCATTGCTTCTCAGAAAACAATAGCATTTGTGATAAAGCCCTTAAAATTGTGGATGGGTTGATAGGATGGGTAAGAAATGTGCGATTAAGTGTTTTCAGCAAATGTACACTTTTTATTAAACAAACATATATTAATTTATATATAGGGGGCTTTCTTGCCCTAAGATTTGTATTTCCATAATTCCTGAGATTTGCCTTTTTTTTTTTTTTTTTTTTTTTTTTTATTAGGAAAAAGGTTAAACTTGCCTTCTCTGTGTAACAATATTGCACACAAATAGCCAGATTCAGGTAGGACGCCGCATCTTTAAGGCGGTGTAGCGTATCGTATTTACGCTATGCCGCCTTAAGTCAGAGAGGCAAGTACTGTATTCACAAAGCACGTGCCTCCTAACTTACGGCGGCGTAGCGTAAATGTGGCCGGCATAAGCGCGCCTAATTCAAATGAGGATGGGGGGGGGGGGGCGTGTTTTATGGAAATGATTGGTGACCCGACATGATTGACGTTTTTTACGAACCGTGCATGCGCCATCCGTGTACATATCCCAGTGTGCATTGCTCCAAAGTACGCCGCAAGGACGTATTGGTTTCGACGTGAACGTAAATGACGTCCAACCCCATTCACGGACGACTTACGCAAACGACGTCAATTTTTCACATTTCGACGCGGGAACGACGGCCATACTTAACATTGACTAGGCCAGCTAGGGGGCAGCGTAAATATTGCACCCTAAGATACGACGGCGCAGGCTGTCGTATCTTAGATAGGTTTAAGTGTATCTCAGTTTGAACATACACTTAAACTTACGACGGCGCAGATTCCGAGTTACGTCGCCGTATCTACTGATACGCCGGCGTAACTCTCTATGAATCTGGCTAAAAGACTTTTTTCCCCTCTGGCAATTCAGGTCCACCTGAAAAACGAATGCCCCGTACACACGTCGGGATTTCTGACTGGAAAACTGCGATGAGAGCTTTTGGCCGGGAATCCCGACCGTGTGCATGCTCCATCGCAGTTTTGGCAGTGGAAAAGGGCTTCTGACTGCCAAAAACGGCCGGCAAAAAAGAGAATTGGCTCTTTTTTTTTTTTTCTCGTCTAGATTCCCAACTGACTTTTTCCCATCAGAAATCCCAGCCGTGTACAGGGAGTGCAGAATTATTAGGCAAATGAGTATTTTGACCACATCATCCTCTTTATGCATGTTGTCTTACTCCAAGCTGGATAGGCTCGAAAGCCTACTACCAATTAAGCATATTAGGTGATGTGCATCTCTGTAATGAGAAGGGGTGTGGTCTAATGACATCAACACCCTATATCAGGTGTATATTATTAGGCAACTTCCTTTCCTTTGGCAAAATGGGTCAAAAGAAGGACTTGACAGGCTCAGAAAAGTCCAAAATAGTGAGATATCTTGCAGAGGGATGCAGCACTCTTAAAATTGCAAAGCTTCTGAAGCGTGATCATCGAACAATCAATCGTTTCATTCGAAATAGTCAACAGGGTCGCAAGAACCTTTTAGAAAAACCAAGGCGCAAAATAACTGCCCTTGAACTGAGAAAAGTCAAGCGTGCAGCTGCCAAGATCCCACTTGCCACCAGTTTGGCCATATTTCAGAGCTGCAACATCACTGGAGTGCCCAAAAGCACAAGGTGTGCAATACTCAGAGACATGGCCAAGGTAAGAAAGGCTGAAAGACGACCACCACTGAACAAGACACACAAGCTGAAACGTCAAGACTGGGCCAAGAAATATCTCAAGAATGATTTTTCTAAGGTTTTATGGACTGATGAAATGAGAGTGAGTCTTGCTGGGCCAGATGGATAGGCCCGTGGCTGGATTGGTAAAGGGCAGAGAGCTCCAGTCCGACTCAGACGCCAGCAAGGTGGAGGTGGAGTACTGGTTTGGGCTGTTATCATCAAAGATGAGCTTGTGGGGTCTTTTCGGGTTGAGGATGGAGTCAAGCTCAACTCCCAGTCCTACTGCCAGTTTCTGGAAGACACCTTCTTCAAGCAGTGGTACAGGAAGAAGTCTGCATCCTTCAAGAAAAACATGATTTTCATGCAGGACAATGCTCCATCACACGCGTCCAAGTACTCCACAGCGTGGCTGGCAAGAAAGGGTATAAAAGAAGAAAAACTAATGACATGGCCTCCTTGTTCACCTGATCTGAACCCCATTGAGAACCTGTGGTCCATCATCAAATGTGAGATTTACAAGGAGGGAAAACAGTACACCTCTCTGAGCAGTGTCTGGGAGGCTGTGGTTGCTGCTGCACGCAATGTTGATGGTGAACAGATCAAAACACTGACAGAATCCATGGATGGCAGGCTTTTGAGTGTCCTTGCAAAGAAAGGTGGCTATATTGGTCACTGATTTGTTTTTGTTTTGTTTTTGAATGTCAGAAATGTTTATTTGTGAATGTTGAGATGTTATATTGGTTTCACTGGTAAAAATAAATAATTGAAATGGGTATATATTTTTTTTTGTTAAGTTGCCTAATAATTATGCACAGTAATAGTCACCTGCACACACAGATATCCCCCTAAAATAGCTAACACTAAAAACAAACTAAAAACTACTTCCAAAAATATTCAGCTTTGATATTAATGAGTTTTTTGGGTTCATTGAGAACATGGTTGTTGTTCAAAAATATAATTAATCCTCAAAAATACAACTTGCCTAATAATTCTGCACTCCCTGTATATGGGGCATGACAGAATGCTACCTCTCAATCTTCCAGCCTTGATGCTCTGTTAACTGATGGAGCAAACAGCCACAGAAGAGGTTCACAAAGCAAAGATCTACAAAACAAATGAAGCGAAAGCATAGAGAAGCTTATTTGCAGATCCTCAGGGGCAGCTTCCTCTCCAGCAAGTAGAATAGTGAGAATTATATTGGTGATATCATCAAATCTTGTGAAAATAGCCAGTCAGAACCATAGTGCTTCTCACACTGCAAATATATAGTTGCTTTAAGGCTGTTGTAGGTACTGCCCTGCTATCTTTAAAACCCCTTTCACACTGGTGCGGTGGCGGCGCTGATAGTTTTAGGGGCGCTTTACCTTTACCTCTGTTATAGCGGTGCTTTTCGAACACTAGCCGGGCGCTTTTTACCCCTGCTAGTGGCCGAATAAACTGCTTTTCAGGCACTTTGGCAGCGCGCCCATTAATTTCAATGGGCAGGGCGTTTTGGGAGAGGTGCTCCCGCACTGCCCCAAAGCAGAGGCGTTGCTATGGGGGTGCGGAGGCCGCACCGGGTGACACCCGCCAGAGGGGTGACACTGGGGCCGCCACCCACCACTAGACACTGTACTTCCGCTTGTAGAGCTGCAGCGAAGTGGGGTGAGCAGGGCACCAAGCCGTGCGGGGGGGGGGGGGGGGAGGCTGCCTGGAATAATCCCCCATCTAATGCTGTCCCTCTGGGATTTCCAATATCTCAGGAGGCAGCCGGAGTTGGTGGGCGGAGCTGGGGGTGTGGCTGCCTCCTCCACTTCTCCCACAGACTCCCTCTGTGGGAGAAGTGGCTGATCCCACAGTTGAAGGAGAAAGAAACGAGGACACAACAGCATCTCCAGGCATGCTGTAAGTTACTGAACTGCTGCACATGTCACTACATAGAGTCCTAACCTGGCACCATACCACCGCAGCCTGCCCTTAGCCGCTACAGCCTGCCCTATGCCACCCCAGCCTTATATTACTCCAACCTGCCCTATATTGCCCCAACCAGCCCACTATCAGCCTGTACTTTTAATTTACAGTGACCATTTGGGGGTGCGCCTCTTGACCGTGCGCTGCCTGCAGGGTGATGGGCAGGATAGACAGGAGGGGGTCACACCATGTTTTGACGCACCAGGCGACACCAACCCTAGTGATGCCACTGCCCCAAAGATGCTGCTTGCAGGACTTTTTCCCGTCCTGCAAGCACACTGCCCCGGTGTGAAAGCGCTTGGGCTTTCACACTGGGAAGGCATGAGAGGCGCTTTTCAGGCGGTTTACAGGCGCTATTTTTAGTGCTAAAACACCTGAAAAGCACCCCATTGTGAAAGGGTCTAAGGGGCAAGAATACCATTTTTCAGGGTGTTGCTCTGGAGCATTTAACATTTCTAGGTGTTCCTTATAAGATGGCATATATTTTATTTTTATTTCAGGGTTTTTTTAACGGAAGGAATCCATTCAAAGATCATTTATGTTTCACTAGAACTAATTGTTTCAAAGAGCCTAGTCCTCTTCAGTTATGAGCATTCATGTTTATGCAGCAGCCACTTGTAGACAGTGTGGTTGGGTTGTACACTTGTGGCTCCTAAATTGGCTGACGTATGCTGCCCAGAATATCAGCCGTTTTCATGCAAATTTAACCATTCCCACCAGTGTTGGATCTCAAATACAAATAGATCAAGACAACGTAAAAAAAAATTTTAAGGATTAAAAAAAAATCATTGCTATGGTAGTCGATCTTGTTACAGGATCTTCCATTTCAGAGCATAGGTCTGGTTTCAAAGATTTCGTATGTAGTATGTTAATAAATGTGTATTATGCAGGCATACTGTTTTCTGAAATGAATGAATGTAGAATTCAGGAGCCATTCAGTCCAGCCTGGATTTTAAGAAGCCAGGGGACATGTCTATATTGATAACAATAGGCACTAGCCCTAATTATTTGGGCATATTGGCTCCTACTTCATGCCCTTAAATGAGTTGTATATAGAGCATGACTATAAACAGTATGACATTATTGCTGCAGTTTTTTTTTGCATTTTGTTTTATTTACTCTTCGTCTGTCTTTCAGGAAAGCGATAAAGTGACAGAAATTTCCAGAACTCCATTATCAACAGGTACGTTGTGCTGCTTTGGCATTGGGTTTTGTCAAACTTAGAGGATCTCCAGTCTCCCCCCAAAAAAACCTGTAGCTGCTGACTTTTAGGCCAGGTTCACACCTATGCGAATGGAGTGCGGCTTAAACCGCATCCAATTCACAGAACATTTTAAAATACATTGTTTTCAATGAGGCTGGTTCACATATGTGCGATGCATTCGCACTGCGCATTGCGGCCAAACCGCGTGCGTCTTTTAGGCATTGCGGTGCGGCTCAGGTGCGAATTCAAGCCCATTATCTTCTATGGGTACGCAGCTGATTCGCAGATGTGTTCAGTTCTCTTCAGGAATTTCTCTCATTCAGCTCAATACACTTCTCCCCCACTCTCCTCTCACCTGTAACTTCTCCCAGGTCTCCAAATTCGCATCTAAAAATTTTGCTAATCTGCTGAACACTTCTCTTATCTCTCTGTAGAGATAAGAGAGCTGAAATTCGCACCGCACTAGTGTGATTCCGGCCTTAATATAAGGACACTTGCCTGTACAGGAATCCAGCGATTTTTCAATCGGCTTCGGGTGCAGGTGCCAGCATCTTTAGTAAGGGAAACCGTTGGTGAAGCCTTGACACCCGGTTCCTTACTCCGTATGCATGAGTCACACTGCGCTTTCTGAATAGTCCAGCTACCGTCTGGGACCTGTGTTTGTTTCAGAAGGTACAAGGGGGGCTGGGGGGGATATGGGCGGGCATATTTAAAGATTACCGTAGTGATCTTACCCCTAATTGGGAGTGGGCACCTGTCAAACCTAGGTACCCCCCCAGTACCAAATATGGTAGTGAAGGGGGTGTGCAAATAAGCAGAGCTTCCCCTTTTTTTTGGATCTCTCCTAAAAATATCTCTGTGGTTTAACCTGGGAAGTCCCCCTTTCTTAATCACACCCCTTAGGTAAGCATCAGTAAGACCTTTTATCTTCCTTTGGTTTTCATCTCAGTAGACTAAGTTGGACCTTTGATTCATAATAAATTCCATCTCGGAGGTCAAGTTTCTCTTGTAAAGGGCATTTCAGTTAACCTGGAAATAATCGTGGCTTTTGGTTCCAAAACAAGGGTTGGAATTCTCATGGTGCTTTGCTACTATAACACCATAAATTGTTGATCCAGATGGTATCCAACTGCTTTAGGGGATTTGGGACATTTCGAGCCATTCTTTATTCAGAGGTGTTCTGCTTTCCTCTGAAACAGCTTTAAGTTTAAGATTTTATGGGTGCAGGTTTTTATTTAGTTATTTTATTATTGTATTGGTGAAACTCAATGTGTTTTTTTCAACCTATGTAGCTGTAATATAACTAAGGAAGAGTAGAGCTTATAGCAGTGAAGTTTTGTTTCCTCTAAATCTTCTATAGTAATAATTTTTTTTAAATCGCAATTTTTTAATGAAAAATGTAATTTGCAGCATTATCCATATAAAGATGTTCTATATTTCTAGGTATCGGCAGGTTTTCAGGAGTCCATGGCTGAAAGCGGAAGTGGAACAAGTGGCTCTTCCAATATGGGTGGAGCAACAAATGTAGCCTCCTTGCCTCCGGGAGATCCCCAACTTATTGCCTTGATTGTTGAACAACTGAAGAGCCAAGGCCTCTTTGATGGATTCCGAAGAGATTGCTTGGCAGATGTGGACACCAAACCAGCCTACCAAAATTTAAGGCAAAAAGTTGATAATTTTATTTCTACTCACCTAGACAAGCAGGAGTGGAATGCAGGAATGAACAAGAACCAACTGCGTAACGGGCTGAGGCAGAGTGTCGTCCAGACTGGGATGATGGAAGCTGGAGTAGATAGAATTATTTCACAGGTGGTAGACCCTAAACTCAATTACATATTTCGGCCACAGATAGAGAGGGCCGTTCATGAATACTTAGAGTCTCAGAAAAAAGAAGAAGTTATGTCCGCTCCTCCGCTGCCTCCGCCAGAACCAGAAGAGAATGACCCTCCTGTGCCATCTCAAAGTGCCTCTTAGAAGACAATCTGTTTTTAAAACAAATCATGACTGCATCTGTGATGCTAATGGGCTATAGAGTTGTTAAAGTGGAAGTCCATGCTTAAACTAAAAACCCTGCATCTATAGCCACCTACATTCTAACCCCAACCTACCAAGCCCTGTTAAGAAAAAAAAACAAGTATTGCATACCTTTTCTGCAGGCGATCCAACCCGATCTCCAGTTGCGGAATCTCTGATCCCATGCTGAGCTGTCAGCTGTGGCTTTGCGATGTGGGCAGGTTCAGAAGACACGTCCGACAACGGAAGCCCCATAGTAAGTCTATGGATGACGTCACTCCCCATTCATTTCACAGCTGTTGTCGGACATGTACTCCGCAGAGCTTCCGACACTGTAGATCGGTTCGCCTGCAGAAAAGGTACGTATACGTTTTTGTTTTTTTCCTGTACAGGGCTAGATAGGTTAGAATGTTGGTGGCTATAGATGCAGGGATTCTTTTGTTTTTAGCATGGATTTCCACTTAAATCAATGTGCTGGAGAACTTGCATTAAATTAGAGTGAACTGGAAAAAAGATGAACCAGAATCAGAAAGTGAAGGTGATTATCTTTTGGAAGCCTCACTGAAGCCCCTGTGAAGTCTTTGATCCAGGGTCTGAATTAATCAGAAGTCAGGCATGGCTGTAGATTGGTGATACTGTACAAACTAATTTGTAGATTTTTGCATGTGACAATATTTTGGAAAGAACGTAACGGGGTGTGGGGGGATTCTGAAATGAAATATGGTTTTGCCTCTGAACATAAGACTACCTACTCTCTTAGTTGAATGTACAAGTGTTGTTATGTTAGACTGCCAAATTGTGCTCAGCCTGTTCTTTTTTGTCTTGCTTTGAAAAATGCATTTTAGTTGTATTCATACACAATGAATTTTCTGATAACCGCAAATAAAAAAATGTTTTTCATAAACTGTTCTTGTAATTTTTGACTATGTATATTATGTACTTTACATTTACCATTGATTGAGAAAAGGGCAAGTCAACCCACAAATGGTACATCTATGGGGGAGTTGTACATCTATGGGGGAGTTGTACATCTATGGGGGAGTTGTAGACCGATTCTGCTGTCTCTCAAGATATATGATTTGCTTCAAAGAGCAATATCGGGGTCGGTGAACTTCCGGTGTTGTCTACCAAGCACTGCAATTATGCTAAATAACCACTTGGCAACCGCGCACTGTAACTTTATCACACACAGTGGATATAAAAAGTCTACGCACCCCTGTTAAAATGGGTTCTGTGATGTACCAAATGAGACAAAGATAAATCATTTCAGAACTTTTTCTACCTTTTTCAATTTGACCTGTAAACTGTACAAATCAGTTGAACAACAAACTAGGAGGAAGGTCAAACTAAAATAATATGGTTGAATTAGAGCCGGTTCACGCTGCGGCAACTCAGCCGCCTGACAAGTCGTGTCCCGTTCTATTCAATAGAACCGTTCTAATAGGAGCGACGCAAGTTGCTCCAACTTAGAAAAAGGTTCTTGTACAACTTTGGGGGCGACTTGCATTGACTTCTATACAGAAGTAATTTTGCAAGTCGCCTCTGAAGTCGTCTTCAGGTTGCCTTGCCAAGACACCCTTAACCACTTAAGACCCGGACCAAAATGCAGCTAAAGGACCCTGACAGGTTTTGCGATTCGACACTGTGTCGCTTTAACAGACAATTGTGCGGTCGTGCGACGTGGCTCCCAAACAAAATTGGCGTCCTTTTTTCCCCACAAATAGAGCTTTCTTTTGGTGGTATTTTATCACCTCTGCGGTTTTTATTTTTTGCGCTATAAACAAAAATAGAGCGACAATTTTGAAAAAAATGCAATATTTTTTACTTTTTGCTGTAATAAATATCCCCAAAAAACATATATAAAATTTTTTTTTTCCTCAGTTTAGGGCGATACGTATTCTTCTACATATTTTTGGTAAAAAAAATCGCAATAAGCGTTTATCGATTGGTTTGCGCAAAATTTATAGCGTTTACAAAATAGGGGATATTTTTAATGCATTTTTTATTAATTTTTATTTTTTTTTTACTACTAATGGCGGCGATTTTTCGTGACTGCGACATTATGGCGGACACTTCGGACAATTTTGACACATTTTTGGGACCATTGTCATTTTCACAGCAAAAAATGCATTTAAATTGCATTCTTTATTGTGAAAATGACAGTTGCAGTTTGGGAGTTAACCACAGGGGGCGCTGAACGTGTTAGGCTTCACCTAGTGTGTGTTTACAACAGTAGGGGGGTGTGGCTGTAGGTCTGATGTCATCGATCGAGTCTCCCTATAAAGGGGATGACACGATCGATGCGCCGCCACAGTGAAGCACGGGGAAGCCGTGTTTACATACGGCTCTCCCCGTTCTTCAGCTCCGGGGAGCGATCGCGACGGAGCGGCTATAAACGAATAGCCACGCCGTCGTCCCGGATCGTTCCCCGAGGTAAGCCGCGCGCAGCGGGGGGGGGGTCCCGATTGGACCCCCGACCCGCGGAAAGGCAAGGACGTATATATATGCCCATCTGCCTGTCCGTGCCATTTTGCGGACGTAAATAGTCATGCGGCGGGTGTTAAGTGGTTAAAAATGAATTGAAAAGCGCTGTAAAAACGACTTACCCTTTCACACTGAGGCACTGCAAAAATGCCTTAAAACGCTGGCAGTGTGAAAGGGCTCTGAGTGCAGTCCTCCTTCACTTACCTCATCCTTCCATTTTGCTTTTAAATGTCCTTATTTCTTCTGAGAAATCTTCACTTCCTGTTCTTCTGTCTGTAACTCACCACCGTAATGCGAGGCTTTCTCCCTGGTGTGGAGAAAGCCTCTTGAGGGGGAGGGGGCGAGGAGGAGAGTGAGGACGCCCACTAACACACAGCTTCTTTCTCTATCTGCAAAGTAGAGAGTGTCCTGACTTGCCTGCTCGCCCCTCCCCCCTTTTTTTTCAAAATTGTCGCTCTATTTTTGTTTATAGCGCAAAAAATAAAAACCGCAGAGGTGATCAAATACCACCAAAAGAAAGCTCTATTTGTGGGAAAAAACGGACGTTGATTTTGTTTGGGAGCCACATCGCACGACCTCGCAGTTGTCTGTTAAAGCGACGCAGTGCCAAATCGCAAAAAGTGGCCTGGTCCTTTAGCTACAAAATGGTCCGGGGCTTAAGTGGTTAAGCGGTAGTTAAATAAAATATCATATATAAGGTTATGATGATGATGATATGAACCAGTATACAGAAATATGTGTTCACAGCAACTGGTAAATAAAAGCTGGCGCCTGTCCTACTGGCCTCCTAACATTGTGTGCCTGGCATTATTGGCAGCTATTGCTATAGATATGTCTGTTCAGAACTGTGTGAGTTCATGTAAAGCCCAAGTTCTGTTCTGCACGGCAGAGCTTCTCTTTTGTGGGATATGAAGGTCGATGAATGTCGGGAGTATAGAAAAGCAGAACCGCTTTGTGAAGAGTTTTCACAGCTTCAAGGTTTAACAATTGTACAAGTGTGAAGGATGACTTCAATATCAAAGTCTCTTCTTTCCACATTTTAATTTTAAAATTGAACTTTAGAGAAAGCACATTTTGGCTTCTTTCAGACTTGTGGTACTGCTGAAAAGCGATACGAAGTGGATCTCTTTTCAGAGGACAGCATAGGACTGCAAGCCAAAGGTTCGGTGCAGCCCCATTGAACTTAATAGGCAAGTTTGACAGGCAATGCCACCAAAAGAAAAAACTGTCGCTGTAACTGCAGTATGAACTGGAGTTTGAATTGAATATGTTAGTGTATCAAAACCTGCTTGTACATCTAAGGCCATAGATCAGGGGTGTTAAACTCAATTTCATCGTGGGGCGCATCAGCATTATAATTACCCTCAAAAGGGCCGGTTGTATCTGTAAGATTAGATGTCCAGCGCATCCCCTCCACTTTACATTGGATGTCAAGAGCCACCCCACCATCAGAAGTTGAGTTTCCCACACTCCCTTACATCCCAGTGCACCCCCTTTCCTTATGCTGCTGCTGGGAAGAAGCTGGATGCATTGCTTGAAAGCAGAAAGTAAGGGTCTGGAGTAGGACCAGAGGAGGGCTAGAGCTGCAGGAGAGGTGTGAGGGCCACATGAAATGGCCTGGAGGGCCGGATATGGCCCGCGGGCCTTGTGTTTGACTCCTGTGCCATAGATGATGATTTTTTTTTTTTCATTTAACCACAAAGTGTGTGTGGGGGGGGGAGCTTTTGTATTGTGACAGAGGGGAGAGTTCCCCGCCATCAGTGATCAATATAGTGGCTATAGTAATCGATTGACAAAAAAACGGACAGGCTGGTTGTACAGAAGTTGATTGAGAGATAACCCAAATCAATTATTTAGTCTATGTCAGGGGTGTCCAAACTTTTTTCAAAGAGGGCCAGATTTGATGAAGTGAACATGCGTGAGGGCCGACCATTTTGCCTGACATTCTTTGAACCATTAAAATTCGGACTAAGTGTGTTTGCCCGAGCAACTAATACAATGCCCAACAAGAATTCTCTTGCCTTTGTGGCTGTGTGTGGTGAAGAGATGAGCTTGGGCGTGTTATTTGGATATACCGTATTTATTGGCGTATAACACGCACCTTCACGTTAGGAGGGAAGTTTCAGGAAAAAAAATGTAAATAAAAAACTGTGAAGCAAAATAAGTGTCAATGCAGCCTAATCGGTGCCCATCTGCAGCCTCGCCATTGCCTGAATGCAGCCTGATCGATGCCCATCTGCAGCCTCGCCATTGCCTGAATGCAGCCTGATTGATGCCCATCTGCAGCCTCGCCATTGCCTGAATGCAGCCTGATCGATGCCCATCTGCAGCCTCGGAGGGGGAGGGGGGGGGGACGAGCGCCAACAGATTACATACAGAAGAATCTTCTGTTTACACAGCAGCCTATTTAATACAATGTCCCGCCTCCTATGATGGACAGAGGAGTCGTCCAATAGCAGCCCAGGAGACGGGACTTCCTACTACAGATGCCGCAGAGTAAACAGGAGATTCTTCTGTATGTAATTTGACAGAACTCGTTCCCCCCTCCCCGTCCCCTCCATGGCAGCGCCGATAAATACAGTATATATCCAAATTACCAGGGGGGCCACATTAAACTGGAACGGGGGGCGCAATTGGCCCCTGGGCCGGACTTTGGGCATGCCTGGTCTATGTGAAAGTTCTACAAACCACAAACAAGTTATACAAGCCCACAAACTATGGGATCGATCCAAAATTTCTTGAGGCCCTAAAATGCCAGGACACTACAAATATCCCCAAATTGCCCCTTTTTAGAAAATGTAGACAGTCCAAGGTTTTTAGTAAGAGGCATGGTGAGTTTTTTGAAGTTGACATTTTTTGTCACAATTTTTTGGAAAATGAAAAAAATAAATACTTTTTTTTCAATTTTTTTTTACTATTTTGTTTTACATACTATCTCCAGTGCAGTGCAGAATCATCAAACAACCGGTGTGGCGGTGCTCGGGGATATTGACTGGTACCAGTATGTTAAAAATAAATACATTTATTAAACCTTTTTAAGGCTTTATTTAATGTTTTTTTTTTTTTTTTTATACTGTCATCGGAGTAGTTTAGTGTCACGGTACTACTATGAGGGGTTATTTCTGGATTTTTTTTACACTGTTACTGCTTATAACAGTGATGATTATATTATCGTTTTTTAATCCATCGTTATTTATTTTTTGCGTTTTTTGAGCGTCTAGTGCACTCCATGTACACTAGACGCTCAAAAAACACAAAAAATAAATAAAACGATGGATAAAAAAAAAAGGATAATATGATCATTACTGTTATAAGCAGTATTGTTTTTGTAATACAGGTTCATTTTAACCACTTGCTTACTGGTTTTACTGCACTTTAAACCCCCTTCCTGCCCAGGTCAATTTCAGCTTTCAGTGTTGTTACTCTTTGAATGACAAATTAAATTGTTATAATTTTTTTTCCCCCCACAAGTAGAGCTTTCTTTTGGTGGTATGTAATCCCTGGTGTGTTTTTTTTTTTTTTGCTATTTAAAAAAAAATAAAAAAGACCGAAATTAAAAACCAAAAAAAACAAAATGGTTTTATAGCTTGTTATAAAATTTTGCAAACAGGTAATTTTTATCCTTCATTGATGTGCGCTGATGAGGCTGCACTGATGTACACTGATAGGTGGCACCAATGGGCAGTGATAGGTGGCACTGAAGGGCAGTAATAGTTGGCACAGATGAGTGGCACCAATGGGCACTGGTAGGTGACACAGATGGGCAGCACCAATTGGCACTAATAGGCTGCACTGATGGTCACTGATAAGGCGGCACTGATGTACACTGATAGGTAGCACTGGTGGGCATTGATAGGTGGCACTAGTGGGCACTGCCTGGCAGCACTGATATGCACTGGGAGATGGCACTGGTGGGCGCAGATGAGGAGGCGGTTGCTTCCACTGTTTGGGACTGATGTCCCTTTGACAGAAGCCAGGGATCAGCTTTTTTTTTTTTCCGCTCACGCTGGAAGCCGATTACCGATTTTATGTTTACATCACGTGATCAGCTGTCATTGGCTGACTGCTGAGCATGTGGTAAGGGCCCAGGATCTCATTGACTCGGTGATCACAGAGCGCACCCCATAGGGGCTCATGCACGGGAGGAAGTCTTTTGGCGCTGTAGCCGTCTTTCGGCTATAGTGCCGCGGGAAGGGGTTAAAGAGACCCTGTTACTAGAGTAATGATTTTAACAACAATCTTCCCATAAGGTTATTTGCGCATTTCATGAATTTTAGGAATTGTATTTACTTGTAAAAACCTCCTTTGTGCAGACATCCAAAAGTCCAGAGACTGTTGATTGGCACCCATCATCTTGGATGTGATTTTAGCATCATTAACAGACTCAGAGCTTTCATTCAAGTGAAAAATAAGTCTCATTCCCACGTGTGGCAGCCGATCACCACACCACAACTGCATGGATTGCACGTGGGTGCGGCGTGGGCCCATACACTTAAAGCGGTAGCAAAGCCCGCTTGGTGATTTTTACCTACAGGTAATCCTATAATAAGGCTTACCTGTGGGCAAAATGAATATCTCCTAAACTTGCATCATTTAGGAGATATTCACTCTGGATGCAGCCGGTTATGTCACCGGCGCATGTGCTCTGAGGGTCGGGCATACCTTGCTAGACCTTCAGAGTTCCGTGCCGGAACGGAGGGTTCTCGTGTGCATGCATGAGTGACATCTTCGCGTTTCCGGAGTGTGCGAACCCTGAAGAAAGACCGGGGGGGAGATGTCAGCCCTCTCAGTGGTGACAGCATGCCGCTGAAAGTCTTCCTTCCAAGGTAAGTATTTCATAATGTGTTAGTATGCAACGCATTGTGGGTGAAAGGAAATGGCATACCCGCAGAATACCCGCCCATCCCCGCTTCCGTTTTTTACTTATTAGATTGCTGCAATAGGATTAAAAGGATTGTAAGGCCCCTTTCACATTTAGGCGTTATTCATGCGGTACAGCGCTAAACATAGCGCTGCTATACCGCATGAATAAATCTTGCCCTGCAGGCTTCAATGTGAAAGCCCGAAGGCTTTCACACTGAAGCGGTGCGGTAGCAGGACCGCTCCAAAAGTCCTGCTAGCCGCATCTTTGGAGCGGTATAGGAGCGGTGTGTTTACCGCTCCTATACCGCGCCTTCCCATTGAAATCAATGGGAAACCGCAGTAATACCGCCCGCAATGCGCCTCTGCAGAGGCGCATTGCGGGCGGTATTAACCCTTTTTCGGCCGCTAGCGGGGGGTTAAAACCTCACCACTAGCGCCCGAATATCGCGGTAAATACGATGGTATAGCGGCGCTACAAAATAGCGCGGCTATACCGTCACTGCACCTCCGCTGCCCAATGTGAAAGCAGCCTAAAGGTACAATTTTGTTTCCCTAAATAGCTTCCTTTACCTTAGTGCAGTCCTCCTTCACTTACCTCATCCTTCCATTTTGCTTTTAAATGTCCTTATTTCTTCTGAGAAATCCTCACTTCCTGTTCTTCTGTCTGTAACTTCACACAGTAATGCGACACTTTCTCCCTGGTGTGGAGTGTGGTGCTCGCCCCCTCCCTTGGACTACAGGAGACTCAGGACGCTCTCTACGTTGCAGATAGAGAAAAGAAGCTGTGTGATAGTGGGCGTCCTGACTCTCCTGCAGTCCAAGGGAGTGGGCGAGCACGACACTCCACACCAGGGAGAAAGCCTTGCATTACTGTGTGGAGTTACAGACAGAAGAACAGGAAGTGAGGATTTCTCAGAAGAAATAAGGACATTTAAAAGCAAAATGGAAGGATGAGATAAGTGAAGGAGGACTGCACTAAGGTAAAGGAAGCTATTTAGGAAATGAAAATTGTACCTTTACAACCCCTTTAAGCTAATGTTGTAAAATAGGGTTGAGCTCCGCTTTAAGCTGCAATGGCAGCAGATAGGGGTACCTACATGCCCTGGGCACAATGCCTTTCTCCATGACCATGGCAAAAATTATCCTTTCTATTGCATATGGCAGCCAGTACTGCTGCTGAGTACAACCTATACAAGTGAATGGGGTCGTGCCACAACCATGTTATATGTGGCTGTGGTACAGTGGTGTGGCATTTATGGTGTTAAAACCAGGGCTCGACAAATCCCGGTCGCCATGGCGACTAGAAATAGTGTCCTGGCGCCATCTGGTGGTGAGCCGTTGGTATTACAAGTTATACCACCAGATGTGAGCTGGCGCCATCTGGTGGTGGCCGTTAGTATTACAAGTTAAGCATTACAAGTTAAACAGCAATTCTAATGTAATTTTTCACTATTTTTCACTGCCATCTTCTTCCCTCTAATTAGAACCCCCAAACATTATACATATTTTTTATCCTAACACCCTAGAGAATAAAATGTCGATCGATGCAATACTTTCTGTTACTCCGTATTTGCGCAGCGGTCTTACAAGCGCACTTTTTTTGTGAAAAAAGACAACAGTAAAGTTATCCCCATTTTTTTTTTATATTATGAAAGATAATGTTACGCCGAGTAAATTGATACCCAACATGTCACGCTTAGAAATTGCATCTGCTCGTGGAATGTCGACAAACTTTTACCCTTTAAAATCTCCATAGGCGACGTTTAAAAAAATCTACAGGTTGCATGTTTTGAGTTACAGAGGAGGTCTAGGGCTAGAATTATTGCTCTCGCTCTACCAATCGCGGCGATACCTCACATGTGTGGTTTGAACACCGTTTACATATGCGGGCGCTGCTCACGTATGTGTTCGCTTCTGCGCGCAAGCTCGTCGGGACGGGGTGCGTTTTTTGGCTCCTAACTTTTTTAGCTGGCTCCTAGATTCCAAGCAAATTTGTTAAACCCTGGTTAAAACAGTCAATGAGGCGTCACATTGCCTCTTCACTGCCTGTCAAATACAAAAACAAACAAGGCGCCTCTAAGTGCAGAAGTAGAAAACTTTTAATATCCCTTAAAGGGGTTAAAAACACTTACAAGATGGTGGATGAAACAGGCATGTAGCAGGTAAGTGCGTCCAGAAGATGTTCCAGTGGCAGGGCAGGCAGTCCCAGTCTGCGTCATATTGCCTCTTCACTGCCTGTCAAAATGCCTCTGAATAGAGATCCAAACCTGGATTGCTTTTCTGAGACTTGGCAACGGTGTCGCACGTCTAAACCTAACCTAACCACAGCTTTTTTATTGCCCTTTGTTGTGCTGAAGCCGTGGTTTATTGTTCATTATACCTGGATTAAGCCCTGTTGACTGTGGCATCAAACGCTGGTTGCCATGCGTTTAACAAAAGCTTAGGGCTAGGAAGATAAATGTTTGTTTATTCCAGAATAAAGAGCGTCCATTTGTTTCAACAGAGAAGTATTAATAAAAAATTCAAGAGACTCTTCCTTCTTCGGGCCTGTCAATATGGCATGTGGGAGGCACGTCACGGGGCACGTCACGCCATGGCATGGATTCAGAGTCATGGCTTAGGGGAAGAATAAAGCTTTTCTCATCTAAAAGGGCTGATGGACAAAAAGCTGATTGTTCGCTTGTAGATGCTAAAAGCTTGCCTCAGACATCTGAATAGAAGATGCGTCCGTGCTTTCGGAGCAGAGAAGAGATAGTGAACGATGTCGAATAAACTTAAAGCCTTCAAAAACTCGGCAAGAAGAAGCCCATTTGGTGAGCCCATCATGTCTGTATTTGTACTCTGGGGAAGGATAGGCTGTCCCGGAGTGATTTGTTGTTGTGTGTTGGTTTTAGCAGTACAATGCTATTTATTTGTGTAGGGATGTAGATAAGGGCTGCCGATTCTGGCTTGTTCATAGCTGAGCTCCAGGCAAACTGCTAAAGACACATACAGGTGAGCTCTTTTACTTGTTAAAGGATCTGTATACCTGTCCATCCAGTGCTGAGATTTACACAGTTCTGCCATGCAACCATGTCTGGCAGGGGACCTGATTTTTCTTTGCGGCAGCAATGACACCCTTTAGGCCTCATACACACGATAGGTTAACCACTTAAGCCCCAGACCTTTAGGCAGCTAAATGCCCAGGCCAGGTTTTGCGATTCGGCACTGTGTCGCTTTAACAGACAATTGCGTGGTCGTGCGACGTGGTTCCCAAACAAAATTGGCGTCCTTTTTTCCCCACAAATAGAGCTTTCTTTTGGTGTTATTTGATCACCTCTGCGGTTTTTATTTTTTGTACTATAAACAAAAATAGAGCGACAATTTAGAAAAAAATGCAATATTTTTTACTTTTTGCTATAATAAATATCCCCCAAAAACATATATAACATTTTTTTTTCCTCGGTTTAGGCCGAAACGTATTCTTCTACCTATTTTTGGTAAAAAAAAATCGCAATAAGCGTTTATCGATTGGTTTGCGCAAAATTGATAGCGTTTGCAAAATAGGGGATATTTTTATTGCATTTTTATAAAAAAAAAATTTTTTACTACTAATGGCGGCGATCATCGATTTTTTTCGTGACTGCGACATTATGGCGGACACTTCGGACAATTTTGACACATTTTTGGGACCATTGTAATTTTCACAGCAGAAAATGCATTTAAATTGCATTCTTTATTGTGAAAATGACAGTTGCAGTTTGGGAGTTAACCACAGGGGGCGCTGAAGGAGTTAGGCTTCACCTAGTGTGTGTTTACAACAGTAGGGGGGTGTGGCTGTAGGTCTGATGTCATCGATTGTGTCTCCCCTATAAAGGGGATGACATGATCGATGCGCCGCCACAGTGAAGCACGGGGAAGCCGTGTTTACATACGGCTCTCCCTGTTCTTCAGCTCCGGGGAGCGATCGCGACGGAGCGGCTATAAACGAATAGCCGCGCCGTCGTCCCGGATCGCTCCCAGAGGTAAGCCGCCCGCCGCACGCAGCGGGGGGGGGGGGTCCCGATCGGACCCCCGACCCGCGGAAAGGCAGGGACGTATATATACGGCCATCTACCTGTCCGTGCCATTTTGCGGACGTAAATAGTCGTGCGGCGGGCGTTAAGTGGTTAACGAGAGGACAACGGTCTGATGGACCGTTTTCATCGGTCGAAACCGATCGTGTGTGGGCCCCATAGGTTATTTAACCATCGGTTAAAAAAAAGCCAACTTTCTTTAAATTTAACCAATGGATTCCTAACCGATAGGTCAAAACCGATCGTTAGTAGGCACGACCATCAGTTAAAAATCCACGCATGGTCAGAATCAAGTCAACGCATGCTTGGAAGCATTGAACTTCGTTTTTTTCAGCACATCGTTGTGTTTTACGTCACCGCTCTCTGACACGATCGTTTTTTTTAACCGATGGTTTGTAGGCGCGACGGACCATCAGTCAGCTTCATCGGTTAACCTATGACAACGGTCCTTCAGACCGTTCTTATCGGATGGACTGATCGTGTGTACGAGGCTTTACAACCACTTTCACCTACAGGTAAGCCTAAATTAAGGCTTACCTGTAGGTGCAAGAAATATCTCCCAATCCTAAAAGGTTTAGGAGATATTTGCAAAAAACAGCGGCACCGATGTCTGCGGCGCATGCGTGCCGCTACTAACGGCATGCGCGGGAGTGACGTCATCGCTGCTCCGGCCAGTCACAGCGTCGGAGCAGTGATACCCGGAAGTCACTCCGGGTATCATGTCGGAGGAGGCGAACGAGGGTATTGGAATACCAATACCTAGCTTGTGTTTACATAGTGATCAGCTGTCATTGGACACATCTGATAACGTGGTAAAGGGCAACTGTGATTGGTCCTTTACCCTGATCTGTGATCAGCTGTGTCCTAAGACACAGCGACCACAGAGCACAACCATGCACGCCCCCCCCCCCCTAGCAAAGTTAACCCACGCTGTAGCGGTCTTTTTGCTATAGCATGGGCGGGAACAGGAGAGATGCCATGAAGGGCCCCCAAATCCATTATACTCACCTAACCTCTGCTGCGTCTTCCTCTGTCACAGCCCATGACAATACTTTTAATTGAACCGGCCGATGTCGCCTGATAATCAGCCCGTGTGTACGGTCCTTAAAGAGGAACTGCAGTCTGCTCACATAATTTGTAATAAAAACATCTTTGTCATTCTGAAGCTTCCCTCCAATCACTTTGCATATTATTTTATATATACTGTGATTCTGTACTTGCCAAATATGCTGCAGAAATCTCCCTCCACTGAGTCTGGTTGCAACTATTTTAACTGTGGGCAGCTGAAGCTGCTGCCTGTTCACTTCCTGGATTTACACAGACATCACACAGAGGCACACCTCCAGCTCTTCAGCTCTCATTGACCCTCTTATGACTCATCCCCCCTCCCAGGAGAGAGAGCTGTGCATGATGTCATAAGCCTAGGCCAGGGCTCGAGAAATCCCTGGCGCCATCTAGTGGTGAGCCGTTGGTATTACAAGTTATTACCACCAGATGTGTAAGCTGGCGCCATCTGGTGGTGGCCGTTGGTATTACAAGTTAAGCATTACAAGTTAAACAGCAATTCTTATGTAATTTTTCACTATTTTCACTGCCATCTTCTTCCCTCTAATTAGAACCCCCAAACAGTATATATATTTTTTATCCTAACACCCTAAAGAATAAAATGGCGGTCGTTGCAATACTTTCTGTCACGCCGTATTTGCACAGCAGTCTTACAAGCGCACTTTTTTGGGAAAAAAATTACACTTTTTTTAATTAAAAAATAAGACAACAGTAAAGTTTTCCCCATTTTTTTTAATAATACGAAAGATAATGTTACGCCGAATAAATTGATACCCAACATGTCACGCTTCAAAATTACGTCCGGTCGTGGAATGGCGACAAACTTTTACCCTTTAAAATCTCCATAGGCGACGTTTAAAAAATTCTATAGGTTACAGAGGAGGTCTAGGGCTAGAATTATTGCTCTCACTCTACCACGAAGGTACGTCCGGCCGGCGCATTTTTTTACATTGTTTGCGTTCGGCTTTTTCCGGCGTATAGTTAAAGCTGCTACATGGTGGCGTACTCAATGTTAAGTATGGTCGTCATTCCCGCGTCGAAATTTGAATTTTTTACGTCATTTGCGTAAGTCGTTCGCGAATAGGGATTTGCGTAGAATGATGTCACCGTCGGAAGCATTGGCTTGTTCCGGTTTAATTTCGAGCATGCGCACTGGGATACCCCCACGGACGGCTGTTTGCGTCGGGTCACGACGTATTTACATAAAACACGCCCCCATCACAGCCATTTGAATTCCGCGCCCTTACGCCGCCAAAGATACACTACGCCGCCGTAACTTACGGTGCGAATTCTTTGAGGATTCGGAAAAAAAAAAGTTACGGCGGCGTAGTGTATCTTAGATACGCTGCGCCCGGCGGAGAGAAGCGCCGAGGTACGTGGATCTGCCCCCCTCACTTTTCCCTGCATGGTGAATGTGTCTTATTAAGGCAATTCCTGAAACCATTCAGTTCCGTACATAAAAGGCCTTATGTGTACAGATTACTCATGGCAGACATTTGAATTTGATGAATTAGAAGGGCCAATATATAATGGGAATTGGGTGAACTTCAGTTTGAAGCTCTTTTGTGTCTCAGTCATTACTCATAAGCGGCAAGGCAGTGATTATTACTCAGCACCGTAATCACCTTCTGAGATATTGAGTATTTGCAGGAAGCGGTCCTTAGGTTCTGGCTGCAGCTCGCTTCTTGTGTGAACGTGTATTTTCAGCAATTATTAGTGGCAGCCTGTTCAATTAGTCTAATGTTGGGTTATCTTATTGCGTATGAGTTTGATTTGCACTGATTACTTTTTTCTTTTACAGTATAAGAAGTTTAAGAAGTTAAAGATGACGTATAGTCTTTTTTATTTATATCATTTTATAATAAAGTAATACCTAAAGTTCAGCTTTAATAAAAAAAAAAAAAAAAAAAATAACAAACATGTTATACTTACGTGCTCTTTGCACATAGCGGCCCTGAGCCCCCTCTTTTCGAGTCACTCCTGCTGAGTGCCTCCAGAGCAAACTGCTTGCTCTGGGGGCACTTGTGTGTGCTCGATCCCAAGCCAGGGGTGTGTCCATAAGGCACAGATCGTAGCTCGGCCCTGCCCCCTCTTCTCCGTAATTGACAGCAGTGGTCGCCAATAGCTACTGCTGCTGTGTCTTAGCCAATGAGGAGAGAGAGACCCCCGAGAGCCGCCGCTCTCTTGCACATTGCTAGATCGGGCTCAGGTAAGTATTTGTGTGAAATACCTGGTGTTCCTGCCAGTCTTCCTACTTTCCTATTAGGAAATGACCACACTAGGAATGAGAGCAAACCGTGGTCAGTTTTCTAGCAGTGCTGGGAACTCAGCTAGCTCTCCTACAAGACTTGTGCATACACTCCCCTTTCCCGACCTGCACATTTGGAAGATCAGTGTATTGCTGTTTCTCCTTCACCAGCTATCTGAGTTCCTTATGCAGCTGAGAACAGAGATTATATGATCACTTATAAAAAAAATACTTATTTTCCAGCACTCTTGGGCATGGAGTTCACCAGAGCTCCACAGGTTGCCACCGGAGTCCTCTTCCACTCCTCCATGAAGACATCACAGAGCTGGTGGATGTTAGAGTCCTTGCGTTCGTCCACCTTCCATTTGAGGATGCCCCACAGATGTTCAATAGGGTTTAGGTCTGGAGACAGGCTTGGCCAGTCCATCACCTTTACCCTCAGCTTCTTTAGCAAGGCAGTGGTTGGGTTGTCTTGGAGGTGTGTTTGGGGTCGTTATCATGTTGGAATACTGCCCTGCGGCCCAGTCTCCGAAAGGAAGAGGATCATCCTCTGCTTCAGTATGTCACAGTACATGTTGGAATTCATGGTTCCCTCAATGAACTGTAGCTCCCCAGTGCCTGCAGCACTCATGCAGCCCCAGACCATGACACTCCCACCACCATGCTTGTCTTGTCTGTAGACAAGACACACTTGTCCTTCTATTCCTCACCTGGTTACCGCCACACACGCTTGACACCATCTGAACCAAATAAGTTTATCTTGGTCTCATCAGACCACAGAACATGGTTTCAGCAATCCATGTCCTTGGTCTGCTTGTCTTCAGGAAACCGTTTGCGGGCTTTCTAGTGCATCATCTTTAGAAGAGGCTTCCTTCTGGGACGACAGCCATGCAGACCATATTGATGCAGTGTACAGTGTATGGTCTGAGCACTGACAGGCTGACCCCCCCACCCCTTCAACCTCTGCAGCAATGCTGGCAGCACTCATACGTCTATTTCCCAAAGACAACCTCTTGATATGACGCTGAGCACGTGCACTCAACTTCTTTGGCCGACCATGGTGAGGCCTGTTCTGAGTGGAACCTGTCCTGTTAAACCGCTGTATGGTCCTGGCCACCGTGCTGCCGCTCAGTTTCATGGTCTTGGCAACAGTGGCGGCTGGTGAAGTTTTAGGATGGGGGGACGCAAGACCCCGCCCCTCCATGTTTGGTCCCTCCCACTTCTCATAAGCCACACCTCTTATAGAATCTACTAGGGTTGTCCCGATACCGATACTAGTATCGGGACCGATACAGAGCATTTGCGCGAGTACTTGTACTCGCGCAAATTCTCCCGATGCCTGATTCGATACTTGGGAGAGAGAGAGGCAGCGTGTAATGCCTGTGTTCCTGTGTAATGCCTGTGTCCGTGTATAATGCTCAGACGGCGGCCATCCAGTGTACAAAAGCTGCGCCTCCTCGTCTGTGATAGGGGAACACTCCCAGCAAGTGAGTCAGTGTTCTGCCTATCACGGACACCCTCTCATCCTCATCCTCATCCCATTACCAGAGACTGCGGACATACTGCAAAAGATTACCAGAGACTGCGGACATACTGCACAAAGTTACCAGAGACTGCGGACATACTGCGCAAAATTACCAGAGACTGCGAACAAACTGCACGAGATTACTAGAGACTGCGGACATACTGCACGAGATTACCAGAGACTGCGGACATACTGCACCAGATTACCAGAGACTGCGGACATACTGCACCAGATTACCAGAGACTACGGACATACTACACGAGATTACCAGAGACTGCGGATATACTGCACAAAATTACCAGAGACTGCGGACATAATGCACGAAATTACCAGAGACTGCGGACATACTGCACGAGATTACCAGAGACTGCGGACATACTGCACGAAATTACCAGAGACTGCGGACATACTGCATTGGGGGGGGGGGGGGTACGGGCGCTATTTTCACCGAACATTAAAAAAAAAATCTTAATAAGCGGGGGAGGGGGCTTGCAATTGGATGCCTGCACCGAACATGAAATAAAAAAAAGAATAAAATGTTAATAGGCGGGGGGGATAAACATAAATAAAGAAATAAGCGGGGGGATTGGGGGGCCCGCCTAACGGCCACTATTTTCGCTGAATATGACAGAAAAAAAATGTTAATGAGCGGGGGGAGGGGGGTTGTGCCGTTGATGATGCCGGGGGATTGCTGGTCGCCTATCGGCCGCTATTTTTGCCGGCTTCTTTACCTTAGATGATCAGCTCACGGGGGGAGCGTCCCTCTGAGCTGTGCAGAGTGCCGACGTCACTTCCCGATGTCGGCACTAGCACAGCAATATACTGAGTGCAGTGCACCCGCCCTTTCACAATACAGTACATTGCGCCGGAAGCTGTGGCGCGATGGGCTATGCCACAAAGCCAGTTTTTGCCTGCCAATGTAGCGCCACATCTGCAATCTTGTGATTGCACAGACGTGGCGCTACTCATACTGCACTGCGCCCGGCCACAGTGCACATAAGGACCTTTTTTTTTTTTAAGGGGACATGTTTAAATTATTTTTTTACTGACTTGGCGGGCCGCGGGGTGGTGGCGCCGGGCGCCCCCTATGGATGGGCCGCCACTGTTTGGCAATCTTCTTATAGCCTAGGTCATCTTTATGTAGAGCAACAATTATTTTTTTCAGATCCTCAGAGAGTTCTTTGCCATGAGGTGCATGTTAAACTTCCAGTGACCAGTATGAGAGAGTGAGAGCGATAACACCAAATTTAACACACCTGTTCCCCAATCACACCTGAGACCTTGTAACACTAACGAGTCACGTGACACCGGGGAGGGAAAATGGCTAATTTGTTTCAATTTTGACATTTTCACTTAGGGGTGTACTCACTTTTGTTGGCAGCGGTTTAGACATGAATGGCTGTGTGTTGAGTTATTTTGAGGGGACAGCAAATTTACACTGTTATACAAGCTGTGCACTCACTACTTTACATTGTAGCAAAGTGTCATTTCTTCAGTGTCACATGAAAAGATATAATAACGTGTTTACAAAAATGTGAGGGGTGTACAAACTTTTGTGCAATACTGTATGTGTAAATTGAAGGCGGGTTTTCCTGCATCCAATTCACAAGACATGTGAGTGTGACCGGCGCTCAGGTCCTTGGCGGCGGCACAGCGGTTTGCAAAAGGGTCTTGTGTGTGTTTGGGTTAGGGTCCGGTGTGAATTTAGGCAAAAACTCAACCCTGAATCGCATCTAAACCGGTGAACAGATAGCACCAGACCCCAGGCACGAACCCGAACATATGTGAACCCGGCGTAAAGCAGGCATTTGGGTAGATTACCTAAAGAAGTTAAAGGGGTTGTAAAGGTACAATTTTTTCCCCCTAAATAGCTTCCTTTACCTTAGTGCAGTCCTCCTTCACTTACCTCATCCTTCCATTTTGCTTTTAAATGTCCTTATTTCTTCTGAGAAATCCTCACTTCCTGTTGTTCTGTCTGTAACTCCACACAGTAATGCAAGGCTTTCTCCTTGGTGTGGAGTGTCGTGCTCGCCCCCTCCCTTGGACTACAGGAGAGTCAGGACGCTCTCTATGTTGCAGATAAAGGAGCTGTGTGTTAGTGGGTGTCCTGACTCTCCTGTAATCCAAGGGAGGGGGCGAGCACGACACTCCACACCAGGGAGAAAGCCTTGCATTACTGTGTGGAGTTACAGACAGAAGAACAGGAAGTGAGGATTTCTCAGAAGAAATAAGGACATTTAAAAGCAAAATGGAAGGATGAGGTAAGTGAAGGAGGACTGCACTAAGGTAATAGAAGCTATTTAGGAAAAAAAAATTATACCTTTACAACCCCTTTAAGGCTTTTTAGTTACTGAAGTGGATGCTTAGGCCCAGATTCTCATAGGACTTACGACAGCGCAGCGCCATGTACACCTTCGTAAGTCCTAATCTGAGCCGTCGTATCTATGCGACTGATTCTTAGAATCAGTTACGCATAGATATCCATTAGATCCGACAGGCGTAAGTCTCTTACGCCTGTCGGATCTAAACTGCTTTTTTTTTAGGTTGCGCTTCCGTCGAATTCCGCGTCGAGTATGCAAATTAGCTAGATACGCGAATTCCCGAACGTACGCGCGGCCGACGCAGTAAAGGTACGACGTTTACGTTAGGCTTTTCCCGGCTTAAAGTTGCCCCTGCTATATGAGGCGCAGCCAATGTTAAGTATGGCCGTCGTTCCCGCGTCGAAATTTTAAAAAGTTACGTCATTTGCGTAAGTCGTCCGTGAATGGGGCTGGACGTCATTTGGAGCAATGCACACTGGGATATTTTACGGACGGCGCATGCGCAGTTTGTTCGGCGCGGGGACGCACTTCATTTAAATGATACACGCCCCCCTACTCGCCGAATTTTAATTCCGCCGGGTGATTTAGGATACGCCGCCGCAACTTACGGAGCAAGTGCTTTGAGAATACAGCACTTGCCCGTGTAAGTTGCGGAGGCATAACGTAAATTGGATACGTTACGCCCGCACAATTTTGCGCGGCTGTACGTGAATCTGCCCCTCACTGTGCACTGCGTTCATACTGAATGCTCCATCATGTATAACGGAAATGAAAAAAATTAATTGTGAAAACAGGTACAACAACAACAACAACCAACATCTACTAACAACTTTGCAAATCAAACGGCCTTCACTCCTTTAGGAATTCAACCCCACTGTGTTCTTGCACCTCTTATGGTCTGTATGATAATTATGGCAGGAAGTAAAATGCGTGTCCTTATATGTGTTTCAACATCTTTCTTCTTTGTTTCCATGCAGTGGTTGCAATGACGTCTGGAGTCCTGATTCACAATGATTTTCTGTGTTGTACCTCTGCAAACAACACTCACCAAGCAGCAATGAGCTCAGGTACCAATCGTATCTAATAATCCACAATAAATATATGGTCCTAACACCAACATATTGTAGATATTGCATTATGAATGATGAAGTTGTGTATATAATGTATAGTGTATGCTTTTCTTCAATAATGATTACAAAGAACATTCATGATGTTGGAGAGTTTGTATGATACATTCGCTTTTTAGCACTGGGAGACTGGACAAACGAACCCTACCTGTAACCTAACCTTAACCACTTAAGACCCGGACCTTTAGGCAGCTAAAGGACCTGGCCAGTTTTTGCGATTCGGCACTGCGTCGCTTTAACTGACAATTGCGCGGTCGTGCGACGTGGCTCCCCAAAAAAATTGGCGTCCTTTTTTCCCCACAAATAGAGCTTTCTTTTGGTGGTATTTGATCACCTCTGCGGTTTTTATTTTTTGCGCTATAAACAAAAATAGAGCGACAATTTTGAAAAAATTGCAATATTTTTTACTTTTTGCTATAATAAATATCCCCCCAAAATATATAAAAAAATAATAATTTTCCTCAGTTTAGGCCGATACATATTCTTCTACCTATTTTTGGTGAAAAAAAATCGCAATGAGCGTTTATCGATTGCGCAACATTTATAGCATTTACAAAATAGGGGATAGTTTTACTGCATTTTTATTATTTTTTTTTCTTTTCTACTATTAGCGGCGATCAGCGATTTTTTTTGTGACTGCGACATTATGGCGGACACTTCGGACAATTTTGACACATTTTTGGGACCATTGTCATTTTCACAGCAAAAAATGCATTTAAATGCATTGTTTACTGTGAAAATGACAGTTGCAGTTGGGGAGTTAACCACAAGGGGGCGCTGAAGGGGTTATGTGTGACCTCATTTGTGTTTCTAACTGTAGGGGGGTGTGGCTGTAGGTGTGACGTCATCGATTGTGGTTCCCTATAAAAAAAAAAGGCGTTTTGAAAAATGATTGCACAAATACCGTGCTAGATAAAAAGTTGCAATGACCGCCATTTTATTCCCTAGGGTGTCTGCTAAAAAAAAATATATTTGGGGGTTCTGAGTAATTTTCCAGCAAAAAAATTACATGTAGGAGAGGAGTGCCAGAATAGGTCCGGTATGGAAGTGGTTAAAAAACAGCTAATATTGCATTGAATATAACTCCTTACATTTTACAAAGTACATATTTGATATATCTTTATGATTCATTTATGTAGAGTACGCAAATTCTGCAACATTTTACAGCAGAGATCAACTCTGCTAAGAGTTTATTCTCATTGATCTGATATAGGTGTATTACAGCTCTATGGGTAATATGACAGAGCCAAGCTGTTTGTTACTATAGAAACCTCCCAGCCTATCACAAAGTGCTGTGAGCTGCTATAAATTCATCATCGCACATTTCTTACCAAGTTGTACAGTCTCTGGCACTTGGAGGGATAGGTCATTGCACAGCTGGCTGCTGGCTTCATACAATGCAGGGGTCGTCCCGAAGGCTCTCCACTGTGAACATCGTCAGCAACTTCCTCCATGGCCGCAGATATTCCACTATCCCTAGTGTCATCCGTCTCCAGAGAAGGCGCAACTCTGCCATCGAGGTCCTATCATCATCCACTCACAGGGTCATGGTGGCCATGTCTTGTGTTACCCCCGGAGATGCGAGTGCCAACGTTCTTCAGATAAAGAGTTAAGTTTTTATTTTTTTTTAATTTATGGATTTCCCTTAAAGGCTAAACTAGTGAGTAATCCTTTTGAAGGGGTGTACGTCTTTTCTTATAATACAAGAACGTCATTGATGTTCTGCGTGTTCCTGTATTGTGTTGTGTGTTAATTTATTCATGTATCGATCTTATTTCAACTTTAAAGAGCAATTCCAGGCAGTCAATGGATCCAGTCAATAAGCTGCCAATTCTATCTGGCCGGTGTTGCAGCTTTGTGGAGGATAAAAAGTTACCTCTGTTTGTTTTTGTTCAGTTCTTTGTAATCTGTTGCAGGATTTTAAATAAATATACAAGTGTCGGAATAGTGTAAAATCATCTACTGCACATCCATCACACAAGGTCCTTCAAGAGTCTCTAGAAAGAATATCTTGTATGTTGCCTTGAATTATAATCATTCACTGCATGTGCACTCCAAGTGCTATTTATCACCACCAGATGTACTCTCATCACCAGATGTACTCTCATCACCAGATGTACTCTCACCACCAGACGTACTCTCATCACCAGATGTACTCTCATCACCAGATGTACTCTCATCACCAGATGTACTCTCACCACCAGATGTACTCATCACCAGATGTACTCTCATCACCAGATGTACTCTCACCACCAGATGTACTCATCACCAGATGTACTCTCATCACCAGATGTACTCTCATCACCAGATGTACTCTCATCACCAGATGTACTCTCATCTGGGCCTACTGACCTCACATATCTTGCTCGGTCAAGCTGCACTTTTGTTCCTTTAAGTTAGTGGTGCCCAACCAGCGTCCTGGGGGCCACATGTGGCCCGCGGAGCCCTCTGATGTGGCCCGCGGAGCCCTCTGATGTGGCCCGCGGAGCCCTCTGATGTGGCCCGCGGAGCCCTCTGATGTGGCCCGCAGAGCCCTCTGATGTGGATCGCGGAGCCCTCTGATGTGGCCCGCGGAGCACTCTGATGTGGCCCGCGGAGCCCTCTGATGTGGCCCGCGGAGCCCTCTGATGTGGCCCGCGGAGCCCTCTGATGTGGCCCGCGGAGCCCTCTGATGTGGCCCGCGGAGCCATTTTATGTGGCCCGCGACCTCCTGCTCTGGAATGGAATAGAATAGAATACTGTTATTAAAGGTCAGTTTATTACTAAAATCACAGGGCCAGATTCACAGTGCAAGTACGCCGGCCTATCTACTGATACACCGGCGTACTTTCAAATTTGCCGCGTCGTATCTTTAGTTTGAATCCTCAAACCAAGATACAACGGCTTCTGGCTTTGATCCGACAGGCGTACGGCTTCGTACGCCTTCGGATCGTAGGTGCAATACTTCGGCGCCCGCTGGGTGGAGTTCGCGTTGTTTTCCGCGTCGGGTATGCTAATTAGCTTTTTCCGTCGTTCCACAAAGGTACGCGCGGCCGTCGCATTCTCTTACGTCGTCACTAGTCGGCTTTTCCCGGCGTATAGTTAAAGCTGCTATTTCGTGGCGTATAGATAGACTTGCCATGTTAAAGTATGGCTGTCGTTCCCGCGTTGAATTTTGAAATTCTTTTTTTTTTTGTGTAAGTCGTCCGTGAATAGGAAAGGACGTAACTCACGTCTAAGTTCAAAAAATGACGTCGGTGCGACGTCATTTCGCGCAAAGCACGGCGGGAAATTTCGAAACGGAGCATGCGCATTTCAATCGGCGCGGGGACGCACTTCATTTAAATGAATCACGCCCCCTACCCGCCCAATTTGAAATACGCACTGAGAAATACACTACGCCGCCGTAACTTACGGCGCAAAATCTTCCTGGATTCGAAAATGCGCCAGGTAAGATACGGCGGCGTAGCGTATCTCTGATACGCTGCGCCAGGGCAATTCTCTGTGAATCTGGCCCACAGTGTATATATGGGCATATCTGTTCTACAGTGGTTACTGGGCTGCTTTCAAACTGATCCGCAAATGCAGAGTAGCGCACCTGCTGGTTACCTGCACTGAGCCATAGACTTTTGTTGTTACCTGCGCATTTGGTGAGCTTTCTTAAAGTGCACCAAACCTGCAGAATATAATAGAAGTCTAAAGTTAAGTGCAGGAAAGCAAAATTTACACTACGTTGCACCCGCGGTGCGGGTAAACCACCGTGCATCAGTGTGAAAGCAGCCTTGAGCCCCTTTCACATGGTCAGTCCGACCCAATTGGACCCTTCATTCACCTCTAAGGAGTGGCAGATGTAAACCGACTTGTGTCCTACCTCCAATCGGAAAAGAAATCGAAAAAAAAAGAGTTTAGTGGGCTGTGCCGTGTCCGCTCTGCATATGCAGAGCGGACCTGCCATCTGTCTGCTCCGCTCATTGTGGCCCGCGACCGGTTAGCAAGTTACTTCAAAAGGTTGGGCACCCCTGCTTTAAGTGGACCAAGGATAGCAGACCAATGTATAGCCATTCTTGCAAAGCTTTGGGTAGTCTTTTTATACTAACAACTCCCTGCACATCCCGGGGCCAGGTGAGAGTACACATCTGGTGGTGATAAACAACACTTGGAATGGATTTACAAGAGCACATATGCTGGATTATTATAATTAAGGGAACATACAAGATATTCTGTAAAGAGACTCTTGAAGGACTTTGTGTGATATGGATGTGCACTAGATGATTTTACACTAGCGCGGCACTTGTTTATTTATTTTATATATTCTTTGACTTGTATGGGAGTTGAATATTGGTGCATATCTGCTGGTAACACTATTATTGATTTATAGTTTTTGAAAATACAAATTTTGTGGTTATATATTTAATGCCTTGTGAAGTGAAAAAGTAAAAATTGCAAGCAGGCAGCTCTTTATTTCAGAAGAGACATGCTATCACATGCTAGACACTCTAGGGCAACATGCACACCACCCACCATCCTTGGGCAAATCATCACACCAAGCACCAAAGTCAAAAGCCTCAGGCCGCGTACACACGATCGGACAAAACCGATAAGAATGGACCGAGGTTCAGTTTCATCGGTCCAAACCGACCGTGTGTATAGCCCATCGGTCTGTTGTCCTTCGGTCCAAAATTTTAAAACATGCTTCAAAATCGAACCGATGGTTAGTACAGAAAGCATCGGTTCAAAACCCGCGCATGCTCAGAATCAAGTCGACGCATGCTTGGAAGCATTGAACTTCGTTTTATTCAGCACGTCGTGTGTTTGACGTCACCGCGTTCTGACCCGATCGGTTTTTGGAACGATGGTGTGTACGCACATCAGACCATCAGGCCACTTTAGCGGTGAACCGATGGAAATGGCTCATCGGTTTGGAACGACCGTTTGTATGCGGCCTCAGAGTCATCTTTGACTCAGACATGACTATGGACGCACAAACAGAATCAGTAGTCAGAGCATCTCACTACCTTCTCCACCTGCTGCGTAGACTCATCCCCCTCATCCCAGAAGAGGACACAGCAGTAGTAGTTGGAACAATCATTAATTCCCGACTCGACTACGCAAACTCCCTCTACCTCGGACTCCCCAAATACCAAATTTTGCATCTAAAAGTCGTCCAGAACACAGCAGCCAGACTGGTAACGGAAAAAAACTCTGGGAATCAATGAGGACCCTCCATTGGCTAGCCGTGAAGGATCGGGTTACATTCAAGACCCTCTGCCTTACTCACAAATGCACACAAGGAAATGTTCCTCAATACCTATGCGAGTACTCGTGCCCTCTGGTCAACTAACCAAAACCTCCTCCACATCCCCAAGACCCGTTACAAATCTAAAGGAGAACGAAAATTTGCAGTCCAGGGACCACGGCTATGGAACGCTCTACCCACGGACATCCGCATGAAAGAAAACCATCGGGCCTTCAGAAAAAAACTTAAGACCCACCTCTTCTGAAGACACAGGATGGCACTCGATGCAAAAAGCGCCTTGAGGCGATTTAGTTCGCATTTGTAGCGCCATACAAGTTACTCACTCATTCATGTCTCTTCTGCAGTAAAATAAACTTACCTGCCTGTTCGCAATCTTCTTTAGAATGTACAACTTTACAGGTACCCGGTCCCCACTTCCGGGAGACTAGGCCGCAGCAAATTACGTGAGCAGCTCGGTCCCCTCCTCAGACTGACACATCACACCACTGATCGCCGTGCTGCGCACCCCCACGGGCATGCAATGGCTGTTATCCCCAAAGACGTCATATGATGTCCAGTCAGGATAACTGAACCACCGCCCGGACATCATTTTGGTATAGGCTGGGCAGGAAGTGGTTAAAGTGGTTGTAAACCCCACATCTACCCAGTGCAGTGAATAGGCTCAGATGATACACAGAGATAAAACAAATCCTCCTACATAAGTTTTACTTGTTTATTTGCAGTCTTCTCTTGTCTACAACCCTTCAAAAGTGCAGATTTGTGATAAAATCATTATGCATCTGTGAAGAGTACAAAGGATGGGGGGGTGGAGCTGCAGTTACAGCTTGTATACACTGTGTGAGTGCTGATTGGAGGAAAGGGACACACACACCTCCACATAAGTAGAGGTGGCTGCTGCCATAACAGAGGTATTCATCTTTTCAGCGGGCGGTCCCGTTTCCGATAATGGTGGTCTCTGTGGCGGTTTTGCCTCGAGATCATCGTTCTCAGCGGCAGGAGAGGGGCTCCCTCCCGCCGCTCTCCCGCGCCTCTGCCGCTTACCGGAGCCATCGGTAGCGGCAGAGGCGATTGGTTCCTGTCTCCTGCTTGGTATGGATACGAGTGAGGGCAAGATGGCCCCCACCGTCTCCATACCATTAAGGCTCCATTCACACCTAGGCAGACAAATTCGCGGCGTTTTGTCGCCGCAAATCGCGGTACAAATAGCAGCGTTTTGTACCGCGATTTGCGGCGACAAAACGCCGTTATTGTCCGCCTAGATGTGCCCCAGATTGACCCCCATCTCCTAGCCGAAAGCCGCCTGAAAAAAAGGTCCGGGACCTTTTTTCAGGCGGCAGGCGGCAGGCGTGGAGATGTGAACCATCTCCATAGAGGGACATGTGTTTTCATCCCTCTGGCGGCAGCGGCGTAGCACTACAGGCGTTAAAACGCCTAGATGTGAATGGGGGCTAAGTCCAAATATGAGATCTGAGTTTTTTTTTTTTACCCCAGATTTTATATTTAAGAGGACCTGTCTTGCTTTTTTTTATTACAAGGCATAAAGTAAAATAAATAAGATTTTTTTTTTTAAAGCGCCACATCCCGACGAGCTCGTGTGCAGAAGCGAACGCATACGTGAGCAGCGCCCACATGTAAAAACGATGTTCAAACCACACATGTGAGGTATCACCACGATCGTTAGAGAGAGAGCAATAATACTAGCCACAGAGCTCCTCTGTAACTCAAAACATGCAACCTGTAGAATTGTTTAAACGTCGCCTATGGAGATTTTTAAGGGTAAAAGTTTGTCACCATTCCACGAGCGGGCGCAATTTTAAAGCGTGACATGTTGGGTATCAATTTACTCGGCGTAACATTATCTTTCACAATATAAAAAAAAATGCGCTTGTAAGACCCCTGCGCAAATATGGTGTGAAATAAAATATTGCAATGACCGCCATTTTATTCTCTAGGGTGTTAGAATTTTTTTATAATGTTTGGGGGTTCTAAGTAATTTTCTAGCATAAAAAAATGTTTTTAACTTGTGAACACTGAGTCTGAAAAAAAAAATCGGTCCTTAAGTGGTTTAAAAAAAAAATGTAGCTTTACAATCGCTTTAATATGTACTTTGTTTTTTTTGATAGGCTTTGTTTTATACACCAATAGCCAGATTCAGGTAGAGTTACGCCGGCGTATCAGTAGATATGCCGTCGTAACTCTGAATCTGCGCCGTTGTATATTTAAGTGTATTCTCAAATTGAGATACACTTAAATCTAGCTAAGATACGACCGCCTGTGCCGTCGTATCTTAGCTGTCTATTTACGCCGGCCGCTAGGGGCGTGTGCGCTGATTTACGCCTAGAATGCGTAAATCAGCGAGATACGCCTATTCACGAACGTACTCTTGCCCGTCGCAGTAAAGATACGCCGTTTACGTAAGGCATTTTCAGGCTTAAAGATATTCCACCAAAAAGATGGCACAGCCAATGTTAAGTATGGACGTCGGAACCGCGTCGAATTATAAAATTTTTACGTCGTTTGCGTAAGTCGTCTGTGAATGGGGCTGGGCGTAATTTACGTTCACGTCGAAACCAATAAGTCTTCGCGGCGTAATTTGGAGCATGCGCACTGGGATACGTCCATGGACGGCACATGCTCCTTTCGTTCAAAATGTCATTTACGTGGGGTCATGCTTTATTTACATAAAACACGCCCACCTCTTCACAATTTGAATTAGGCGGGCTTACGCCGGCCCATTTACGCTACGCCGCCATAACTTAGGACGCAAGTGCTTTGTGAATACAGCACTTGCCTCTGACTTACGGCGGCGTAGCGTATATGAGATATGCTACGCCTGCCTAACGTTAGGCACGTGTACCTGAATCTAGCTACAAGATGTTAGATTTGAGTCACGGTCTCATTGTGCATAATGTTTTGAATGTTTTTTTTCTTTTATATCCAACTCTGAACATTGCACATCTAATAATCTCCATAATTTTCTGTTGTGAATAGAAACTGTGTCCTGACATTTGTTATGTGTTAACACAGTTTACATGCAGTAAGCGCTTGATGTGTGGGCAGGTTTTTATTCCTTGCTGAAAGCCAGTTTTTGCATTTTAAACCCTTTCACTACCAGGCCCTGCTCTCCACTTTTAAACTCTGGTGACCAGACCATTTTTTATTTTTTTTTCATTGTGTTTTCTTTTTAATTTTCCCCCTCAGAGTTTGTGAGAGACAACCAAATATTTTCAGAAAGCATAGAATGAGTAAAATAAAGAGAAAGGGGCTACTTTTTCGAAATTTGCACAAATGTTTATCAAAGCAGTATTTTTACTAAAATACAGTAAAATCATTATTAGCGGATACAAACACAGCAAAACTTACAAAATTCCAGCTAAATTCCTACTAAATATAAAAGTTAAAACTATATTAGGTTAGTAAATAACAAATATTTGCTAATTTTTACGTTTTATAGCATTTAGTGAAATGGTGAAAATTGAAGCTATACAAAACTGTAAATGAGCAATTTACTCAAAAAATCGGAAGGTTATCAATTTTCACTTACAGCTTTCAGAGTTTGTAAAAGACCCCCCCCCCCAAACAATACGTTTTCTGAAAGCAAATGATTCGTAGAACAAACAAGGTGCTACTGAGTTTAGGGACGAGCACCCACACCCACACGAGGCATGGTGGGTTAGGGCCAGGACACCCTTTAGTAGTTGCAATGTCAATTTAGCAGACTCCAAAACTTCTATAGGCAGACACCCATTCAGGGAAAGGCATCCCGCAGGACACCACATCTGCACGAGTATGGCAACAGTCTTATAACAGTTTCTGACACAAGTTGTAACAAACTCCTTTACTTCCTCTCTTGTAGAGCTTCACTCAACTGAGTTCCTAGTCTCTCTCACTAGACTTGCTGATCCACTGCCACTGGATCCCCTGAGCTCTTCCAATCTTCACACACACAGTATCTTCCTCAAGCATCAACCCCGCGTACCTTCTGGGTCCCTAGCTTGGCACTCAAGATACTTCTCAAGCGTCAACCCAGTGGCCTGCTCAGTCCCTGGCTTGACACACAAGACTGCTCTGCAAGTGTCACCTTCCCTGGCTGGGTCCCTGGCTTGACACCTGCTGAAGTTTCCCAATTCTTCACCGTCCCCGGGTTGGTAAGAATACTGCTCTGGTACGTGCTTCAGTTACTCACGGTGGTCATTGGTAACAAGATGGATGGTCCCTTAGTGGCGACAGCTTCCCCTCTACCTCTGACCATGACCGTATCCCTGGCCAGCAGAACCGTCACTTTTGGTTGGACTGCAAGCCACAATCCCAACCCTAAACTGCTCTCTTGCTTCTGTATAGAGTCTTAGACAGCCTAGCGGCCAAATGTCCCTGGGATAGGTCTCAGGCTCTGGCTTAGCAGCCTGGGGCAGTACAACACACGTCCACCCAGATAGCCATCCAGGTGGCACAGAACCCCGATCACCTGACTCCACCCAAATAAATAGGTTCTCCCAGCAGGCCAAGGTATTTCAGAAAATCCCTGCCCATTGGCTAAGATACCCCATATACTCCTAATCTGTCCTTGCAATGCCCTTTTCTTATCCAATGTCGCCAGGTACCCAGCCACCTAGTGACAGAAGAGAGAAGTGCAGCAATTTCAGAATTAGGGCAAAGTCAGTTGACCCCCTAACAATTGGCCAAGGCATCTATCACTTGGCAAATAAATTTAAGAGCAACCCTGCCTAAACATCAGGGTGCTACATATTTTATGCTATGTCCTTGCATTAAAAAAATATGCAATATTCTGCATTGTTGTGGTATCCCCCCCCCCCCCCCAAAGTCGCACTTCATAGGGTTTTACTCGAGCATTTCTTGTCCAAGGGACAAGACCCTTGTGCCTGCTTGGAGGCTAGACTATCCCCTTTAAAATAATCACTTTGTGTTGCTTTGCAGCCTGCAATAAAGACCGACACATAACATTATGACATCCAAGTGAAAGATATAACACCAACATGTCAGACAAAAAATCAAAAACAGAATCACTGAGTTGGAAAAAGGATCACCCCCTTGTGTCAGTATTTTGTTGAACCACCTTTTGCTTTAATTAGTCTTTAGTCTGTTGGGATATGTCTTTACTAACTTTGCACATCTAGACTGCAATATTGGCCCACTCTTCTTTGCAGAACTGCTTAAGGTTTCTTTCACACGTCCGCTCCGTTCGTCTGTCCATTACAAGTCCGTTTACGGACTTGTAATGGTTCCCTATGGGATCGCGTCCGTTAGCGGATGGAGCATCCGCTAACGTCCGCGACCATCCGCGTCCGTCGGGATTCGCTTTTGCGGACGGAAGAAAACCCTATTTTTCTTCCGTCCGGCGGAACGGATCGGATGCAGACGGACAGACGGTCCGTCTGCATCCGTTTTCCTATAGGGGAGATCTCAGGGTGGTCTCTGCACTGTGTGCGGGGACCGCCCTATCCGCCGACTGCTCAGCGGGGATTACGGATGATCCCCGCTGAGCCTTTGCGGACACACGGAGCGGACACAAAAACGGTCCGCTCCGTGTGAAAGTACCCTAAGTTGAGTTAAATTTTATCGTGACCATTTGTGGACTGCAGAAATTCAAGTCATTCCTCAGATTTTCAATGGGGTTTAAGTATGGCCTCTGACTAAGCCATGCAAGAACACTCGCCTTTTTCACCTTCAACCACTGTGTGGTCATTTTTGCTTTGTGCTTTGGGTCATTGTCATGTTGGAAGGTAAACCTTCTTCTCATTAACAACATTTTGGCAGAGGGCAGCATATTTTCCTCAATAATTTGACAGTCTTTTGACAGACATCTATGCACAGGTCTGTTTTACTTGCTGGTACCATTTATTTTATTTTTTTGCTGAACCAACAGAACACATCAAAGTAAAATCTGACTTGCTTATGGCCTTTACACTTTCATTCCAATTCTAAATTAAACCTATGAATGGCCTTCATTTAAAACATATGCCGCAGAGACAAAATGAGAGTTTTATTGAGCCCTTTTTTAAATTTGTGTGAATGCATTGACACATTGGATTTCAACAGTGATGTTTTTTCTTTAACAAGCAGAACAATTATATTGGGATGGACAAGTCCTGTGCTTAAATGGGGTTGTAAAAGTTGATTTTTTATTTTCTACATAGGTTCCTTTAAGCTAGTGCATTGTTGGTTCACTTACCTTTTCCTTCCATTTCCCTTCTAAATGTTTTTTTTTTCTTTGTCTGAGTTTCTCACTTCCTGTTTCTCCTCAGTAAGCTTGCCCCCATCATCCAAGTCGTTCTGGCTGGGGGGTTAGTCAGCCAGAACAGCTTACTGAGGAAGAACAGGAAGTGAGAAATTCAGACAAAGAAAACAAAGAAAAAGAACATTTAGAAGGGAAATTGAAGGAAAAGGTAAGTGAACCAACAATGCACCAACAATGCACTAGCTTAACCACTTGCCGCCAGCCAATGACATATTGACGTTGGCAAAGTGGTTGTAGAATCCTGAGTGGACGTCATATGACGTCCTCAGGATTTTGAGCCACTGCGCGCCCCCGGGGGCGCGCAACGCGGCGATCGTTGTTGCAGGGTGTCAGTCTGACACCCCGCAACACCGATCAAGGTAAAGAGTCTCTCACAGAGATGCCAATCAGTGCCGCAATGAATGCCAATCAGTGCCCACGATGGGCATCACTGATTGGCAGGCATTGTTTGGCACTGATTGGCATCCATTAGTACAACACATACGATAGTGCCCATCTATGCTCATCTGTGCCACCTATCAGTGCCCATCCATGCTGCCTATCAGTGCCCATCCATGCCGCCTATCAGTGCCCATCCATGCCGCCTATCAGTGCCCATCCGTGCCGCCTATCAGTGCCCATCCGTGCCGCCTATCAGTGCCCATCCGTGCCGCCTATCCGTGCCCATCCATGCCGCCTATCCGTGCCCATCCGTGCCTCCTATCTGTGCCACCTATCTGTGCCTATCCGTGCCGTCTATCAGTGCCCATCCGTGCCGCCCATCAGTGACGCATATTAGTGCCCATCAATGCCACCACCGTCAGTGCAGTGCCTATCAGTGAAGGAGAAAACGTACTTATTTACAATGTTTTATAATAGAAACAAAAAAAAATTCGGTAATTTTTTTAAAAAAAAATCAGAAAATAAATATCCCAAAGGTGATCAAATACCACCAAAAGAAAGCTCTATTTGTGGGTACAAAAATTGAGTTTGGGTACAGTGTAGCATGACCGCGCAATTGTCATTCAAAGTGCAACAGTGCTGAAAGCTAAAAATTGGTCTGGACGGGAAGGTGTATAAGTGGCCGGTATGGAAGTGGTTAAAGGAACCTATTTAGAAAAAAAAAAACCTTTACAACCCCTTTAAATAATGACATCATTAAATGACATTTACTATTCTTATGACTTAGGAAGTGGCAGACGTCCAACTTCGAAATACACCAAAGTGGGAGAGCGTTTGCGACATGTCATCCCGGGTCACATGCAGTGTTCCATGACGTGTGGTGGTCGTGCTTGTAAATATGAAAACCCCACCCGATGGAGCGATGAGGAACAAGCTATAAAGGGGCTTTACTCCTCCTGGTAAGTTCATCATTGACTAATGCCGATATTCAATGCTGGGTGTATTGTATTAGGATCTAACGTGATTGTATCTGCTCAGGAAGCGAGAGTACTGTTGACCGGAGCAGGGTGCGGGGGGGGGGGGGTGGGGGGGTTGTGTTGGACTGCCGGAGACCTGGGCCACTTCTTGTGTGTGAGAGCAGCAGTCTG
The DNA here is from genome assembly GCF_905171775.1 of Rana temporaria. Lineage (NCBI taxonomy): Eukaryota > Metazoa > Chordata > Amphibia > Anura > Ranidae > Rana > Rana temporaria. Next base: position 46,135,925 of record NC_053495.1, read on the forward strand.
ACTCTCCAATGTGCTGCCCCCACAAAGTATTTAAACCCATGCAGTAGCACTTAGCAACTAAAGAACCACTAAAACAGCAACATATTTATTATGTATATGCAGCCCTAATACATTACAGTAATAGATGTAGAGGGTTTGTTTGGGCTTTAAAGTAGTAGTAAATGCTAGACAGCTATCTTTATTTGCCCCCCCCCCCCTCCCAAACATTTACTTATGGTCCCTTGTCACCACTGCTGGCTCTGGGACCATCTGCAGCATTCCCAGAACTCCAGGTCATAGGAGAGAGACTCGGAAAGTGACAGGCTGCTGCTGCTGTCATTCAAATCGCTGGGAGGAGGGAGCAGGGGCATGGATTACCAGATGCTGTGTTTTTCAGTGGACGCACGTAGCCCCAGTTGGGGACATGCACACACGCTAGCTAAAGGAGACACTTACAAATAGGAAGGTGGTGGGTGTAGTTTGGGGACTGTCCTAACCACAAAGAAGGGACATTTTTTAGAAAGAAGACTAAACATAACATGTAAAAAAAAAAATGGTTTTACTATAAAGAGAGTGACATACAGGATCTCACAAAAGTGAGTACACCCCTCACATTTTTGTAAATATGTTATATCTTTTCATGTGACAACAATGAAGAAATTACACTTTTCTACAATGTAAAGTAGTGAGTGTACAGCTTGTATAACAGTGTACATTTACTGTCCCCTCAAAATAACTCAACACACAGCCATTAATGTCTAATCCACTGGCATAAGTGATTACACCTCTAAGTGAAAATGTGAGGCCCCGTACACACGACCGAGTTTCTCGGCAGAATTCAGCCAGAAACTCGATCGGAGCTGGATTCTGCCGAGAAACTCGGTCGTGTGTACACTTTTCACCGAGGAAGCCGACGAGGAACTCGTCGGGCCAAATAGAGAACATGTTCTCTATTTCCTTGTTGTTCAATGAGGAAAGTTGGCTTGCCGAGATCCTCGGCGGCTTCAACACAGAGCTCGACGAGGAACTCGATGTGTTTGGCACGTCGAGTTCCTCGGACGTGTGTACGGGGCCTCAGAATTGATCCCAAAGTGTCAATACTTTGTGTGGCCACCATTATTTTCCAGCACTGCCATAGCCCTCTTGGGCATGGAGTTCAGCAGAGCTTCACAGGTTGCCACTGGAGTCCTCTTCCACTCCTCCATGACGACATCACAGAGCTGGTTGATGTTAGAGATTTTACGTTCCACCTTCCGTTTGCGGATGCCCCACAGATGCTCAATAGGGTTTTGGTCTGGAGACATGCTTGGTCAGTCTATCACCTTTACCCTCGGCTTCTTTAGCAAGGCAGTGGTCGTCTTGGAGGTGTGTTTGCGGTCTTTATCATGTTGGAATACTGCCCTGCGGCCCAGTCTCTGAAGGGAGGGGATCATGCTCTGCTTCAGTATGTCACATTACATGTTGGCATTCATGGTTTACTCAATGAACTGTATGTTTTGACTGTAGGCAAAACATACTTGTCTTTGTACTCCTCACCTGGTTGCCACCACACATGCTTATAAATAGATAGATATAGATATACTTTATTGTCATTGTATTCATACAACAAAATTTATCTGGGTATCTTTACAGCAGCAAACGCTTGACACCAACTGAACCAAATAGGTTTATTTTGGTCTCACCAGATCACAGGACATGGTTCAAGTAATCCATGTCCTTAGTCTGCTTGTCTTCAGCAGCCTGTTTGGGGGCTTTCTTTTGCATCATCTTTTAAAGAGGCTTCCTTCTGGACAACAGCCATGCAAAGTTGCAAACCAATTTGATGCTGTGTGCAGCGTATGGTCTGAGCACTGACCCCCCCCACCCCCCCACCCCTTCAACCTCTGAACAATACTGGCAGCACTCATACATCTATTTCCCAAAGACAACCTCTGGATATGACGCTGAGCACATGCACTCAACTTCTTTGGTCGACCATGGCAAGGCCTGTTCTGAGTGGAACCTAAAGAGGAGAAACGCCGCCGGGACACCCCAGAAAAGGTGGATCTGGGATACTCTGTGCAAAACCCCTGCACAGAGCAGGTAAGTATAACATGTTTGTTATTTAAAAATAAATAAAAAGGAACCTTTATAATCACTTTAAAGGTGAATTGCAGAGGGTTTTTATCTCTCAGGTGTGCATGTTGAACTGACACTTATCTTTAAATAGCCAGTACTTACAGTAATGTCCGAAATTGTTGGCACCCCAGAATTTTTTCCAGAAAATCAAGTATTTCTCACAGAAAAGTATTGCAGTAACACGTGTTTTACTATACACATGTTTTTTCCCTTTGTGTGTATTGGAACAAAACAAAAAAAGGGAGGAAAAAAAGAAAATTGGAGATAATGTCACATAAAACTCCACAAATGGGCTGGTCAAAATTCTTGGCACTCTTAACTTAATTTTTGGTTGCACACCCTTTGGAAAAAATAACTGAAACCAGTCGCTTCCTATAACCATCAATAAACTTCTTACACCTCTCACCCGGAATTTTGGACCACTCTTCCTTTGCAAACTGCTTCAGGTCTCTCTAATCGGAAGGGCGCCTTTTCCCAACAGCAATTTTAAGATCTCTCCACAGGTGTTCAATGGGATTTAGATCTGGACTCATTGCTGGCCACTTTAGAACTCTTCAGCGCTTTGTTGCCATCCATTTCTGGGTGCTTTTTGACCTATGTTTGGGGTCATTGTCCTGCTGGAAGAGCCAAGATCTCGGATGCAAACCCAGCTTTCTGACACTGGGCTCTACAGTGCGACCCAAAATCCTTTGGTAATCCTCAGATTTCCTGATGACTTGCACACATTCAAGGCACCCAGAGGCAGCAAAACAACCCCAAAACATCATTGAACCTCCACCATATTTCACTGTAGGTACTGTGTTCTTTTCTTTGTAGGCCTCATTCCGTTTTTGGTAAACCGTTGAATGATGTGCTTTACCAAAAAGCTCTATCTTGGTCTTATCTGTCCACAAGACGTTTTCCCAGAAGGATTTTGGCTTACTCAAGTATATTTTGGCAAACTGTAGTCTCGCTTTTTTATGTCTCTGTATCAGCAGAGGGTCTCCTGGGTCTCCTGCCATAGCGTTTCATTTCATTTAAATGTCGACGGCTAGTTGGCGCTGACACTGATGCTCCCTGAGCCTGCAGGACAGCTTGAATTTCTTTGGAACTTGTTTGGGACCGATTATTCACCATCTGGACTATGCTGCGTTGCAACCTTTCATCAATTTTTCCCTTCCGTCCACACCCAGAGAGATTAGCTACAGTGCCATGGGTTGCAAACTTCTTGATAATGTTGCGCACTGTGGACAAAGGCAAATCTAGATCTCTGGAGATGGACTTGTAACCTTGAGATTGTTGATATTTTTCCACAATTTTGGCTCTCAAGTCCTCAGACAGTTCTCTTCTCCTCTTTCAGTTGTCCATGCTTAGTGTGGTACACACAGACACACAATGCAAAGACTAAGTGAACTTCTCTCCTTTTTATCTGCTTTCAGGTGTGATTTTTATATTTCCCAGACCTGTTACTTGCCCCAGGTGAGTTTAAAGGAGCATCACATGCGTGAAACAATCTTATTTATCCACAATTTTGAAAGGGTGCTAAGAATTTTGACCAGCCCATTTTTGGAGTTTTGTGTGACAATAGCCTGGATTCACAAAGCACTTACGCCGACGTATCTCGAGATACGCAGCGTAAGTGTAAATATGCGCCGTCGTATCCATGCACCGTGCCCACAAACTGAGATACGCCTAAAAATAGGCTTCCTATGACCAACGTAACTTGCCTACGCCGGCGTATCGTGGGCGCATATTTACACTGGGAACATTTGCCGCTCCCATTGATTTTCTATGCGCATATGCAAATGAGGGAGATATACCGATTCACGAACGTACTTGCGAACGGCGAATAATATACGCGGTTTGCATAAGTCGTACGTCCGGCGTAAAGTTATTCCCCATATAGGAGGCGCAACCCATGCAAAGGTATGGACCAGGGAACACAGCCGTCGTATTTTACGTTGTTTACGTAGTACGTGAATATGACTAGGCGTAGGTTACGTTCACGTCGTAGGCAGTGATTCGATGTATCTTAGGCAGTTGTTTCGACGTGATTCTGAGCATGCGCACTGGGATACGTCCACGTGACGGCGCATGCAGCGTTCGTTTTAAGTACTTCTATGACGCTTGGCCCATCATTTGCATGGGGTCACGCCTCATTAGCATAGCTTACGCCCACTTCCACCTACGCTGGCTTACGCCGAGGAAACCCAGCGTATCTTTAACAGCGAGAGGGAGCAAGTGCTTTGTGAATCCAGTGCTTGCCTCTGTGCGCTGCGTCGGCGTAGCGTATATTAGATATGCTACGCCGGCATAAATATGTGCCGATGTATGTGAATCTGGGCAATTATGTCCAATTTGCTTTTTTTCCCTCCCTTTATTTGTTTTATCCAATACACACAAAGGGAATAAACATGTGTATAGCAAAACATGTGTTACTGCAATACTTTTTTTGTGAGAAATACTTGATTTTCTGGAAAAATTTCTGGGGTGCCAACAATTTCAGCCATGACTGTATATAAACAGCTAAAGCAAACACTTCAATACAAAGAACTGATTTGATTTTTTTTTTATTCCTTTCTGTTTCAGGATCACAGATAACATACTTGCAATGGCGAGACCCTCAACAGAAATCATTGAGAGATATAATATCATCAAGCAGTTCAAGAGGTAAGGTGAAATTCACAATGGTGATTTATGATATATGAGTGCGGTTCCTTTTTTCTTTTTCTTGTAGATGGTTGTTGTTGTAAAAGGTGGCCTTATGCATTTGAATGCTGTTCTGCTCAACCAAATTGCGTTTGAAAGCAAAAGTCTGCTTTGGAATTTGCTGCATTCATATCAGTCTCTATAACAGGGGTGGGCAAACTGTGGCCCCCCCAGCTGTTGCAGAACTACAAGTCCCATTATGCCTCTGGGGGAGTCATGTTTCTAACTGTTGTCTTGCAATGTTAAAAAGGGGATTTTGCGCAAATACTCAACACTATCAAGAAAAAAGTGACAATAATAGGTGATTATCAACCAAAAAACATGTAAATCAATTACAGTGAAATAAATATATATAAAGTGAAATAAATATATATAAACACATATATATGTGAAAAAATGCTAAGGGCCAGATCCACATACATTTCGATCGGCGCAGCGTATCAGAGATACACTAGGCCACGTACCTTACCTGGCGTATATTCGAATCCTTAGCAAGTTCGCGTCGTAAGTTATGGCGGCGTAGTGTATTTCTGGTGGCGAATTTCAAATTGGGCGGGTTGGGGGCGGGTTTCATTTAAATGAAGCGCGTCCCCGTGCCGAATGAACTGCGCATGCGTCGTCCCGAAATTTCCCGCCGTACATTGCGCTAAATGACGTCGCTAGGACGTCATTTTTTTTAACATAGACGTGAGTTACATCCATCCCTATTCACGGATGACTTACGCAAAAAAAAAATTCAAATTTCGACACGGGAACGACGGCCATACTTAACATGGCAAGTCTATCTATACGCTGCAAAATACCAGCTTTAACTATATGCCGGAAAAAGCCGACTACAGACGACGTTAGGAAATGCGACGGCCGCGCGTACGTTCATGGATCGTTGTAAATCGCTAATTTGCATACCCGACGCCGAAAACGACGCAAACTCCACCCAGCGGGCGCCGAAGTATTGCACCTACGATCCGAAGGCGCACGAAGCCGTACGCCTGTCGGATCGAACCCAGAAGCCGTTGTATCTTGGTTTGAGGATTCAAACTAAAGATACGACGCGGGTAATTTAAAAAGTAAGCCGGCGTATCCGTTCCTACGGAGTCCGCCTGCTCCTGCCAGCTCAGCGGGAGATCAGTCCGCAGATCTCCGCTGAGCCGACGGATGACAAGCTCCTCTCTGCTCACTGAGCGGGGAGGGGCTTGTCTGGCACCACTGTCTCCTATGGAGCGATCTGATGAAAACGAACAGCATGTCCGTTTTCATCAGATCTTACCCGATCCGATCCGCATGGACGGATGGGGACGTGCCCCCCATACGTCTGTTTTTAGCGAAACGGATAGGGTCGGATGTCAGCGGACATGTCTCCGCTGACATCCGACGCTCCATAGGATTGCATCCGTCGTGTGAATGAGGCCTTAAATGACAGGAACAACAAGCGGCGTTTTTATGATTGATGTAAGCGCAGGTTTTTTCTTTATTTAAACGCCCCCCTGCTTTTTACCTACTACACTATTGGAGGCTCTTTTGTTCTCTCCCCCCCCCCCCCCCCCCCGCGCGCCCCTGGAACGGGGTGTTTATTAGGGAATATCGAGGAGGTGCATGTCAGCATCATAGAGGTAAGGCTGTGGACAGCTGGAGAGGCCAGAGTATCACCAGGGAAGGTTCTTTTGTTGCAAGGAGGTGGAGGATGCAAGGAGACCTTTTGATGCTTTAAGACCCTTGTCTTTGAGGTGAGAGTTCTGGGAGCCCTTTTATGGATAAAATCACATCTCTCATTGTCATCTAGATACATCTTGCACAGTGGACACGCAGTCCTTATTTCTGTTCTCCTTTGGCAGTTTATTGCAATTTTTACCCATTGGACACTTAGCATTTTTTCACATATATATGTGTTTATATATATTTATTTCACTTTATATATATTTATTTCACTTGAATTGATTTACATGTTTTTTGGTTGATAATCACCTATTATTGTCATAGTTTTCTTCATAGTGTTGAGTATTTGCGCAAAATCCCCTTTTTAACATATTTTCACTTGTGTATTGTAAACACTACTAGGTTTTGCTGCATTCACGCCTTTGTTTGGTTTTATATATTATTAGCTCGTAGTAGCGCGAAGGACACTTTATATTATTCACTGTTGTCTTGCAATGCCTCAGGGAACATGTGGGCCACAGTTTTCCCACCCCTGTTATAGAGACTGAGATGAATGCAGCAAATTCCAAAGCAGACCTTTTCTTTCAAACGCAGTTTGGTTGAGCAGAACAGCGTTCAAATGCACAAGGCCACCTTTTACAACAACAACTATCTACAAGAAAAAGAAACAAAGGAACCGCCCTCATATCATAAATTACATATCATAAATCACCGTTGTGTTTAACAAATACATCTTCATTTAAATTATAAAATTACATTAAAATTAAAAGTCCATGTATAGATATTCTTTCAAGCATCTACTAGAGTCCCGCACTGAATAAGATAATCTTACTGTATTTTTATGATAAGGTTCGCTCTTAGGCTGGCCATAGACAGAGAGATTTCCTTTCCTGCAACCACGGGTGATATAACAGCCACTAGCAATAATTGCTTGTAAAATCCGACATGCTGGTTGTACCCAAGTTGATTGATTAATAAACTTAGATACATTCAGCCGATGAATCTTGACCAAGATTTGAACTGTCTATGACAGGCTTTAATCAGTCCTGTTCTGTGTAGACTGCTGTAATTTGTATGTATAGATTATGGAAAATACTCACTGATCAGACAAGTGTAGATCTCATTCTTTGCATGTTATCTTGTTAAAGCCCTGATGAAGAGGGTCTGTTTGAACCCTGAAACGTGTTGGCTTCATACTGAATGTAACGTTCAATAAAATTAACTCTGGACTCTACATAATGTGCCTGGCACCTTCTTCACCTCCCCAGAGGTTTAAATAAGACAGGTTCCACCTGCATATGGGAAAAATTGGAAAACTGCGCTAGAAGTGCTAGAAAAAAGAAAAAACTGCTGCAAAACCAAGTCGCAGCTTGTTCAATTGGGAACTGCGATTAACATGTAAACAATTGGTACACAAAAAGCATGGGAAGAAAAATAAATCACGCTGACCCTCTAGCCATATGATATAAATAATAATGTAAATAATGTAAAAATGTAATAAAAATTAAATCACAAAAATTATAGGTATACCAAAATAAGGCTAGTAATAAACTAATAAATGACTAGTGACATAAACAATATTAAACTGATATATAGCCAGTGACTTAAATACATCAATTACCATAATGCAACGGTCTCATGACAATTAATTGAATAATGTGTATACTAGTGACCAATATTAAAAAATCCCTAAATAATATAGACCATAAGGGCCAGATTCACAGAGGAAATATGCCGGAGTATCTACTGATACTCCGGCGTATTTTCAAATTTGCCGCGTCGTATCTTTATTTGTAATTCACAAAAAAGATAAGACGGTTTTTGGCTAAGATCCGACAGGCGTACGGCTTCGTACGCCTTCGGATCCTAGGTGTAATTTTCCGGCGGCCGCTGGGTGGAGTTTGCGTCGTTTTCCAGCGTCGAGTATGCAAATTAGCTGATTACGGCGATCCACGAAGATACGCGCGTTCGTCGCAATCTCTTTCGTCGTCGCTAGTCAGTTTTTCCCGTCGCAAACTTAGGCCTGCTTTTTCATGGCTTACATTTAGAACAGCCATGTTAAAGTATGGTCGTCGTTCCCGCGTCGAATTTCAATTTTTATTTTTTTTGCGTAAGACGTCCGGGAATACGAAACGACGTAGCACACGTCGCCGTTCAAAAAATACGTCGGGGCGCCGTAATTTCACGCAAAGCACGTCGGGAAATTTCCTAACGAAGCAAGCGCAGAACGTTCTGGGCGGGAACGCGCCTAATTTAAATGGTACACGCCCCATTTGAATTAGGCGGGCTTGCGCCGGACAGCTTTACGTTACACCGCCGTAAGTTTACACGCAAGTGCTTGGTGAATCAGGCACTTGCGCTGAAAACTTGCGGCGGTGTAACGTAAAGACGATACGTTACGCCGCCGCAAAGGTATGTGAATCTGGCCCTATATTATTTAGGGATTTTTCGATTTATATTATTGGTCACTAGTATACACATTATTCAATTAATTGTCATGAGACCGTTGCATTATGGTTATTGATGTATTTATGTCACTGGCTATATATCAGTTTAATATTGTTTATGTCAATAGTCATTTATTAGTTTATTACTAGCCTTATTTTGATATACCTATAATTTTTGTGATTTAATTTTCTCACATTATAATTTATATCATATGGTTAGGGGGTCAGCGTGATTTATTTTCCACCTGCATATGCCCTAAAAAGGATGTTATTGCCACCAAATCTGAAACTTTTATGGTTTCAAAATGGTGGAAAATATGGGGGTGTACTTATTTTTTCCACGTGACAATTTTGCATTTTTGTTCATTTAGATTATGAGAATTAATTCATCATGTAAGAACAATGGGGTTGAATTTATAAAATTGGAGAGTGCAAAATCTGGTGCAGCTCTGCACGGTAGCCAATCAGCTTCTACCTTTGGCTTGTTCATTTAAGCTTTAACAATAAAACCTGGAAGCTGATTGTTTCTATGTAGAGCTGCAACAGATTTTGCAATCTCCAATTTTCGTTAATCAACCCCAATGTGTAATTTTCCTAAGTACGTCACCTTTATCTGTAGACACTGCTTGAATGAAGGTCTAATGTTTGACTATTCAAATATGTTGAATACGTCAGCAATTTCTATGGGGTCTACTTACTTTTTCACATGAATGTATATAAAATAAAGCTTTTCCCCATTGTATAAATATATATATATGTATTATATATACAGTACAGACCAAAAGTTTGGACACACCTTCTCATTCAAAGAGTTTTCTTTATTTTCATGACTATGAAAATTGTAGATTCACACTGAAGGCATCAAAACTATGAATGAACACATGTGGAATTATACATAACAAAAGAGTGTGAAACAACTGAAAATATATTTCATATTCTAGGTTCTTCAAAGTAGCCACCTTTTGCAGCAGACACATCTCTAGAACTCTTAAGAGGAGACTGTGTGAATCAGGCCTTCATGGTAGAATATCTGCTAGGAAACCACTGCTAAAGAAAGGCAACAAGCAGAAGAGACTTGTTTGGGCTAAAGAACACAAGGAATGGACATTAGACCAGTGGAAATCTGTGCTTTGGTCTGATGAGTCCAAACTTGAGATCTTTGGTTCCAACCCCCGTGTCTTTGTGCGACGCAGAAAAGGTGAACGGATGGACTCTACATACCTGGTTCCCACCGTGAAGCATGGAGGAGGAGGTGTGATGGTGTGGGGGTGCTTTGCTGGTGACACTGTTGGGGATTTATTCAAAATTGAAGGCATACTGAACCAGCATGGCTACCACAGCATCTTGCAGCGGCATGCTATTCCATCCGGTTTGCGTTTAGTTGAACCATCATTTATTTTTCAACAGGACAATGACCCCAAACACACCTCCAGACTGTGTAAGGGCTATTTGACCAAGAAGGAGAGTGATGGGGTGCTGCGCCAGGTGACTACCTCTTGAAGCTCATCAAGAGAATGCCAAGAGTGTGCCAAGCAGTAATCAAAGCAAAAGGTGGCTACTTTGAAGAACCTAGAATATGAAATATATTTTCAGTTGTTTCACACTTTTTTGTTATGTATAATTCCACATGTGTTACATTCATAGTTTTGATGCCTTCAGTGTGAATCTACAATTTTCATAGTCATGAAAATAAAGAAAACTCTATGAATGAGAAGGTGTGTCCAAACTTTTGGTCTGTACTGTGTATATATATATATATACATATACATGGGGAAAGTAATTATTTGATCCCCTGCAGATTTTGTAAGTTTGCCCAAGAAATTAAGGATCTATAATTTTTATCATAGGTTTATTTTTTAAATGATAGAGACAGAATATCGGCCAAAAATCCAGAAGAAACACATGATGAAAATGTTATAAATTGAGTTGCAGTTCAGTGAGTAAATTGGGTAAATGATTCCCAACCAAGTAAAACATGACTTAGTACTTGGTGGAGAAACCCTTGTTGGCAAGCATAGAGGTAAGACGTTTCCTGTAGTTGGTTACCAGGTTTGCACACATCTCAGGAGGGATTTTGGTCCACTCTTTTTTACAGATCTTCACTAAATCCTTAAGGTTTCTTGGCTATCGCTTGGCAACTCGAAGTTTGAGCTCCCTCCATACAATTTCTATAGGATCAAGGTCTGAAGACTGGCTAGGCCACTCCATGACCTTAATGTGTTTCTTCCTAAACCACTCCTTTATTGCCTTGGCAAAATGTTTTGGGTCATTGTCATGCTGGAAGATCCATCCACAACCCGTCTTCAGAAGAAGATTCTCATCCAAAATTTGACAATACATGGCCCGTCCATTGGCCCCTCAATGTGGCAAAGTCTGTTTGTACCTTTAGCAGAGAAACAGCCCCAAAGCATAATGTTTTCACCTCCGTGCTTGACTGTAGGGATGGTGTTCTTAGGGTCATAGTCAGCATTTTTTTCCTTCCAAACACAGAGTCGAGTTATGCCAAAGAGCTCAATTTTGGTCTCATCTGACCACAGTACTTTCTCCTAATCCTTCTCTGAATCATTTAGATATTCATTGGCAAACTTCAGACAGGTCTGTATATGTGCCTTTTTGAGGAGGGGAATTTGCAGGCGCTGCAGGATTTCATGGCGGCGTATTGTGTTACCAATGGTTTGTTTTTTGACTGTGGAGCCAACTGCCTTGAGATCATTCACAAGCTCCTCCCTGAGTTCTGAGCTGATCCCTCGCTTTTGTCATTATCATCCTTACCCCATGAGGTGAAATCGGACCAAGGGAGATGGATGGTTATTTTGTATTTCTTCTATTTGCGAATAATATCAAACAGTTGTCACCTTCTCACCAAGCTTCTTGCGGATGGTCTTGTAGCCCATTCCAGCCTGTGCAGGTCTACAATCTTTTCCCTGACGTCCTTTGACAGCTCTTTGGTCTTGCCCATGATGGTGAGGTTTGAATTGAAGAAAGAGATTATGTGGACAGGTGTCTTTTATACACATAACGGGTCGTTGTTAAAGGGGTTGAAAGGTTTGTTTTTTATTTTCTAAATAGTTTCCTTTAAGCTAGTGCATTGTTGGTTTACTTACCTTTTCCTCCGATTTCCCTCCTAAATTTTTGTTTTCTTTGTCTGAATTTCTCACTTCCTCTTCCTCCTCAGTAAGCTGTTCTGGCTAACTAACCACCAGCCACAGCGGCTCGGGTGACGGGGGGCAAGCTTACTGAGGAGAAACAGGAAGTGAGAAATTCAGACAAAGAAAAAAAACATTTAGAAGGGAAATCGAAGGAAAAGGTAAGTGAACCAACAATGCACTAGCTTAAAGGAACCTATTTAGAAAATAAGAAACAAACCTTTACAACCCCTTTAATTGTAATCTACGATCCACTTAATTGTCGTAGTTGTCGTAATCCACATAAACCAGTGTAGCCAGTCAGTGGGAGACAGAATTATTGTTGGTTGGTAGGAGATCAAATACTTATTTTACTCACTGAACTGCAACTCAATTTATAACATTTGTTTCATGTGTTTCTTCTGGATGTTTGGTTGATATTCTTTCTCTATCATTTAAAATACATCTATGATAAAAAAAATTATAGACCTTTAATTTTTTTTATAAGTGGTGTAAGGGGTTAGCTCGGTAGCGGGGGGGGGGGGGGTGACCCGTTGGATGGGTTCACCACACACTGAATTTATACAGACTGGCAGTCGAAGACGGTTGAAAACAACGTTTTTGGTTTATTTTTCCATCTTGCTGGAAAACAATTGCAAGCATCCAAACAGCATAAACAAAATCAAACATAAAATAAACCCTAGCCACTCTGGGCGTCTACCTTCCACACAGGAACCTATCTATGAAGTCTGACTCAGCCTAGTGCTGGGCAGACAGTGCTGGTCGTACAGCACAAAACAATACTCTTTTGATTTTTATCACACAGAAAAATCACTCCTCTCCTCACCTCCTCAGAAGACTTTCAGTACGCTGCTCTCCTACTCACAAAGCCTTAGGAATGATGCAGCAATTCAGTGGTAATCCTTTGGACTACTTATAGAGGCCTTAATTGCCTCATTCTGAACAGCTGAAGTCTTCCAACGCCCTCCAACCTTTCCTGGCTATTTCTCGGAGCCGACGCCTAATAATGATTAGTGTATTGTCTAAGCAAGGCAGAAATGTATGTCCCGTTTGAGACGACACCCACAGATTTACCTGACTTCCTGTCACAGTGGGCAAACTTACAAAATCTGCAGGGATCAAATAATACTTTTCCCCACTGTATATATATAGTCACATGAAAAAGTAAGTAGACCCCATAGAAATTGCTGACGTATTCAACATATTTGTATATGTGTATGACAGAAGCTGTGAAATATACAGTATACATGTTATTTTTATTTTTGGATTTCTTTTTTTGAGCAGAGGAGAGCGGTGGATGGCTGGTTGATAAAGCTGGCGTTTTCCATGTGATTGTGCTATGGGGCGAACTTAAAAATGCATCTAATTTTCATAGCTTGATTGGTTTGACGCATATTTCATTTCATACATAACTATAATGAAAATGGGGCAGACCTGGATATTAAATATTTCTTATTTATCTCTATTTCTGAAGCTGTGGAATAAAAACAGTAATTAACCTGCAGCGTCCTGGGGAGCACGCAAGCTGCGGGAATTCTTTAGAGCAAGAAAGTGGGTTCACGTATCTTCCAGAGGCCTTTATGGAAGCTGAAAGTAAGTTCGATCCTGCTGTTTGTTCTCATTAATTATAAAACAGCATCAATTTGTGCTGCTGGGCACTGGGCTGAGGGGCTGTTGTGTAAGTTCCAACAGTCGGTAACAAAAGTCATTAATATGTAATTGGAAAGTACACTCTCTCACTGTGGTGTCACAGATGTTGGAAAAACATGTGACTTGGTTAAACAGTGCCAATCTTGCTGTTATATTGACAATGCACAAGCAGTATTCTTACTTTGCCTAATTAAATTTTTCGAACTGCATGGAATCATAGCGTGCATTCAAGATTTGCTGGCTGAATCATAGCGTGCATTCAAGATTTGCTGGCTGTATCAGTTTTCTTTTTTCAGGCTTTTTTTACTTTTTCTTTCTGTCCTAGAGTGATAACATTTATTCACTCTACTGTATCTATGAGGGGCAGGACCACAGAACATCTCACCCTCACCTCTTTATAGCATAAGGAAGGTGTTCTCTAGTCCACAGAGATAACTGGGAACAGAGGGGGTAATCCACAAAAGGGATACGCCGGCGTATCTACTGATACGCCGTCGTATCCCTGTTTCTATCTATGGAACTGATCCACAGAATCAGTTTACCATAGATAGGCAGAAGATCCGACATGTGTAATTGAATTACACTGTCGGATCTTAAGGATGCAATTCTAGGCCGGCCGCTAGGTGGCGAGGCCATTGCGGCCGGCCTAGAATATGCAAATGAACACTTACGGCGATCCACAAACGTTCCGACGGGCCCGTTGCGCTAAATCTACGTAGTTTACGCCGAGTTACGCAGTGTAAAAATAGGGCTAAGTCCTATTTGACTAAGCCCTATTAAGTATGGCCGTCGTTCCCGCGTCGAAATTTTAAACTCTACGTCGTTTGCGTAAGACGTCCGTGAATGGCAATGGACGCCATTTACGTTAACGTCTAAGCAAATGACGTCGGAGCGACGTCTGTTAGCGCAATGCACGTCGGGTAAGTTACCCGACGGAGCATACGCAGTACGTCTGGCGCGGGAGCGCGCCTAATTTAAATGGGACTCGCCCCATTAGATTCGGCACGCCTTGCGCCGGACACATTTAAGTTACACCGCCGCAAATTTCAAGGTAAGTGCTTTGTGGATCGGGCACTTAGGTAGAAATTTTGCGGCGGTGTAACTTAAATCGGAACATTTAAGTTACGCAGGATATTTGTGGATCTGGCCCAGAGTGCACAGGATGTTATCGGCTCACAAGATTTTTGGCAGGATTAACAAGTAATTATTTGCACTTAGAGAACAGATATAACAATTCTTCTTTTTGTGCTTTTGAGCCAGCCGGTTGAGCCTTAGGCTTGGCCATACATGGATCGAAATTTGGCCAGTTCAGCAGGGTCCAGTTGAATTATGATCTATGTTTGACCATTGTTGTTGAACAGAAGTCAATCTACCAATCATCTTCTGTTTAACTGCCCTATCTGTATTTTCCCACTTGATTAGCACCACAGCCAATAGGCTGCAGCCCTGATCTGTGTATTCTGACTGCGGGAGTAGTCTCCTCACAGCAGGAAGGATTCCCCTATCCATGTTGAATGTGTGGATGTGGGGATTGAGTCAGCTTTCCATATTTTTAAAGACTTTCATTTTTCTTTGTTGACGTAAGAT
Organism: Rana temporaria; assembly: GCF_905171775.1. Classification (NCBI taxonomy): domain Eukaryota; kingdom Metazoa; phylum Chordata; class Amphibia; order Anura; family Ranidae; genus Rana; species Rana temporaria. The sequence goes on from NC_053495.1 coordinate 46,151,193, forward strand.
GCCTTTTGTTAAAAAAAAAAAAAAAACAGCAGTAACTCATGCCTCATCAGACCAAACTCCCAGTCAGACAAATTGTACCACACAGCAAGCAGCTCTGCTGTGTGTCTCTTTGCATAACCCATAGTTCTCTGAGAATCCTTTTTCATGTCTAAAGTTTTATATACACCAGGGATAAGGCAACTTTGGCTTACCAGCTGTGGGGAAACTACAAAGCCCATGATGGCTTTACCTCAGGGAGTCATACCTATGAGAGTTAGGCCCCTTTCACACTGGGGTGGGAGGTGTGGTGGCGGTAAAGCGCAGCTATTTTTAGCTGTGTTTTACTGTCAGGCCTCGTACACACGGACGGACTGTCAGATGAAAACTGTCCGCCGGACCGTTTTCATCGGACATGTCCGCTGCAGGATTTTGGTCTGATGATTGTACACACCATCAAACCAAAATCCCTGCGGACAGGATACGCGGTGACGTGGCCGCGCCGTCGCCGCGACGATGACGTGGCGACGTGCGCGACCCTGGAAGGTCAATGCTTCCACGCATGCGTCGAATCACTTCGACACATGCAAGGGCTTTCGGCCGAGCGGACATGTACGGTAAGTCGTACAGACGACCGAACATGTCCGACGGACAGGCGGACCAGTTTCAGCAGACATGTTCGGTCGTGTGTACGAGGCCTCGGAATTGTGGGGATATTCAGCCGCTAGCAGTGCGGTTTTACCTCCCGCTAGTGGCTGAAAAAGGATTAATACTACCGGCAATGTGCCTCTGCAGAGGCGCATTGCCAGCGGTATAGCCGCAGTTTCCAGTTGGTTTCAATGGGAAGAAGCGGTGGAGGAGCGGTAAACACACCGCTCCTTCACTGCTCCAAAGATGTGGCTAGCAGGACTTTTGGAGCGGTCCTGCTAGCGCACCGCTCCAGTGTGAAAGCCCTCGGGCTTTCAGACTGGAGAAACAGGAGCCGCTGTTTCAGGTCGGTTTGCAGGCGCTATTTTTAACGTAATAGCGCTTGCAAACCACCCAAGTGTGAAATGGGCCTAAGAATTCTCACAGGACTGTAGGGTCGAAGTTGCTTTCCTTGATATACAGTACACTAAATGGCGAATAGTTTGGGAATGTCTGCCCATGACACCTACCATATTGCCAAAGTTATATAAATACTTCCACAAATTATCGAGTTCAGTTGGTTTCACTGAAGGCTACTCTTTGATGCTACAGCGTACAGTACGAGGGCATTTTAGGAATTTGTGTGTTTACAACCTCGTGGCAACAGTTTGGATAGGACCCTCTCCTGTTCTAGCATGACTGTGCCCCTGTGCACAAAGCCAGGTTAATAAAGACATGGTTTGGTGTTGATAAACTTGGTTGACCTACACAATGCCTTGATCTCAACACTAATGAACACCTCTTTGGGACAAATTGGAATGCCAGTTGTGAATAAGGTCTTCTCTTTCAACATCAGCACCTGATCTCATAAATGCTTTTTTTTACTAAATGGGCACAAATTCGCAATCCAAAATGTTGTGTAAAGCCTTCCCAGAAGAGTGGAGGCAGTTATAGCCGCAAATGGGGATGTGAGAACTCCATATTAATGGATATGGTTTTAGAATGGGATGTCCTCATATGGTATTATGGTATGTTGTCCACATAGTCATAGTAGGGAGTAAGCTGCATGTTGCGTTTAGGGAGTTTGGAAGCAGAGAGCATGGGAAGGTATTGCACATTTAGATCAATGTTTGCAATATACAGAATTACTTATCCAAAAGATGTACAGAGTCTTGGAGAAGTATTCATACCACTTGAAATTTTCCACATTTTGCCATGTCACAACCAACAATGTAAATATATTTTATTGGGATTTTATGTCCTAGACCAATGTAAAGTGGAAGGAAAATTATAAATGGTTTTCAATTTTTTTTCAATATCTGAAAAGTGTGACATGCATTTGTATTCAGCCCCCTAAGTCAATACTTTGTAGAACCACCTTTCTCTGCAATTACAGCTGCAAGTCTTTTTGGGGATGTCTCTACCAGCTTTGCACATCTAGAGAGTGACATTTTTGCCCATTCTTCTTTGCAAAATAGCCCAAGCTCTGTCAGATTGGATGGAGAGAGTCTCTGAACAGCAATTTTCTAATCTTGACACAAATTCTCAATTAGATTTAGGTCTGGACTTTGACTGGGCCATTCTAACACATGAATATGCTTTGATCTAAACCATTTCATTGTAGCTCTGGGTTTATGTTTAGGGTCGTTGTCCTGCAGACTCTAACGGGTTTTCTTCTAAAATTCTTCTAAATTCTATATTGGCCTGTATTTGGCTCCTTTCAAATACAGGCCAGACCAATGACCAGCTTCCCTGTCCCTGCTGAAGAAAAGCATCCTCATAGCATGATGCTGCCACCGTCATGTTTCACAGTGGGGATGGTGTGGTCAGGGTGATATGCAGTGTTAGTTTTCTGCCACACAGTGTTTTGCCTTTAGGCCAAAAAGTTTGATTTTGGTCTCATCTGACCAGGGCACCTTCTTCCACATGTTTGCTGTGTCCCCCACATGGCTTCTGGCAAATGTAAATTCTTATGGGTTTTCTTTCAACAATGGCTTTTTTCTTGCCTCTCTTCGATAAATGCCAGATTTGTGGAGTACACGACTAATAGTTGTCCTGTGGACAGATTCTCCCACCTGAGCTGTGGATCTCTGCAGCTCCTCCAGAGTTACCATGGGCCTTTTGGCTGCTTCTCTGATTAATGCTCTACTTGCCTGGTCTGTCTGTTTAGGTGGACGGCCATGTCTTGGTAGGTTTGCAGTTGCGCCATACTCTTTCTATTTTCGGGTGATGGATTGAACAGTGCTCCGTGAGATGTTCACACCTTGGGATATTATTTTATAACCTAACCCTGCTTTAATGTTCTCTAAAACTTTATCCCTGATCTGTCTGGTGTGTTCCTTGGCCTTCATGATGCTGTTTGTTCACTAAGGTTCTCCAACAAACCTCTGTGGCCTTTATAAAATAGCTGCATTTATACTGAGATTCAATTACACACAGATGGACTCTTAGGGCCAGATTCACAAAAGGGATACGACGGCGTATCTCCTGATACTCCGTCGTATCTCTGTTTCTATCTATGCGACTGATTCATAGAATCAGTTACGCATAGCTAGCCCTAAGATCCGACTGGTGTAATTGAATTACACTGTCGGATCCTAGGATGCAATACTTCGGCCGCCGCTGGGGGGAGTTCGCGTCGTAAACCAGCGTCGGTTATGCAAATTAGGAGTTATGGCGGATCTACGACGGATTTTCACGTTCGCTACGTCGCCGCTAGTCTAGTTTCTCGTCGCAAAGTTAGTCGTCGTTTTAGGTGCCCTAACTTTAGTCAGCAAACGTATTGCTGTCTAAAGTATGGACGTCGTTCCCGCGTCGAAATTTAAAAATGAACGTCGTTTGCGTAAGCCGTCCGGGAATACGGAATTACGCTACGCGCGTCGCCGTTCGAAAAAATGACGTCACGGCGCGCAAAGCACGACGGGAATTGCGCAACTGAGCATGCGCAGTAGGTCGGAGGCCGCCGGCATAGCTTTCATCGCAAGTGCTCTGTGAATCAGGCACTTGCGATGAAAACTTGCGGCGGTGTAACGTATCTACGATACGTATCTATGTAACGTATCTACGATACGTTACGCCGCCGCGATTCTACGTGAATCTGGCCCTTATTTCCTAATTAGGTGACTTCTGAAGGCAATTGATTGCACTCGATTTATGTTAGGGGTATCAGAGTAAAGGGGGGCTGAATACAAATGCACGCCACACTTTTCTCATATTTATTTGTAAAAAAAAAAATTTAAATCATTTTTGAAAAATCTTTAGAAATATTCCTTTATTTGCAAAGAATTAATAAACAAGCTCTTCCGAAAAGTAAATTGTATGAAATTCTGAAACAAAATGGTAAGGTTGTTATATGATATTTCCTTTATTTTGATTTCTCTGACAAGTGAACCTTTTTCTAACCTTGTGTGCTGTCACCTAATGTTGATGATGAATCGTTTCACAAGCCTTTTGTGATTCGATTTTCCACATCTGCTCCCCACTACAGAAACCCTACATAATGTTTTCTTATTAGTAATTGCTAATTAATATGACAGTGAGCTGCAAGCTAGATTAAATAGATCATGACAAATGCTCCTGTAGCAGCCTAGACACAATGAGTACTGTGATTGTGACGCACCCAGTCACATTATTTCTTGGTTTAATAATAAAATGCTCATCTCTTTCAGTTTATTTTTACAATTTTGGATGGAAAGACTACGGCGTTGCTTCCCTGACCACAATTCTTGATATGGTGAAAGTTATGTCATTTGCCTTACAAGAAGGAAAAGTAGCAATTCACTGCCATGCCGGCCTAGGACGGACAGGTAAGACAAGTTTAACCACTTCAATACAGGGCTTTTTTCACCCCCTTCCTGCCCAGGCCAATTTTTTATTTTCAGCGCTGTCGCACTTTGAATGACAATTGTGCAGTAATGCAACACTGTACCCCAAAAAATGTCCCCACAAATAGAGATTCATTTTGGTGGTATTTGATCACCTCTGCGGTTCTTATTTTTTGTGCTATACACAAAAGAAGAGCGACAATTTTGAAAAAAACGATGGGCCAGATTCACAGAGATCTGCGGCGGCGTAACGTATCGTCTTTACGTTACACCGCCGCAAGTTTTCAGTGCAAGTGCCTGATTTACCACTTGCGTGTAAACTTACGGCGGTGTAACGTAAAGCCGTCCGGCGCAAGCCCGCCTAATTCAAATGGGGCGTGTACCATTTAAATTAGGCGCGCTCCCGCGCCGAACGTTCTGCGCATGCTCCGTGTAAAAATTTCCCGCCGTGCTTTGCGCGAAATTACGGCGCCCCAACGTATTTTTTGAACGGCGACGTGCGTTACGTCTCGTATTCCCGGACGTCTTACGCAAAAAAATAATAATTTGAAATTCGACGCGGGAACGACGGCCATACTTTAACATGGCTGTTCTAAATGTAAGCCATGAAAAAGCAGGCTTATGTTTGCGACGGGAAAAACCGACTAGCGACGACGTAAGAGAATGCGCCGAACGCGCGTACCTTCGTGGATCACCGTAAACAGCTAATTTGCATACCCGACGCTGAAAAACGACGCAAACTCCACCCAGCGGCCGCCGGAAAATTACACCTAAGATCCCAAGGCGTACGAAGCCGTACGCCTGTCGGATCTTAGCCAAAAGCCGTCGTATCTTTGTTTGTGAATTACAAATAAAGATACGATGCTGCAATTTTGAAAGTACGCCGGAGTATCAGCAGATACTCCGGCGTACTTTTTCTGTGAATCTCGCCCTATATTTTTTATTTTTTTGCTATAATAAATATCCCCCAAACAATTTCCTCAGTTTAGGCCGATATGTATTCTACATACTTTTGGTAAAAAAAAACGCAATAAGAGTATATTGTTTGGTTTGCGCAAAAGTTATAGCGTCTACAAAATAGGGGATAGATTTATGGCATGTTCTTTTTTTTAATGGCGGCGATCTGCGATTTTTATCGTGACTGTGTCATTGCGGCGGACACTTTTGACACATTTTTGGACCATTAACATTTATACAGCGATCAATGCTATGAAAATGCACTGTGTATATGTCAGTGGCAGGGAAGGGGTTAACACTAGGGGGCGATCGAGGGGTTAATTGTGTTACCTAGGGAGTGATTTTAACTGTAGGGGGAGGGGATTCACAAGGGGAGGAGACCGATCAGTGTTACTCTATACTGGGAACACACATCGGTCTCCTCTCACCTGACAGGACATGGATCTGTGTGTTTACACACAGATCCACGGTCCTGCTCTGTTATCCTTCAATCGCGGGTGCCCGGCGGACATCACGGCCAATGGGCACGTGCTCCCGAGCGACACGATGGGCGTGCACACATCCTCTAGATGGCCGGGAAGCCCAGGACATCATATGACGCCGCCCAGAATGGGAGATCCCTCCTGCAGACATCATATCACTATGGGTGGGTAGGGAAGTGGTTAAAGAGATATTATCTTTGAGCAGATCTACAGTCAATGGCAGTAGGTTCCTGTGCTGTAATTATATTTTGAACATATTTCATACCCTTGGCAGCACCCAAGGTACTAAAATAAAAGATTGTGAGGATGTTTGATCATGTGTGCCCCATTGTTCAATGTGTAAGGCCTGGGTAAAGCAAAACTCCACCAAAAATAAAATATTTTAGGATCTTGGGGCCAGATTCACAAAAGAGATACGATGGCGTATCTCCTGATACGCCGTCGTATCTCTGTGATCCGCCCGTCGTAACTATGCGGCTGATTCATAGAATCAGTTACGCATAGATAGCCCTGAGATCCTAAAGGTGTAATTGACTTACACCGTCGGATCTTAGGATGCAATTCTAGGCCGGCCGCTAGGTGGCGATTCCATTGCGGTCGGCGTAGAATATGCAAATGACTACTTATGCCGATTCACGAACATCCGCTTTGCCCGTCGCTCTAAATTTACGTTGTTTCTGTAGAGATGCGTTGTGTAAAACTAAGCATGCCCTCTTGGTGGTCTAACCAATGTTAAGTATGGCCGTCGTTCCCGCGTCGAATTTTTAAATTTCACATCGTTTGCGTAAGTCGTCTGTGAATGGCGCTGGACGCCATTTACATTAACGTCGAAACCAATGACGTCCTTGCGACGTCATTTAGCGCAATGCACGTCGGGTAATTTGACGGACGGAGCATGCGCAGAACGTTCGGCACGGGAACGCGCCTAATTTAAATGGTGCCCGCCCCATTTGAATTAGGCGGGCTTGCGCCGAGCGGATTTACATTTACACCGCCGCAAGTTTACAGGTAAGAGCTTTGTGAATCAGGCACTTACGCTGTAAACTTGCGGCGGTGTAACGTAAATGGGATACGTTACGCCGCCGCTGCGCAACGTAAATGTACCTGAATCTGACCCTTAGTTTTTTATTTTAGTTGCCCTATGTTATTTCTATAACTGCAAACATCTTCTATTTGCAGAGTTTAGCTCTATTTTTCCTTTGAAATCATGGTAATGATACTCATCTATCTGACAGGTGACTATAGGGAAAGGAGTTCTGTTTCCCTAGTCCCCTTCAGCCTGCCTAGTGGACAATGAAGAACAGGCTGCACGTTGATAATACAGTATTCTCCCTATGCTCTTCTTATAAGCAGGTCCACAGTGTTATGCCTAGTACGTACGATCAGAAAAATGGATGAAAAATAACGCTTTTGAAACGATTGCATGATAATCTGATCATTAGTACACAGCATTTGAGAGCTGATCACGAAGGTTCATGCAAAAATATCCAAAGGGACAAACATGAATTTTTTCTCGTACAATAACAGAACTAACGATTTTCATTTAATCAGTACAGTATTCTCCAAAAAAAATCAGAAGACTAATGCCGCGTACACACGACCATTTTTCGGGTTGTAAAAAATTACGTTTTTTTTTAATGTCATTAAAAACGATCATGTGTGGGCTCCAGAGCATTTTTCACAATGTAAAAAATGGGCATTAAAAATTTAGAACATGCTCTAATTTTTCACTACGTTTTTAACGTCGTAAAAAATGGTCGAGTGTGGGCTTTAACGACGTGAAAAAAACGTGCATGCTCAGAAGCAAGTTATGAGACGGGAGTGCTCGTTCTGGTAAAACTAGCATTCGTAATAGAGATGGCACATTCATCACGCTATTACAGACAGAAAAGCGCAAATCGTCTCTCACCAAACTTTTACTAACACAAAATCAGCAAAAGCAGCCCCAAGGGTGGCGCCATCCGAATGGAACTTCCCCTTTATAGTGCCATCGTACGTGTTGTACGTCACCGCACTTTGCTAGAGCATTTTTTTTTTCACGATCGTGTGTAGGCAAGACCGTTTTAATGATCGGGTTGAAAAAACCTTAGTTTTTTCTAGATCATTAAAAACTTCCGGCCAGATTCACAGAAGAAGTACGCCGGCGTATCTACTGATACACCGGCGTACTTTCTAATTTGCCGCGTCGTATCTTTAGTTTGAATCCTCAAACCAAGATACGACGGCTTCTGGCTTCGATCCGACAGGCGTACGGCTTCGTACGCCTTCGGATCGTAAGTGCAATACTTCGGCACCTGCTGGGTGGAGTTCGCATCGTTTTCCGCGTTGGGTATGCAAATTAGCTTTTTCTGGCGATCCACGAAGGTACGCGCGGCCGTCGCATTCTCTTACGTCGTCGCTAGTCAGCTTTTCCCGGCGTATAGTTAAAGCTGCTATTATGTGGCGTATAGATAGACTTGCCATGTTAAAGTATGGCCGTCGTTCCTGCGTCGAATTTTAAATATTTTTTTTTGTGTAAGTCGTCCGTGAATAGGAAAGGACGTAACTCACGTCGAAGTTCAAAACATGACGTCAGTGCGACGTCATTTCGCACAAAGCACGGCGGGAAATTTAAAAACGCAGCATGCGCAGTACGTTCGGCGCGGGAACGCACCTAATTTAAATGATCCACGCCACCTTCCCGGATCATTTGAATTAGGTGGGCTTGCGCCGGAGGGATTTACGCTACGCCGCCGCAACTTTACAGGCAAGTGCTTTGTGAATCAAGCACTTGCCCGTAAAACTTGCAGCAGCGTAACGTAAATGCGATACGTTACGCCGCCGCAGATCTACCTGAATCTGGCCCTTCATTTTTTACAACCCGAAAAACGGTTGTGTGTACGCGGCATAAGACCACGCATGCTGGAAAAAAAAAAAGAATACATTATATACAATACTATACATTACATCACTCCGAAGTTGTATTCTGTCGTACGAGAAGTTTCATAACTTTAGTAACCTCTTCATTTTTGATATGAGACTAGCATGCAAAAAAAAAAGCGGATGGTCATTCCTCCGATATTCTCATCGTGTGTACAAGACTTTAGTCTCACAGGACTGTGAAAAGCAATATAATCCAGATTGCGTCATAGTATTGACCTTTTGTTGTTGTGAAAAAGATTACAGGAGGTGAACATAAAGACAGAGCTAATTTATGATACATTTAGGGCAGATTCACGCATTGTATGCCGGTAGATGAGTATTTCTATAGATTTTGAAATACACCACTGCAAATATAGGGGAATACATAGCACCCCTTTAAATTACAATTGTACTAGACATGTGCAGAATCAAAACACTTGTTTTGTTTCGATACGTTATTTACATACATTTGTTTAGTTCAATTTGTTTCATTATTTTTTGGGAATTAGTTTTGTTTATTTTAATTTAAATCGATTAGAATTTTCCAAATTCAGTCAAATTGGAGTAATTTCTAGCTAAATTCTGTTATTTTATTTTCTATTTCATTCTCATCTATTCTATTCAAATTCAAATTTATTCTTTTAAAATTTTGGGAAAAGATTCTATTCCTTTTGTTTTTTTAAACTCTATTCTATTCTTTTATTTTCTATTTTATTCTAATTTGAATTAATTCTATTTGATTTTTGGAAGAAGGTTTTATTATTCTATTATTTTTTTCTATACTTACTCTTTGTTTCTATTCTATTCTTTTCAATTGTATTAAAATTTTAGAAGATGATTATATTCTTTATTTTCTATTTTATTCTATTTTTTATTGTTTTCTATTCTATTCTTTTATTTTCTATTTTATTCAATTTTTTCTTTTCTATTCTATTTTGTTCTGTTTTACTCTATCTTTTTATTTTCTATTCTATCCCTTTATTTTCTATTCTGTTCTGGTTTACTCTATTATATTCTATTTTATTTTATATTCTATTATTTTATATTTTATTTTATTCTCTTCAGAATTTCGTCTGTTATTTCGGATTTGTTTAAATTCATTACTATTGTAATTTGGAATCCGCATTTTGGAATAACTAAAAAATGTGTCCGAATTTTTATTTGGAACGAAACAAACCGTACATGTCTAAATTATACCTTTGGTACTGCCCTTTGATTATTGGGCAAGCTTGTTATTAACATGCCTTTGTTTTTGTTCTAGGGGTGCTAATTGCATGTTATTTAATATATGCCACAAGAATGACTGCAGATCAAGCTATTTTGTTTGTCCGTGCAAAGAGGCACAATGCTATTCAGACCAGAGTCCAACTCTTGTGTATCCGTGAGTTTACTCAGTTTCTGAACCCTCTGCACAATGTGTTTGCTTGCTGTGACCCAAAAGCCCACGCCGTCACCTTATCACAGTACTTGATCCGCCAGCAGCACTTACTTCACGGATACGAAGCTCGCCATCTCAAATATGTGCCAAAAATTGTCCACTTGGTTTGTAGATTATTGATAAACGTAGTGGAAAACAGGCAGGTGGTGGAGAAGGCGATCGTAGATGTTCCAGATCTTTCTGCCGAGATCGAAAAGACTGTTTCTCAGTTTTCCCCTGAGCAACTTGATAAAGTTTTAGCCAGTGAAATTGAAACAGGGGATTCGTTAGCCCATTCTGTTACAACCCCAGCTTGTTATGCAGTTCACGATTCAGTATTAACCAGTGAACAGGAGTTTGACCCCCTGTGGAAGAGGAGGAACGTAGAATGTCTTGAGCCGTTGTCCCATCTAAAGAAGCGTTTAAGTTACAGTGACTCAGATCTAAAGAAGGCCGAAATTCTCATGGAGCAAGGTGAAACCCCATGGACAGAGCCAGCAGAGATGTCTTTTTTGAACAAAATCAATGAGCATATAAGGGTAAAGCACTGTTTCGAAAATCATGGAGTCACGGACCTTATGCCTTCAGCACGGTCAAACAAAGAACCTTGTGGAAAAGCAGCTTTTTTTTTCTGGAGCCAGAGTAAAGTCGGTAGCATTGAAACTCCCAGAGATGGTTCCCCTCTATTTCACAGACTGAAGCTCCCTAAAGAGATGCAGCGAAGTCGTACTTTTTCATTAGGATATTCCTCACTAGCAGGCAGTGGCCAATCAGCTTTAGGAGACTCTGATTTTTTTATGTCAAGCATGACTCCTCGGGACACTACTGATTGTAATTGCGCTGCTGAGGACAATAGAGTACAGGAAGATAACAGCATCTCCAAACCTCAGGACACTAACTGCACTTCATCCAATGTGACTTTTTATCTAGAATGTAGCGAGGCATCAGACGTTGTCCCACAGATTGCTCAGGAGTCTGAACTAAGCCTTGATGCCAGGCGCTTGCTGGCAGCTAAAGCTCTGGCGTGTTTGGTCAATGATGGTGCTGAAGAAGTTGAAGAAAAAGTTAGCTTTTGGCAGGTAGGTATGCTTATTATTATCGCTTTTTTATCCTGATGCAACGAGTAATATTTTACCAGTTGAGCTAGAAAACACAAAACAGCTGAATACATTTTCAGATCTGGTTTCTCATAGCCAAAGTCTTATTTTAAGAAGCCACTCACAATGAAAACAGCAGTTGGTGGGTATTTTAGATTGGTAGGATGTCTCTTGCTCGTGCATTTGGGAAGAGTTGGCAGTGCTGTTTTTTGGATGGTGAGCTGTTCTTTTTTGCTTTATGTGTCTGCTATTAACTATTAGCTAATTGTCACCCCGTATAATTTAATACATAGGTGTCGAACACAAGGCCCACGGGCCGAATCCGGCCCTCCAGGCCATTTCATGTGGCCCTCGCACCTCTCCTTCAGCCTCTGGTCCTACTCCATTTTCTTACTTTCTGCTTTCAAGCAATGCATCCAGCTTCTTCTTCCCAGCAGCAGCATAAGGAAAGGGGGGTGCATTGTGATGTAAGAGACCTCCGATGGTGGGGTGGCGCTTGACATGTAAGGGGAGGGGATGCGCTGGACATCTAATCTTACAGATACAACCGGCGCTTTTGAGGTCAATCATAATGCTGATGCGCCCCACGATAAAATTGAGTTTGACACCCCTGATTTAATGCATCCAATTTGCACATGGCCACTCTAAAGAGGCTATTTTGTATAGGGTACGGTGTGATAGTGATATAGTAAGATACTGTAGAACAGTATCAGTAAATCTGTCATACCTAAAAATTTCCCATCAGATCATTGGGGTTTATTTACTAAAGCTGGAGAGTGCAAAATTAGGCTCACTTCTGCTTAGAAACCAGTCAGATTCTAACTTCAGCTTGTTCAATTAAACTTTGGTACTAAAACCTGTAAGCTGATTGGTTTCTATGCTTTAGTAAATAAACCCCTATTGTGTTGCAGTGGTAATAGGATTAAAGTAGACCGGTGCATTGACCATGCAGGACAAAGCTTCAAGTTTTGTTTTATTGCCCCTCTTCTGAACAGCACATACTAACCTTCTGTGATACGGGTGTTGCTGGCGCAAATGGAAAACCAAAATTCTTCTGCAATAGTGGGTGTGCTGCAATCAGAAAAAAAGGGGCACGACGCCCAATGGTGTCCCGTCCTAAATGAAAATGAAAGTGGTATGTGGATTGCGCTACCCTGGTGGTTAGTCCACCTACTTCTGGGCAATTTTTTGTAATTGTTAACCCCAATATATATCACCTCCGTTGACAATACACCAAATATATATAAGTGAGTATAAATGTGTACCAAGTGCTCATATACAGATATTCTTCTGAGAAAAAAATGTAAAAAAACATATATATGTGCACTGTGCACGTATTGCATGCATTCCCCTATATCAGATTCAAATAATCATTACCACAGAGACAAACAAATATTATAATGACCAGAAAGAAATTTTAAAAATATACATGTGACAAAAAATAGAGGATTTCTAAATTGGTCCTCTTTTCATTAAAAGTCCCAATGTGCTAGCCAAGTCATTAGAAAGACGATCAATGCTTCTCCCATAGGATGAGCAGTGTAGTTCCTGAACAACTGGAGTGCCATAGTTTGGAGACCCCTGAGTGTAGAGCGTTTAGTTGCTGTTATCAGAGAACAGTGTCTTTGTAGGACTGTTCTAAGACAGTACTTCCATCCAGATTATGTATGAAAATGTCTTAATGCATAATTCTATTGCCGCGTACACACGACCAATTTTCGGGTTGTAAAAAATTACGTTTTTTTTTTTAATGTCATTAAAAACGATCGTGTGTGGGCTCCAGAGCATTTTTCACAATGTAAAAAATTGCCATTAAAAATTTAGAACATGCTCTGATTTTTCACGTTGTTTTTAACGTTGTCGTTTTTAACGTTGTCGTTTTTAACGTCGTAAAAAAATGGTCGTGTGTGGGCTTTAACAACGTGAAAAAAATGCACATGCTCAGAAGCAAGTTATGAGACGGGAGCGCTCGTTCTGGTAAAAATAGCGTTCGTAATGAAGTAAGCACATTCATCACGTTGTAACAGACTGAAAAGCGTGAATCGTCTTTTACTAACACGAAAGCAGCCCTAAGGGTGGCGCCATCCGAATGGAACTTCCCCTTTATAGTGCCGTCGTACGTGTTGTACGTCACCGCGTTTTGCTAGAGCATTTTTTTTCACGATCGTGTGTAGGCAAGGCCGTTTTAACGGTCGTGTGTACGCGGCATATCTCTTTAAAACTGGTGACCCCAGTAGGTCAATCCAAAGTTATTTTCTTTTCATTTCATTTCACAAAATCTAATTAGAACTGCCAACTAACTTTACATTCCACAGCTACCCACCACCATAGAATACAGCTCTTTTGTCTACAGTTTCAATTGAGTCATCATAATATTTGCCATTTACAGTTGAATTCCGGGAAAAACAAAAAATCCCCCCTTACACTGCAAGGGCCAAATGCTTGTTCATGCCTAGGATATCAGTAACAGAGACTTGTTTTTAACTTGTTATGATGCTGCAGGCTCCCTCAGTCAGGCACAGCCTTTTCTCTAACCACAACAGTTGTAGATAATAGCCCTGCATTGTAGCCCCACAGCAGGGCCCCCACCGCAGACCTGACAAGAGGCAGAGCCCAGGCAGCAACGTGCATGGCCACCAATACAGGTCAAGCGTCGCTCATCCGCTGCCCACCCCCTGACACATGGCCCAGCCCCCAGTCCCGGTCCGCGGCCTGGGGGTTGGGGACCCCTGGGTTAGTGGGGTCAAACCGACATTTGTATTCAACCTCAGTGAGGGGAAAATTCGAAGGAGCAGGATGAATTTCTAACAGAGAAGGTGGTTTTAGTTTGGGGGAACGTCCAAAATTGAATGAAGGAAAATATTTATTTGAAGTACGTTCTAATGGCATTGGTCAAGTCTTTAAATATACCAATGAGAACTTTCGTACAAAGGTTTGCATGAACATTCGTTTGAAAATCTACTAGTGTGTGGCCAGCTTTAGTTCACTTTCTTTCATGTGATAGGGATGGTGTTTGTTGATTAGCTTAGCACTGTTATGCCGCGTACACACGATCGGTCAAACCGATGAGAACGGCCTGATGGACCGTTTTCATCGGTTAACCGATGAAGCTGACTGATGGTCAGTCTTGCCTACACACCATCGGTTAAAAAAACGATCGTGTCAGAACCCGGTGACGTAAAACACGACGACGTGCTGAAAAAAACGAAGTTCAATGCTTCCAAGCATGCGTCGACTTGATTCTGAGCATGCCTGGATTTTTAACCGATGGTCGTGCCTACAAACAATCGTTTTTTTTTTCTATTGGTTAGGTATCCATCGGTTAAATTTAAAACAAGATTGCTTTTTTTTTAACCTATGGATAAATAACCGATGGGGCCCACACACGATCGGTTTGGCCTGATAAAAACAGTCCATCAGACCGTTCTCATCGGTTTGACCGATCGTGTGTATGCTGCATTAGGCTGCGGGCAGATTTGAAAGCGCCAATGTGTGAATGACAAATCACGGGGCTCGCATTTGTAGCTCCTGAACTCTTTTTGGGCAGCATGCTTCACGTGATGCGGGTTGCCGCGATTTATCATGCAACAATCGCAGCAGACCCGCACCGCAATTTGAGGTGTCATTCAAATGAATGGCATTTCAAATGCGAATCCTGCGATTTGTCATTTACACATCAGCGCTTTCAAATCGCAGGCAGATTCGCGGCAAATCTGCCCGCGATTCTAAACGCTGAAGTGTGAATGCAGCCTTAGAGGAGGATCAGGAGACAGCACTGTATAATCCCTCACATGAGCAATTCAGAGCTTATATACTGATCTAAATGCAGCCCATTGTTTTCAACGTGCTTGTACACGTAAACTTGTGCTGCGTATAGATGAGTAAATAAAAATTACAGAAATCTGAGTTTGCATTTAATATGTCACATGTGTACGTGCAAATGTACACAAATATGTGCATACAATGTTAATTTGAATAGGTTAGAATTTATTTTTCTTGTGCATGTGCGTACATTAAAATGCATGCAAATACGTGCAAAATAAATGCCTGACATTTTAGCCAGGAATACGTTCCAATATCATTAAACATCAGTACCGTGTGCAAGAACCCTTATCAGAATTGAACGGTGGAAACTATGCCCAACAGAGAAAGAGGAGAAGGGACGAGCCAGCAGTATTTCCTATGGACTCCCTGCAACTGATCCTTACCCATTACTGACTTGCCATGCCTTCTTCTGCACTCTCTCTCTCTGTGGCGGTACTATAGACATCTTGGTATAGAAAGAACTTTGGGGTAAATTCTCTGAAGCCCTGTACACACGATCGGTTTGTCTGATGTTTTCCATCGGTAAAAAAAAATAGAACATGTTTTAAAATGTTCCTATGGATAAAAAACTGACAGAAAAAAACGATCGTCTGTGTGGAACTCCATCGGAGAAAAATCCACGCATGATCAGAATCAAGTTGACGCATGCTCGGAAGCATTGAACTTCATTTTTCTCAGCATGTCAGTGTTTTACGTCACCGCGTTCTGACGCGATAGTTTTTTTAACTGATGGTGTGTAGGCAAGACTGATGAAAGTCAGCTTTATCGGATATTTGATGAAAAAATCCATCAGACCGTTTTCATCGGATGAACCGATCGTCTGCACAGAGCATTAGTCGTACACTCCACAAATCTGGACCTTAATGGAAGAGTGGCAAGAAGAAAGCCATTGTTGAAAGAAAGCAGTTTGCAGTTTGCGAGAAGCCATGTGGGGGACACAGAAAACATGTGGAAGAAGGTGCTCTGGTCAGATGAGACCAAAATTGAACTTTTTGGCCTATGTGTGTCGGAAAACTAATACTGCACATCACCATGAACACACCATTCCCACTGTGAAACATGGTGGTGGCAGCATCATGTTGTGGGGATGCTTTTCTTCAGCAGGGACAGTGAAGCTGGTCAGAGTTGATGGGAAGATGGATGGAGCCAAATACAGGGCAATCTTAGAAGAAAATCTGTAATGCTCTGTACACACGATCGGTTCATCCGATGAAAACGGTCTGATGGATTTTTTAATCAGATATCAGATGAAGCTGACTTTCATCAGTCTTGCCTACATACCATCAGTTAAAAAACCGATCGTGTCAGAACGCGGTGACGTAAAACACAACGACGTGCTGAGAAAAATTAAGTTCAATGCTTCCGAGCATGTGTCGACTTGATTCTGAGCATGCGTTGATTTTTAACCAATGGATTTCCCCACAGACGATCGTTTTTTTAACCATCAGATAATTTTAAAACAGGTTCTAAGTTTTTTCACCGATGGGGAAAAAAACTGATGGGGCCCACACACGATCGGTTTGTCTGATGAAAATGGTCAGTTTTCATCAGACGAACCGATCATGTGTACGCGGCATTAGTGTCTGCAAAAGACTTGAGACTGGGGCGGAGGTTCATCTTCCAGCAGGACAAGAACCCTAAACATACAGCCAGAGCTACAATGAAATGGTTTACATCAAAGCATATTCATGTGTTAGAATTGCCCAGTCAAAGACCTAAATCCAATTGAGAATTTGTGTCAAGATTAGAAAATTTCTGTTCGCAGACGCTCGCCATCTATCTGACAGAGCTTGAGCTATTTTGCATAGAAGAATGGGCAAAAATGTCACTCTCTAGGGGCCAGATCCACAAAGAAGTTACGCTGGCGTATCTATTGATACGCCGCGTAACTGCTAGGTTGCTCCGGCGTATCTTTGTTTTGTATCCACAAAACAAGATACGCCTGAAACTGGGCTAGATCAGATTGGCGTACGTCTTAGTACGCCGTCGGATCTAAGTTGCATATTTACGCTGGCCGCTAGGTGGCGCTTCCGTCTATTTCCACGTTGAGTATGCAAATTAGCTAGATACGCGAATCCACAAACGTACGTCCGGCCGGTGCATTTTTTTACGTTGTTTCCGTAAGGCTTTTTTTCGGCGTAACGTTACCCCTGCTATATGAGGCGTAGCCAATGTCAAGTATGGACGTCGGGCCAGCGTCTAATTTTACGTCGTTTGCGTAAAACGTTCGCGAATAGGGCTTTGCGTACAATGATGTTCACGTCGAAAGCATTGGCTTGTTGCGGGTTAATTTGGAGCATGCGCACTGGGATACCCCGACGGACTGCGCATGCGCCGTTCAGAAAAAACGTAATTTACGTCGGGTCAAGACGTATTGACATAAAACACGCCCTCATCTCATCCATTTGAATTGCGCGCCCTTACGCCGACACTGTTACACTACGCCGCAGTAACTTACGGCGCAAATTCTTTGTGGATACGGGAAATACGCTGTAAGTTACGGCGGCGTAGTGTATCTGAGATACACTACGCCGGACGTAAAGAAGCGCCGCGCTACGTGGATCTGGCCCCAGATGTGTAAAGTAGAGAGATCCCCAAAAGACTTGCAGCTGTAATTGCAGTAAAAGGTGGTGGTTCTACAAAGTATTGACTTAGGGGGGCTGAATACAAATACACGCCACACTTTTCACATATTTATTTGTAAAAAAATGTTAAAAAGCATTTAACATTTTCCTTCCACTTCACAATTATGTGCCACTTTGTGTTGGTCTATCACATAAAATACCAATGAAATACATTTCTGTTTTTGGTTGTAACATGACAAAATGTGGAAAATCTCAAGTGGTATTAATACTTTTTCAAGGCACTATGGGCCAGATTCACGTAGAAGTGCGGCGGCGTAACGTATCGTAGATACGTTACACCGCCGCAAGTTTTCATCGCAAGTGCCTGATTCACAAAGCACTTGCAATGAAAACCTACGCCGGCGGCCTCTGGCGTAAGCCCGCGTAATTTAAAGGGGCGTGTGCCATTTAAATTAGGCGCGCTCCCGCGCCGGACCTACTGCGCATGCTCCGTTCTGAAATTCCCGCCGTGCTTTGCGCGAACTGACGTAATTTTTTCGAACGGCGACGTGCGTAGCGTACTTCTGTATTCCCGGAATTTTTAAATTTCGACGCGGGAACGATGGCCATACTTTATACAGCAATACGTGTGCTGTGTAAAGTTAGGGCACCCAAAACAACGACTAAATTTGCGACGGGAAACTAGACTAGCAGCGACGTAGCGAACGCAAAAAAACGTTGTGGATCGCTGTAACTCCTAATTTGCATACCCGACGCTGGTTTACGACGCAAACTCCCCCCAGCGGCGGCCGCGGTACTGCATCCTAAGATCCGACAGTGTAAAACAATTACACCTGTCGGATCTTAGGGCTATCTATGCGTAACTCCAAATCTATGTCGTATCTCCGCTGTGAATCTGGGCCTGTATACATTGTACATTCACATCACATCTTGCCCTCAAGGAGCTTACAATCTTAGGTCCCTAACTCACATTTGTACATACACATACTAGGGCCAATTTAGACAGGAGCCAATTGACCTGCCAGCATGTCTTTGGAGTGTTGGAGGAAACCCACGCAGGCACAGGGAGAACATGCAAACTCCAGGCAGATGGTTTTGTGGTTGGAATTCGAACCAGCAACCCTTTTGCTGCTAGGAAAAAGTGCTAACCACTACATCATTGTGCTGCCAACTTAAAAAAAAAAATTTTGCGGTATTTTGAGAAAACAGCTTGTAAGTTGTCAGCACTTTGAGTGAACCTATTACGTTATTGATGTTTTCTTTTTTTTTACCATTAGAAAGAGCTAAACTCTCGAGAAGCAGCATGGGATCGCATCTGCACAGAGAGGAATCCCTCGCTATTCAGTCATTTAATGTGGTCCTGGCTTGAACAGCTGAAAGAACCTGTTATCAAAAAAGAGGATGTTCATTTGTTAGCAAGTTACCATAGTGATCTGGAGAGCGCCCTCTTCCTGCTTGAAAAGGTAAATGCAACAAAGCATGTCTACAGCTTTATGTTTTAATTTTTTTATTTTTAAAATCAGCTGCCCAGACCCAGATAATGACGCAGCTCAAACTTTTTACCAGCACATTACCATAGCAACATGGGACTCTCCGCAGCCATCATATTGCATAATTGTACAAAAGCAATTCTGTATTAATAACATTGTAGCGGTGCTCTATTGTATTTTCTCTTCAGTGTACGTGATACAAGGTCAGCCTCAAACTGTAGAATGGCGTACAATATACTGAAAACTCTCTGCTGTTTTTGAATTGTGCGGTCGTGCAACGCTGTACACAAATAAAATTGATGTCATTTTGTTCCCACAAATAGAGCTTTCTTTGGGTGGTATTTGATCACCTTTTTTTCTGCTATAAACAAAACAAAAAAAGAAACACGCCAATTTTGAAAAAAATATAGTTTTTTTACTTGATGCTATAAAACACATCCAATAATTATTTTTTTTTTAATCGAATTTCTTCATCATTTTAGGCCAATATGTATTCTGCTACATGTGTTTGGTAAAAAAAAATCCCAATAAGCGTATATTGGTTGGTTTGCGCAAAAGTTATAGCGTCTACAAACTAGGAGATATTTTTATCGATTTTTTTTTATACTAGTAATGGCGGCAATTAGCAATTGCAGTGGACAAATCAGACACCTAACTGACACTTTTGACACTTTTTTGGGACGAGTGACACCAATACAGTGATCAGCGCTATATAATATGCACTGTCACTATACTAATGACACTGGCAGGTAAGGGGTTAACAGCAGGGGTGATCAGAGGGTTAAGTGTGCTCGTAGGGAGTGCTTTCTAACTGTGGAAAGAATGCGGTGACTGGAGGAACAAAGAGAACTGTGTTTCTGCTTAGCAGAAACACTAGATCTCTATCTTCCTCCCTCATAGAATGGCGGTCTGCCTTGTTTACATAGGCAGACCGCTGTCCTGCCTCTCCTGTGTATGAATGCGGGTTGCCGGTGGCCATTGCGGCCGCCGGACCCACTTATTGACTCTCGCTTTGTCCAATCACAGCGGGAGTGGGTCGCCGGCAGAGCGCGCCCCAGACCCACTGCACGAAATCATGTGGGCCCTTTATGGACCGGACACTCCTGGAGACAAGTACACAGGACACTAGCTTTGATGACAAACAGGAAGTTAAGGGAAATCTCTCCAATAGGACACAAATGGCAAAAAAAACAGAAGGGGTTTTAACTCTCCCTTACGCTATCCAAAATGAAAAAAAAAAAAAAATGTTTTCCCTTTACAGAAGCAGCAGTAGACAACGCATCTAATATGAGAGGATGCATCACTAGCTTTCCTTTAGATGCAGGACCCCTGTAGAGAAGGATCCTGCAGTGAAGGATATAATTCCAGGTACAGTGATCCCAACATTCAATGAGATAAGTGTACCAGGAATTTGAAGGACATTTGAACTCTCAGGATCCTTCATGATCCATTACATCTCTATGTTACAGGAAAGAAGGTTGTTTTTTAACTTGTGAGGTATAGGGGGCCATAACTGCGTCCCCTGAAA
This sequence comes from Rana temporaria, assembly GCF_905171775.1. NCBI lineage: Eukaryota > Metazoa > Chordata > Amphibia > Anura > Ranidae > Rana > Rana temporaria. The sequence goes on from NC_053495.1 coordinate 46,171,902, forward strand.
GTGCCAAAAAAGCCACACATAATATTCGGTATACAGTTGTGCTCATAAATTTATAATTTCTTGGCTATTTTCAGAGAATATGAATGATAACACAAAAACCTTTCTTTCACTCATGGTTAGTGTTTGGCTGAAGCCATTTATTATCAATCAACTGTGTTTACTCTTTTTAAATCATATTGACAACAGAAACTACCCAAATGGCCCTGATCAAAAGTTTACACACCCTGGTGATTTTGGCCTGATAACTTGCACACAAGTTGACACAAAGGGGTTTAAATGGCTAATAAAGGTAACCATCCTCACCTGTGATCTGTTTGTTGTAATTAGTGTGTGTGTATAAAAGGTCAATGAGTTTCTGGACTCCTGACAGACCCTTGCATCTTTCATCCAGTGCTGCACTGACGTTTTTGAATTCTGATGGCGCATACACACGATCATTTTTCGGGTTCTAAAAAAAGAAGTTTTTCAGGCTCTAGAAAATATCAAGTTTTTTTCAACTTCGTCATTAAAACGGCGTTGCCTACACACGATCATGAAAGAAAAAATGCTCTAGCAAAACGTGGTGACGTACGACGGCACTATAAAGGGGAAGTTCCATTCGGATGACGCCACCCTTTGGGCTGCTTTTGCTGATTTCGTGTTAGTAAAAGACGATTCGCGCTTTTCTGTCTGTTACAGCGTGATGGATGTGCTTACTCCATTACGAACGCTAGTTTTACCAGAACGAGCGTTCCCGTCTCAAAACTTGCTTCTGAGAATGCGCAGGTTTTTCACGTCGTTAAAGCCCACACACGATCATTTTTTACAACCCGAAAAACTACATAGTTTAAAACGTTGTGAAAAAATAGAGCATGTTCGGAAAAAAAATTGCCCGTTTTTCAGAACCCGAAAAATGCTCTGAAGCCCAAACACGATCGTTTTTAATGAAATTTTTAAAAAACGTAATTTCTTACAACCCGAATAATGATCGTGTGTATGCGGCATGAGTCATGGGGAAAGCAAAAGAATTGTCAAACGATCTGTGGGAAAGGTAGTTGAACTGTATAAAACAAGAAAGGGATATAAAAAGATATCCAAGGAATTGAGAATGCCAATCAGCAATGTTCAAACTCTAATCAAGAAGTGGAAAATGAGGGGGTCTGTTGAAACCAAACCACGGTCAGGTAGACCAACTAAAATTTCAGCCACAACTGCCAGGAAAATTGTCCGGGATGCAAACTAAGCCCACCACAAACTTCAGGTGAAATACAGGACCGTTGTAAACAAGCACGAGTTATTCATGTGAAACCGGTCTACCAATGTTCCTGTAACGTCCTTTGGCACCTTGACAATAAAGTAACTATTCTACAGAAGTTCTTCCTTCCATGGTGTGCGACCATTTTTATTTTTATTCAATTACTTTTGACGGTGGTGAGCCGGGGCCAGCACCCATGAGGAAATCTTTATCCACAGTCTGAGCGGTGTTAGGCCTCGTACACACGATAGGTTAACCAGAGGACAACGGTCTAAAGGACCGTTTTCATCAGTCCAAACCGATCGTGTGTAGGCCCCATAGGTTATTTAACCATCGGTTAAAAAAATGCCAACTTGCTTTAAATTCAACCTATGGATTCCTAACCGATGGGAAAAAAACAATCGTTAGAAGGCACAACCATCGGTTAAAAATCCACGCATGCTCAGAATCAAGACGACGCATGCTTGGAAGCATTAAACTTCATTTTTTTTTCAGCAAGTCGTTGTGTTTTACGTCACCGCGTTCTGACGCGATCGTTCTTTTAACCGTTGGTGTGTAGGCACGACGGACCATCAGTCAGCTTCATCGGTTAACCTATGACAACGGTCCTTCAGACCGTTCTCATCGGATGGACTGATCGTGTGTACGAGGCTTTACACTCTTTCTGGACTATGAAAACTTATGAGCACAACTTTATGTCATGCTACAGGTAAATGACTGCAGACATATTAGAGGAAATGGTCTGAGACTGTAGAAATGCTACTGGTCCTGTTGGAAACTAATAGCCTACCTCAGAAGAGGGGGCTCATTCACAAGAGCCCATGCACTAAAACTAAAATCTGTGATAGCATACAGACTATAGTTCATGTTGTGTTGGCGGTGGCGGTGGCTCCTTGTGGTTTTACAACACAAGGCACTGTTTACCTTTTTTTTTTTACTTTTTTGAAATGTCAAAGTAATGTTTCATTCACTACTATGAACTGCAGCTTTGCTTGCAATTCAAGAAAGAATGGGACTTCTGGTGAGTTCTCATGGCTGCATTTTTCCACCGTGCTCTAGAGCCTACCCTTAACATTTCAGTATGAATAGGGCACAAGTGCAGAAAGTTACCAATCACCGCACATATAGCTAGATTCAGGATGGCAAGCGCATAGTTGTGGCGGCGTAGCATATGGCATTTACACTACGCCGCCGTAATTTAGCGAGGCAAGTACATGATTCACAAAGTACTTGCCTGCTAAGTTACGGCGGCGTAGCGTAAATCGGGCGGGCGTAAGGGCGGCTAATACAAATTCGGCTGAGGGGGCGTGTTTTATGCTAATGGGGCTTGACCTGACGTGATTGACGTATTTTACGAACAGCGCATGCGCCGTCCGCCTACATATCCCAGTGTGCATTGCGGCTAAGTACGCCGCACAATCCTATTGATTTCGACGTGGACGTAAATGACATAAAACCCTATTAACGGACGACTTACGCAAACGACGTAACATTTTCAAATTTTGACGCGGGAACGGCGGCCATACTTAACATTACTATTCCAGGTATTTGATAGAATAACTTTAGGCCTGCTAATGCGTTACGTAAACGGCGTATCTGTACTGCGTCGGCCGGGTGTACGTTCGTGAATAGGCGTATCTAGTGATTTACATATTCTACGCCCACTGCAATGGAAGCGCCACCTAGCGGTCAGCCTAAAAATTACACTTTAGGATACGAGGGTGTAAGACACTTACGCCGCTCGTATCTGAGCCTAATTTAAGCGTATCTGGTTACCAGAATACGCTTAAATTAGCGCCAACGCAAATTCTGACGCCAGCCTAAGTCTCTCTGAATCTAGCTAATAGTGTGAACAGGCCCCTAAGCAGCTGGCGACATGTTACATGAGACTGCTAGAGATTACTGCCCCTTTCCAAATCAGTGCTCCCATTCCTACTACTGGGCACTGAAAGGGCTGCAGGTTGGGCACCAGGCCCCAAATATTTTAATGGATTTAATGTGTAAAAATCATACTCATGACTTCCTAAAGTATGCATGTCAGGATTATTCATGCTATGTATTGGGACATACTATATTTTATGTTGCATTTCTTTTGTTTTTACATGAGATTGTTGTGTGCCGTGTGTAGATTTTACTAAACTTTTTTTATACAGAACCTTTGTATTTCACTGTCTTAATGATTATTTGTTTTACTTACAGGGTCAGCATCAAACCATCTTGTGCATTTTGCAGTGTGTAAGTAACCTTCGACCGATCCCTGCCGACATAGAAGACACTATACTAGAAAGGATGATTGCAGCCTTTACAATGGTAAGGTTTAAATATGTAAAATAATAAGGCGGATACATGGAATATACCAGATCATAAACATTATGAAATGCTCTGTTACGCTAGCACAATTATTCTCTCTATCTGTGCAAAAAAACGGTCGTGTGTACGCGGCATTAGAGTCACAACCCACAAAGCCCCCACAAAATCAGGGTTCCCTTACTAAATATTACATGTCTGTGCAGATATAAAGAAAAAGTGAAATCTTCCATGTAAAGACACAAATTACAAATGAAATTGTGCTCACATAAATATAAAAGTACAGTCCTTAAAGGAGTTTACAGGGTATAGAGACATAATAGTTAACTAATTACTTTTAAAAACTATTAAAAATAGATAAAAATCAATCATATAATGTACCTGTAGTTTCGTTTTTGCTGTTGTTTCCTGCTTCTCTGCTGTACAGAGCCAAAGAGCCAATACAGGGCAATGATGGTTTGGAAAACAAAACTGATTGGTGCTGAGGGGTTTTAGACGCACAGTAATCACACCTCTTTGATTAGTGACCACAGAGAGAAAGCTCCCAGTACTGTGGTTATCAGGAAACAGACAACCAGGAAGTGTGGAGATCAGAGAAGAATTACAGCAACTTGAGAGCAAAAACGAACAATGAGGACATGAAAACAGAACTGCATTAAGGTAAAGGAAGCTATTAAGATAAAAAAAAAAATCCTTTACAAACCCTTTAAATCAACCAAATGTGCAGAATCGGGTGCATAGTAACCAATCAGCTTCTAGGTTTTATTGTCAGTGTAATTGAACATGCTGAAGTTGGAAGCTGATTGGTTACTATGTACAGTTGCACCAGATTCTGTGTGCTCCAGTTTAAGTAAATATTTCCCATGAATGTATTTTTTTTGGTTTTCATACACTTATGAGAGAAAGCAAGAAATATGGTTACTTTTACACTGGGGCTGCCCGAGCGTTAGCGCTAAAGCACCGCTCGTTTTAGAGGCACTTTAGTGTTGTTTAAAGCGGAGCTCCACCCTAAAGTGGAACTCCCACTGATTGGAACCCTCCCCCCCTCCGGTGTCACATTTGACACCTTTCAGGGGGAGGGGGGTGCAGATACCTGTCTAAAGACAGGTACGTATTTGCACCCACTCCCGGCCACACAGTTTTGGGTAAACTGCGGGCATGACGTCACCTCCACCCCCCCCCCCCCCGTTGTGTTCTGGGAACACTCGGCTCCCAGTACACAGCAGAAGCCAATCGGCAGGCGTAGCGCGACTTGCGCATGCGCCGTAGGGAACTGGGCAGTGAAGCCAGAGCGCTTTACTTCCTGGTTCCCTCACCGAGGATGGCGGGGGGGCTGCAGGGTGACGAGCGATCGCTCGTCCTCTGCTGCGGACGGCGCTGGACTCCAGGACAGGTAAGTGTCTTAATATTAAAAGTCAGCAGCTGCAGTATTTGTAGCTGCTGGCTTTTAATATTTTTTTCAGCGGACATACGCTTTAAGCGGCGCTTTTAATCCCTGCTAGTGGCTGAAGAAGGGGTTAAAAGCGCCCGTGTTGCGGTGCTTCCGAAAAGCTTTTCAGGCGCTTCCAGTTCATTTCAATGGGCAGGGCGTTTTGGAAAAGGTGTATACAGCGCTTCCATATCACCCCAAAGACCCCTAGAGGAGTTTTTCTAATGTCCTACAAGCGCACAGCCCCAGTGTGGAAGCACTTACATTTGGGCAGCATGGGAGGCAGTTTTCAGGCGCTGTTTCTAGTGATAAAACGCCTGAAAACTGGCAGTGTGAAAGGGGTCTAAAAGGACACTGGATGTACTTGTTGAGAAGAGAAAGAGTGACACCTGGTGGCCATTTATATATTTGATCATGTGTCTGATATGATGCATTTATCTGTGAGGGTCTGACCATCTGGTAACAGTGAGCATTTATTTTTTCTAAAAACTTCACAGAGGATATACCGGTATATATTGAAGATATTTTTTTTTCTTTATAATTGAACAGGCATTTATCATTTAGTAAAGGACACTGATTGTGTGGGGAACTTGAGTATTGTGAATCTAAGTGTTGGGAATATATTGTTTATAATACTATATGCTGGAATAAAACCTACTATCCATAGGTTCCAATTCAAGAAATTAAAAGCCAGATTAAAACTGCAGCATGATGTAGTTAAAATGCTAACCAATTTATAGACCGTGTTAAAGTAAAGTTGACACAAAGGCAAGAAAGAAAGAGCTGATCCCACCTTACTATATATTATAGTACAGCAGAGGCTCAGAACAGAAGGTATTCACGTTTTTGGTATATGTGAAATGATGAATAGTTCTCTTATTTTTGGTATATGTGAAATGAGAATGTGATTACCTTCTGTTCTAAGAAGGTTTTACTTTGCGCTTTCTTTTTATATTGCAGTAATAATTCTTATGAACTTTTACAAGCCTACAAAAATATAAAACTTTGCTGTGTGATACTGGACCTTCATTTCTGAGGTCAGAGAAGACCTGTGCACAGTCAGATAGAGAGAGACCTGTCAGCTCAGTTGTTACTGAAGTCTTTTAATTAGGGGTGCAACGGATCAGAAAACTCACGGATCGGATCATTTTTCGGATCGGCAAAAAAAAAAAAATCTCCCCCACTGTAATATCCCCCTCCCCCCCCCCCCCCCCACCAACTATAGTACCCCCTCGGTGCAGACACCCCCCTCCTCTTAGTACAGAGACCCCCCCTCCTCTCAGTACAGTGACCCCCCCTCCTCTCAGTACAGTGACCCCCCCTTCTCAGTACAGTGACCCCCCCTTCTCAGTACAGTGACCCCCCTTCTCTCAGTACAGTGACCCCCCTTCTCTCAGTACAGTGACCCCCCTTCTCTAAGTACAGTGACCCCCCTTCTCTAAGTACAGTGACCTCCCTTCTTGGAGTACAGTGACCTCCCTTCTCGGAGTACAGTGACCCCCCTTCTCTGAGTACAGTGACCCCCCTTCTCTGAGTACAGTGACCCCCCTCCTCTCAGTACAGTGACCCCCCCCAGCTAGTACCGACAGACGAGCGGTGTGTCCCACGAGTGCGGGCTCCTCCTCTGTGGGTGTAAACAGAGGAGGGCCGCTGCCGGGTGTACCAAGATGGCCGCGGCTCCGGAGCTAGGCTGAAGCCGCGGCCTTTCCTAGCGTTATGGTCGCGGCTCCGGAGGTAGGCCAAAGCCGCGGCCATAACATTAGGAAAGGCTGCGGCTTCGGCCTAGCTCCAGAGCCGCCGCCGTAACGTTAGGAAAGGCCGCGGCTTCGGCCTAGCTCCGGAGCCGTGGCAATCCGCGGATCACAGTGTGTTCCGATCCGAAGGGGGTGACCCGTTCGGATCACGGATCAACAGTGATCCGTTGCACCCCTACTTTTAATTATTAAAGGAATAAAGGAACATTATTCAACATTTTATGCATTTTGTGATCTGCCCCCTACTGGTCAACATTATAATATGGTGTAATTTAACCACTTCCATACCGGGCCTATTTTGGCACTTCTCTCCTACATGCAAAAATCATCATTTTTTTGCTAGAAAATTACTCAGAACCCCCAAACACTATATATATATGTTTTTTTTAGCAGACACCCTAGGGAATAAAATGGTGGTCATTGCAACTTTTTATCTCGCACGGTATTTGCGCAATCATTTTTCAAACGCTTTTTTTGGGGAAAAAAACGATGTCATGAATTAAAAAATAACAAATCAGTAAAGTTAGCCCAATTTTTTTTGTACAATGTGAAAGATGAAGTTACGCCGAATAAATAGATACCTAACATGTCACGCTTTAAAATTGCGCTCACTCGTGGAATTGCGCCAAACTTCAGTACTTAAAAATCTCCATTGGCGCTGCTTAATATTTTTTTACAGGTTACCAGTTTAGAGTTACAGAGGAGGTGCTAGAAGTGTTGCTGGCACTCTAACGCACACAGCGATACCTCACATGTGTGGTTTGAACAGCGTTTACATATGTGGGCGGGACTTACGTGTGTGTTCGCTTCTGAGCGCGAGCTACTGGGGATAGGGGCGTTTAAAAAATTTTTTTTATTATATTATTTTTTATTTTACTTAATTTATTTTATTTTTACACTTTTTTTACGTTTTTATTTTTCTGATCACTTTTATTCCTATTACAAGGAATGTAAACATCCCTTGTAATAGGAATGGTTTGTGACAGGTACTCTTTATGGAGAGATGCGGGGTCAATAAGACCGCACATCTCTCCTCCAGGCTGGAAAGCATGAGATTGTGAAGCAGGACTGACTCCTATCTATTTCTCTCCCTAAAAGCAAAACGAGGCAGGAACCTTTCCCTAAAGTATCTAATGCAGAGTGACTTGCACATATGTAGATCGCTGAGTAATTTGATTTCTGAAGCAAGACAGTCTGACTCCTATCTAATTCTCTCCCTCAGAGCAGCGCCAGCCTTTCCCTACCCTATCTAAAGCAGAGTGACATGCTGTGCTGTGTGCCTCTAGCTTATATAGAGGCAGGTCACATGCTGCACTGGCCAATCACAGCCATGCCTTTAGTAGGCATGGCTGTGATGGCTTCTAGGTCACACGACGAGTTAAACGAATGTTGATTGGCTGCCCTGCAGCCCGCCATTTCATTGCCGAACACAGAACCCGAACTTACAGCAAATTGTTCGGGTTCGGGTCCGGGTACCAAAAATCCAAAAGTCCGGTACGAACCCGAACTTTACAGTTCAGGACCGCTCAACCCTATTCAGTGGCAGCTGAAATAAACGCCCAACTGCTCCTAAACGTCCGTTTACCAGCAGTAGCAGTGTACATGAGGCCTATGGTGGGCAGTGGCGTTTGTGCAATACTGTGTGCACAGTTCACTAGTCCTGATATGCTTGTTAGACCTGTAGCACAGAGCTGAGGAGGAGTTTTGTAGCACTTACAGACCTGACAGGCCACGGGCGGGCAGACAGGGACAGAAACTGGCAGCTGCCAAAGCAGCGTGTAAATTATACAAAAACATAATGCAGTCGGTCACAGCATTTGGATTCAGAGCATTTAACAATGGATACAGGGCACTGGTTGCCTGGTGCTAATGACACCCCTGCTTATCAATCAGATATCATGTTTATTAACTAGCATTCCAGGGTCACCAATATGTGCACTGGGAAGGTATTGCATGTTTTAGGTGTAAACATCCCTTGTTATAGGAATAGTGCGTGACAGGTCCTCTTTACAGTGAGATCTGGGGTCAATAATTCCCCACATCTCGCCTCTAGGCTGGGAAGCCTGAAAAATGCAGAGGCCGGGCGTGACATCATAACATCACGCCCGGCCTCTGAAAGATCATAGAGACGTCCAGGGGCCATCTGGCCCATTGGTTTCTCTATGGTAAACTTTCGGCATGGACCGATTCCTTGTCCATCTCTCCGATCGTACGGCGAGCCAGGAAAAGCACCGGAGGTCCACAGGAGGGGGGGGGGGGACGTCCCCTCCTGCTGTCTGTAAGAATGATCAAGCAGCTGAACAGCCATTATGATTGTCCTTACGGTGCTCTAAAAGAAGATATTTGAATGATGCCTGTAGCTGCACCCATCATTCAGATCCCCACTCAAAGTTGATGACGTTGTTGGGCGGGAAGTGGTTAAATTGCGCACAGAATGCAATCTCCACTTCTCTAGCTGCAGCGGTCAAGCTCAGCTTCTGCAGTTTGAGTTGGCCACAGCGAACACTAGGGGGCGCACACTTGTATTTCAAACAGCAGGACAAAGAAGGATCTGTTGGCCAGCAGTTTCTGTGGAAAGGCTCTCCACACCTAGATAGGTTAAGGAAAGCAGGAGCAGTGTTTAAAAATGAGGACCGCTGGTATGTACTATATATGGGACCTGAAATTGCTTTGAGGGATTTTTGTAAAAAGTTACTAAAGATGAACTTACACTTTAAAAGTTTAAAGCATGGATGCTTAAGCAGTGGCCCTCCAGCTGCTACGGAACTACAAGTCCCATGAGGCATTGCTAGTGGCTGACAGATACTTGAATGACCGCCAAAGGCAGAGGCATGATGGGACTTGTAGTCCTGCAACAGCTGGAGGGCCACATATTGAACACGCTTTAAGCGGTTAGTTCACCTTTACAAAAAAATATAAAGGTGAAATAACATCAGACATCCTCCCCACCCACTTCCTCCGATCCCCGCTGTACTTACCTCTGAGGTTGCACCCCAACAGCTGCTCCAGCAGTCCAAGGAAGCACTTCCACAACAGACCTAATCAATTTATTGTGACGGCTCTGGCCAATCAGAGTCGATCTGGTCTGTCCTGGAAGTTCTGCATGAAGAAGAGGGAGAAGAGCAGGGATTTCAGATCCCCACACCGCTGGAGCTGCTGCGGGGGTGCTGACAGCTTGGCAACCCTAGAGGTAATTGCAATATATACGCATACCTCCCAACTGTCCCTGATTTGGAGTAATGTCCCTCTGTCCCTCATTCTCCTCATTTGTCCCTCATTCTGGTCTGATCCATATAGATGTATATAAAATGCACTTTTTATCTATCAAAAAGTGTTTCCCAGCACTAAACTTTCATCTGATTTCTAAATTGCTGCATTTGTAATACCAAAAGCCAATATAAAGGAATAGTAGAGGTAAAAAAAAGCACTTGTGTGTTTAACCAATCTTATTTTTTTTGTACAATTCTCCTTTAAGGGGGCGTGGCAGGGGGTGTGTCCTATGCCTGCATACTTTTGCTGATAGGTGTCCCTCATTCCCCTCTCAGAAAGTTGGGAGGTATGTATACGTGATTCTGCACTTGCAGGTTTTGGGCATGAGTGAGCGCCCCCGACGCTTGCTCCTGCTGTGATTTTACACGGCTGGAGCTGATCAGCGGGTCCCGCAGACTCGATGTGCGCTGGCACCCACTGATCGTTCGGTACACTCACAGAATTGCAGTTTGCCTATGTAAACAAAACAGATCCTGTGAAATAGGAACACCAATCCATGCCTTGTACTAGTAAAAGCACCTCCCCCACTACACTGACTCACATGTTAGGCACACAGTTAACCCTTTGATTGCCCTTAATGTTAACCCCTTCCCTGCCATTGTCATTAGTACAGTGACAGTGCATATTTTTAGCACTGATCACTGTATTACTGTCACTGGTTCCCCCAAAAAAGTGTCAGTTAGGTTTCCGCTTTGTCCGTCGCAATATCGCAGTCCTGCTATAAGTCTATTTTTTTTTTAAGAAATTTTATTGGGTAGGTTTTAGAGCAGAAAGTAAAATATATATATATTTTTTTTTTCAAAATTTGTACGCAAATAATAAAAACCACAAAGGTGATCAAATACCACCAAAAGAAAGCTCTATTTGTGGGGGAAAAAATTAGGACGGTGTCATTGCCGACAATTGCCGCCGATTTGAGATGCGATTTGACATGTGAAATCGCATCTCAAATCGTACCCAGTGTGAACCTGGGCAAAAGATGAGTTCCATCGATTTCATCCAATTCACAAATCCAATCACTAACTTCAATGGCATATTCATCTGCTGGATTTCATAGCAAAGGAAGAGCAACAGATACAATGTACATCAAAACCTTGGTTTGAGAGTAACTTGGCTTGAGAGCGTTTTGCAAGACAAGCAAAATGTTTTAATAAATTTTGCCTTGATATACAAGCGATGTCTTGATATACAAGTAGCGTCATGTCACAACTGAGTATAAAAAAGAAGAGAGGAGCCTCTAAGTGTAGCAATATGGTTACATTTAATGAAGGTATCACATTTAGCAACGTATTGCTACACTTATGCCGCGTACACACGATCATTTTTCGGCATGTAGAAAAAACGACATTTTTCCAACTTCATCATTAAAACGACGTTGCCCACACACCATCGTTTTTAAAAAATGCTCTAGCAAAGCTCGGTGACGTACAACGGCACTATAAAGGGGAAGTTCCATGCGGATGACGCCACCCTTGGGGCTGCTTATTGGGGGGTTCCGTGTTAGTAAAAGACAATTTGCGCTTTTCTGTCTGTTACAGCGTGATGAATGTGCTTACTCCATTATGAACGGTAGTTTTACCAGAAGGAGCGCTCCCGTCTCATAACTTGCTTCTGAGCATGCGCGGGTTTTTAACGTCGTTTTAGCCCACACACGATCATTTTTTACAACCCGAAAAACGTCATAGTTTAAAACGACGTTAAAAAATGCAGCATGTTCGGAAAAATTTTTTGTTGTTTTTCAGAACCCGAAAAATTATGTGAAGCCCACACACGATCATTTTAAATGACATTTTTTTAAAACAACGTTTTTTTCATATGCGGCATTAGAGGTGCCTCTTTTCTCTTTTATACCCTGTAAAAAAAAAATGCTTTGATATACAAGTGCTTTGGATTACAAGCATGTTTCTGGAACAAATTATGCTCGCAAACCAAGGTTTTACTGTATAGTGAAGAAGTCCCTGCAAGTAAGCAGGATATCTCATGTCATATAGTACATTCCTAAAAAAATGAATGAAACAGCAAATCTCTTCATATCCTTATTCAGACATGTTACTTCTATACACATATTCTGGGATGAATTCAAGTATTTCTAGAATGCAAGTTATGTGGTCGGAGTTTCTGAGAGTAAATGTCATTGTCTAAAGATAAATGTATGCAGGTGGATATAACCGAGGACTGTTCCAGGTCCTCTTATATCAGGACCAGGAAAATCACAACTTTCATGCTGTATGAGAGCAGGTGATGTCAATCAGAATGCACAATGTGGTGTAATGTGTCTGCAGACGCTAATTGGGAATGCTGTAGCCAGTTATTTACAATGACATTCTTTAGACCCCTTGCACACTGCAGGCGCTATAGCGTTAAAAATAGCGCCTGCAATCTGCCCTTAAAGTGCTGCTCTATTGTCTGCAGTGTGAAAGCCCAAGGGCTTTCACACTGGAGCGTTGCGCCAGCAGGACGGTAAAATAAATCCTGCTAGCCGCATCTTTAGAGCGGTGAAGGAGCGGTGTGTATACCGCTCCTCCACCGCTGCTGCCCATTGAAATCAATGGGACAAAGCAGCTATACCACTGGTTTCAACCCTTTCTCGGCTGCTAGCGGGGGTTAAATGCACCCTGCTAGCATCCGAAATGCGGCGCAAATCCGCCCATAGCGTCGGCGGTAAAAAATAGCGGCATTTTACCACCGACGCTATGGGCGGCTCAGTGTGAAAGGGGTCTTACTGTGCAGCATTATCAAGGGAGCCAGTCAATGAGCAATTCTTGTAAGTACGCCATTTATTCACAGAAAGTTGTTCCACTTCAAAGCAGAAGTATTTTTTGGGGGATGGGGGGGGAGGTGATTACAATACTCTGGATACTTCCATATTGGCAGTTATTTCAGTATGCTATTCCTTAGCCTTAAAAATATATGGGAGTGGAGTTAATTGCATCCACTGACACTAGTGCTGGGGGTTGTTTTTGTGTCCACTGACATCAATGCTGGGGGTTATTCTAGCAACCACTAGCACTAAGGCTGGAGGTTATTGTTGTGGCCACTGGCACCGTTGCTGGGGGTTTTTATAGCAGCCAATAGCACTAGTGCTGGAGAGTATTATTGTGGTCACTGGCACCATTTCTGGGGGTTATTATAGCAGCCAATAGCACTAATACTGGAGGGTATTATTGTGGCCACTGGCACCATTGCTGGGGGTTATTATAGCAGCCAATAGCACTAATGCTGGAGGGTATTATTGTGGCCACTGGCACCATTGCTGGGGGTTATTATAGCAGCCAATAGCACTAATGCTGGAGGGTATTATTGTGGCCACTGGCACCATTGCTGGGGGTTATTATAGCAGCCAATAGCACTAATGCTGGAGGTTATTATTGTGGCCACTAGCACAATTTCTGGGGGCTATTATAGCAGCCAATAGCACTAATGCTGGAGGTTATTATTGTGGCCACTGGCACCATTGTTTGGGGTTATTATAGCAGCCAATAGCACTAATGCTGGAGGGTATTATTGTGGCCACTGGCACCATTGTTGGGGGTTATTATAGCAGCCAATAGCACTAATGCTTGAGGTTATTATTGTGGCCACTGACGCCAATGCTGGGAGTTACAATTACTGTGCTGCTACTGCCCTAATAATGGGCTTATTTTAATCCTATTTTCATGAAGCAGGACCAAAACAGATCAAAACTGGTGCATTTGTGTCAGTTATTATTGTGCCCACTTACATCAATACAGGTTACAGTTACAGGTTACAGTTACTATCCTTATTTTGCAACTGCCCTAACAGTGAGGCTTATTTTAATATTATTTAAAAAAATTAATCTCTTCAGTCACTTGGGGAATCTACTGAATACAAATTGCTGGTTCTCAGCTGCACACTTTAGTTCTCCCTCTAACTTCTATGTCGCTGGAGAAAACACAAGTGACATAGGGGTCGATGGAATGAACCGCAGTCTGTGGTCTCCGACCAGGAATCAGAGACTCCCAAACATGTCGGATTCAGAAGATTCTCTTCAATATAGCACCAGTTGTTACAGGTCAGGGTGTGTATTCAAGTAGAACTAAAGACAAAACTTTTTATTTTGGAAAGAGTAAGGGGGGAGTTATAACCCCTGTCATTTATTTTTTGCCCCCCTTATCCCATTGGGGTGATTACCCTTTACTGTCCCAAAGCCAAACAGGAAGTCATAGGAAATCCCTCCAAAGAATCCTTGGTTGTCACCAGAGTCAACAGAACTAAATATTTGCGATTTTCTTTCACTTTCACTCTTGGTAAACGGGACAAAAAGAGAAGATAAATCTCCCTAATGGGGACATATACAGCAATAAAAAACATAGAGGTGTTCTAATCCCACTCCACCCCATCCAAAACTAAAAACGTTTTGTGTTTAGTTATAATTTAAACATCTTTTTGTAGGGGAAACATTTAACAGGGTCGCTTTACATTGTTACATAGTTAGTCTGGTTGAAAAAAAGACACAAGTCCATCCAGTTCAACCAATAGAGCTTTAAAGGGGTTGTAAACCTTCTTTTTTTTTCACCTTAATGCATCCTATGCATTAAAGCGGGAGTTCACCCATAAAAATTTTTTCCCCTTAGATGGATGCTCGTTTTGTCTAGGGGAATCGGCTAGTTGTTTTAAAATATGAGCCGTACTTACCGTTTTCGAGATGCATCTTCTCCGTCGCTTCCGGGTATGGGTCTTCGGGAGCGGGCGTTCCTTCTTGATTGACAGTCTTCCGAGAGGCTTCCGATGGTCGCATCCATCGCGTCACTAGTATCCGAAAGAAGCCGAACGTCGGTGCGGCTCTAAACTGCGCCTGCGCACCGACGTTCGGCTTCTTTCGGAAAATCGTGACGCGATGGATGCGACCGTCGGAAGCCTCTCGGAAGACTGTCAATCAAAATAGGAACGCCCAGTCCCGCAGCCCATACCCGGAAGCGGCGGAGAAGATGCATCTCATAAACGGTAAGTACAGCTCATATTTTAAAACAACTAGCCGATTCCCCTAGACAAAACGAGCATCAATCTAAGGGGAAAAAGTGTTTTGTACGGGTGAACCCCCGCTTTAAAGTGAAAAAACATCATGCAGTCACGGCACCCCCCGAGCCCCCGTTTTACTTACCAAAGCCCCAAATCTCAGAGGGCGCGATCCTGCATCTCCCCAAGCCTGATCGGCTCTTCATTGGATAGATTAATAGCAGCACAGCCATTGACTCCCGCGCCTGTCAATCAAATCCAATGACGCGGCCGACGGGGGGCAGGGCCGAGTCATACAATTATTATACAGGATTTATATAGCGCCAACAGTTTGCGTGGTGCTTTACATCAGTCAGCAGGTATGGGCGCTGATTGTATGGCATGGGAGAGCGCCCGAAAGCTAACCCCCTCGGGATAGAGCTTCCCAGAGGGGGTTAGCTCATGCGGGGAGGAGCCGCGAGAGCTGTCGTGGGACCCCAGAAGAGGACGATCAGGGCCACTCTGTGCAAAACGAACTTCACAGTGGAGGTAAGTATGACATGTTTGTTATTTAAAAAAAAAAACAGCTTATAACACATGTATACATGAGAATCTAGAACAGTGATTGACAGAGAATCCACTGACACACAATGCAATTTTAATATTGCAGAGAGAGAAAAAGGAGATAAAATATATCAAGTCATTTAATACAATGATCTGTTATATGTACCACAGTTATGATAATGTATTTTTACTGGCTTGAGTAGAATTTTCCAGATTATTTTAAGCTGTTGTTTCCATTGCTTCTTCTATTTTAAACATAGTGTAGGCCAGAAAGGTTACAATGTTAGAATTATTCACATTAAGTTTTATGGTGGAAGCAATGAGTACAATGTATGCCAAGCGGTTGGCTTCTGTACAGACCACCCACACAACAAACCTGGCATTAGACTTTCATAAAATGCTGGACGAACTTCCCAGACTTTCAATGGTTTTGCCATATAGAACCAGGTTGGGTCTCCAAAGAAATTCAGATGAGTGTATTCACAGGATAAACTTTTATCCACATTTGTGTAGTAGTGTCTGCCTTCACAATGACCACCAAGGAGGCCCAGCATGCCTTTACATTTACAAGCGCTTAAAAGTATCTCACCATAGATAAAATGGTGAGTGTACAGTATACCTCTAATTTAACTTCATGCTTTATCTATAAGAAATAACATCATAGAGTATTGTTCCTATTTGTACCTGATTCCCTTAGGGGAGTGTAACGACACCCCAAGTATGAAAGGGGTTAGCGCCGTTTAGGATATTCCCTTTCCAAAAACAAGGCAGCTACTGACACTCCACAGTCAGGCGAACGAGACCCATAATAATAATTCCCCCCTAATAACGAGACACAGCTCTGTTTTTAGGTTTCCAGCAGGTCTGACAATCTTTATTGAGAAAGCAGGCTCTTATATACACCAAAAGGATACTGCAGTAACCAAATGAACAATGACCCAACTCCACCCACAACATCACACAATGGTTACATAACGAGCCCCCAATACACATTATTCTGAGTGTCAATACATCCCTTAGCAGACAACAGTTGAGTTCATTAACCAATCCCTTTACAGCTTAAATGACTAATATGCATGACCTTTACGTTTCCCAGACTGGCTGGCTGCTAACTTACAATTCACAGTATAATAAATACACCTTCACACAATTACAGGGTCAATTAGCACAAGCCACAATTAGATGCAGAGCAGTCACACTAGAATGAGTCACTGGGAGATATTGGGGATAAACATTACAGAACCATTTTAAAGCAATCCAAGGCATATTATGAATGTCCATTATTTTCTGGCTATTACTTTCATCTTCTGGGTTCCACAGGCCCTCCCGTTACAGGGAGCAACAAAGATTTTCTTCCCTGTTGCAACAAATTAGAGCATGCTTTAAGGGTTTTATGAACGAACCCATTGTCACACCAGGCTTCCTATATGAGAGACATCTCAAAGCCTATAGTGGGTGTGCTTGGGAATACCTTTTCAGTGGTACAAGCAGTAAACAAAATGAGTCCCCAGATTTTCAACAAAAGGTAGTTACCTGGATAATACCTGGATGCTAAATGGAAGACCTGAACGTGTAGGTGTTTTTATGCATTTTGAGGCTGTAACCTGAACAACAAGCAAACAATTTGGTTGAAATATTGTAGTTACATTGGTTCAGCTTGGACCATAACTATGCATATATCCAGGGCCGGCCCTATGATGGGACCGGGTGGTACCATGGGTACCAGGCAGTACTTTTAGGGGGGCAGCATACTGATGCCCACCAGCCCGTTCCGGCAGCTCCGCTACCCAAATAAAATTGATGTCCTTTTTTTCCCACAAATAGAGCTTTCTTTTGGTGATATTTGATCACCTCTGCGGTTTTTATTTTTTGTGCTATAAATATATATATTTTTTAACTTTTTGCTATAATAAATATCCCCAAAATTTAGAAAAATAAACTATTTTCTTCAGTTTAGGTCAATATGTATTCTTCTACATATTTTTGGTACCAAAAAAAAAACAACACAATTAGCGTACATTGATTAGTTTGCGCAAAAGACATTGTGGCCGCCGGCAATTCACAGGCCCCTTTATACTCCTGGATACATGTATAGAGCCCATGGCAGGTCCTTTTATACGCATGTATAGAGCCATGACAGGCCCTCTTTATACATCTATAGAGCCATGACAGGCCCTCGTTATACTCCTTTATACATGTATAGAGCCATGACAGGTCCTCTTTATACTCCTATATACATTTATAGAGCCATGGCAGGTCCTCTTTATATTCCTTTACATGTAAAGAGTCTCGACAGGTCCTCTATATACATGTATAGAGCCATGACAGGCCCTCTTTATACATTTATAGAGCCATGACAGGCCCTCGTTATACTCCTTTATACATGTATAGAGCCATGGCAGGTCCTCTTTATACTCCTTTATACATGTATAGACCCATGGCAGGTCCTCTTTATATTCCTTTACATGTAAAGAGTCTCGACAGGTCCTCTATATACATGTATAGAGCCATGACAGGTCCTCTTTATACTTCTTTATACATTTATAGAGCCATGACAGGCCCTCGTTATACTCCTTTATACATGTATAGAGCCATGTCAAGTACTCTTTATAGTCCTATATACATATATAGAGCCATGACAGGTCCTCTTGATATTCCTTTACATGTAAAGAGTAATGACAGGTCCTCTATATACATGTATAGAGCCATGACAGGTCCTCTTTATACTCCTATACATGTATAGAGAAATGACAGGTCCTCTTTATACTCCTTTATACATGTATAGAGCCATGACGGGTCCCCTTTAGTTATCATGATATAAAATAATGAATGTGGGGGCCTTTTTGTTGGCGTGATTTTTTTTCTGGGGGGGGCAGCATTTCATTCTTGGTCCCAGGCAGCACAAAGTCTTGGGCCGGCACTGCATATATCATACCTGGCTGATGCCCCTGGAAGCTGGGTAGACACCTCTACTACAGTAATCTCCACTTGCTTCCAGGTCCAGAGCTGATTGGCTGCTACATTCTGATCACAGAAGGTTGGCCGCTTGGCACAGGCCCCATTCAGAGAATCCAAAGTGACACCAAATGTGCGCTGCTCCAAAACACCCCGTAGCAATATCCTCATGAGTCGGGAATGGCATGGGTGCCAGCCCGGTCCACAACCGTGGTCAATATGAAGAAATCAAGAAGATGGTGGCACTCATGGAGCTTGGCATGATTTTGCCATTCAGAGAATGCTTTGCTATCATTCAGAAGATGCAAAGCATTCTCTGAGTGGCGCCCCATGCGAGTCGTCAACCTTCTGTGTTCAGAATGCAGCAGATTAGAAAAAAACTCTAAATATGTTATGCCTAAATTTACCTTTTTGTCCTAAAGTCCTTATGAAAAATAGAAGTGCACTTTCTGATATGGGAGTGTGCCTAGGCACTCATGTGCTTACAGCTGTATATCTGTTCTGAGATCCAATCCAAGGCACTGCTACCTCTGACTGCTAGTCTCAGGCGATTTTGAGTGAAATTTGGTGATTGTGTTTCTTGTTGGAGAAGAATAAACTGGCATGCATCTCCCTGCTTCTTCTTTAGGGGTCACTCATACCATTAGGTTATGCCCTGGGCAGCGTTGCCCAGCACAGTCCCAATGCAAAGACAGGGCAATTTTTCTTGGGTCATAGCTTTATAAAATAGGCTTTCTCTAGGCTGCCGGTGGGAGCAGTTGCTTTTCTGTTATTTTGACGTATTAAACAAATTTGGCTTTCTTTGACCATTTCACGGGTCTCTCCCACGTACCCCACACTGTGTCTACCCCGGGGGTTCACAGGGTTATCTATCTTCGGGCCTTGTACCCCGGGTTAGACACAATTGGAGGAGCCCCTCTTCAGTGGTAGAGGAGTGCTCGATTGGTTAATTGTATATATCTACCCTGTTCCTTCAGGAGACTTTTTCTTTGTTTTTTTTTTTTTTGTTTTTTCTCCCTCTGTTGTAGGTTGGGGGTCTATTGACATTGTGCTGAAATGGCCTATTCCTCATTAGGAGAACACCCTACCCTGATCTCCCACAACCTAAGGGGCCTTAATATTCCGGAAAAGAGGGTATCACTTTTAAGAGAATTAAAAAAGGCTCAACCGGCTTTTGTGTTAATACAGGAGACCCACTTTCTATCCTCCTCTGTCCCTAGATTATTTGATAGACACTTTCCTGAGGTATACCATGCGCCAAACCCTAACTCTAAGTGCAAAGGTGTATCAATTCTGTTGCATAAACATGCAAACTTTAAAGTGTCCCAGCAATACAAGGACCCTAAGGGGCGATTTTTGTTCCTCAAGGGAATGTGGCATAATAAAGAGATTACCCTGGCCAATGCTTATTTCCCTAATTCAGGCCATCTTGCATTTTGTCGTCACTTAATAGACGAATTAAAGGGCTTTGCCACTGGCTGTATTATTTTGGGTGGGGATTTTAATATCCCACTGGTACCCCTACAGGATACTTCTAATGGCAAGTCTAGCATCTCATATTCTATTATTCAGAAAATTAAATCACAGCTGAACTCTTTGACTTTGGTGGATGCTTGGCGCCTGGTATACCCGACGGGCAGAGACTATACATATTATTCTCCGTTACACAAAAAGCACTCCCGTATCGATTATGTGTTTATTTCACAACGTGATTTACCTTTGCTCCAGGCAGCCAACATAGGCATACAATCCCTTTCGGATCACTGCCCGGTTTCGATCTCTCTTTCACAACAAGATAGGCCTTCTAGACCATGCAGCTGGCGGTTGAATTCCACTCTATTGACGGATCCCTTTACCAGCCAACAAATTCACGAGGCGATCAAATTATACTTCCAGCTTAATACTACAGAGGATATGTCACCTCTGACGATCTGGGAGGCTCATAAGTGTGTCCTACGTGGCGAACTTATGCGCCTAGGTTCGATTAAGAAAAGAGAAGCTGAAAAAGCTATCTCGGCATTGGCGGAAAAAATTGCCTGTCTGGAAAGCCAACATAAGCAATCACATTTAGAGGCGCTCATGTCAGAAGTTTCAAAGACGCGGGAAAAACTTAACTCCTTACTTAATCTCAAAGCAAAACGTATTCTCTATCTCAAGAAGGGCTTTCATTATGAACATGGGGATAAGTGCGGCAAATTCCTTGCAAAAACCCTCAAAACAATTTCTTATGCACATTCTATCCTTTCTATTAAGACCCCTAAGGGCCAACTTATACAAAAAACGGACCAGATTGCGGCACAATTTCATGCTTTTTATACTAAGCTTTATAATCTCCCTGTGATACATAAACCTGCAGAGCTTCAAGGAAATAGAGAATCCATTTTGCGAGAATATATCGTGGAGAGTGGCATGCCTACTTTATCCTCGGATGAGAGCGATTCCTTGGAAACGCCGATTTCAGAAGAAGAACTTATGGCGGCAATTAAGACTCTAAAACCGGGTAAGAGCCCAGGCCCGGATGGGTTCACGGCTCATTATTATAAAATTTTTATAGACACCCTGAAAGCCCCCCTCCTCCGTGCTTTGGATTATATCCGAACTTCTTCACCAAGCTCGAGCACTTTTACAACGGCATTTGTAACATTGATCCCTAAACCAGCGAAGGACCCTACTGACTGTACAAGTTACAGGCCGATTTCTTTGTTGAACTTGGACTTAAAAATACTAGCGAAATTAATGGCTTCCAGGCTGACACCTTTCCTTTCCAAACTTATAGGCCCAGAACAGGTGGGATTCATGCCAGGAAGGGAAGCACGGGATAATGTTATAAAAGCCCTTAATTTGGTTCATTATGCACATACCCGGGGAATTGAGGGCCTTCTCCTCTCAACCGATGCGGAGAAGGCCTTCGACCGTGTCGCCTGGGACTATATGTTTGCTACCTGCAGGCATATTGGGTTGGGATCGCACATGATGGCGTGGATTTCGGCTTTATATCATAAACCTCGGGCACAGCTTAAAATCAATGGCACCCTTTCAGAAGCAGTGGATATAAACAATGGCACAAGGCAGGGATGCCCTCTTTCCCCTCTCTTATTTATTTTATCTTTAGAACCTTTTATCCGCACAGTTAATGCAAACCCGGAGGTACAAGGCTTCCAGATAGGCCAGCGTGACTTTAAAATAGCAGCATATGCGGATGATCTTTTATTTTTTTTGACACGGCCTCACGACTCCATCCCGAATCTTTCTAAAGCTTTTAACATTTTCAGTTATATCTCCAATATGAAAATTAATGATTCTAAATCGGAAGCCCTTAATCTCACACTGTCATCTGATTCCTTAGCGAGGGCACGCTCTTCCTGCTCGTTTAAGTGGGTAACCTCATCTATAACCTATCTAGGAATCAAATTGGCGGCTAACTTTGGGGATATCTATAACATCAATTTTCTATCCTTGCTAAAAAAAATCCAAGTAGATCTTAAAAGTTGGACCTCTAGACCCTTTTCTTGGTTTGGAAGAGCTGCCATACTGAAGATGGTAATTCTACCTAGAATTTTGTACCATTTCCATACTCTACCTATTCCACTCCCAGGTTCTTTTTTTAAACGACTTCAGGCTATTGTACGCACCTTTATTTGGAAGGGGCTAAAACCTCGGATAAAGTTGGAAACGCTTTCAAAATTTAAGGAAGAAGGGGGTATAGGCCTGCCTGATTTTAAACTCTATCATTCTGGGATACATTTAGCTAGAATCTTGGATTGGAACTGTCATAGGGGGCAGAAGGATTGGGTTACATTGGAGGAAGCTTCCTCTACATTGCATCTTAGATTCCTACCTTGGACTCCTTGGGGGAAACTCCCGCAGAGCTTGCGGCAGCATCCCTTGGTGGGGTCCACGCTCAGAGTGTTTCACATGATGATGAAACATCATAAATTGTCCTCATGTCCCGGTCCGCTCACCCCTATTACTCGCAATCCGGATTTCCTGCCTGGGATGGACCTGCACTTTTCTGCACCCACGGACCAAACAATGCCCCTCTTAATGATACATTGTGTTGAGGCTAATACCTTAAAATCCTTTGACTCCCTAAAAAGAGATGTAAATCCCCAGAGCACTCTTTCATTTTGGACTTACCGTCAGCTGCATAACTATATACAGGTTTCCCAGTTTAAAAAACAATTCTTTAGATCAATAACTCCGCTTGAACAAACTTGCCTGACTGGAGCCCCGGTTCCGAGATCTACTTCTCTCACATACTCATGGCTCCAATTAGACAGGGGGGGGATAGCGTCGGGATTACAAGTACAATGGGAAAAGGCGCTCAAAATAAGTTTTACAGATAAGCAATGGAAACGTGCCTGCATTTTTGCCCATAAGTGTGCGATTGGCACGAGAATGCAGGAAATGTCGTATAAGCTTTTAACACAATGGTATACCACTCCGGATAAAATTAAAAAATGGTACCCGTTGACATCGGATTCTTGCTGGAGATGCGAGCAAGACTCGGGCACCATTGTTCATATTTGGTGGGAGTGTCCGTGTCTGAGACCCTTCTGGGACAAGGTGTGCGAACTGATCAAAGCCATTACAGATACCACAATCTCTCTTACACCTGCTTGTTGCTTACTCCACATTGCGGACTGCTCCATGCAACATTATAAAAAATCATTGACTAGACACCTGCTGAATGCAGCGAAAGTTTTGATTCCCAGGCACTGGAAATCGAAGGATATTCCTTCCATTCCGGAATGGTTTAGCTCCATAGAGAACATCCACCAATTGGAGGAAACGGTAGCAATTGCCAGGGAATCGTCGGAAAAATTCAATCAGACGTGGTCACCTTGGGTGGCGTTCAGGTATTCTGATCAATACTTACAACTCGATATGGGATGAGACTGCTGTTTTGGCTTTGACCATTTCCTGCTCACTCCTTTTAGTACGTAGAGACCTTAGAAGATCCGTTCATTACGGTGTCTTCAGCCCCCCTTATTTATTATTGTTTTTTCTTTTTTATTGTTTTTTTTTTTTTGTCTTTAGTATTAGCTAGTAGCGGGTAAATCATAGATAGTGATGTTTTTTTCTCTGCTTTCTTTTGATATAGGATATAAAAATTGCCTATATTCAGAGTATGTATTGACATTTTGTGATTATGTGCTACTGTGCGGTACTTAGGTACCTTGGCTGTATTTGGTACTCTGATTTTTCCTTTCTCTAATAAAAAAAAAATTATTATTTCATAAAAAAAAAAAAAAAAAAAAAAAAAAAAAAAATTTTCTTGTTTCCTATGGAAGTCAGTTCACACCATTGCGTTGCGGTTATGTGCATAGCGAAAAAGTAGTCCGTGTACTATTTTTTTCTTTCAGCACACCAGGTTGCAGTGAAAACTACTAAATTCCAACACTGCTATGTAAACAGAATGCAATAAAGTTCTAAAAAAAAATATGTTAACACAGGGGTCGATTTACTAAAACTGGAGCGTGAAAAATCTTGTGCAGCTCTGCACAGAAACCAATCAGCTTGCGTATTTTTTTTTTTGTCAAAGCTTAAAGTGGTTGTAAACCTTTGTGTTTTTTCACCTTAATGCATCCTATGCATTAAGGTGAAAAAACACCTTGCAGTCACTGCCCCGCAAGCCCCCGTTTTACTTACCTGAGCCCCAAATTTCCGTGGGCGAGATCACGCTTGTTTTTCCCCCGGTCTTGTTGGCTCTTCATTGGATAGATTGATAGCAGCACAGCCATTGGCTCCCACTGCTGTCAATCAAATGCAGTAACGCGGCCACCGGGAAGGGGGACAGAGTCATACACTCAGCGTCTATGGACGCCGACTGTATAACACGGCAGCGCGCCTGCAAGCTAACCCCCTCGGGAGAGAGCTTCCCAGAGTAGGTTAGCTATTGCGGGGAGGAGCCGAGACAGCCACCGAGGGTCCCCATAACAGCAGGATCGAGGCCACTCTGTGCAAAGCTAACTGCACAATGGAGATAAGTATGACATGTTTGTTTAAAAAATAAATAAAAAATTAAACCTTTACAACCCCTTTAACCGCTTAAGGACCCATTCACGCCGATATACGTTGGCAGAAGGGCACGGCTGGGCACAAGCACGTACCTGTACGTCCTCTTTAAGACCCCATCCGTGGGGTTGTACCCTAGATGCCGGCAACACGCTCGCGACCCGGTCCGAAGCTCCGTGACCGCGGGATAAGCGGACCCGATCGCCGCCGGTGCCCTGCGATCGGTCACAGGAGCTGAAGAACGGGGAGAGGTGTGTGTAAACACACCTTCCCCGTTCTTCATTGTGGCAATGTCAGTGATCGTCTGTTCCCTGATATAGGGAAAGACGATCACTGACGTCACACATACAGCCACACCCCCCTACAGTTAGGAACACATATGAGGTCACACTTAACCCCTACAGCGCTCCCTAGTGGTTAACTTCTTCACTGCATTGTCATTTTCACTTGTAATCAGTGCATATTTATAGCACTTTTCGCTGTGAAAATGACAATGGTCCCAAAAATGTGTTAAAAGCGTCCGATGTGTCCGCCATAATGTCGCAGTCATGAAAAAAAAAAATTAGTAGTAAAAAAAAATTATTAATAAAAATGCCATAAAACTATCCCCTATTTTGTAAACGCTATAAATTTTGCGCAAACCAATCGATAAACGCTTATTGCAATCTTTTTTTTACCAAAAATAGGTAGAAGAATACGTATCGGCCTAAACTGAGGAAAAAAAATGTTTTTTTTATATCTTTTTTGGGGGATATTTATTATAGCAAAAAATATGGAATTTTTTTCAAAATTGTCACTCTGTTTTTGTTTATAGCGCAAAAAATAAAAACCACAGAGGTGATCAAATACCCCCAAAAGAAAGCTCTATTTGTGGGAAAAAAAGGACGCCAATTTTGTTTGGGAGCCACGTCGCACGACAGCGCAATTGTCAGTTAAAGCAACGCAGTGCCGAATCGCAAAAAGGGGCAAGGTCCTTAACCTGCATAAAGGTCCGGGTCTTAAGTGGTTAATTGAACAAGCTGAAGTTAGAAGTTAATTGACTACCATGCGCAGCTGCACCAGTATTTGCACTCTCCAGTTTAGTAAATCAGCCCCAATGTGTCTGGATCCACGCTTCAGAACTGTGTTCTCTCAGTGCACATTAGTGGCAGTGCGTTTAGCATGGCTGTTGATGTGGATGATTTCTAAAGCCTCGTACACACGATCAGTCCATTCGATGAAAATGGTCTAAAGGACAGTTGTCTTAGGTTAACCGATGAAGCTGACTGATGGTCAGTCGTGCCTACACACCATCGGTTAAATAACCGATCGTGTCAGAACGCGGTGACGTAAAACACAACGACGAGCTGAAAAAAACGAAGTTCAATGCTTCCAAGCATGCGCCAACTTGATTCTGAGCATGCGTGGGTTTTTAACCGATGGTCGTGCCTACTAACGATCGGTTTTGACCTATCGTTTAGCAATCCATCGGTTAAATTTCAAAGCAAGTTTGCTTTTTTTTAACCAAAGGTTAAATAACCAATGGGGCCCACACACGATCGGTTTTGCCTGATGAAAACGGTCCGTCAGACCGTTCTTATCGGTTTAACCTATCGCGTGTACGCGGCCTTACTCATTCTGTTGATCTGTGCCTTTTGCACCTATTCTACTGCATCTTGAATTCCCCCCCACCAGTCATCAGATCAACAATCATCCCTGGGGGCAGCTCTAATATAGCAAAGCCTGGCCTCTACCAAGATGGCAGCATTCCATTCAGAGACATGGTGGAGAGCAAGGCATGGTAAGTCACTAATGGGGAAAAAAATATATATATATATATCAAGACAGTTTCATTCTATTCTATTTTGTTTCTATTCAGTCTCTGAATTTTGGGGAGCAGCCTAAAACACTTTAATTAATGTATTCACAATTTAATTTATCTATTATATTATTGGCGCGAGACTCTTACCTACACTAATGGGGAAAGATCAGCTGCAGGAAGACTACAGGTAACACTGGTGACTGGTAATTTGCCCTTTGTATGGCTTTTTTGGACATAACTTTAAAGCGGGAGTTCACCCGAAAAACAATTTTTAACATTAGATTGAGGCTCATTTTGTGAAGGGGAATCGGGTGGTTTTTTTTAAATCGAAGCCGTACTTACCGTTTTAGAGAGCGATCTTCTCCACCGCTTCCGGGTATGGGCTGCGGGACTGGGCGTTCCTATTTGATTAACAGGCTTCCGACGGTCGCATACATCGCGTCACGAGTAGCCGAAAGAAGCCGAACGTCGGTGCGGCTCTATACGGCGCCTGCGCACCGACGTTCGGCTACTTTCAGAAAATCGTGACGCGCTGTATGCGACCGTCGGAAGCCTGTCAATCAAATAGGAACGCCCAGTCCCGCAGCCCATACCTGGAAGCGGCGGAGAAGATCTATCTCTAAAACGGTAAGTACTGCTTCGATTTTAAAAAAAGCACCCGATTCCCCTTCACAAAATGAGCCTCAATCTAATGTTAAAAATTGTTTTCCGGGTGAACTCCCGCTTTAAAGTTATGCCCAAAAAAGCCATACAAAGGGCATGTTAAAAATTGAGGCCCAGATTCACAGCCGAGATACGACGGAGTATCTCAGATACTCCGTCGTATCTCTCAGAGTATCTATGCGACTGATTCATAGAATCAGTTACGCATAGATAGCCCTAAGATCCGACAGGTGTAATTGTTTTACACTGTCGGATCTTAGGATGCAGTACCGCGGCCGCCGC
Source organism: Rana temporaria (assembly GCF_905171775.1). NCBI lineage: Eukaryota > Metazoa > Chordata > Amphibia > Anura > Ranidae > Rana > Rana temporaria. Next base: position 46,199,135 of record NC_053495.1, read on the forward strand.
TGGGGGGGAGTTTGCGTCGTAAACCAGCGTTGGGTATGCAAATTAGTAGTTACGGCGATCCACAACGGTTTTTCGCGTTCGCTACGTCGCTGCTAGTCTAGTTTCCCGTCGCAAAGTTAGTCGTCGTTTTTGGTGCCCTAACTTTACACAGCACACGTATGTGCTGTATAAAGTATGGCCGTCGTTCCCGCGTCGAAATTTGAAAATTTTTGCTTCTTGCGTAAGACGTCCGGGAATACGGAAGTACGCTACGCACGTCGCCGTTCGAAAAAATTACGTCACTTCGCGCAAAGCACGGCGGGAAATTCAAAAGGGAGCATGCGCAGTAGGTCCGGCACGGGAGCGCGCCTAATTTAACCACTTCACCCCCGGACCACATTGCTGCCCAAAGACCAGAGTACTTTTTGCGATTCGGGACTGCGTCGCTTTAACAGACAATTGCGCGGTCGTGCGACGTGGCTCCCAAACAAAATTGGCGTCCTTTTTTTCCCACAAATAGAGCTTTATTTTGGTGGTATTTGATCACCTCTGCGGTTTTTATTTTTTGCGCTATAAACAAAAATAGAGCGAAAATTTTGAAAAAAATGAATATTTTTTACTTTTTGCTGTAATAAATATCCTCCAAAAATATATAAAAAAAAAAACATTTTTTTCCTCAGTTTAGGCCGATACGTATTCTTCTACCTATTTTTCGTAAAAAAAATATCGCAATAAGCGTTTATGATTGGTTTGCGCAAAAGTTATAGCGTTTACAAAATAGGGGGTATTTTTATGTCATTTTTATTAATATTTTTTTTTTACTAGTAATGGCGGCGATCAGCGATTTTTTTTTCGGTATTGCGACATTATGGCGGACACTTCGGACACTTTTGACACATTTTTGGGACCATTGGCAAATTAGAGCATGCTTTAAGGGTTTTATGAACGAACCCATTGTCACACCAGGCTTCCTATATGAGAGACATCTCAAAGCCTATAGTGGGTGTGCTTGGGAATACCTTTTCAGTGGTACAAGCAGTAAACAAAATGAGTCCCCAGATTTTCAACAAAAGGTAGTTACCTGGATAATACCTGGATGCTAAATGGAAGACCTGAACGTGTAGGTGTTTTTATGCATTTTGAGGCTGTAACCTGAACAACAAGCAAACAATTTGGTTGAAATATTGTAGTTACATTGGTTCAGCTTGGACCATAACTATGCATATATCCAGGGCCGGCCCTATGATGGGACCGGGTGGTACCATGGGTACCAGGCAGCACTTTTAGGGGGGCAGCATACTGATGCCCACCAGCCCGTTCCGGCAGCTCCGCTACCCAAATAAAATTGATGTCCTTTTTTTCCCACAAATAGAGCTTTCTTTTGGTGATATTTGATCACCTCTGCGGTTTTTATTTTTTGTGCTATAAATATATATATTTTTTAACTTTTTGCTATAATAAATATCCCCAAAATTTAGAAAAATAAACTATTTTCTTCAGTTTAGGTCAATATGTATTCTTCTACATATTTTTGGTACCAAAAAAAAAACAACACAATTAGCGTACATTGATTAGTTTGCGCAAAAGACATTGTGGCCGCCGGCAATTCACAGGCCCCTTTATACTCCTGGATACATGTATAGAGCCCATGGCAGGTCCTTTTATACGCATGTATAGAGCCATGACAGGCCCTCTTTATACATCTATAGAGCCATGACAGGCCCTCGTTATACTCCTTTATACATGTATAGAGCCATGACAGGTCCTCTTTATACTCCTATATACATTTATAGAGCCATGGCAGGTCCTCTTTATATTCCTTTACATGTAAAGAGTCTCGACAGGTCCTCTATATACATGTATAGAGCCATGACAGGCCCTCTTTATACATTTATAGAGCCATGACAGGCCCTCGTTATACTCCTTTATACATGTATAGAGCCATGGCAGGTCCTCTTTATACTCCTTTATACATGTATAGACCCATGGCAGGTCCTCTTTATATTCCTTTACATGTAAAGAGTCTCGACAGGTCCTCTATATACATGTATAGAGCCATGACAGGTCCTCTTTATACTTCTTTATACATTTATAGAGCCATGACAGGCCCTCGTTATACTCCTTTATACATGTATAGAGCCATGTCAAGTACTCTTTATAGTCCTATATACATTTATAGAGCCATGACAGGTCCTCTTGATATTCCTTTACATGTAAAGAGTAATGACAGGTCCTCTATATACATGTATAGAGCCATGACAGGTCCTCTTTATACTCCTATACATGTATAGAGAAATGACAGGTCCTCTTTATACTCCTTTATACATGTATAGAGCCATGACGGGTCCCCTTTAGTTATCATGATATAAAATAATGAATGTGGGGGCCTTTTTGTTGGCGTGATTTTTTTTCTGGGGGGGGCAGCATTTCATTCTTGGTCCCAGGCAGCACAAAGTCTTGGGCCGGCACTGCATATATCATACCTGGCTGATGCCCCTGGAAGCTGGGTAGACACCTCTACTACAGTAATCTCCACTTGCTTCCAGGTCCAGAGCTGATTGGCTGCTACATTCTGATCACAGAAGGTTGGCCGCTTGGCACAGGCCCCATTCAGAGAATCCAAAGTGACACCAAATGTGCGCTGCTCCAAAACACCCCGTAGCAATATCCTCATGAGTCGGGAATGGCATGGGTGCCAGCCCGGTCCACAACCGTGGTCAATATGAAGAAATCAAGAAGATGGTGGCACTCATGGAGCTTGGCATGATTTTGCCATTCAGAGAATGCTTTGCTATCATTCAGAAGATGCAAAGCATTCTCTGAGTGGCGCCCCATGCGAGTCGTCAACCTTCTGTGTTCAGAATGCAGCAGATTAGAAAAAAACTCTAAATATGTTATGCCTAAATTTACCTTTTTGTCCTAAAGTCCTTATGAAAAATAGAAGTGCACTTTCTGATATGGGAGTGTGCCTAGGCACTCATGTGCTTACAGCTGTATATCTGTTCTGAGATCCAATCCAAGGCACTGCTACCTCTGACTGCTAGTCTCAGGCGATTTTGAGTGAAATTTGGTGATTGTGTTTCTTGTTGGAGAAGAATAAACTGGCATGCATCTCCCTGCTTCTTCTTTAGGGGTCACTCATACCATTAGGTTATGCCCTGGGCAGCGTTGCCCAGCACAGTCCCAATGCAAAGACAGGGCAATTTTTCTTGTTTCCTATGGAAGTCAGTTCACACCATTGCGTTGCGGTTATGTGCATAGCGAAAAAGTAGTCCGTGTACTATTTTTTTCTTTCAGCACACCAGGTTGCAGTGAAAACTACTAAATTCCAACACTGCTATGTGAACAGAATGCAATAAAGTTCTAAAAAAAATATGTTAACACAGGGGTCGATTTACTAAAACTGGAGCGTGAAAAATCTTGTGCAGCTCTGCACAGAAACCAATCAGCTTGCGTATTTTTTTTTTTGTCAAAGCTTAAAGTGGTTGTAAACCTTTGTGTTTTTTCACCTTAATGCATCCTATGCATTAAGGTGAAAAAACACCTTGCAGTCACTGCCCCGCAAGCCCCCGTTTTACTTACCTGAGCCCCAAATTTCCGTGGGCGAGATCACGCTTGTTTTTCCCCCGGTCTTGTTGGCTCTTCATTGGATAGATTGATAGCAGCACAGCCATTGGCTCCCACTGCTGTCAATCAAATGCAGTAACGCGGCCACCGGGAAGGGGGACAGAGTCATACACTCAGCGTCTATGGACGCCGACTGTATAACACGGCAGCGCGCCTGCAAGCTAACCCCCTCGGGAGAGAGCTTCCCAGAGTAGGTTAGCTATTGCGGGGAGGAGCCGAGACAGCCACCGAGGGTCCCCATAACAGCAGGATCGAGGCCACTCTGTGCAAAGCTAACTGCACAATGGAGATAAGTATGACATGTTTGTTTAAAAAATAAATAAAAAATTAAACCTTTACAACCCCTTTAACCGCTTAAGGACCCATTCACGCCGATATACGTTGGCAGAAGGGCACGGCTGGGCACAAGCACGTACCTGTACGTCCTCTTTAAGACCCCATCCGTGGGGTTGTACCCTAGATGCCGGCAACACGCTCGCGACCCGGTCCGAAGCTCCGTGACCGCGGGATAAGCGGACCCGATCGCCGCCGGTGCCCTGCGATCGGTCACAGGAGCTGAAGAACGGGGAGAGGTGTGTGTAAACACACCTTCCCCGTTCTTCATTGTGGCAATGTCAGTGATCGTCTGTTCCCTGATATAGGGAAAGACGATCACTGACGTCACACATACAGCCACACCCCCCTACAGTTAGGAACACATATGAGGTCACACTTAACCCCTACAGCGCTCCCTAGTGGTTAACTTCTTCACTGCATTGTCATTTTCACTTGTAATCAGTGCATATTTATAGCACTTTTCGCTGTGAAAATGACAATGGTCCCAAAAATGTGTTAAAAGCGTCCGATGTGTCCGCCATAATGTCGCAGTCATGAAAAAAAAAAATTAGTAGTCAAAAAAAATTATTAATAAAAATGCCATAAAACTATCCCCTATTTTGTAAACGCTATAAATTTTGCGCAAACCAATCGATAAACGCTTATTGCAATCTTTTTTTTACCAAAAATAGGTAGAAGAATACGTATCGGCCTAAACTGAGGAAAAAAAATGTTTTTTTTATATCTTTTTTGGGGGATATTTATTATAGCAAAAAATATGGAATTTTTTTCAAAATTGTCACTCTGTTTTTGTTTATAGCGCAAAAAATAAAAACCACAGAGGTGATCAAATACCCCCAAAAGAAAGCTCTATTTGTGGGAAAAAAAGGACGCCAATTTTGTTTGGGAGCCACGTCGCACGACAGCGCAATTGTCAGTTAAAGCGACGCAGTGCCGAATCGCAAAAAGGGGCAAGGTCCTTAACCTGCATAAAGGTCCGGGTCTTAAGTGGTTAATTGAACAAGCTGAAGTTAGAAGTTAATTGACTACCATGCGCAGCTGCACCAGTATTTGCACTCTCCAGTTTAGTAAATCAGCCCCAATGTGTCTGGATCCACGCTTCAGAACTGTGTTCTCTCAGTGCACATTAGTGGCAGTGCGTTTAGCATGGCTGTTGATGTGGATGATTTCTAAAGCCTCGTACACACGATCAGTCCATTCGATGAAAATGGTCTAAAGGACAGTTGTCTTAGGTTAACCGATGAAGCTGACTGATGGTCAGTCGTGCCTACACACCATCGGTTAAATAACCGATCGTGTCAGAACGCGGTGACGTAAAACACAACGACGAGCTGAAAAAAACGAAGTTCAATGCTTCCAAGCATGCGCCAACTTGATTCTGAGCATGCGTGGGTTTTTAACCGATGGTCGTGCCTACTAACGATCGGTTTTGACCTATCGGTTAGCAATCCATCGGTTAAATTTCAAAGCAAGTTTGCTTTTTTTTAACCAAAGGTTAAATAACCAATGGGGCCCACACACGATCGGTTTTGCCTGATGAAAACGGTCCGTCAGACCGTTCTTATCGGTTTAACCTATCGCGTGTACGCGGCCTTACTCATTCTGTTGATCTGTGCCTTTTGCACCTATTCTACTGCATCTTGAATTCCCCCCCACCAGTCATCAGATCAACAATCATCCCTGGGGGCAGCTCTAATATAGCAAAGCCTGGCCTCTACCAAGATGGCAGCATTCCATTCAGAGACATGGTGGAGAGCAAGGCATGGTAAGTCACTAATGGGGAAAAAAATATATATATATATATCAAGACAGTTTCATTCTATTCTATTTTGTTTCTATTCAGTCTCTGAATTTTGGGGAGCAGCCTAAAACACTTTAATTAATGTATTCACAATTTAATTTATCTATTATATTATTGGCGCGAGACTCTTACCTACACTAATGGGGAAAGATCAGCTGCAGGAAGACTACAGGTAACACTGGTGACTGGTAATTTGCCCTTTGTATGGCTTTTTTGGACATAACTTTAAAGCGGGAGTTCACCCGAAAAACAATTTTTAACATTAGATTGAGGCTCATTTTGTGAAGGGGAATCGGGTGTTTTTTTTTTAAATCGAAGCCGTACTTACCGTTTTAGAGAGCGATCTTCTCCACCGCTTCCGGGTATGGGCTGCGGGACTGGGCGTTCCTATTTGATTAACAGGCTTCCGACGGTCGCATACATCGCGTCACGAGTAGCCGAAAGAAGCCGAACGTCGGTGCGGCTCTATACGGCGCCTGCGCACCGACGTTCGGCTACTTTCGGAAAATCATGACGCGATGTATGCGACCGTCGGAAGCCTGTCAATCAAATAGGAACGCCCAGTCCCGCAGCCCATACCTGGAAGCGGCGGAGAAGATCTATCTCTAAAACGGTAAGTACTGCTTCGATTTTAAAAAAAGCACCCGATTCCCCTTCACAAAATGAGCCTCAATCTAATGTTAAAAATTGTTTTCCGGGTGAACTCCCGCTTTAAAGTTATGCCCAAAAAAGCCATACAAAGGGCATGTTAAAAATTGAGGCCCAGATTCACAGCCGAGATACGACGGAGTATCTCAGATACTCCGTCGTATCTCTCAGAGTATCTATGCGACTGATTCATAGAATCAGTTACGCATAGATAGCCCTAAGATCCGACAGGTGTAATTGTTTTACACTGTCGGATCTTAGGATGCAGTACCGCGGCCGCCGCTGGGGGGGAGTTTGCGTCGTAAACCAGCGTTGGGTATGCAAATTAGTAGTTACGGCGATCCACAACGGTTTTTCGCGTTCGCTACGTCGCTGCTAGTCTAGTTTCCCGTCGCAAAGTTAGTCGTCGTTTTTGGTGCCCTAACTTTACACAGCACACGTATGTGCTGTATAAAGTATGGCCGTCGTTCCCGCTTCGAAATTTGAAAATTTTTGCTTCTTGCGTAAGACGTCCGGGAATACGGAAGTACGCTACGCACGTCGCCGTTCGAAAAAATTACGTCACTTCGCGCAAAGCACGGCGGGAAATTCAAAAGGGAGCATGCGCAGTAGGTCCGGCACGGGAGCGCGCCTAATTTAACCACTTCACCCCCGGACCATATTGCTGCCCAAAGACCAGAGTACTTTTTGCGATTCGGGACTGCGTCGCTTTAACAGACAATTGCGCGGTCGTGCGACGTGGCTCCCAAACAAAATTGGCGTCCTTTTTTTCCCACAAATAGAGCTTTATTTTGGTGGTATTTGATCACCTCTGCGGTTTTTATTTTTTGCGCTATAAACAAAAATAGAGCGAAAATTTTGAAAAAAATGAATATTTTTTACATTTTGCTGTAATAAATATCCTCCAAAAATATATAAAAAAAAACATTTTTTTTTTTTTTTTTTTTTTTTTCAAATTTTCCTTTTTTTATTTCGTTTCTTTTCCAAGAAAACAAAAAGCAAGAAAGTGATACAGGAAACATAAGAAGAGGACTGAGCATAGTCCTATACATCAACATATATATGGGAATTATATTTATTCTCTCTCTTCAACTCTATTTACTATTCATAATATCTGTATCACTACTAGTTTCAATCCATTCCTCTATGATAGACCAAATACTTTCTACTTCTAAACTAATTTTCAGACTACCCGAGTATTCCATCTCCCACTAAATATCCATTTATTCTTTATCTAAAGTACTAATTCCCTCCTTATTCCCGCAGCACTTCCTTCCTCATTTTATCCCCCCTTTCCCTCCCCCCTCATCCCTACCTCTAGACCCCCTTCTTCCCCCATTCCCCTCCTCCAGCCGTCTATCCTCAGGCCGGAGAGAAGAATTAGGAGAAGAGGAAAAAAAAAAAAAAAAAAAAGGGGAAGAAAAAATTTTCTTAACAAGACAATACACAACACCCCTCCTCTCCTCCGCTGTCCTCCATCCGTGCGCAAAATGTTCTCTCTCCTATTTTCCTTCTTTCTTCCATCTACTGCCCTTTATCTTATTCTCCTATTAGCTTTTTACCTTCCTCCGACTGTAAAAATAATTCCCAAGGTGCCCATATCATTTTAATTTGCTCTTTCTTATCTATTGTTTTTGGGAGGAGTTTCTCCATTATCCCTATTTTCCTTACTTTTTTCAGCCACATAGATATTGGAGGTGCCTCGGGGTCTTTCCATTTTGTTGCAATGCAGCTTTTCGCCGCATTTATCAAATGACACATCATTGATCCCTCAACTGGAATATGATATTCCGTAAATTCTTGTGTAATTCTCCGTACTGTTTCCCAGAATTGTTGTATTATTGGACATCCCCAAAATGTATGTAGCATTGTCCCTTTCTCCCCACAGCCTCTCCAACATCTATCTGACATTTCAGGAAAAAATGTATTTAAACGCGCTGGCGTATAGTACCATCTTGTTAATATTTTATAATTTAATTCTTGTATTTTCGTGCATCTTGAAGAGTTTAATGCTAAATTTATAATATTTTGGCTTTGTATTGGGGAAAAAACTTGGCCTAAATCTCTCTCCCATTTTACTAGGCTCGACATTCTAAAGTCTTCTGGTGGTGCAGTCAATAATGTGTACATTTTAGAGATCATATGGGCTAGTGGTTCCTTTCCTCCACAGTACTCCTCAAACTTTGTGAGTGCCCGTTTATACTTTTCTGCACCATCCAGAGTCTCCAGAAAGTGTCGTACCTGTCGCGCTTGCCATATCGGTATCTCGCCGCTCCCTCCCCTTTGTGCTATTTCTCCTATTGTCATCCACCCCCTTTCCCCCAGAAAGTGGGAGGCTTGAAATCTACCCTTTTCTTTTAATTTCTTGAGTATATGGGATTCCATACCAGGCTGGAATTCTGGATTTCCTATTATTGGGTAGAGGGGGGAATTATTAGTTGAGAAATTCGGATTATGACATATTTTATTTCCAGTCCATAAAGTTGGTCCTATCGTTGGGTGAGTTTTAACTGTAAGGGGTAACGCAGAATAGCACCATATTGCCCTATCTAACGGTACAGGGCACATTTGTTGCTCTATAGTGATCCACAATTTATAATCCCCATGTCTACTCCAATCTGCTATCCTGCCCAACTGGACTGCGTGATAGTACTTTAACATATCCGGTGCTGATATCCCTCCCACCTTCTTGGGTAGGATCAATAATTTCCTACCAATCCTGGGCCTTTTACTCCCCCATATAAATTTTGTAAATAAGGCCCGAATTTGATTGAAGTACGACATGGGGATCTGAATTGGTAGAGCTTGAAAAAGATATAAAAACTTTGGCACTACACTCATTTTCAAAATATTAGATCTCCCAAACCAAGAGTGCATCCCTCTACTCCATCCATCTAACATTGTTCTGATTGTACCCAATAATGGCTTAAAATTTAGTTCAAAAGTATCCTTTAAATCTGGTGGCATTTGAGTGCCCAAATAATTCAATGCCCTCGTCGTCCACTTAAACTTAAAACTAAATTCCAAACCATTCTTAATCGACCCTGGCAGAGCGACCCCCATTGCTTCAGATTTATTATAATTTATTTTAAAGTTTGATATCCTCCCGTAGAGTTCTACTTCTTTCATTAAATTTGGAAGGGATATCTGTGGTTTTGTTAGGGAGAAGAGCATGTCATCTGCGTAGGCCGATACTTTATATTCCCTCCCTCCCATTTGAATACCCACTATATCTCTGTTCTGTCGAATCTTGTTTAATAATGGTTCTAATGTCAGTGCAAATAATAAAGGCGACAGGGGGCAGCCCTGCCTAGTACCATTTGTAATTGCTAGAGGCTCAGAGTACACCCCATTCACTTTTACCAAAGCTCTGGGTCCCGCATACACCCCCGCTATCCACTGAGCCATCCGCTCTCCTAATCCCATTTGTTTTACTGTTCCCAACATAAACTCCCAATTCACTCGATCGAATGCCTTCTCTGCATCTGAGTTCAAGAAAACACTCGATATCTTCTTTTCTTTTACTTGGTTTATTAAGTTTAACACTTTAATAGTACTATCCCTTGCTTCTCTATTTGGGATGAACCCGACCTGATCCAAATGTACCAGTTTAGATAGATAGGGCTGTATACGTGATGCCAAGATCTTTGTCAGAATTTTAATATCTACATTTATTAATGATATTGGTCTATAACTAGTGCATGCCCCTGGATCCTTCCCTTCTTTTGGGATAATCGTAATATGTGCTAGTAACGTCTCCGGGGGTAACCTTCTTATTTGTCCTACTGTATTAAACAATTTAGTCATGTAGGTCCCTAATAGTGTACTAAAGCTTTTATAATATTGTATGGTGAACCCATCTGGGCCTGGAGCTTTACCCTGTTTTATTGTTTTCATTATTGATTGCACTTCCTCCAGAGTAATTGGTTTTCCCAAATCTCTTCGTTCTGGAGATGTTAATCTAGTCAGACCTGCTGAGGATATATATTTCTCAACAGCCCCAGAGGGGTTCTCCTTCCCTTGAAGGTTATATAACGCGGCGTAGTATTTCCTAAATTCTTGTGCTATTTCTTTTGAAAGGTGGAATTTTTTATCTTCTTTGGTTTTAATAAATGGGATATATGACCGTGACTGTAATTTTTTCAATTTTTTTGCTAGTAACTTCCCACATTTATCACCTGAATCATATGTCATCTTCTCTGCATATTGTAGAACCGCTTCAGCCTTATATCTCAGGAGATCCGCTACCTGTCTTCTTAAATGTGTTAATTCAATTCCTATACCCGTTTCTGTCTTTTTTTTATGTTGTATCTCCAATCTCTGTATCTTTTCTAATAGTTCTTTTATTTGTTTTTCTCTAGCTTTCTTAACTCGGGAGCCATGTTTAATTAAAACCCCTCGAATCACTGATTTATGGGCTTCCCAAACTATTCCCGGATCACTTTCTTCATTATCATTTGTCTGGAAATACCACGTTATTTCTTTTTTTACGTCTTCAATTATATCAGGATTCTGTAGTAAACTCTCATTTAATTTCCACCTCCGCTCTGACGTCTGAGTTCCCTCTCCCCAAGTTATTTCCATTGTTACTGGGGCGTGATCTGTCCAAGTTATATTTCCAATTGAAATGTCCTTTATCAAGTGTAGACACTGATGAGGTATCAAAAATAGATCTATTCTTGAATATATTTGATGTGGGTTTGAAAAATATGTATAGTCTTTCTCTCCTGCATGTAATATGCGCCATCCATCTACTAACTGAAATTCAAATAGTTTTTTTATGATTTGTTTCCTAATTTTATTTGATACTGACGACATCCCTACTGAGGTATCTTCCTTTGGGTTCAAAGCTATATTCAAATCTCCACCACATATCAATTTGCCCTCTTTAAAGTGCATCAGTTTAGTAATCACCTTTGATAAGAAACTATCTTGATGTATGTTCGGTGCATAAATCGTCGCTAATGTTACATTCTCGCCCCCTATTTTCCCTTTAAGAAACAAGAATCTCCCTCCTGGATCTGCGTATTTATCCGTTAAGGACCATGGTATTCTACTTGCTATTAGAATTGCCACCCCTTTACTTTTAGCTTCCTTATTAGAGGCCTGGTATACATTGGGAAAATTCCTGTTTTGAAGATATGTAGATACCCCCTCTTTAAAGTGTGTTTCCTGAATAAATCCTATATCCGTTTTGAGAGATTTTAGTTCGTTTAATAATATTTTCCGCTTCTCTGGGATATTGAGTCCTCTAACATTTAGAGATGTGATCCTTATTGTATCCATCTAACGCACCCGGATTGGCCGGTAGCTGAGAGAGGGGGGGGTAACAGACAACAATGAAGAAAAAAAAAAAAAAAAAAAAAAAGGGGAAAAAAAATAAATAATTAAATAAAAAATAAAAATAAGGAGAGAGCTCAACCAACTCCTCCTATAGGGGTCTTATGAGGTACGAATTTTATGTTACGGCTTCTACGTGGGATTTCAATTATCCCGTAGTTACCGAAAATAGGGGGAATTAACCTCCAAAGGCTAGAGTGGCTAAGCTCCTGCTGCCCTTCCTCACTATATTAAATTCCTCTTTAAACCCTTCCAATCTTATTTACCCTGTGATCTCCCCTTTCTCCTTTCCCTTCTCTTACTCTTCTCCCTTCCCTCCTTTCCCCTCCCCTTCACTTTCTGATCTCTATATTAGTATCCCTCCCCTACCTCCAAAATCCTTCAGCCTTCCCCTTTCCCCATTCCCATTTCCTCATAATTCTCTTTTTTATATACACCCATCATTGACATATCTAGTTTTCACTTCATAACCCATATACTTTAACAGGTTATTTTCACATTAATAGAAAGTCAAACATTAGTATCATTGTTATTCATGATCCTCTTATTTCCTATATCATTATTGAGTTCAATTTATGAGTATCCCTTCTATTTATTAAATCTAGTTTAAATCTTTTCCCTTCCAACCTCCCCCCCTTTTTCTTATATATTCATCATCTCTTCTTTTCCATAGTTCCCCCCTTCTGTTTCTCTCCTTATCCCTTTTTCTTCTTTTCCCCTCAGTTTAGGCCGATACGTATTCTTCTACCTATTTTTCGTTAAAAAAAAATCGCAATAAGCGTTTATGATTGGTTTGCGCAAAAGTTATAGCGTTTACAAAATAGGGGGTATTTTTATGTCATTTTTATTAATATTTTTTTTTTACTAGTAATGGCGGTGATCAGCGATTTTTTTTCGGTATTGCGACATTATGGCGGACACTTCGGACACTTTTGACACATTTTTGGGACCATTGGCATTTTTATAGCGATCAGTGCTATAAAAATGCATTGGATTACTATAAAAATGCCACTGGCAGTCAAGTGGTTAACACTAGGGGGCGGGGAAGGTGTTAAGTATGTCCCTGGGTGTGTTCTTACTGTGGGGGGGGGGCGGTGGCCTCACTAGGGGAAACACTGATCCTCTGTTCATACATTGTATGAACAGAAAATCAGCGTTTCCCCCGCTGACAGGACTGGGAGCTGTGTGTTTACACACACAGCTCCCGGTCCCCGCTCTGTAACGAGCGATCGCGTGTGCTCGGCGGCGATCGCGCCCGCCGGGCACACGCACGGGAGTCGGGGGCGAGCGGGGGTCACGCGCGCGCCCCTAGTGGCGGCTGAAAGAGCCGACGTAGAATGACGTGCTCTTGCCCAGGAGAGCCAGCTTGCCGACGTAGAACGGCGGTGCGCGGTCGGCAAGCAGTTAAATGGCACACGCCCCTTTGAATTACGCGGGCTTACGCCGGAGGCCGCCGGCGGAAGTTTTCTCGCAAGTGCTTTGTGAATCAGGCACTTGCGATGAAAACTTGCGGCGGTGTAACGTATCTACGATACGTTACGCCACCGCACTTCTACGTGAATCTGGGCCTGAGTTTTTGGGTGAACCTCCACTTTAAGTATTTAGGTGATTTTTAAAATGTATGAAGGGTCAGAGGTCTCTGAGATGAGTTTTCTATAGAACCCTATGGGGTATGTGTTACACCCCTTATCGCAGGTGATTTCTAACCCAATAAATCTTTGTTTTGTAGGTTAAGAAAGGTTCAAAGGAAGGCCCTGTGGTTTTCAACACCCTGAAACCAATCTTTCAGCACATCTTGACGAATATCAGAAAATAGACGTGACAAGACTTTGGTGGCCCTGGAGCTCACAGACCTGGCCTTGCAATGTTCAAATGTGTTTAAATTCCGCGAGGCTCGTCGTGTGCGTTTCCTGTGAGGTTTGTGTTTAAGTGTTGGCTACACAAAGGGCTTCAAATACTAAGAATGTAGAAACCTCGAGGTGACTTCAGCAAACTCTTTTGTAATTATTACTTGTCTCTAAAAAGCCTTGTTCACTGTGTTTTACAGCATTCTTTATATGTTTCCAAAGTCTGGTTTAATATTTATGGATGTTCCTGTTTAATTTATTACATTCTGACCTGGGCATACTGCTGCCAGTTAGCAGACCCAGCTAATGCACTGTGAACTGTTTATTGTATTCAGTATGAAGGATTCTCAGCGGAGGAGGACTGGTCGAGCCTTGACAGACCAGCTGTAGAATCCTGACAGCCATATGTTTATAATGTTTTACGGTACAATAATTTATATAGGGGCGTCACAAAAGAAGACATTTCAGGTAGGGATGTTTTTGAAGAAAAAAAAAAACTGAACCGAATTCTTTTTTATAGGCCTTACATTCTTAACAGTCTCTGTTTTACAGCATATACAAATGGAGGGAGGAAAAAGTGACGTTGTTGCCCATACCAACATTACTGCCCATATTGCCTGAAAAAAATTAGGACACCTTCCTGCTGTAAGAAAATTGGGCATGGTGCTTCAAATTTATATAGTGCCTCCTGCAGAAGGATGGACACTTATTAAAGAGAATCTAAACCTAAAAATCAAACTTAATATATTGCAGCTTATCAGTCGTTTTTAACACGATGGCTGCATTCGTTTTCATTTTTCAAACTATGAACATTTTCAGAAAGTACAGAAAATTTCTGTTGATCTTGCCAGAAATGCAGTGTGCTTGTCACTTTCTATGAGCTGAAATGAAAGCACAAATATCTCAGACATCCGAGGTCTCCCGCAAGGTGCTGGAGTCTCCCGCAAGGTGCTGGAGTCTCCCGCAAGGTGCTGGAGTCTCCCGCATTTCTACTGCGGCTCCTTGACACCCACCCTTCTGCGGCTGTCGGCTAAAAAGCTATAAAGGGAGATTGGTGTTCACATCTATCGCTCCCGCTGCAACGATCATTCCCTGATGTTCCCTGTGTCAACCGCCTCCGGCCGCTCCTCTGGCCCCTGTCCTTCTTCGCCACCCTCCGTGTCCTCCTCTGCCCCCCCTGTGTTCTCCTCTGGCACCCTGTCCTTCTCTGCCCTCCCCCTCCCTGTCCTCCTCCGCCCCCCCCCTGTGTTTACCTCTGGCTTCCTGTTCTCCTCCTCCACCCTCCCTCATCCCCCAAAGCCAGGTTCCCTCCTCTTTCGCCGGGTGCTGGGTGGATGTGTCAGGATGGAGAGTGGAAGAAGGGACTGGTAAATATGTTATTTATCAGCCCCTTCCTTTTCTGAATTGGACACAGTGAGCAGCGCTCGTTCCTGTGTCCTGTGAAAACCGAGCAGAGTAAACCATGCTTACTCTGCTTCAGTTTATGAATGGACAAGGGCTGCTTTCTCCTGTCCATTCATCTTTGGTGCTGAGAAAAGGACTGGGGAATCTATGTCCTCTGTCCCTTTCTCTGTCTCAAAGGGGAGATGTCAGGGGTCTATTTAGACCCCTTATATCTCACCAAAGCCCCCCAACAGAGCTAATAAAAAAATGCAAAAAATATATAACATACAAAACTACTGACACCACTCCCCCTGCCCTACCAACACTGTCCACTATCCCCAACCCTCTTCCCGCAAAAAGCATTGTGGAGCACCACCTCCCTGAAATTAGTTTCTGCAGGTTGACATCTATGAGCTAGATTCAGGTACAGCGGCGTACCTTTTGGCCGGCGTAGCGCATCTCATATGCGCTACGCCAACGTAAATCAGGGAGCCCAAAACAGTATTCTGAAAGATCCCGCGCCGTACATAGTGTAATTAGGCCGGCATAAGCCCGCCTGATTCAAAATAGGCAGGTAGGGGGCGTGCTTCATTTAAATTAGCCGTGACCCCATGTAAATGAATTGCCGTTCGTACGGCGCATGCGCACGCATGCTCAGAATCACGTCGCATATACTCCCTAAGAAACGTCGGCGCAATGCTTTTGACGTGAACGTAACCTACGCACAGCCCTATTCACGTACCACTTACGTAAACAACGTAAAATTCAAAGGCTGTTCCGACGTCCATACCTTAACATTGGCTGCGCCTCATATAGCAAGGGGAACGTTACGCCAGACGTAAGCCTTACGTAAACGGCGTAGCGTGAATTGGCGTATCTAGCTCATTTACATATTCAATGCGTAAATCTACGGAAGCGCCCCTACTGGCCAGCGTAAATATGCACCCTAGATACGACGGCGTACTAACACGTCGGTCGGAGGAAGCCGAAATTCAGGTGTATCTAGCTCCCTGAATAGCAAGCATAGATACGACGGTGCATCTTTCCACTTACGTGGCGTATCTATAGATACGCCGACGTAAAGGGTGCCTGAATCTAGCTCTATATCTTTCTGGTTTAAATCACTAGTCTTATCAGCCAACCATGTATTTGATAATAACAACATAGAGGCCAGCCATGACTCCCTCCATTAACACAATGGAGAAATGGGTGTAACCACCCAGGAGTAAAAAGTGTGTTATTTGCAGGATCATGGGGTAAAAGTAAAGTGAAAACAAATGCAGCCACCACAACTGTGTCCATGCAGCTATTGCGTCCCAATAGATACCAATGGGACTGCTGGCACAGGGATGCACGCAACAGCTGTGCATTATCATGTCAGCAAAGCACAGCCCCTGCATGGGACATGGATGTAATCACCCTGTGTGAACAAGGACTAAGGACTAAGGACTGGTAAGCTTTAATACAGTATATTACATTTTTGTTTTTAGATGGTTTATATAGTCAGGGACTGATTGATGAAAACATCTGCTGTTAGAAACATTTCTAGTTGTCCAGCTGGTGGTCATTGTTTCTGTCCAGGATTGAAATAAGAGTCCTTTCACACGTGCGGACCGTTTTTTAGATCAGTTTTTTATCATCAGTTGATCCGTTTTTTCATCCGTTTTTTCATCCGTTTTACATCCGTTTTTCATCAGTTGTCATCCGTTTTTCATCAGTTGTCATCCGTTTTTCATCAGTTGTCATCCGTTTTTCATCAGTTGTCATCCGTTTTTCATCAGTTTTCATCCGTTTTTCATCCGTTTTGTTTTTTTGTTAGAACTTTATTTTTATTACATATTTTGATGAAAAACGGATGTTAGCGGATCGGATGTTAAACGGATCGTCCGCTAACATCCGTTTTTCGTCCGTTCCGTTTTTCTGACGGAAGAAAAATAGGGTTTTCTTCCGTTCAAAAAAACGGAGCTTAACGGAGACGGATGTTAACAGACGTTAGCGGATGCTCATCCGCTAACGTACGCTATCCCATTGGAAAGCATTGCAGTCCGTAAACGGACGTATGAAAAAACGGACGAACGGTTCGCACGTGTGAAAGGACCCTAAGGATTGTATTTCGTTTTTATGGGCAGCACTTTTTCTTATGGCACATATTGCATTAATCAGACCCTCTGCATCATTCTTCTATAAACTCCCCCCTTCTGTTTCTAACCTACCCTTGCAATATTAAAGTGAGGAACTACTGTTTCATTTGTGTTGGGGAATCACAAACCTGATTACAAGGTATTGTCAAAATAATTATGTTTAATTGTTTTTTAATGTACTTTTTTGCCACTAATTTGTAATCCAGATTATAAAAGTTTGGAAATAATGTTCTACAATGTCAAAGTGAAAGGAAAAAGCCTTCTTGTTGGTCAGTGAGGCCACCCATCACATCAAGGGCTCAGGAGGGTGTGGAGCCAAGCTTGGCATTAAAAAAAAAAAAAAGAATCAAGATTTTTATGTAAATTCAGCTGCCTACATCTTGGATCGAATGCCTAGTTTGATATAAATCTTCAACCGAAGATAATCTCTGCTTTTCATTATTTTACCATACGCTCGATTTCAATTATTAGCTTTGTGACAGGTTATTTTAAGTGTTTGTGCCTTGCAAGCATAGTTTTAGATTTCTTTTTGGTTTCAAAATGTAAAACCTGTTTCTGTTCAAAGACGGGAATCTGGAATTCCCCCCTACGTTTTCCTGTGTTGAAGATGGTATAATGAAGAACAGTATTTTCCATTCGGCTGACTTCCTTTTTTCGGTGATCCCATGGAAAAATACTATCAAATGTCACTTTTGCAGCATGCTTCAGCCCAGAAGGTAGCTAACAGAACAATGGACTTAAAGTAGAACTATAGGCAAAACTTTTTTTTCATTTTGGACAGAGTAGAGGAGAGTTAAAACCCCTATAAGGTTTATTTTTGCTCTCTTTGTCCCATTGGGGAGATTTACCTTCCCGTCCCATAGCCAGTGATGTATTTAGGTTTTGTGCTGCCCTAGGCCTGACTAAACTCGTGCACCCCTAATTTAAATATGACCCACCCCTTCCTGTCAAGGCCACACCCCTTGCTGTTAAAGATCTGTCCTTCCCTTTCCCTTACTCTATCCAAAATGAAAAAAAAAAGTGTTGCCTATAGTTCTATTTTAGGCACAAAATTCTGATAATTTTATGGAGAGGACTAAAAAGATATAACCATGCCAATGGTACAGCAGAAAATATGTAGCACAGTGAGGAAGGTTTGTGGTCCAGGATGATAGGACAGTCAAAATTAGAAGCTCCGCCCCCCCTACAAAAAAAAGCGGCGCCCTCTAAGCGTAGTATGGAGTTTAATAAAGAAAGACAAACAACATTAATTCTTATGAGAAATTACTCACAAGAATACGGGGGGTACAGGTATTGGAATACTGATGTCATCTGTGGCTGGCATCCGGAGTAGATAACCTCTGCTGAGTTGGTCTTCTCGCAGGCTTCAGGCAGTCAGCGTGATGGTTAATCCACAAAGTAGGGGCCGAGTGCGGTGTCTCTTTCAGTCGATGTCTTTCTTTCCTAAATCTGCCCAGCCATTCCTCTGCTACCTCCTCCTGAATTTCAGCCACTTCCTGGTTATGGAGCCATGGTGGATGATGTAAAAAGTTGCGGGATGCTTGCCTCTCTGCCCAGTCCGCCCCATAAGACTGGTGCTACACTAACAGTGCTACACTAATAGCGCAAGCCGGCGGGGACTCTTTCCGTGCTGCCCTAGGCTTAGGCCAGGATACAGCCCTGCCCATAGCCAAACAGGAAGTGAGAGGAAATCCATTTAAATTAAGGGAGTTCCTTGGGGACCCCCAGGTCACCAGAACTAGTGTCTCCATTGGATGTTTTCTCCAAAATTTGGGATTTTCTTTTGCTTTAATTTTCAATGATAATGGTAAACAGGACAAATGGAGAGGTTGTTCTAATCCTTCAATTCTTCGACCCTCTATCCAAAAAAAAAAAGTTTTGCCTAGTTATACTTGAACACCAAATTTCACAGTATAAAATATGTAATTTTCTGTGCTGGCATGAAAACTTGCATGGTTCTGTGACTGGAAGTTATTCCACTTTCACAAAGTTTTTATTTCAAGTGTAGCAGCTCTATAAATAAGCAATAAACCCCTAGCTTTTAAGATTTGTGAACTGGAAATAATATCTTCTGGTATTTGTAGAATACTCCAGTTAAAGTGTACCCTTTTTCTATACACTATTGTGATCGTCACCTTCTCAGAGGTTGGGGGCCTCTTCTTAAGCTGCATCCATATTGGGGGTGTACACATGCCACAGTTGCAGTCCTCTCCCCTTAGCAGGGGTCAAGTCCTGGGGAAAAAAGTGTGGGAACTCCCACCCAAGATCCACTCCCCCACCAAAAAAAAAATGATACGCTCATATGCATAATTACTAAACCGCATGTTGTTGTTTTTTTGATCCACTGAACCTTAGTAATCCTTTATGTTACTGGCCGCTTCCTGTATATGGATTCATCGGGTAGTGTGCGGGTATTCACAAGTTACCCGCAAATTCTTTCTAAATCACACAATAACTCGCGGCAGACCTCCGCAATGTCTCCTGGGAACAATGACAAAAGCTCCCAGGAGACATTGCGGCATCGAGGAAGTGACGGAATACCCGCACACTACCCGATGAATCCATATACAGGAAGCGCCCAGTAACATAAAGGATTACTAAGGTTCGCCTGCCCCTGACAGTGACTCGAGCTGGGCATCGCTGCTTAGTGAAGGATTGGCTCGGGCGGCTCGGCTGCTCTAGTCCTGCAAAGGGAACTGCGTTCCTGCTGTGAAAAAAGTGCAGGAACTCCGTTCCCACACGCTCCCGCAGGACTTGAGCCCTGCACCTTAGTCACGTTTGGCATTGCAGTACTACCACTTCACACAACATTATCAAGTGAATGGGGCTAAACCCTAGGCTCCCAGTTATGGTGTGGTATTCCCCCTTCAAATAGCTTGACTGGAGGTGGCAGTATTGCCTCTTGAATGCCTGTCCACCGCGCATGCACTGCTCAATGAAAAGCAATCCACTGTGGATCAGTCTTCACAGAGCAATGTAAGTGTAAACAAGCCCAATTGGAGCTGGATTATTGTAGTGTGAGGCACGCTGCTTCATATTGCCCTACCCCATAATAGTGCCACTGGCTCCAATGAAGCGATAACCTTTTATTCTTTGAATAGATTCTATTTTTTATGGGGGGCAAGTTTTGGTTCCGTTTTTTTTTTTGTCTTTTTTTACATTTATTAAATGTTACACTTTAGAAAACGATGTCTAATTACGACTTGTACTGGTTATTACGTGTTTCTTTTTCCTGTGTCCCTTGGCCACAACCAACAAATGTATTTTCTGTTGATTTTATAGTAAGTAATTGTAAACTCATGCTAGCACCAGTGGGTGCAATTGAAGTTGTTGATTATGACATTTTGGTCCCCCCAGAACCGCCATGGCTTCCTAAAAAGCCCAACTTTCTTGGCATGGTAGAACAGAAAAAGCAATGCTAAGTGCCTGAGCAAACAGACACCAGGCCAGGTGTGTGCCTAAAGTTAGCAACACACATTTAGATCTCTCTCTCTTTTAGCACTGCATTTTGAATGAGAGAAATTAAAGGGGTTGTAAAGGTTTGTTTTTTATTTTCTACATAGGTTCCTTTAAGCTAGTGCATTGTTGGTTCACTTGCCTTTTCCTTCGATTTCCCTTCTGAATGTTTTGTTTTTCTTTGTCTGAATTTTTTCGCTTCCTGTTTCTCCTCAGTAAGCTTGCCCCCATCGTCCGAGCCGTTCTGGCTGGGGGTTAGTCAGCCAAAACAGCTTACTGAGGAGGAACAGGAAGTGAGAAATTCAGACAAAGAAAACAAAGAAAAAAACATTTAGAAAGGAAATCAAAGGAAAAGGTAAGTGAACCAACAATGCACTAGCTTAAAGGAACCTATTTAGAAAATAAAAAACAAACCTTTACAACCCCTTTAACTGACTCCCCCATCCATGCTGAAAAAACGCAACTGTAGGCACCTCCCCCCGCTGGTTATGATATTTGGACAGCCGCAGCCCTTATGGATGTAGTCATTGATAGGATGCAGTCATTAATAGACCAACAGTTTTCCACCTGGCTAAGTCAAAATTTAAATCAACTTTCGTGGAGCCGGGTAGTGCCAACATGGCCAACCGGAAGCTTAGATTTTGTCAGATTCAGCAGGAATCACCTGAAATTTGTGCCATGTGTGGCCAACACAATTTCTTGCATATAATGGACTCTGAGAGTTTTGTTGGCACTCTGCGGGTATTGAGGTTTCATAACAAGGTATTTTGGGGCACCGTATGATGCCCGTGCTGTAACAACAACATTTGTTTAGAATATTTGCCCCCGGTACAGGTTTACTTTAAATATTGGTGTGAAATGGGAAAGGGAATTAAGTTATGACTCAAGCTGGACATACACTGTAAGGCCTCGTACACACGATGAGTCCAAACCGATGAAAACGGACTGAAGTTCAGTTTCATCGGTCCAAACCGACCGTGTGTGGGCCCCATCGGTCTGTAGTCCTTCAGTCCAGAAACAGAGAACTTGCTTTAAAATCGGACCGATGGACGCCTGACCGATGGTTAGTACGCAAAAGCATCGGTTCCAAACCCGGCATGCTCAGAATCAAGTCGACGCATGCTTGGAAGCATTGAACTTCATTTTTTTCAGCACGTCGTTGTGTTTTACGTCACCGCGTTGGACTCGATCGGTTTTTTGAACTGATGGTGTGTAGGCACATCAGACCATCAGTCTGCTTCATCGTGAACCGATGAAACTGAACTTCAGTCCGTTTTCATGAGTTTGGACTGATCGTGTGTACAGGGCCTAAGAATTATGGACGGTTCCTGAAGAACCATCTAAAATTTGCTCAGTGGGTGGCCATATCGGCTGCCTCCAGACCAACATTCTTCGAAAAAATCTAAAGAACCAGGCGGAAAATTGTTGGCCGAAAAGCTTCCCCATTCAATCACAGATACAGTTGCTGTTTGGGTATTTTGACAGCTGGCCGGGCCTGTGGTCAAAATACAGTAGGCACAGCAGGATATTCAGTCATCTGTGCTGCATATCAGTGTATGGCCAGTTTAAGAAGTTTCTGTATTATTTACAATTGTATTATGTTAGGTTTTGTAATGCTTTATCTTTTTTTTAATCCGATTTGTTTATTTATGTTTTAACTGGTTACACTACTTTTTAAGATAATGGGGCAGATTCAGGTACCTAGTTACGGCGGCGCAACGTATTGTATTTACGTTACGCCGACGCAACTTACAGGAGCAAGTGCAGTATTCACAAAGCACTTGCTCCGTAAGTTGCGGTGGCGTAGCGTAAATGGGGCCGGCGTAAGCCCGTGTAATTCAAATGTGGAAGGGGGGGCGTGTTTTATGCTAATGTGTGATGACCTGACGTGATTGACGTGTTTTACAAACGGCGCATGTGCCGTCCGTGTACATATCCCAGTGTGCATTGCTCTCAAGTACGCCGCAACAACGTATTGGTTTCGATTGTGAACGTAAATTACGTCCAGCCCTATTCGCGAACGACTTACGCAAACGACGTAAAAAATTCAAATTTCGAAGCCGGAACGACGTCCATACTTAACATTGGCTGCGCCTCCTAATAGCAGGAGCAACGTTACGCCGAAAAAGCCTTATGCAAACGACGTAAAAAAACAACTGCCGGGCGCACGTACGTTCGTGAATCGACGTAACTAGGTAATTTGCATATTCTACGCCGAAAACAACGGAAGCGCCCCTATCGGTCAACGTAATATTGCACACAATTATACGCCGCCCCATTCAAGTTACGTCGGCGGAGGAAGCCTATTTTTTTAGCGTATCTGCCGTTGAGAATCGGCGTAACGATACGCCGGCGCAGATTTCAAATTACGGCGGCGTATCTGGAGATACCCCGCCGTAAAAGCTACCTGAATCTGCCCCAATGTTTTCGTCCATCTACTCCTAGACGGGAGATGTAGATCTAAAATGAAGGGGTTAATGGGGCCTTCTGACTATGAGCTTCTGCTATGTCTCCCCTTTGCTTTGCTAGTCATCTGAAGACACCTGGTGTTCCCGCTATTTGGCAGAGCTAAGCCTTGTTTCTGATCACAGGGACTGTCATAAAGCTATGATAGTCTTCAACCATAGAGACTTTCCTACTACTATGAAATCTTCTGTGATCAAAGACAATCACACAGCTGAGTGAGATCAGGATTAGAAGCTGTCAGTGGGTGGAAAGGGTTGTAAAGGCACAAAATCTGTAAAATAAAAGGAATTTCCAACAAAAAAGAAGGCCATTGTCCATTGTAGTGAGCATCTTCTACAGTTTCCTAGGAAACAATGAGAGGATCCCTTTGTTATTGTTGTTTGATGTGCATGGTAGACCAAGTTATGAACAGAATATCATAGAGGACCACCGTATTTTAAAGGGAACATCTGTGGTGACATAAGCCCATAGCTTGACCAATGTGCTATGAACACACCCCACTGTGCATAATAAGAGAAGTAATAATCTGGTTGTTACTTTACAAAACCATCACGTTAGCCTTGATGTTTAGCACGCGCTTGCCCAGTGCACTTTTGTTTGGAAAGAGAAGAAAAGTTAGAACTTATGTGAGCTTTTTCTGCTTTCTGTGTTCCTGTAGAACAGGGGTGCCCAACCTTTTGAAGAGCGAGGGCCACTTAAGCAACTTGGTAATCAGTCGCGGGCCACAATGAGCGGAGCGGACAGGTGATGGGTCGGACGGGTGATGGGTCACGGCTACTCTATAGGTCCTCCGATCCGCCCAGATGGAAGGCGAAAAATGTTTTTCGGATTGGAGGTAGGCGGGCGTAAATGGACATCTGTTGTTCTGTAGAGGTGAATTGAGGGTCCCATTTGGTTGGGCTAATCGTGTGAAAAGGGCCTAAGACTGCTTTCACACTGATGTGCTGTAGTTTACCCATACCGCGAGTGCAGCTGTGTCCATCCTGCGGGTTAGCTGTAATAGACTCCGCCTGTGGCAAAAGCAGGCGCTGTAGAGGAAGCATTGGCTTATGGGGCTCTGCTCCGCAGCCGGTTTCTTCCTCTACCACCAGCTTCACATCACAACACTGATGCTGGGGTATGGCAGGTTGGCAACCTGCGATCTTTGCTTGCCAACACGCCATTCCAGAGCAGAAGGTCGCTAGCCACATCAGAGGGCTCCGCGGGCCACATGTGCCCGCCGGGCCACTGGTTGGCCACCCCTGCTGAAGAACCTCCAAACTACGGCCCGTGGGCCAAATGCGGCCCTTTACTTACCTTTATCCAGCCCTTGGGGCACTGTTCCTGACGATGGAGCATTAATTCCTTCCACTGGCACCAACGATGGGGCACTCCTTCCAATGATGGGGCATAAATCCTCTCACTGATATAAAAAATTGTGCATTTTTTTTCTACTGACGATGATGGAGCACTATTCCTTCCACTGACGCAAATAGTAGGGCAGTATGACACCAATGATGGGGCATCTTCCACTTACACCAATGATAGGGCACTTTTCCTCCCCCCAATATAAAGGATTGGGCACTATTCTGTCTTTTGCTTCTTTCTGTTTGGAGGGAGTTATGCCTTAAAGTGGTAGTAAACCCTCCTATTATTTTAAGCCAAGGAAGCTGCCATCTTGGCCTCTGTTTAATCTACAACTGCCATGATGCTCCACATGTGATCAATTATGACACCAGCCATTGGATGGTTTGACAGTTTGGTTGAGAGCACAACCAATGTGACAGTTAGCATTCCCGGCATGCCAGGAATGTTAACTGTTCTTTGAAAATGTTAATTTGATGGGTTTACTTCCGCTTTAATATACACACGGTCAAAAAGGGAACAAAACATAAAGTGAATGTATTGTGAAAATAGTTATATGGCAGCGTGTATAGCATTATATGAAGGTGTGAGCCTGTGGTCTGTGGCACAGTTTGATCCCAATGGGGGTGCCGGGAGCACGGTATTGATACCATACCTAGAATTGATCCAAGGTTAATGTAGCCAATTAACCTACAAAACGGAAGAATTCCTTTTCTTGCAAATTTACGTGATGTATCATTGTTATCCCTACTGACGGAGCAATGTGTATTTTGCAATATTATGTAACTCTCAGTATAAATGTGTTATTGTTCTCCAATAAAAACTAATTGAAAAGAGAAAAGAACAATGGGACACTGCTTCTCCCACTATTACCAATGATGGGCCGTTATCCCTCTTTCTAATGACCATAGGCACAATGAAAATATTTTCATCCCATTGACACTAGGGCATTTTCTCCTCCCACTGGCGACAGTCCGCCCCCTTAAAGTCTGAAGGACAATAAACTGGCCCTTTGTTTAGAACTTTGGA
Source organism: Rana temporaria (assembly GCF_905171775.1). Taxonomy (NCBI): domain Eukaryota; kingdom Metazoa; phylum Chordata; class Amphibia; order Anura; family Ranidae; genus Rana; species Rana temporaria. The sequence continues at coordinate 46,224,532 of NC_053495.1, forward strand.
GACCCCTGCTCTAGAAGAATTTTCCCTTTATCCAGTTGTGTCACAAAGACAGAAAATGGTAGGAAATAGAGATGAGCCCGGGGCTTGTTTGAATGCTCATCTGGACCCACGTGGTCGCACCCGCTAGGAAGATGTCACCTATAATGGGCCAATCATCTGTGGCTGAGGCATTACCCACCCAGGTATACACAGCCCAGGGTGGAGAATGCCCCCCACTTGGGCCATTACAAGTGACAACTTCCTGGCAGACTCGGGCACATGGGTTCAAAAGAGCTTCCAAACACACAGAGCTCATCACCTGTTGGAAACAAAGGGAACACAGATAGCAATAAAAACCTTACAGAAGTTCAATCCCTTTCTGAAGCTACCCAACACTAAAATAAAAGCATTTGGCTTAATCCTTTGTGGCTCAATCACTATTTTTGCATTTTTCATTTAAGCATTATGGGGTAGATCCACAAAGAAAGTACGCCGGCGTATCTATTGATACGCTGGCGTAATTTCGAAATTCCTGCGTCGTATCTTTGTTTTGAATCGTCAAAACAAGATACGACGGCATCTGGGTTAGATCCGACAGGCGTACGTCTTTGTACGCCTTCGGATCTTAGATGCAATTTTTCGACGTCCGCTAGGTGGCGTTCCCGTCGTAATCCGCGTCGAGTATGCAAATTAGCTATTTCCGTTCGGCTTTTTACGGCGTATAGTTAAAGCTGCTATCTGGTGGCGTACTCAATGTTAGGTATGGCCGTCGTTTCCGCGTATAATTTTGAAAATTTTACGTCGTTTGTGTAAGTCGTCCGTGAATGGGGCTGGACGCCATTTACGTTCACGTCGAAAACAATGACGTCCTTGCAACGTCATTTGGAGCAATGCACCCTGAAGATTTTGATGGATGGGGCATGCGCAGTTCGTTCGGCGCGGGGACACGCTTCAGAAACACGCCCCCTACCCACCCAATTTGAATTCCGCGCCCTTACGCTGAGAGAGATACACTACGCCGCCGTAACTTACGGCGCAAATTCTTTCAGGATTCAAAGAAAAGAAAAGTAAGTTACAGCGGCATAGCGTATCTCACATACGCTGCGCCCACGCAGATGTATGTGGATCTGCCCCTATGTATACAGATCACTACCGATTGTGTTTTTTCTGTTTTGGCAATATAAACCCATAAAGGATATACATTTGTGGAACAAGGGCTGATTTTTGCTTACTTTTCTAGAGATGAATCAATAGCAATATATCCTGTGCATTACTATAGCAACTCCTTGCTCTGCCACTTTGCAGTTTATGTACAGATTTTTAAATTATGAATTGTTCTCCACTAAACAGTATTTTAAAAGGAATATATTTATAATAAAATTGTCTTTGGGAAAGGGAGCAGCAAAGTTTGTGGTAGGTATAGCTTTGCGTATTAAAGCAAACCAACACATATAATGTAAAGAATATGGCCTCCCATTAAAACAAAATATGTGCTGCAGCATTTATAAGTGTTTTTGCTCTTACAGTTTTCTTATAGGGTGCACTCACACTGGCAATTTTAACCATGCTGGGTCATGGTTCACTCCTTTGCTCCAGCTCCATAGGTGTGCACAGCCTATTGCATTAAGGTGTGCGTCTCAAAGCTCAAACATGTGTATATATACTGACGGTGGTAGTAGAGCACAGATTGGTGTCAGTAGGGCAGTGGATTTTTTATTTATTTTTTTAAATTTTATTATTTTTTTACAAATTTCTACAGGGGCTTTGGTGAAATATAAGAGTTTAAACAGTGGGAATCTGCACCACGCATTGTGATTAGGGTGTGCCCAGGCACACCTGGCACACCCTGTGCGCACGCCTATGTCCAGCTCATTTGTGTAGTGTGAGTGCTTTGAACCGTGCCTGGGAATGCTTAGCATACCATACGCTGGACCACCAGGAAGAGGTGGTATAGGGCACAGTTCCCTTCAGTGTGAGCACTGAGTACAAAGGTAGGGATCACTGTGGTCTTCTTGGCAGACCCAATGATGTAAGGGTGCCCAGGAAAATGTTCTTATAGCCTAGTAGGAGTGCAGACCAGCAGGGGAGTTTGGGAAGTCGATCACACTCGTGCCTAGTGTGAGTGTATCTTAAGTCCCCTTGAAAAGTCCCACTAATACCTGTTGATCCTGCCAGTAGTCTGATCCCTGTGATGGTGTGGCAGCCTCCTTAATTTAGAGCAGAGTGGCCACCCTTATGTAGGTTGTGCCTTCTTGCACTATAGTGGGATGAAAAAATGTTGCAAAGGGTATGGCCATCAACATTGTCACTTGTAGCTTGTCAATTAGCACTTGGCCACGCCTAGTCCTGCCCACTGCTCTCTGGATTGACAGCCCTACCATCTGCTGCTGTGATCTGCAGTGTCTGGGAGGGGGAGCGTGTGAGACACAAATGAAGGAGGATAGTTTTTTCTTTGTTTACTTTATAAGGCTTCTGCATCACATAGTAACTGGATTTAGTACTTGTTTAGACTGTCCTGCAGGATCCTTTAGTTGTACTTTAAGGAAATATAAGGCTTACATCGGTGATAGCACCAGCATTTAAACACACTCCCAGCTGCTATGTATCCCAGGCTCTGCTTTCACTCTTGTAGGCCCAGTGTGGGTATGGCTGGTGTTGGCAGGTAGAGTGGAGAGAGATCAGTGAACATCTGTTTGCTGATTGTCCCCCCAGTAAATTAAAGTCCTTCTAAAGTTAAAATGTTTTTTACTTTAATGCATTCCCAAAACGGTTCTACCCACTCCCTCCTTAAACACTTACCTGACTTCTCTCACCACTCCAGTCCTGTCCTGGCTGCAGCATTGCTCTCCTCTTTTCCTGGTCACAGGAGGCATAGGCTCCTACTGCTGTCAGTTAGACTCCTGTGAGACAGGGCATGCCTTTTTGGTGCTGTGTGTGCCTATGGATGCACGTAGCCCTGCTCAGGAGCTCATGTGTACAGGTGTACCTTTGGCACCTGGCTTGCTAAGGGGGCACTCGGAGGAAGCAGGAGCAGACAGCAGCGGAAGGGGACCACCAAAGAGGGGGTAAAGGACTGTCCTGTGCAATATCGTTGCAAAGAACAGGTATGTATAACATCTTAAAAAAAAAAACTTTATGGCACTTTCACACTAGGGCGTTGGGGGCGCCGGCGGTAAAGCGCCGCTATTTTTAGCAGCGCTTTTTGGACACTAGCAGGGAGCCTTTAACCCCCACTAGCGCCAAAAAGGGTTAAAAGCGCCCGCAAAGCAAGGCTTTGCAGGCGCTTCAGCCTCGCTGCCCATTGATCTCATTGGGCAGATGCGCTTTTGGAGCGGTGTATATGTTTTAACGTCCCACAAGCGCACCGCTCCAGTGTGAAAGCCATAGGGCTTTCACACTGGAGTTACATGAAAGGCGCTTTGCAGGCGCCATTTTTAGCACTATAGGTCCTGTGAAGCACCTGTGAAAGTAGCCTTAGAGTCACTATAACTGTTACCAACCCCTACCCATACAAATACGCACATACATTTGTTAACACACCTGCCAAGTGCACCTATGTATGAAAACAATGATCGGGCTACACATATTAGGTAACACCATGCAGGTTGGAAGGATAGCAATAATTCTAGGGCCATGATTTACAGTCATCTCCATAACAATGCCATGTAAAGGCTTTTAAAGCTTTGCCTGTGACAAATTTGGATACCCAAGTTTGTCACTGTTTTACAAGCCTGTGCAATTTTAGGGCTTAACATGATTGGTATCAATCTACTGTATGTAGCCTCATCTTTTATATTTTACCAAAAAATGGGTAATGTGTTTGTGTGCAAAAACAATTTACTTTAGGGTATTTATACTGAAAATATGAGTTTGATAAACAGTTGTTTCTTCCAGTCTAAGTTCTTTTGTACAGTGGGCTGTAAGAGGATGATGCATATAAAAGAGCATACCGGTGCCCAGACTATGAACATTAATGTATTTACAAATGTTTAGCATTTAGTTAATGAGCTTTAAAACCTCAGTAACCTCTGTATCAGCAAGCACTGCGGAGTAATTCATTTGCAATGTTTGCCGCATGCCAGCCTTCTAATGTAAACAAACAGCAGATGCTGTAAACCAGTATTTCCCAACTTTTGGACAAATTGGGCCTTAATTTGGTGGTAAATATTAATAGATATCTCCCAATATTTTTTTCATTATCATAGGAAAACAGGATCCAAAATGTTTTTAAACTTCAGCTGTATACCATATAGTGTTTGCATCATTTGTTGTATCTACCCATAGTAGGGCCAAGAAAAAATAGTGCACACCTTTTTCCTTATATACAGCCCTAAATTTAACTATTTTAATTATAAAAAAAAAAAACAACATTTATTTATTTATTTATTACATAGACTTCTCCTCTAGCAATTTGCTATTGCAGTGATCATGTGATCAGGAGCTGGTCTTACCGGCTCCCAGTTGTTACTCTAAAGCCTCATACACACAATCAGATTTTCCACAGATATGCAACCTTATATACAGTTTAAAGAGGAGGTAACCAGAACCTAAATTAACTAATCATTTACCCAGACTAGGCGACTCAGATATGACCTTTCAGAGTAGACGTCACGTCTCCCCTCACCTGCTATACAATACACATTATCATAAGTGTAAACACAGGACATCTTCACACAAAAGCAGGGTCAGTTAGCACAGAGAACAGACAGATGGCTGGAGGTGATGGCATTAGCATCTAACAGTATGTGTCCCAACAGTATAAATGAGTCACTCTTACAATTAACCCGTTGAGTTCAGAATCAACAAACAGTAAATAGTTCTTTACAGATATCCTGGAATATATTGTGGATAATAATTACATAATAATCCCATCTCAGGTAGTCCAAGATATCATTCCTCAGTCATCCTATGCCCCTAGTGGACATAGGATGATTTTAGACATAAGAGGGTCCTGCGATGTCCCTGGTGAGTCTGTCACACCGCTCCTCCCCATTGAAAGCAATGAGAAACTGCGCTAATACCGCCGGCAATGCGCCTCTGCAGAGGCGCATTGCCGGCGGTATTAACTATTTTTCGGCCGATAGCGAGGGTTAAAAATAGCGGCGCTATACCGCCAGCGCACCTCCTGTGCCCAGTGTGAAAGGGGCCTTACTTTAACTGATTGCGCGGTCATGCAACGCTGTACCCAAATAAAATGTATGTATTTTTTCCCCCCCACAAATAGGGCTTTCTTTTGGTGGTATTTGATCACCACTGCATTTTTTTATTTTTGGAAAAAAAAGAAAACCCATCTGTTGATTTTATCGTTATCCTGGTACATTCGTTTTGAATAAAAGAATTACAAGTACCGATTCTTTGCTTTTTGGATTCAAGGGAATTTATTTAAACCTGTACGGGGTGGAGAAGAAAACGGCACTGGACTATTTATGCCATGCAATAGGTTAGTTGATTTTTATATTTCCAGAAATAAAGAGAAATTGATCATTTGCGCAGCTTTTTCTACTATTTTGTGAAGTTTGTAGGAGATTGTAATGTCCATAACCTACCCAGTTCTATACAATGACCATGGGGTGTTTGGGCTCAGCATTATATAAAGGTGACATTCAGGTGTATTATGATTTATATTCCACAACCCATGGTAATACGGTGAGCGTTGCTGTTGAAGTCCAAGATAAACACTATAGGGTTAGGGAAGTAGTCCAAGCTACTAAGGGCAGAACAGCTGTATTAAAAATGCACAGGTGGGGTAGGCATTGACGTGGCACCAAGGAATGACTACCTGTTCAGTCATTAAAGCCCAACTCGGAAAATTCTCATTTGCACTGCAAGGGTTAGCTACTTGTTTGGGTCTAGGGGTCAGTAAAAGCACTTTTAGGCCTAGTACACACGATAGGATTTATCCGCGGATACGGCCCTCCGGACCGTTTCCGCTGATAAATCCTCTGAGGATTTTGATCCGATGGAGTGTACACACCATCGGATCGAAATCCGTGCCGAATTCCCATCGCGATGACGTGTCGCGCCGTCGCCGCGATGATGACGCGGCGACGTGCGCGACGCTGTCATATAAGGAATTCCACGCATGCGTCGAATCATTACGACGCATGCGAGGGATGGGTTCAGACGGATCGATCCGGTGAGTCTGTACAGACCACCGGATCGATCCGCTGGAGCCGATTCCAGCGGATAGATTTCTTAGCATGCTAAGAAATTTTTATCCGCTGGAAATCGGTCGGCCCGAAATATATCCGATCCGCGGATCAATTTCAGCGGATCGATCCTCTCGTGTGTACGGGGCCTTACATACCTGATCCTCTGCTCCACCAGCAGATGGTGCTCCCCCATGCTCCAGGAGTGGACTGTGCCTCTGCGTCCTCACTTCCAATGCAGGGATACGGACCCTGCCACCCGTTTTGATGATGTCAGGACCCTAGAATGCTGGAACATGGGGGAGAAGACACAGTGCGGACTGGTCTAGCAGCACAGAGGTTCAGGTAAGTTAATCTACTTTTCAGTGCCTGCTATACCTCAGCAAATAGTTAACCCTTGCAGGGTGGGTGCAGTGCAAGGAACCATTTCCAAGCTTCCTGGAGCTGATCTTTAAGTCAATGCTAGAGCTCACCCTTGTCATGGATATGCAATAGTCTGGCAGCTTACCTATGTTTTCCATCTATTCATTAGAGGCCTGACTCTGTTCTGGTTCCCTTTTTATCACTTCCTCTTCCTGTATGGCCCACCCAGGCCATCCCAGGAAGTCTATATTAACTGTTGCACTACAGGTCTGCAGTACTGTTCAACAGTGTAATTTGCTAAGTTCCTGTCTGCAAGTGTTCTACGATCATCTTCCTGTGTACCGTTTTGGCCTGTCCCTGACTTCTTCTGTTTGCCTGTGCCCCTGACCTTTTGCCTGTCCCTCGGTTACCCTTTGTTTGCCTGCTGCCCTGACCTCGGCCTACCCATCACCACTGTTTGTCCTGCTGGCTGCTTCCCCTCTCTCCCTGCGGAGTGTGACCTAGGGGATCTCGGGGGTCGCGACCTGGATCCAGTTGCGGCCAAGGCCATCCTCACCACTAGAGGCTCTGGTGAACACAAAACTGGGTTTTAGACTCCGCGCCCTGTGTGATCTTGGGTTCACGCTTCCTCTCTGTAGTAGCAGTCGGCTATAGGGTTCACTACCCTGTGGTGCATCCCTGACCCCAACGGGGTGCACTTGTCACCTGGCCACGGGTGACCTGACAACCCTTAACTGTTACGTATCTAATAAGTTCAATGTCTTTTTCCAGACTTTTGCCAGACTTTACTGGCTAGATCACCAGGTAAAAATAAAGGAAAGAAAGCCTAAAAAAGAAAACAAATGCAGCCATCACATCTAAGAATTAGTAAGCTGCAATATAATAAATGTTTGATTTTGGGGTTAATATTGCTTTAAAGGGGTTGTAAACCCTCAAGGATGCATTAAGGTAAAAAGCCTGCTGTAGTGCAGCAGACCCCCACCCTTTTACTTACCTGAACCCGATCGTTCCATCGACAGGGGTGAGCACAGCAGCTCCAGATGCTGTCTTGGGTCCTCGTTGGATAGATTGATAGCAGCGCAGCCATTGGCTCTCACTGCTGTCAATCAAATACAGTGAGGGCGGGGCAGAGTCCTGCTGTCTGTGTCAATGGACGCAGCAGCAGGACTCTGGAGCGACCCCTTGGAATACGGCTCTCCGTGGGGGCACTCGATGTGGAGAGGAGCTAGGGGCGCAGCTGGGGGACCCCAGAAGAGGAGGATCGGGGCCACTCTGTGCAAAACCTTTGCACAGAGGAAGTAAATATAACATGTTTTTTTTTTAAAACAAACCTTTACAACCCCTTTAAGCCGATTGCGTTGATTATTTATTTAATGGAGGGTACAGCACTCCACTCTTGTGTATTTATAGTTTACCGACTTGGTAAGTACTGTACTGTATGTGTAATATTCTTTATCTGTCAAATGTTTACCAGTCTCATAGGGGCCAAATCATACTTGCATGTTGTTCTGTGTACATAATTTGTATATCCATTGTATCTTGCTTCATTGACTGGGGCATCGCACCCACACATAGTTAGTATGAATTTGTTACTAGGAAGTCAAATATATTTATATTGTTAATAGAAATATTTTAAGAAATAGTGATTTAGAAGCTCTATTATGAAACTGTTTCAGATATTTTTGCAGAACATATACACCATGTTTTATGGAGACAGGTGATACAAGAAATGGATTTGAAAGGCTTTCATGTTCTATCTAGCTCTCTTTTAATATTTATTTTGCTCTTTGTCATTTTAAAGATGCATTAATAAAAGCTTTTTATTCAATCTAATCACCTTGTCATTTATTTCATTATTCTTAAAAGTGTGTACACCTGTACATTGGTCATGAGTTCAGGTAAGCATTAACAGTAACCACTTCAGCCCCGGACCGTTATGCAGCTAAAGGACCAGGCCCCTTTTTGCGATTCGGCACTGCGTCGCTTTAACTGACAATTGCGCGGTCGTGCGAGGTGGCTCCCAAACAAAATTGATGCCCTTTTTTTTCCACACATAGAGCTTTCTTTTGGTGGTATTTGATCACCTCTGCGGTTTTTATTTTTTGCGCTATAAACAAAAATAGAGCTACAATTTTGAAAAAAAAAATCTTGCTGTAATAAATATCCCCCAAAAATATATAAAAAAACATTATTTTTCCTCAGTTTAGGCCGATACGTATTCGTCTACATATTTTTCGGAAAAAAAAATCGCAATAAGCATTTATTGATTGGTTTGCGCAAAAGTTATAGCCATTACAAAATAGGGGGTATTTTTATGGCATTTTTATTAATATTTTTTTTTTACTAGTAATGGCGGCAATCAGCGATTTTTTTTCGGTACTGCGACATTATGGCGGACACTTTTGACAAATTTTTGGGACCATTGGCATTTTTATAGCGCTATAAAAATGCATTGGATTACTATAAAAATGCCACTGGCAGGGAAGGGGTTAACACTAGGGGGCGGGGAAGGGGTTAAGTATGTTCCCTGGGTGTGTTCTAACTGTAGGACTGACATGGGGAAATGACTGATCTTCTGTTCACACATTGTATGAACAGAAGATCAGCATTTCTCTCCCTGACAGGACCGGGAGCTGTGGTCCTCGCTCTGTAACGAGCGATCGCGTGTGCCCGGCGGCGATCGCGCCTGCCGGGCACGCGCACAGGAGTCGGGGGCGAGCGAGGGGCGCACGCCGTATTGGCTGCTGGGCAAGGTGACGTATACCTACGTCTCGCCCAGCAGAGCCGACCTACCACCGTAGAACTGCAGCGGCTGGTCGCCAAGCAGTTAAATCAGAAAATGCGTTTATTGCAAAATCGTACAGAATTACAAATATTCACATTTCTTTGTACAGCAGAAAGAATACAGAGTACCTAACACATTTCTTTTCTCAAACAAAGGTTTACCAAGCAGGATAACCTGTACCCATACAAAAATATAGACAGTATCATAAATAGTGCTGTACTGTATCTCAGCAATTTTTTTAAATAAAGAAAATTATCGAGAGAAAAAAAAATAACATACAAAACAAAAAGTTGGAACATAAAAGAAAAATACACAGTAGGGCAAAAAAAAGGAAAAAATTCACAGCTCCCATACAGGACACCCAGTTAGTCACACTACGCTATCTGCATTGCAAGAGGGATACAACGGCAATACTCCTAACACCTGCTACCATGCAGAAAACAAAAATTCAGGCCATACGTACAACGGGACTATTCATCTCAAAAGCCCGCCCCATGGTAAGTCACTTATACCATAAGTAAGTCACATTCTCCACTCTCCTGGTGTCCACCTCACTCACCCACCGTCTACCTAAACAGTCGACCCATTACCAGATCAACTGGGGACAGGCCGGGGGTATCTAGCCAAGGTGCCCACAGTCTGTCAAACTTCCCCATTCGACCCCTGTGTTGATAGATATATTTCTCCAATCGTATGGTGTCACCCATTTGGGCAATCCATTCCCTCACCGTTGGTGGCTCATCAGCCTTATAATGTCTAAGAATCAGCTGAAACAGGGCCCTAGTTATGGCCTGTTTAGAATTATCATCCATGGGAATGTCATCCAAGATCCCTAGTATGCACGGTTTCGGGTCTGTAGGTATGGTAGTCTGAAACACCCCGTTAAATATGGCTAAAACCCCTGCCCAGTATAAGTGCAGCTTGCCTGACTTTTTTTTTTACTAGTAATGGCGGCAATCACCCGACTCACAGCCTGTCAAACAGAGAGGTTGCCACTTCAGGCCGTTCTAATGAACTGTGATTTTTTTCTCAGGAACCAAGGGTGCCGGCAGTGCACGTAGCAATTAAGGAACAAAGAATATCTTGGACAGCCGCACTCCAAACCAACGTAGCTTTATTTTAAAATGGGAAACAAGTACTACAAGCCACAGCAACGGAACTCAGGACAGCTGACGCGTTTCACACTACACTTAGGGCCAGATCCACAAAGATCTGCCTATCTTTAGGCAGGCGTAGCGTATCTCTACTCCGCCGTAACTTAGAGCGTACTTTCCGTATCCAGAAAGAATTTGCGCCGTAAGTTACGGCGGCGTAGTGTAAATGTGTCGGGGTAAGGGCGCGCAATTCAAATGACTAAGATGTGGGCGTGTTTTATGTTAATGGAACTTGACCCCACGTAAATTACGTTTTTTTTGAACGGCGCATGTGCTGTCCGTGGGGGTATCCCAGTGCGCATGCTAGAAATCACGTCGCAAATAGTCAATGCTTTCGACGTGAACGTAATTTACGCAAAGCCCTATTCGCGAACGTTTTACGCAAACGACGTAAACTACGGAAAATTTGACGCTGTCCCGACGTCCATACCTAACATTGCGTACGCCTCATAGACCCAGGGGTAACGTTACGCCAAAAAAAGCCTTACGTAAACGACGTAAAAAAATGCGCCGGGCGGACGTACGTTTGAGGATCGGCGTATCTAGCTAATTTGCATACTCTACGCGGAAATCAACGGAAGCGCCACCTAGCGGCCAGCGTAAATATGCACCTAAGATCCGACGGCGTACATCAGTCGGATCGAGCCCACATTCAGTCGTATCTTGTTTTGTGGATACGACAGGGCATCGTAGAACTTACGCGGCGTATCAATAGATACGCCGGCGTAAGTTCTTTGGGGATCTGGGCCTAAGTGTTTACTATGATGTCCAAGATATTCTTTGCTCACGGCCTGTCAAGTCTTACTTTCTGGGCCCCTGATACTACTGGGTGGGGAGCGGAGGAAGATCACTCTGCCAGGGAAGGCAAGGAGATAAGCAGGCAGGCGGCTGGCCGGGACTTGAGCCAAGGCAGAAGAACATGCGAGCGGAGCTGAATGGGCAATGCGCACGAAACTGAAGAAATATTCACTCCACTCCAACCAGCACATGATCTTCAGAAAGGGGCACAGATAATGGAAAAAAATACTTTCCCCTAAGCTAGTCGGAGCGGCGGAGTGGGGGTGCGTAATTCAGAATTTTTATTTTTAATTCTGCACAGACTGTCTTTGAAATTGCCCCAGCCCCAATTCAAATCCAATCCGGGGACAAAAACAAGGACAGACTTGGTCCGGGGATAATGTCCTCAATCCAGGGACTGTCCCCGGAAACCGGGGATGTCTGGTCACCCTACATTAATATACTGTACCACTTTTTTTTTATTACCATCCACTTTCCTACTATTTTCTTCTGACAGGGGAGTAGGGTTTACTTTAAAATTGCTCTTGCTTAGTTTTAGGTGTAACAGTTAACCACTTAAGCCCCGGACCATTTTGTTGCTAAATGCCCAGGCCAGGTTTGCGATTCGGCACTGCGTCGCTTTAACAGACAATTGCGCGGTCGTGCGACGTGGCTCCCAAACAAAATTGGCGTCCTTTTTTCCCCACAAATAGAGCTTTCTTTTGGTGGTATTTGATCACCTCGGTGGTTTTTATTTTTTGCGCTATAAACAAAAATAGAGCGACAATTTTGAAAAAAATGCAATATTTTTAACTTTTTGCTATAATAAATATCCCCCAAAAACATATATATTAAAAAAATAAATGTTCCTCAGTTTAGGCCGATACGTATTCTTCTACCTATTTTTGGTAAAAAAATCGCAATAAGCGTTTATCGATTGTTTTGCGCAAAATTTATAATGTTTACAAAATAGGGGTTAGTTTTATTGCATTTTTATTAATTTTTTTTTTTACTACTAATGGCGGCGATCAGCGATTTTTTTTGTGACTGCGACATTATGGCGGACACTTCGGACAATTTTGACACATTTTTGGGACCATTGTCATTTTCACAGCAAAAAATGCTTTTAAATTGCATTGTTTATTGTGAAAATGACAGTTGCAGTTTGGGAGTTAACCACAGGGGGCGCTGAAGGAGTTAGGGTTCACCTAGTGTGTGTTTACAACTGTAGGGGGGTGTGGCTGTAGGACTGACGTCATCGATCGAGTCTCCCTATAAAAGGGATCACTCGATCGATGCGCCGCCACAGTGAAGCACGGGGAAGCCATGGTTACATACGACTCTTCCCGTTCTTCAGCTCCGGGGAGCGATCGCGACGGGGCGGCTATAAACGAATAGCCGCGCCGTCGTCCTGGATCGCTCCCCAAGGTAAGCCGCCCGCCGCACGCAGCTGGGGGGGGGTCCCGATCGGACCCCCGACCCGCTAAAAGGCAGGGACGTATATATACGCCCATCTGCCTGTACGTGCCATTCTGTGGACGTAAATAGGCGTGCGGCGGGCGTTAAGTGGTTAATCTGTCCTCCGCTTTTCATCCTCAGTCTGATGGTCAGACCGAGAGGACCAATCAAACCTTGGAGCAGTACCTTCGATGTTTTATCTTTCTAAAGCAGAGTTTGCTTATGACATTTCTAAACATAGCTCTACTTCTCAAAGTCCCTTTTAATTAAACAACGGGTATTATCCTTTTTTTTTTTTCCCGATCTCCCTAACTCTACTCCAATTCCTTCTGTTACCAACAGATTAACTACATTGCAGGAGATTCAGGAGAAATTGATCAAGACTTTGAGGGAGGCTGAGGAATGTTACTAGAAAGCTGCTGATAGACATCACACTACCTGAGTTTGATTATCAATTAAACATTTTGAAAGTCCATGTTCCATCTGCAAAGTTGGGCAAAAAGTTTGTGGGACCTTTTCAGATTTCTGCTCAAATTAACTTGGTTATCTGTCGCTCAAAACTTCCAGGCAGTATGAAGATTCACTGTGTAATTTTCACATTTTAGTCCTCAAATCGTTTCATGAAAATCCTTTTTCTGGAAGAATTCTTTCACCTCCTCCACCTTTTGAGGTACAGGGTGAAGAAGAATTTACGATGGAGAAAATTCTTGATTCCAGGATGTTTAGGAACAAATTACAATATCTGATTCAATGGGAAGGATATGGGCCTGAAGAAAATTCCTGGGAGCCTGTGAAGAACATTCATGCCCCTTAACCACTTCCGGACCGCCGCATGTACATTTACGTTGGCAGAATGGCACGGACAGGCACATCAACGATCGGTACATGCGGCGGTTCCCGTGGCTTCAGGAGCGATCCGGGACGAGGCTATTCGTTTCTAGCCGCCCCCTCGCGATCGCTCCCCGGAGCTGAAGAACGGGGAAAGCCGTATGTAAACACGGCTTCCCCGTGCTTCACTGTGGCGGCTGCATCAATCTAGTGATCCCCTTTATAGGGAGACTCGATCGATGACGTCAGACCTACAGCCACACCCCCCTACAGTTGTAAACACACACTAGGTGAACCCTAACTCCTCCTGTGGTTAACTCCCAAACTGCAACTGTCATTTTCACAATAAACAATGCAATTTAAATGCATTTTTTGCTGTGAAAATGACAATGGTCCCAAAAATTGTCCGAAGTGTCCGCCATAATGTCGCAGTCACGAAAAAAATCGCTGATCGCCGCCATTAGTAGTAAAAAAAATAAAAAAAAAATAAAACTATCCCCTATTTTGTAAATGCTATAAATTTTGCGCAAACCAATCGATAAACGCTTATTGCGATTTTTTTTTCCAAAAATAGGTAGAAGAATACGTATCGGCCTAAACTGAGGAAAAAAAATGTTAAATAAGTTTTTGGGGGATATTTATTATAGCAAAAAGTAAAAAATATTGAATTTTTTTCAAAATTGTCGCTCTATTTTTGTTTATAGCGCAAAAAATAAAAACCGCAGAGGTGATCAAATACCACCAAAAGAAAGCTCTATTTGTGGGGAAAAAAGGACGCCAATTTTGTTTGGGAGCCACGTCGCACGACCGCGCAATTGTCTGTTAAAGCGACACAGTGCCGAATTGTATAAACCCCTTGGGTCATTTAGCAGCATATTGGTCCAGTCCTTAAAGAGGAGTTCCACCCAAAAATGGAACTTCCTCTTAACCCACTCCTCTCCCCCTTACATGCCACATTTGGCATGTAATTTTTTTTGGGGGGGGAGTGGGGGCTTTCAAGAGAAGGGGACTTCCTGTCCCACTTCCTCCTTCCGCCGAGGGGCTGCAAAGGCGATACGTCATATCGCCTTTTGGCAGCCCCTCCCTGTAGGCGATCGCCTGGGACACGTGACAGGTCCCAGGCGATCGCCTGTCCAATCAAACGGCGCAGCGCCAGGCCGCGCGCGCATGCGCAGTGCCGCTCGCGCATGCGCAGTGGGTGCCCGGCCGTGAAGCTGAAAGCTGTCACGGCCGGGTGCCCACAGTGACAATGAAGACGCCGGCCGGGGAGGGGGGGAGAGGAGCGGACCCCCGGCCGGCGCGTTGCTGGAACGCTGGATCAGGTAAGTGTCAGTTTATTAAAAGCCAGCAGCTACACTTTTTGTAGCTGCTGACTTTTAATAAACTTAAAAAATGGGTGGAAAACCCCTTTAAGTGGTTAATTAACAAGAGAATTCCACTGGAGGTTTCCTCACAAACCTGGCCATAAGATATCCAGGAGACCAGGGCCGATCCTTCCTAGGGTCATAGGCTCCTGGGTGCAGAAATATTTCTGGCAATATTTCTGTCATTTTACTAACTCCTCCCCTTTACATCTCATTATACATCACATCTGTAGATGGACTAGGCGCAGGAATGGGCAGGTATGTGTATCCTATGCAATCTATCATGCCATAAAACATCTAGAGCAGGGGCAGCCCAGAGCATGTGTAAAGGGATGCTGGGGATTCCATCCCCCAGCACACAGCACACTGAACACTGTGACTCACCTCTGTTCTCTCTCTGTGCAGCCTGAGATAGAGATGGAAGTGGGAGGCATTCCAACTGGAGTTGGTGGAGACAATGCGGGATCTAAGACTCCCAGTGTTAGGAATTTATTCCTGCACATCAGCACTCAGCAGTCACTGAAAACTAGAACTCTCATGTCAGGAAGAGGAGCGGCCCCTCCCCCGAGCACTGCCAGGCTGAACGGGCTGCCCTATGCTCACACATCAGTTCTGGACGGACACACACCTATGCTCAGAACACTAGTTCTGGACGGACACAAACAAGGAGGGAGGAGAGAACTCTGGCACTTTGGCGCCCCCACCTCTGCAGGCGCCTGGGTGCAATGCACCCTGTGCACCCTGCCTAGGATCGGCCCTGCAGGAGACATCCTAAGAGGAGGGGATGCTGTCAGGGTCTGTACTTGAACCATGTGACTTCTGTTGTGTCTAGCAATGACTCTCGCTGAGCTACTTGAGATGCTGGACAGCCCCGTCTGGTCCATTGGACAACCCTGACTTGTGCCTTGACTTCTGCTGAACCTTGAACTCTCTGCTCCTCCCATGAACTTCCTGATTTAAGCCATGTCCCTGCACTTCCTGTTTGCTAGATTATTGTGCTCTCTTAAGCCAATGTCTCGCTTTTGTCTTCTCAAGCCCACCCTATCTTGAAGCCTATTAGACCCTCTGGCTCTAATAAGGTGCTTAACCACTTGAGATCTGCGCTATGGACGAAAGACATCCACAGCGCGGCTCTCAAGTGCCGAGTGGACGTCTTTGGACGTCCTCCTGTTGACATTCCCTGTGCGCACCGCTGGGGGTGCGTAGCGGGAAAACAACATGCCCGGCGCATCGCTAGGAAGCCGATGTGTGTGCTAGGCGCTATAACTTTTGCGCAAACCAATCAATATACGCTTATTGCGATTTTTTTAACAAAAATATGTAGAAGAATACGTATCGGCCTAAACCGAGGGATTTTTTTTTTTTTTATTGGGATATTATTATAACAAAAAGTAAAAAATATTGTGTTTTTTTTTCAAAACGTTCTGTTTTTTTATGTTTATAGCGCAAAAAATAAAAATCGTAGAGATGATCAAATACCACCAAAAGAAAGCTCTCTTTGTGGGAAAAAAATTATAAAAATATAATTCTAGATTTTCCTAGCTTGTGACGGAAAATATTGATTATATGAAGACAGGAGGCGAGTATCTTATGCATGATCTTTCTTTATTCATGCTCACAGCAGAAATCCAATTTTTAGTAAAATCAATAGAAAAATGTTTCTTTAAACTAAAAAACAAAAAACTACACCCCCGGCAGCCCTCTAGCTGGATCTGCCAATCACGGGGCAGGACAGTCAGTATATAAGGGGCTGCTCCCTTAAGAACCTCCTCTTTCTTGATGCGAACTGTAGAGAAAACTGGCACCAACAACAGTCCGAATCTTTAACCCTGGAATTGGACTTCCGGTACAGGAGTCAGTCGACGACAGTCTGATATCTGGATGTCATGGGAGCCTCCATCTCAGGTCTGCGATGGACGAACGGTCCAAATGCTGAACAGGAACCATGATCTCAACAGGAGATCAAACGGAATGTCCGGGAACAATCAGCCACCGATCTGGAGTACGTGTGGTTCAATAACCTAAAGTAAATGAGAGATAACACCGTGACAGGGATGGGTTGGGAGGGAAGATACTCGCCTCCTGTCTTCATATAATCAATATTTTCCATCACAAGCTAGGAAAATCTAGAATTATATATCAGATAGGAGGCTCATATCTTATGCAAGTTTAAAGCTGATAACAATGTATACATGAAATTAAAACCGATAAACTTCTACAACACTGACATAGATACGTGTTCCTCCGGTCTGAAATAGAATTGACGGAAGGTGGTCGCTGAGGACCAGTCTGCTGCTAACAATAGGTCCGATAGGGAACCCCCCGAGGTGAGGACTTTAGTAGCCATCGCCCCTCTGGAGGAGTGAGCACCAAATAGGGTTGTGTCAATCCCTGCCATATCCATGACAGAGTGTACCCATCTGGCTAGTGTAGCCGAGGAAACTGGAAGGTGGGGTTTGACGTAAGAAATAAGGAGTTGCGAGGATTGCAAGGAGCGTAACGGGTTCGTCATGGACTCATAAGACTGTAGGCAGCGAACCACACAAAGGTGTGGGTGCGTAGGGAAGAACGGATAGAACACCGACTGAAGGCCCGTCTTAGTCCTACGCACAACCGAAAACTTAACCCCTTGAGGCGAGAATTGTCGCCTGGACACGTCCAGGGCCCTGACGTCGGACACCCGTTTGATAGAGATCAGGCATAGGAGGACGGTCAATTTAAAAGACAGTAACTTTAAAGACAGAGTGTCATTGTCTCCCCAGTCCGAGAACATGGTCAGGACCTTGGTCACGTCCCAAGTATGTTGGTACTTGGGTCGTGGGGGTCGTTGAAACCTAACGCCCCTTAAAAGACGGCACACCAAAGGGTGTCTACCTACCGGTAAAGAGTCCACAGGAGAGTGGTATGCTGAAATCGCTGATCGATATACATTAAGGGAATTGTAGGACCTCCCGGATTCATAAGAGTCCGCCAGGTAGTTGACCACTAGGGACACAGGTGCTTGAACGGGATCAACCTGTCGTTGATCACACCAACGAACCCAAAGTCGCCAGGCTGATCGGTATGCCGATCTAGTCCCGGGGGTCCAGGCCAAGGCGAGGAGATTCCTAGCCGCTCCCGAAAGGACGCTGCTTGCAGTGGACACCCCGAGACCAACCACGCTAGGAGAGGAAGGGTGTGGTCCGTGATTAACGGATGTAGGTCCCCGTTTGGACCGGTGAGAAGTTGAGGGGAATGAGGGAGAAGCCTGGGGAGATCCACTGTCATCCCCAGGAGGAGTGGAAACCACGGTTGCGTCGGCCACCACGGGGTGATCAGCACGACCGACGCTCTCAGGTTCGTTACGTGAAGAAGTACTCTGAGGATCAGTGAGAATGGGGGAAACGCATAGTGCGTCCCTTGGGGCCAGGTCTGGCGGAGGGCGTCTACCGCGTGCGCCTCAGGATCCGGTCTCCAGCTGTAAAAGCGCGGGAGCTGACGGTTGAGACGGGAAGCGAAGAGGTCCAAGGCTAAGGGACCCCATAGGCGAGCGAGGGCTAGGAATACTGAACGATCCAGTCGCCAATCGCTGGAATCGGACAGGTAACGGGAGTTCCAGTCCGCTATCATATTGGAAGCACCCGGAATGTATTCTGCGATCGGAACGATGTTGCGTTCCAGGCAGAAATGCCAGAATTCCTTCGCAAGTTCCGCTAGGATCTTGGATTTGGAGCCCCCCAGGCGATTGACGTATTGGACTGCGGTGACGTTGTCCATACGCAGTAACACACAACAGTTGGATGCGTGAGGCAGAAGACTCCTGATGGCAAAAAAGGCCGCCAAGAGTTCCAACGCGTTGATGTGAAGCAGAGATTCTTTTGTGGACCACGTTCCTCCCGTGGAGGATGAACCGCACCGAGCGCCCCAGCCATGTCGACTGGCATCCGACTCCAGAATGAAGTCTGGATTGGAACTGAAGATGGTCTTGCCGTTCCATTCGACGGCATGACGTAACCACCATCGAAGTTCCACTATGGCTTCCGCGTCCAAATGGACCTCGTCCGCATAGCGGAGTCCCTGGCGGAGATTAGGGGTCTTGAGCCTCTGCAGGGCTCGATAATGAAGGGGGCAGGGAAGATGGCCTGGATCGATGCTGACAACAGACCGACGAGGCGGGCCAGTCCGCGTAAGGACAGCCTCTGCTTGCTGAGCACTGATCTCCTTGCGTATGGTCAGTAGCTTGGCTTTGGGTAGCCGGAGGACCGCTTGGTTGGTGTCTACCAAGAACCCTAAAAACTCCATCTCCTGAGATGGGGTAAGGACCGATTTCTCGTGATTTATGAGAAACCCCAGGTCTTGGAGCAGATTGACTGCCCAGGATGCATGAAGGTTTGCCTGGTGGGGGGAGCGGGCCATTATAAGCAGGTCGTCTAAGTAGACGATCAACCTCACACCCCTGCTCCGTAGGGATGCTATCACTGGTTTTAGTAATTTGGTGAAGCACCACGGGGCTGAGGAGAGACCAAAAGGGAGGCAAGTGAACTGCCACACCCTGTCCCGCCACAGGAAGCGGAGTAAGTGTTGGGAGGCTGGATGGATGGGAACCGTAAGGTAGGCGTCTTTTAAGTCCACCTTGACCAACCAATCTTCGGGGTGTAAGAGATCGCTGAAAGCTTAAAATTGGTCTGGGCACGAAGAGGGTTTAAGTGCCCAGTAATTAAGTGGTTAAAAAAAAACACCCCCGCCGTCGTAATTAATGCAACTGGCATCCTGCAAGGGGCCGGACTCATGGATGGGGGGCGGCGCTCATGCGCCCTTAATGGAGTGGCCGCCCCTGCTGTAATGTATATAATGTACAGTCCCTGGGTGTACAGTCTTTGGGTGACTATAGTGTACAATCTATGGGTGTGTAAAATGTAGAGTAGTGTATACAGTCTCTGGGTGTATAAATTATAGTGAAGTGTATAGTCTGTGGGTGTATATTAGCTGTATATAGTGTAGTGTATACAGTCTATGGGTGTATATAGTGTATACAGTCTATGTGTGTATATAGTGTATACAGTCTATGGGTGTATATAGTGTATACAGTCTCTGGGTGTGTGTATATAGTCGCTGGGTGTTTATACAGTGTATGGGTGTATATAGTGTATACAGTCTCTGGGTGTATATATTGTATACAGTCTATGGGTGTATATACAGTCTCTGGGTGTTTATACAGTGTATGGGTGTATACAGTCTCTGGGTGTATATAGTGTATACAGTCTCTGGGTGTATATAGTGTATACAGTCTATGGGTGTATATAGTGTATACAGTCTCTGGGTGTGTATATAGTCTCTGGGTGTTTATACAGTGTATGGGTGTATATAGTGTATACAGTCTCTGGGTGTATATATTGTATACAGTCTATGGGTGTATATACAGTCTTTGGGTGTATATAGGTGTGAAAGAGGGCGCTAGGGACTGGTGGACTCACTGATGAAGATACCCTCACACGAAAAAGGGGGGCCTCTCAGTAGGTCTGATATATTAACTATATTAAACACTCCTGTGACAAAAAGAATATAAAAACACAATGCGATAGATAACTATATAAAGACAATAGAGTGCTAAATATTGTGAATTAAATGCTGAAAAAGTATAAAAAAATATAGATATTTCACGATCCCGTGAATGTGCACAAAAATGTTATAGACGAAAAATAAATAAAGTGTCTCTCTTTGGCACTCTAATTAGTGCAGTCCATAAGGTGTAATTTCCCGATGAAATGAGTGATCATACGATACGCGGTGAGAAATCATACAGCCATCACCAATTAATTACAGCTTCACCCGATGTGTTCTGATTTGCAAAACTCTTACCAGAGGGTGTGGACCCCTTTAATTAAAAAGGATGGTCTGTTGAGCTGAACAGGTTAATGTGCCTGCACACTTGGACACCATCTATTCAGACTGCTGTGATTGGCTCAATCGTATCTCAGGATTCAAAAACAAAAGGGAACTGATAGTGCATTATCGTTTATTAAAATACATAAAAACAAAGTGGCTGAATGGCCCCTTACTTGGTAGGTGCCAGCCCGGCACTAGGATGGCATGCGTTGGATATGACTCTGGCTTTGCGACTGCAGAAATCGTCCGCTAAGCGGGGAGTCCTATTGCCAGCTGTAGCGTCTATGTGCGGGATCAGCTGGGGAGCAGGAAAAGTCAGACTGCCTCCGACATATGTTTCGTGGTCTACCACGTCATCAGGGGGGCGCCCCCCTGATGACGTGGTAGACCACGAAACATATGTCGGAGGCAGTCTGACTTTTCCTGCTCCCCAGCTGATCCCGCACATAGACGCTACAGCTGGCAATAGGACTCCCCGCTCAGCGGACGATTTCTGCAGTCGCAAAGCCAGAGTCATATCCAACGCATGCCATCCTAGTGCCGGGCTGGCACCTACCAAGTAAGGGGCCATTCAGCCACTTTGTTTTTATGTATTTTAATAAACGATAATGCACTATCAGTTCCCTTTTGTTTTTGAATCCTGAGATACGATTGAGCCAATCACAGCAGTCTGAATAGATGGTGTCCAAGTGTGCAGGCACATTAACCTGTTCAGCTCAACAGACCATCCTTTTTAATTAAAGGGGTCCACACCCTCTGGTAAGAGTTTTGCAAATCAGAACACATCGGGTGAAGCTGTAATTAATTGGTGATGGCTGTATGATTTCTCACCGCGTATCGTATGATCACTCATTTCATCGGGAAATTACACCTTATGGACTGCACTAATTAGAGTGCCAAAGAGAGACACTTTATTTATTTTTCGTCTATAACATTTTTGTGCACATTCACGGGATCGTGAAATATCTATATTTTTTTATACTTGTTCAGCATTTAATTCACAATATTTAGCACTCTATTGTCTTTATATAGTTATCTATCGCATTGTGTTTTTATATTCTTTTTGTCACAGGAGTGTTTAATATAGTTAATATATCAGACCTACTGAGAGGCCCCCCTTTTTCGTGTGAGGGTATCTTCATCAGTGAGTCCACCAGTCCCTAGCGCCCTCTTTCACACCTACATCCCATTGCACATTATTTTCTTAATAATCTGACCCAGAGGAGCAGCTTAAATATCTTAGTAGTTATTAATTTGTCACTTGGTGATTTGTATTAAGTAACTCATTTTGGCGCGGAAGCACACCCCTTCACATCTTTGGGTGTATATAGTGTATACAGTCTCTGGGTGTTTATACAGTGTATGGGTGTATATATTGTATACAGTCTATGGGTGTATATAGTGTATACAGTCTTTGGGTGTTTATACAGTGTATGGGTGTATATAGTGTATAGTCTCTTGGTGTTTATACAGTGTATGGGTGTATAGTCTCTGGGTGTATATAGTCTCTGGGTGTGTATACAGTCTATGGGTGTATATAGTGTATACAGTCTCTGGCACATATTTCTCAGGTGAGGTGACTTCTTGTACAATGCAGTGGCTGTCACAGGGGAATTAACCCTCCCACTGCCGGCTCCGCAGTCTCCTCATAACACTTCTATTTGGCGTTCACATTCTCTCCTGCTCTGGCACTGCACATGTTAACAGGGAATGTTGCACCACGTGACCAGTGCGCGGGACTCGCACCCGAGCATGACTTCCTGTAGGTCAGGCAAACTTTACAGCTCCGTTGTGATTGGTGATGGCTTCGCGCCCCCGTTTCTGATTGGCGGAGCAGTTTGATGGGCCATGTGACAGCGCGTCACTACCGGCTTCAGCAAGCTAGTCAGACCGGGAGACCTTGTGGGCTGTGACGGAGGAGGTGTGACTGAGGAGCAAGCTGTACTGGGGAAATGTGACGGGATCGGTGTGGAGGGAGGATGGCACATGGAGCTGGTTACAGTTCATGTCAGCTCGGTTGATATTGGTACTGGGAGCAGTATATAGGGGACCGGGAGAAATGGATTGGGACTGGAAGCAGTGTGCCAGGGACTGGGATGGGGTACTGGGAGCAGTGTGCCAGGGACTGGAATGGGGTACTGGGAGCAGTGTGTCAGGGACTGGGATGGGGTACTGGGAGCAGTGTGCCAGGGACTGGAATGGGGTACTGGGAGCAGTGTGTCAGGGACTGGGATGGGGTACTGGGAGCAGTGTGTCAGGGACTGGAATGTAGTACTGGGAGCAGTGTGCTAGGGACTGGGAAGGGGTACTGGGAGCAATGTGCCAGGGACTGGGATGTAGTACTGGGAGCAGTGTGCCAGGGACTGGGATGGGGTACTGGGAGCAGTGTGCCAGGGACTGGGATGGGGTACTGGGAGCCGTGTGCCAGGGACTGGAATGGGGTACTGGGAGCAGTGTGCCAGGGACTGGGATGTAGTACTGGGAGCAGTGTGCCAGGGACTGGGATGGGGTACTGGGAGCAGTGTGCCAGGGACTGGGATGGGGTACTGGGAGCCGTGTGCCAGGGACTGGGATGGGGTACTGGGAGCCGTGTGCCAGGGACTGGAATGGGGTACTGGGAGCCGTGTGCCAGGGACTGGGATGGGGTACTGGGAGCCGTGTGCCAGGGACTGGGATGGGGTACTGGGAGCAGTGTGTCAGGGACTGGGATGGGGTACTGGGAGCAGTGTGTCAGGGACTGGGATGGGGTACTGGGAGCAGTGTGCCAGGGACTGGGATGGGGTACTGGGAGCAGTGTGTCAGGGACTGGGATGGGGTACTGGGAGCAGTGTGCCAGGGACTGGGATGGGGTACTGGGAGCAGTGTGCCAGGGACTGGGATGGGGAACTGGGAGCAGTGTGCCAGGGACTGGGATGGGGAACTGGGAGCAGTGTGCCAGGGACTGGGATGGGGAACTGGGAGCAGTGTGCCAGGGACTGGAATGGGGCACTGGGAGCAGTGTGTCAGGGACTGGGATGGGGAATTGGGAGCAGTGTGCCAGGGGGGTGGGGTCCTGGGAGCAGTGGATTGGGGTGGGTGACTGGGGGCAGTGTGCCAGGGGAATGGGTGACTAGGAGTAGTGTGCCGGGGAGTGGGATTGGATTCTGAGGCCAGTATACAGGGACTATAAGGGAGAGGTACAGAGATGGCTATGAAGAGAAGTGTGAGGATGTGGTGTGGCGGTAATATAGTCAGTATGGAGGGACGTGTAAGGAGGACGTGGTGTGGAGTTAATAGTGAATGGTGGGAATAAATAATGTGATGGAGGGACTGAGCAAAGCTTGTGAGGGGGTTAGAGGTTTTATGCAGGACACTAGTAAGCAGATTTGTGCTGGGGACTGGTATGAAGTACTGGGACTAGGATATAAAATGAATGTATATAAAAACAGAGGGAGAGGTACAGAAATGGCTATGAAGAGCAGGATGTAGTTTGGAGGTAATATAAGCAGTATGGAGGAAAGTGTGAGGATATGGTGTGGAGGTGATACAGGCAATATGGAAGGAAGTATAAATAGGATGTGGTGTGGAGTTAATATAGGCAGTATGGAGGGAAGTATGTGGAGGTAATATAAGCAGTATGGGGGGGGGGAGTGTAAGGAGGACGTGGTGTGGAGGTAATATAGGCAGTATGGGGGGGAAGTGTAAGGAGGACGTGGTGTGGAGGTAATATAAGCAGTATGGAGGGAATTATAAGGAGGGTGTGGTGTGGAGGTAATATAGGCAGTATGGGGGGGAAGTGTTGGGAGGACCTGGTATGGAGGTAATATAGGCAATATGGAGGGAAGGCTTCTGAGAACCAATAATGTACTGGAGGAATATGGTAAATACCTTTTGTGAAGGGGGGTTGGAGGAAATAGGTGTGTGGAGGATGCTGGGATGGAAGGAACTAGAATGTTACTGGGAAATGGATATACAGGAAGTAGTCATGTGACGGGAAGTGCAGAAGGGCTGGGATGTCAGGAAGTGGGAAGTAATGTGTGTAGAGATATTAAATGAGGATGAGTGATAGAAGGCTGATAGCAGAGTTTGCATGGCATGTGACTGAGGGTTGGGCATGGGATGGGGAGTTTTGGTCAGATCGGGCAGTAGTGGGGTGAAGGGGACTGGTATGGTGGTATGGGTAGTGCTCTTACAGGTAGAGAACCATTGTGGATGAATCTGATAACACGTGAGAGAAGTTCTCTGTGAATATAGAAGTAATTGGATGATGTGTGATTACACTAATCTATATAGAGTCACAGCGATTGTAAGCAGTTTGTTATGCGGTCTGGTGCCATGAAGGACATCACTCCTATTATATCGGGTGCAGAGAGGACTAGAAAAGAGAGCAGTGCAGATTAGAGGGGGCAGGGAGTTCCTGTTATTGGGGATGTAGTATTGTATAGCTCTCTCTGTTCAGTTGGCATTTAAGATTTTAAAGCGAAGATTCTTTTGCATAATAATTGATCTCGGCTTTTGCAGCCTCCCTGGTATGTTTAGTAGAGTTTAGCTCACATTAGACACATTTTGTCCAATCCAGTGAAAGTACAACCTCTGTTACCAATCATAAACCGACATGTAGAAATACACTCAGCCGCTACTTCTATTTCAGGCCGCCTCTTATCTGATTTCTCAGGCAGATTGTGCTGGATTGTTCGCTGTTCTTTCCATAGACATCGCAGCGCCTCTATGGCTCCCACCGCTCCTTGCCATACTGAACATGGACAATGTGCATTCAGAAATCTCTCGATGAGAGTCATCTTCTGTCCTCGTGGAGGATCAGTTTGTCCTTTTTCAGTCATCTTGTGATAATTTTGTGTATGACCATTGGAACCGACTAGTAAGTGTGACGAGGTGTTGTTAAAGGAAGCATTTAATGATGCAGGGACTGGTTTGGATAGAAATATGATGACCAAGAGCTAGTTTAAAAAAAAACATAGAATTATAAAAAGTGACAAGGGAAGATTGATTTTTATTTGGAGGAAACAGTTGGGAGATGTAGGGGGGGGGGGGGGGCGCGACAACAACAAGGCGGTGCAGGACAGAAGGGAAATTCATGGAAATAACCTTCAGAGAGTAGCAATAGTATTCCTACCTGGAATAAATGCTTGTCGTCATGCTGAGTTTCTGTGATTTGTCAATAGATGTCATATGTAAAGCATTTTAGAGCTCTTCCTCCTTTCCGATGACACGTTTGGATCGCCATGGAAGCTGAACTTTGGGGAGTCCATCTCATCCTTTTGCAGTCTGAATAAGGTAAAATGTTTAATTACGTTTCCAGTAGTCAGATACTTTACTAAACCAGAAAACCTGAAAAATGTCAAAAGCTTTGCAAGCTGAAGATTGTATGCAGTGATATTCATATGGAAACCATTCCCAGTCACAGACTAGTCTCATACGGCGGGTCAGTTTATACAAATTTAGGCAAGTATGTGTCAGAGTTGGAAATGGAGCTTTTCAGATGTTATAAGTTGGTACATTTTAAACAGTTTTTTTTTTAACCAGCAGAGTATACTGGATGCATATCTTGATATCCTTGAATGTCAAATTAAAGCGGTT
The DNA here is from genome assembly GCF_905171775.1 of Rana temporaria. NCBI lineage: Eukaryota > Metazoa > Chordata > Amphibia > Anura > Ranidae > Rana > Rana temporaria. The sequence goes on from NC_053495.1 coordinate 46,250,831, forward strand.
GTATACCCGCAACAAGTTTTTTTTTTTTTTTTTACACCTAAAAGGCATAATGAGCTAGTATGCACCGCATACTAGCTCAGTATGAAATACTTACCTTGGAACGAGGTGTGGAGAACTGGTCCACGCCGAGCGAGATGTCATCTTGCCTCCGCGTGTCTTCCGGGTATCGCCGCTCCAGCGCTATGATAGGCTGGAGTGGCAATGTCGTCACTCCCACGTATGCACGCGGGAGACTTCATTCCGGCAAGGTCTGGCGGCTGCCGGGCCTTTAACCAATGATCCCCGCTGCGCATGCGCCGTTGCAATCAGCAGCGCATTGCGAGGGGAATATCTCCTAAACCGTACAGGTTTAGGAGATATTCTTTATACCTACAGGTAAGCCTTATTATAGGCTTACCTGTAGGTAAAAGTGGTAGTAAAGAGTTTACTACCACTTTAAATTGCCATTTAGGCCTTGGAAATTTCTAATAGCCAGGTTGCCCATGTGCCATGAAGATTAAGGGCCTAATCACACAAGGCGATCTGATATCGCACTCAAGCACATTTGACTAGTACAGGGGTGCTTAACATTTTGAAGAGCGAGGGCCACATAAATGAGTTAGTAACTGGTTGCTGCCCTTAAAGCGGTGGTAAATTCTTTTTTTTCACTTTGACTTACAGGTAAGCCTATAATAAGGATTACCTGTAGGTAAAAATATCTCCTAAACCTATAAGGTTTAGGAGATATTCCCTTTGCATGCAGCCGCTGACTTCAGTGGCGCATGCGCTCTGAGTTCCCAGCTGAAGGTTCTGCAGATGCTGCTGGACCTTTCCGGAAACAAGTCTCCTGTGCGCATGCGCGGGAGAGACGACATTGCGGCTCAGTGCCAGAGCTACCCGAAAGACACGCCTAGGCAAAATGTCGGCTCCTTCGGCGTGGACCGAGATCACCCGCCGCCGCCTCATTTTAAGATAAGTATTTCATAATGAGCTAGCATGCGGTGCATACTAGCTCATTATGCCTTTTGCCTTTACAGGTTTAAAAAAAAATCTGCGGGTTTACTACCGCTTTAATGAACTTTTGGGTGTGACCATCCTCCAAACTGCACATGTAAACGAACTGTCCTGAGCCCTCTATAAGGCTGTGTTCATAATGATACACTGTAGTTTATTCAGTAGTTTTGGTGTGCTTTCTGAAATCACACTGAACCCGCAGGATATAAGTCTATGGCTCAGTGCAGCTAACCCACAGATGTGCTGCACCCATGAATCAGTGTAAAAGCAGCCGAATAAACCCCCCCCCCCCCTTTTTTTTTTAAATAGGTCTAAAGTGGAGTGTATGTGATGTTTAATATACTGACCTTTTCTTCCAGCTTCTGCTGGGATTGCTCTCCAGGCTGCTAGAAAGCTCAAAGGCAAAAGGCACTTGATCTTTTGGCTGGGACAGGAGGTGGCGCTACAGTGGAAGCATCCGCTTATGTGACGCCTGCTTCCTCTGCTGCCGCCCCCATGCACTCTGATGCTCTGGGTTGACAAGTCGGCAAACTATTGATTGCATTTTGGGTTTGTCGACCCGCCATCCCAGAGCAGGACCATGCAATTCCCTGGTTTTGAGGTCATGGGTCACCGATTGAGCACCTCTGGACTAGTTTGATCGCTCTGTGTCATGCCTTGGCCCACTTGAAGATGCTGGTTCAGGCAAGGTTCAGCTGGACTTGTAACAGATGACAGATCTGCTGGGGCCTGGTACAGTGTGAGCACAGACCGGGCACAAGGCAGCTGCGCCCTAGTGTAAGTACCCGTGAGGCTTTCCATAAAGTGTACAATCTGATTGTACAATCTTTAGATCTGCCACCAAAGGCCTGCTCGACTGGATACAAATTTGATTACAGTTTAAAGTTGATTGTACAGAGAATGTAATGTGTATAGTGACTCTAAAGTGAGCCATTCACTTGGTTTTCTCTAGTTCAGCCCCCTGGAACAGATTCCTTTATTCACACAAACAAGATAGGGGGGGTCCCTCCCCCCAGCACATTTTGCTGTAACAGAACCCTGACACTTAGTATGCACTGATTGGGGGCTGCAACTGCTGATCAAGAACCATTTTCAATCATGTCCCACAGAAATTGATGAAAGGATTGACTTCTTTCAGTGGGACGATCACACACTATATTTATATTTGTGGTGAATTGTATTAAGGTTGCCCGGTCATTAGGTGTAAGCTGTCCATGCACTGTAATGGAATGAAAATCTGGCCTGCACCTATTTATTTATTTTTTTCCAATAACAGTTTTTATTGATAAGAGGTTTGTGATTTCATAATGTACAGCCATACAAAAAGGTATATAAACACAAACAATGAGAGTGCAATACCTTCGCTTACCGTATCCCGCTATACCAGCTTACATGGGATTGCCCAGGTGCATGAACACAGTCTAGGCCTAGTCTGCGAGAACAACACGCATGTTGTGGCTAAAATGAACACCAAACCTAACATCTGAACATCTTATCAGCCGGAGTCACAGGGGGGCTCCATAAATAAGGAGAGAAAGGGGAATGGAGTAGGAGGGAAGTGTCATCTGCACTTATTTTTAATGCAGCACAAAACAATGCAAACCTGGTGCACATGGGTCACCAGAATGTACTGTACTTGTGTGTTAAGGTGCCATTCTAAAGGTAACCACATATAGTGCCATGTGGGAATACACATTGCTGAAACACATAGTGCCATGTGGGAATACACGTTGCTGAAACACAATGATGTGAAGTCAGTCGAAGCACCTATCAATCTTTTTTAATTTTTTGCTTGTAATATTGTCAGTAAGACTGCCACCAAAACCTTGATTTGGACAGGTTGGCTTAGGTTAATTCAGAATTCCAATCAACTTATTTTGATTATCTGCATTGAAATTCTAGCCAGTTTCTTGAAGTATGTAAATTATTTTAAAATGGTTTAATTGCAACAATCGCAGCTTTTAAATTCCATTTTGCCTATTTGAAGGTGTTATCTGAATCGTGATGAATACAAATCAATTTCATAATATTGATTTTTAGCCTCTGTAAAGTGAACTACTTCTAGAAGTTAGTAGTAGAAACGCTTTATTCCCTCTCTAGTTCAGGAAGGCTCTGATGCCCCCTGCTGGATCATGGCTGGAGTCACGAGTGCACTTTTTTTCTTCAACATTCTCAGCAGTCCCTATGTGTTTTGAGAGGTTGGCTAGCTGGCAGTCCTGTGCACTAAAGCAATGGAGGCAGTGTAGCAAAATAAGAGCTTTATATGTAGTGTTTGTGTGGAAGGCAATCTCTTCTGCTGCCCATGCTTCCTATAGTCTTTACTCCTGGAAGTATCATTCTCCAGCACCCTATTGTGCTCTGTGGTTCTTCCCTCCAACCCCTGTCACTACAAGACACAGCAGTGGTAGGTTTCCACTACTTAAATGGAACTTAAAGCGGATCTCCCACGCCAAAAACGTTTTTTTAGTAATGGCTATTTAAAATTTAAATGACACTAATTTGCCAAACTCACGTGTCCTGTCTCCCCCGGCCGCTCCGCTGCTATCCAGTCTCAAAAAATAACTTTTATTCATCCTTCCGGTTTCCTCTCCATTTTAACTGTGGGCATAAGCCCACAGCCCGGCACTTCCTTGTTGCGGTGGATGCTGATCTCCCAGCATCCACCGCTCGATCTCGCGCATGCGCAACGGGGAGCAGCGGCTTTGGCGTCTGTGTTGCCATGCCTCTTCCTCGAAATCGCGCGATATCTTGCCTAACAGGGTAGAATACAATATCAAGGGAGCTATGACACAAGCTCCCAGAAGACACTACGCGGGACAGAAAACTGAGAAACCCGACAAAAAAACAGAGGGAGGCAGACCGGAAGCCCGTACAGTTTCATGGTACAGTAAATATTATTTTAATTAAAAATATCGGTTTCAGCATACTTTAGGAGAAGTATTATTTATGCGATAATGTTATATTTTGGGTGGAGATCCGCTTTAAGTAGAACTCTAGGAAAAGCCACAAGCCAAATAAGTTTCCTTACTGTACAAATCTTAGTTTTTAATCAGCATGCTCTTCTTCCTGTGCTGCGACTGAGAACTCTGCCTTTCATACAATAATGGATCCTGTCATCCATTCTTCGTTTAGTCTACTCTATTCCATTCACAGAAAGCTTTACATAATGCAAAATATTCTGTGAATGGGCAAGTGGTGGGGTGTGGCGGGCACACGCCCAAATCCTTTACTGTATTGGAGCCGGAACACTGTCTGCAGTGGCAGAAGAGGAGCATTCTTTGTAGTATCAGGGATCTGTTCCTTAGACACAATTGGAAGTGAGAGGAAATCTCCCCGTTGTAATGAAGGTTACCCTCTTATACAGTTCTGTGACACAGGTGTCCATATTGGAAGATTTTCCTTTTTGTTCTGACAACTCCTAAGTTTAGTATTTCACAAGTTTCTATCCGAGTAACGAGAACAAATCAAGGGGGTGAATCTCCCCAGTGGTGACGGCAATATAGACTTACTGGGTTCCTTATGCTCCATATGAATAAGCTGTTTGAGTAGAGATTTGGGGAACGTTGCTTTAACACTGTTGCACTTATATTTAAACACCGTTCTATCTGTAACCACTATTGTCACCCTCATCCATATACAAAAAGAACATTTTATGAATAGATATATTGCTTTTAACCACCTTAATACCGGGCACTTTAACCCCCTTCCTGCCCAGGCTGTTTTTCAGCTTTCAGCGCTGTGACAATTGCGCAGTCATGCTACACTGTAACCAGGGGAATTTTTTTTTTTTTTTGCAGTTTCTTCACACAAATAGAGCTTTCTTTTGGTGGTATTCACCTCTGGGTTTTTATTTTTTTATTAAAGGGGGGAAAAAAACGAAAATTTTGACTTTCACGCTGGGGTGTTTTTCAGGCGCTTTTGTGGTTAAAAATAGCGCCTGAAAAATGTCTCGCCTGCAAGGGCTTTCACACTGAGGCGATGTGCTGGCAGGAGGTTAAAAAAACTCACTGAGAATGGCACAGGAAAGGAAGCCTCGCGATACTGTGCCGCCCTCCTCCTACTCGCCTTCCTGAATAGAGGCTTGGTTTATATGCGTCTGCGCATGCGCTAGATTTACACAGGGAAGAAAAGGAAGTGCAGAAATTACGTTCACACAAGAGCCAGCAATCAATAGTAAAGCTGGCACGGCCAATTCACGGAAGAAGAAAAAAAATGTATAAAAGCAAAAACGGGTATTGACTGACCTCTTTTAGTAATCGTAAAAAGACGGTCTGGGGTTTACTTCCTCTTTAATGGAATGGCAACTTACCGCCCTGCTCATTGCGCTACTGTGCGTTGCCATAACATAAATATAATTAACGTATATATATATATCTATATATATATATCCCAATCTATATCCTTATTGAAAAAATATTGATTTTATCTCCTGTAGGTTATATATTTGTATAGGCTTATAGCCCCCTATAGAGGGTTTCTTGTGAAATACAAGCAGAAAGCCCTGTAATTATACTGTGTCAGGTCCTGAACTGATGTTCTATAATCTGACACAGGGGAAAATTTAGAGTTTAGACGATGAAGTACGGGATCTGTGAGGGGCGTCTTCCTTAATAAAGGTACAGCTACCATTTAAAGACCCTCGGCAGACAGACTGGTGCCCTAAATGTGGTTCTAATTCATGCTGGAGTGGGAACTTTAATGGCTGTTCTATTATTTAAATATTCATGACTTACATTTTTTGATTGAACCAGCACACTGTCTGCAGTGACTTGCGTTTTTCTGCACCTTATTAAAGCAGATCTCCTCCAAGGCAGATAGAAAACAATAATTCTAAATGTGCCCTGTTCACAGAACAGAGTGGAAAGGTGCAGAAAATAAAGCATGTCAGCTGAGGCCTCAGTCCTGCATAGAAAGTAGGGGTGCAACGGATCAAAAAACTCACGGATCGGATCGATCCTCGGATCAGGAGTCACGGATCGGATCATTTTCGGATCAGCAAAAAAAAAAAAAAAATCTTGTTACACCCACCAGAGTTTTATATTTCATAGTTATTTTCAACACAAAATGGAGTTTATATGCTTAAATACAGTGTTTGGAAATCCGACGGACTGTTTACATGTTACATTTTAAAAGCAGCAGCAAACCTGCTGACCTTACATGCTTGCTAATGTGACAGAACACCTCTGATTTCACATTTAACTAAATGTGAAATCAGAGGTGTTCTGTCACATTATTAAGCATGTAAGGTTTGCTGCTGCTTTTAAAACTAAACAGTCTGTTGGTTTTTTAAACACTGTATTTATGCACATAAGCTCAGTTTTGTGTTGAAAATAACTATAAAAAATATATGATCGGACACACACAGCAGGGCTTCACCTGTCAGTGATTATTGTGGGGTATGATGGTGTCCCCATAGTGTGTGTGTGTGTGTGTGTGTGTGTGTGTGTGACAGGGGACACAGTGTGGAGGGGAGGAATGTGTCATATACTCGCAATGTATTAACTACCGTATGTGTTCTGCTCTCGTCCTCGTCCAGTGCTGGTGATGCCGAAGAGCATCCTCCCCCGTCCCCCCGTCCAGGAATACAATAACAAACACTCGGCCTCCCCCTCCTCCTCCCCCCCAGGGCTCCGCAGCGCTCCTTCTCCCTTCACACATGGCTCCGGCCAAAACACTAACACACTCTGCCTGCTTGTAACGCGCCCGCTGATTGGTTTGGAGGCAGGGCAACTCTGGGTCGTCGCTTCTGTTCTGCATCCTGATTGGCCGAGTGCTAGCGCCTCCTCCTTTCTTGTCAGTCAGTGTACTGCAGTGGGAGGAGGCTGAGGGAGCTCGCAATGTACGGATCATACGGATCACATGTGTACCGATCCGAATAGGTTGATCCGTGCGGATCACGGATCAATGACGATCCGTTGCACCCCTAATAGAAAGGAATGAGATTTTACTTTGTGACATTTAAATAAAGTTTAAAGAATACGTTCATATTTTCTCCGGACCAGCTGTCGCGTTTTGAAAACCACGCAGCCGTGCTGGGCTTCTGCCCATATGGCCACGTTGTTTACCATTTCCTGTGAATGATTGAGACTACAAGTACCGTCGATCTCTGTGGCCAACAGCTTGTAGTACTTGAACTATGAGGGCACTGCTGAGCGTCCTTGTAATTAATTAATGCGTCCTGACAGCTGTCTGCAGGATCCAAGCACTGCACCCCGGATCTGCTTATGGGTGCAATGCTTAAAAAACAAACCTTTAGTGTTCCTTTTAATTAGATCAATTGATTGCTGTAAGCTAGAGCATTTAAATATCACTTACCTCGTTTTTCCTTTTGACCTCCAAAATACAGTAATCCAGGTTTGAAAATGCCATTTCCTGTCACTCCTCTTCTTGCTTTCCACCAGCATCTGAGCCGTTTTGCATGGTGGAAAGCAGAATGTGCTCACCCCCTCCCTATGACTACAGCCCTGCGTGAAGAGGCTCTCTTATCCCTCACAGGCATGGAGGCTAAGCCTAATGGGAACTGTAGTTCCCATTAGGCCGTGATGTAGCAAGAATGAATGCGCACCGCAAACCAGGAAGTCAGTGAGAATAATGATTCAGGAGTGCTGGAGGTGAATAAAACAGCTCGATTTCAACAGGTATCAAACTAGTTATAATGCAAAACATTACTTTTTACTTTATCAGCTACTGTCAGACTTTAATTCAAGAGGAAAATATTTGTCTTTACAACCCCTTTAAAGCTTGCATTGTAAAAAAAAATAATGTAAAAGGTGAACTTATCCTTTAAAAAAAGGAAATAAAAATGTTAAGCGGTGCTTTCCGATGTAAAAAAAAAAACACGACACCAGCCCACACAGATTATTTTGGTGTGCTGGCTGGTGTGAATGAGCCATTAAAGGGGTTGTAAACCATTCTGTTTTTTCACCTTAATGTATCCTATGAAAAAACTTCTGGCAGCCCCCCCAGTTTTACTTACCCGAGCCCTGGAATGTCCCACAGCAAGGACGCGCTGTCCCTCTGCCCAGGGTTCTCGGATTTTGATTGGATAGATTGATAGCAGCGCAGCCATTGGCTCCCACTGCTGTCAATTAAATACAATGACGTGGGGGGCAGGGCCGAGTCTTGCATTTGGCGGCTATGGACACCAAATGATGGACTGGAGTGTGCCCCGCAAGATACACACCCCCCCCCCCCCAAAGAGCAATTCTCCTAGGGGGTTATCTGATGCGGGGGGAGCCGCCGGGGGACCCCAGAAGACGGCCGAACTGCACAGTGGAGGCAAGTGTGACATGTTTGTTATGTTTGACATGTTTGTTATTTAAAAGCTCTTTGAGGCCACAAGTAAAAGTAGCCTGTAAATTATACAGTAATGTTTGTACAGTGTATAGCTGCAGTATATTTTCTGGAAACATGTTTTTTTGTTGTAGTGTTTGCATCAGATTTGTTTCCGTATTTCTAGGTTTTCATGTTCGTATTTAGAGTCTTCATGCATTTACTTGAGCACCAACAGCTGCCGAGATATTCTGTCCCTTCGCATGCTTTGTTTTCAGTCAGATGTGTCTGGAAACTGAACTGCAAGGTCACAACCAGTATAGAGTGGTATTATGCAGGAAGGAAAGCAAGACACAAGCTATTTAAACCACTTTTCATGTTGGCAGTGATGATTAGAGGATTGGGCACCTGGAAATTGCATCGCAATGCAACAAGCAAGATTTAAAAAAATGTGCTACATAACTGAATAGATGTTAGCTGTGCATCTCAACCTGTTTTAGGAACTTGCTTAAAGCAGAATTCCACCCAAAAGGGGGAAATTCCGCTTTAATTCCTCCCCCCTGTTCCTCTTTGACATTTTACTTTTTTTTGGGGGGGGGGGGGGGGGGGTTGTGCGGGTACCTGATTTTGATAGATACCCGATCCCACTTATGCTCGGATTGCCTAGGCAATCTGAACGGAAGATATCCCTCTCCGTAGTCTTCTGGAAAACAATACAGGTCCCAGAAGACTGCAGGACCATTCAGTGTACAGCGTTGCTCACGAATGCCCAGTTGCCTGTGGGCTCAATTTCACCTGCTGTTGCTACCGAAAAAAAAAATTTGGGTTAGGAATCTTCTTTTTTCGTTTCGAAAATTTTCTTTTTCAATTTTTTTATGTTTCTCGCACAATTCTCCCATCAATGATTAGCAAATATTTTTTTTTTTTTTTTAAACTTCCAGCTTGCCTGATCACTTAAATTCGATAGCTGAGCAAAAATCGGCCATTATTGCTGCCCATTAATGGTGCTAAATTCAAATGAAAATGCTTAAGATTTCCGAAAGATATTTCTTTCAAAATTCAACCCATGTATGGCCGGCCTCAGCCCTGGTGGGTGAAGGTGAAACGCATCAGGGACGTGGACAGTGGAGCATCACTGGCTGAGGCCATACACCTTCACTAACATTGAGTTGGTTGAGCGGCGTCTTACTCCTTTCATGCCGACACTCCTGGATCAGTGTAATTAGATGCCAGCTCACTCTCTGAGCCCCGGCGGGCGAAACGTTTTATACCTCCAGCTTTGACCCATCTCCCCAGGTTACAATGACTTTTTACCAAATTAGTGACTTGATGTACATCCGCACACCATTTTGTTGGTAACCGATTTCTATCAAAAAACGTTCGGCCTTCACTCAGCAGCCCTCATTCACTGCTTTAGAGAAATTCCCCAGAATTCAATGGAGGGAGTCCTTTTTAGGCTATGGTGATCTTAGATTGATGGTATACTCCATCCTTAAGATTTTTAAAGCCACCCACACAGCACTGTGCTTTGTAGACGTTGGGTTGTGTTACTGAAATGCTTGCTGTTAAATATTTTACAACCTTTGTATCTTGTTTTCTCTTAAGGCTGTGCATTCTAGAGAAAGTCAATTTAGAATTCCAGGGGAAATCTGCCCGGGGAGAAGCCAAGCGGCAGGTTTGGGATGAGTGGGATGCTTCACTTCACAGGTATTGTTTTCTTCCCAGAAGGGAAATGGCTGATGAGGGCAGAAATTGAAGTTGTGGAATTGATTGGACAGCAGAATGACTGGAAGACACTTGCATTGTAAAAACCTCTGTGATGGCTGGAGTGTCTGTGGCTGATGATCTCACACACTGCTAGCTAGATTTCATACTGATTTACTATTCAGAAAGCTGAATAATTAATAGCCGCAGAGAGCCAGCCAGCACTCCGACCTGTTCTCCGTGTAATGTTTAGTCAGGATTGGTTTCCAAGATGATGATTTTTAAGTAAGATTACAGCACGACCGATGGATCTTTCCACATGGGGGGGGGGGGGGGGGGAGTGCCTGTGCTGGCAAATTAAATCTTGCATTGCCTCGGTTTATTAGCCTTTTATGACATTTGGCCACTGCAAAACATTGGTGGTTTGTTTGTGATCTGTATATTTTGCAAATATAGACCCCCCCCCCCCTGTTCTTTGTGCAGAGGGGAATCCTAGTACTTTCCATGAAGGAGATTTGCAGACATGTTTAAGTACAGTCTGGGAGGGTTGATGGGCAATAAACTAAGCTCTTTCATTTGAAGCCTGAGAGTCCTAATTGGTTTGTAATAAAGTCACTGATTTAGTTAGATGCCATCTTGAATTGGCTGCATGTTGTATCTCTAGGGACAGAAGTGCATAATTCATGTGTACGAGTGCTCGTTTTCTGTTTTCACTTTCTTCCACCCAAGTATTTGTCAGGGAATCCCTGTGTCAGGCTAATACGTGATGTATGCAGAAGAGGCCATCGAATGGCATTGTAAGATCCACTCTAGAAAGTCACCTTTTTGGGGTCTAGCTTATACCAGTTTCATTAATTCTTTGTTATGATGCAAAATTTGGTTGCTCCTGAGTGGGGCGGTAGGATAGTTAAAATGCCGGCGCTAGGAACCCAAAGGCCAGTGAAGAACTGGCCCGGGTGAGGATGGTAGGCCGGGTTCACACTATTGCGAATTGGATGTGGAATAACCGCATCCAATTTGCAATAGCAGGAGATTTTGACCTGCTCTTTTATGGAGCCGGTTCACATATCTCCGATGCAGCTTCAGTGCGAATTTTCACAGGAGCCATGTGTGTCTTTTGGTCCATTTTTAAGGTTAGAATTCAGCCCAAAATTTGGGCTGAAATGGCAAACCAGGACGCACAGGACCCCTGCTGTGAGCCGCATTGGCATTGGGTGTAAACCGAGCCTTTTGCTGAGTACACAAGATTCAAATTTCCGACAAAGGTTCAGTGTGAGCTTTTGGTCGGAAATTCTGACCGTGTGGCTCCATCGGACATTTTCTGTCGGAATTTCCGCCCGCTAAAATTTGACAGCTGGTTCTCAAATTTTCCAACGGGAAAAGTTCTTGTCGGAAATTCCCGTCGTTTGTATGCAATTCCGACGCACAAAAATCCTACGCTTGCTCGGAATCATTGAACTTCATTTTTCTCGGCTCGTTGTAGTGTTTGTACGTCAACGCTTTCTTGACGTTCAGAATTTCCGACAACATTTGTGTGACTGTGGGTATGCACCACAAGTTTGAGCCAACATTCAGTCAGAAAAAAATCCACGGTTTTCTTGTTGGAAATTCCAATTGCGTGTACACGCGGCATTTAGTTTTCTAATTGCATCCCAAACCCACAGAATTCTAGTTTTTTTCTATGCGCAGCTAATTGAAAGCAGGTAAATGCACAGTGTGGAGACAACATTGGAAAAGTCATTACATGAAATGTCCTATGGAGATGCAGGTTTGACACTGCCAGCGGGAATGAGACCTAAAGTTTCCTATGTGCACAGTGCATCCAGTCTGGAAACCAGTTCCAGGAGATGTAGGAAGGCTGGCATTTCTCACCTGTCATTCTGAACACGTTGGTTGCTGGCCATGCAGGGATTGAAATTTGGCCTGTTCGGAAGGGACCAGCCAAGTTTCAATCCACGTATGGGCAGGGAGGTTGTCTATCAACTTCTGTACAACTGCCCTGTTGGATTTTTCCCAGCTCGATCAGTGCTGCAGGCTATAGCCTGCCGTGCTGATCAGTGTATTCTGATGGCAAGGAAGCCTCCCTAGCTCAGTGGGGAGTATCCCCCCCCCCCATCCACATTAAGTGTGTGATTGGGGGGATTTTTTTTTTTTTTTTAACCTGCTGATTGAATGAAAAACAGGCTCATCTATGGTTATGGACTTGGAACAAGTATGCATGTCAGGAGTTTGCCTTTGACTCTTCTGGATGCATGCTTGCTCCACATCATTTGATTTCAGCATTGTCTCGGTCAATGATCAGCATAATTGCCAGGCAGCCATCATTTTTAGGAGGTCTGCAATGGCAGCCTCCATATTTCCTTCATCACAGGTTTTTCTTTTAGAGACACTGTCACTTTACCTGCTGATAGTCGAAACCTCCCCTCCAGCAAGTTACTCATACCAGTCTTCTTCCTTGTTCCATTGCTCAAACAGGGCTGTGGTTCTGGATATGGCAGAGCATGTGACCTTCCGTGTGAGTGGCTAGTCACCAGGCCTGAACATGTGGCGAGGGACAGTGACATCATCCATCTGGGTAAGCTCTGACACACCTGTTAGGGGGGGGGGGGGTTGGATTGGGGAGTATAACTTGAAGTGGGTGGGCAGTGTCCCTTTAAATAAGACTTTTACATAGTCTTTGGACTTAGTCTGTGTACACGAGGCACATGTACTTTTTTCTGATTTATATACAATGTGGTCAGAATGTGTAATTCACACATTTACTTTGCAGTCATAATGAAAGCTAGAATCAAGCAACTCTGTTCAGTTTTTTTTTGTCTAACTTTGCGGATGCAATTTTTGTTGTTCATTCTAATCTGTGCCTGCCGGTCTTCAGACTCCCACAAAATATTCAGCAAAAAGGGGAAAAAAATATAAATTTGCTGCCAAAGTCATTTAATCTTAAACCCTAGTAGTATTATTGGCGCAGTGTGTCCTTTGTTCAGGGTGGGCAAGTCAGAAACGATCATGAAGCCTTCTCCTTCATGGCTGTGCTGCTTTACACCCACCACCCCCCAAAGGAAGCTGCTAGTCAGAACACCATACAATAATCTCGGAAGCGCTAGCCATTCATGTAGCAGATTGTCCTGCGTATGGTGCTTTCTCTATTCGGCTCAGCCAGTGACGTTCCTCGACTCAGTGAAGTGATCCAACGCCGTCGGTTTTCACCAGCCCTTTTTGGATGCCAAGCCTCGCTTACTCACCAATACCATTGTGCCGTAGCTGGAGGAAAATGTTCCTGTAAACGAAATGAGGAAAAAAAAAAACGAATGCCAAAAGCGTTCTTGGATCGGCACGGGGTTTTATTTGTCATCCTCTCCCTGCAGAATATTTTTCTCAGTTTGCAGAAACCAGAGTCTGATCTCTATAGGCCTGGTGCCAGCGCCTTTAAGCGGCTTCAGATTTTTGTCCCAGTGCCATATTTCCCCCCCAGTTTTATCTGTGTTTTGGGCATTTTGGACCAACTGCTTGTACCCATCTGTGTGCTGGAATACTGGATGAAAAAATTAGATTAGGTTTTGACGATAGGCATACAAGAGAGTGAAAGGCTGTCTGGGATATAAGCCAAGCGCTGGCAGAATACTAAATGACCGATTTTTGTATTAATGTATTGTCAATAGACCGTTTCTGTCTTAAAGGAGATAGTCCCTTTTGAAAAGCAGGTAGTATAGCAATGCTTTCATTTGAGAACAGGCTGATTGTTGTTTGTTGCTTTTGCACAAAAAAAAAATACATTTTATTTTTTATTTGTGAGATGGGATTGTCTTCCTTTTCCAGCAGTCCTCATCAGTGACTGGATTCCTGCTAGGCATTAACATGCAATGGAGGTACTTCATGTGGTTGTTGGTGGGCTTTGTTTAGAAATGTCTCCAGCCTGCTATAGCTGCTTTATAGAGAACAATTATTGCCTATTGTTTAATGCTGTTTTATTTTTATATAGCCATTAGTATTGCTCCAAGTGTGGTGTGTTTTTTTTTTTTTTTTTTTTTTTTTTAATTACAGGGACCGACTAATATTTAATGAAAGCTATAGTTTTATTTTATGGACAATGAGGGCATATTAAGTCATTGTATTTGCCTGAATGTAGTTTTTGATTTTACATGGTTGCTTTCATATTTTTGACTACTGTACTTCATAGATTGTAGATTCTCCCTCTTGTGTTTCTGTATGTCAAGTAGTATAATTGCCATGCTCAAAATTACTGATGAAATGTTGGGATAAGCCTCATAATGTATTGTTTTCCATCTGAGCTTGGTGTGTGTGTGTGTGTGTGTGTGTGTGTGTGTGTGTGTTTTTTCTCTATATCTGTTATTATTTTTATTTTTTTTTACAAGTAATGGCAGCTAGTGCGTCAAACAAGCCATGGCCAGATGTTTAAATAATATTTTAAAGCTTGCAGAAGACTTCCAAGACTATACAATGTATAATGCTTATTAAAAGCAAATGGATACGAGAGTGCAGGGTAGAGGATATTGGACAAATTTTAATATTCATGTAATGAACGCCTCCTACATGATCATATTTTTCAGCCTTTTTTTTTTTTCCTCAAGTAGTGAAAATATTATTGACTTATGTCCTACTTGATCATGTCCCTGTCCCCAGGTACACAAGTACCTTTTTTATTTATTTTATTTTTCCTTATTCTTTTAACCACTTAAGGCTTTATTTTTTTATTAAAAAAATAACAGTTAAGTTGGCCCAATTTTTTATTTTTTTTTTATATTGTGAAAGATAATGTTATGCTGAATAAATTGATACCCAACATGTCATGCCTCAAAGTTGCGCCCATTCATGGAATGGCGACAAATTGTTACCCTTTATAAATCTCTATAGGCGATGTTTAAAAAAAATCTACAGGTTGCATGTTTTGAGTTACAAAGGAGGTCAACATTTTTTTTATTTTCCTATTACAAGAATGTAAACATCCCTTGTAATAGAAAAAGGCATGACAGGTCCTCCTTTAAATATGAAATCTGGGGTCAAAAAATATATAATCCCCCCCCCCCCCCCTTTAAGAGCATTGGGCGGAAGTGACGTTTTGATGTTGCTTCAGCCCTGCAGTGATATGGAGACGGGTGGGGGCTATCTTCCCCCTCACTTGTCTCTCTACCCAGGCAGGGGACAGACGCAATCATCACTGCAGAGACCACTTTTATCTGAAAGAGGACCGCCCGCTGAAGAAGAGGATACTGGGGTTATGGTAGCTACTATAACAATGGTATTGCTCTTCAAACAGCCGATGTATTCCAGCGGCAGATGTTCCACAAGAGCTGAAACCCTTTCTGTTTGATTTATTTGTGTAATTTGATAGTTGTGGGTTAGTACCCCTGTCAGCTTTTTATTGCAGTCTGTGCCCCTCCCAGGGGAGTGATCACTTTCACTATGACCGAAAGTGATCACATTGTGAGTTGTCACCAGGACAGGAATTGGGAGATATCTTCCAATGGGCCCACTTATTCCAGTGAAGACTAAGGCAGTTCATTGACTATACAATTTTTTTCTTTCCTGCAACCACGGGTTGCAGGAAAGAAAATTGCTCAATTCTAGAATCGGCGTACTGTGGGGGAATTCCACCCGCAGAGCTGTAGCTGCTGGCAGATGCATCTGAAAAATTCAACATGTAGGTTGTACCTAAAGTCGATAAGTTAATCGACTTGGATACAATCAGCGCTGCCCATGGTTTGAATCTTGGCTGGTCCTTGTTGAACAGGCCAAGATTCAAACTGTCTATGGCCAGCTAAAGACTGTAATATAGATGATGCAGCTCTAATGTCCATATATAAATAACACCATCCCTGAGGAAAATTAAGTGCTGATACTATGAAGACACACAGAAGATCCCGCGGGTGCGATGAAACTCCACCAATAGTAAACAATGGCCGATCACCTCACGTATGGGACCTTTTTGATTACGGAGGGTCAAATGCACATAAGCCAGCGGGATCATCCGCTGAAGAAGTCCCCGCCTTGTAAGGGACATAACACGTACGGAAGGAGCGTTGTGACGTCACCCGCGGCCATCATGCTTTTCATTTGTTTACATGCGGACTCATCCAGCACCGGATATTCAATTTTGTTACTTTTATACGGAAAGCACTATGTACTTGCATTTTATTTCCAAATGATCGCTTGTCGCCTGGATTTACATTGCCGATGGTATAAGTTTTCCCTGTGGTTCCTGGCTATGTTTTGATCCTCATTAGTGCCCGCTGGCTTATGTGCATTTGACCCTCCTTAATCAAAGGGTCCCATACGTGAGGTGAGCGGCCATTGTTTACTATTGGTGGAGGTTCATCGCACCCGCGGGATCTTCTGTGTGTCTTCATAGTATCAGCACTTAATTTTCCTCACGGATGGCGTTATTTACATATGGACATTAGCGCTGCATGATCTATATTACATTTTACCTTGGGGATTTTTGATCATTGACCCTGATGTTCAGCTGCTTTATTTAGGGTTTATGCATTGCGCTGATTTATTTGCCCAGCTAACGACTGGACTTTCCTCACTTTGGAGAGATTTCTGCTCCCTTCCCATTGTGTGTACAGGGCATGGAGTGAAGGAAAATCTGGGAAACCTTTTTGGAGGTGAAAAAACCTGACTGAGCGGTAACCGTTTCCTGCATTATTGAAAAAAGGAAATTCGTTGGCATTAGATGTTAACCACTTTAGCCCTGGAAGATTTGCCCACTTAATGACCAGGCAATTTTTTGCGTTTTCGGCACTGCGTCGTTTTAACTGACAACTATGCGGGCGTGTGACTTTGTACAAAAACAAAATTGATGTTCTTTTTTTGCCCACAAATAGAGCTTTCTGATTTTTATTTTTTGCGCTATAAAAAAATCGACAATTTTGAAAAAAAAAAAAATACGACTTTTTGCTATAACAAATACATTTCTTCCTCAGTTTGGGCCAATATGTATACTACATATTTTTGGTGAAAAAAAAACTCAAGTGTATATTGATTGATTTGCGTCTACAAAATAGGGGCTATATTTATGGCATTTTAATTATAATTTTTTTTCTCCGGGACTGCGACATTGTGGGGTACAGATCAGACGGTTTTGACACGTTCTGGGACCATTGACATTTTATACTGCGATCAGTGCTATAAAAATGCACTGATTGCTGTATAAATGACACTGGCAGGGAAGGGGTTAACATGGGGGGGGGGTGATCAAGCAGTTAACTCTGTGTCCTAGGGAGTGATTCTAACTGTGGGGGGGGGATGGGACTGCCTGGATGAGAACGATCGTTGTTCATATTTAGTATGAAAAACAGATCAGTCTCCTCTCTCCTGACAGCATGGAGATCTGTCTGTTTACATTGACAGATCTCCGTTCTGTCTCTGTGTGGAGCGATCGTGGGTGCGATGACTGCCAGGCACACACTCAATCGGCTCAGGCGTGGTTTTGCGTGCCCCCTAGTGGTCTGAAAGCGACATATAGCTACGACGGTTTGCCCAGGGGAGCCAACCTGCCACAGTATAACTGGGTGGTTAACTCCCTCCTCTGTTCCGAAAATTGTCTTTTTTGAAGCTAGAGATGAATTTCCAGCTATAATTTTAATTTCTAGAATACATTTCAAGGTTGGTTATTTCGTAATTGACTTTATACCCATGACATAAAATGTATACAAAATTCCTTTTATTTGGTGGGCACAGATAATTATATATGCCTCACTGTGCCCATGACTAGACTTACGTTTAACATGAGTATATATAAGGGGTGCCCGGCTTTGAAAAATCGGTGCTTCCTGGCCTTATGTCCCCCAGACAGCAAACTTTGCACACTTTTAGAGATAGAGGAGAACTGGGGCTATATATATATATATATATATATATATATACATACATACATACATACATACATACATACATACATACATACATACATACATACATACATACATACATACATACATACATACCTCGACAAATCCCGGTCGCCATGGCGACTAGAAATGGTGTCCTGGCGACTTGGCTTGAGCTGGTGCCATGCCATCTGGTGGTGAGCCGTTGGTATTACAAATTATTACCACCAGATGTGAGCTGGCGCCATCTGGTGGTGGCCGTTGGTATTACAAGTTAAGCATTACAAGTTAAACAGCAATTCTAATGGCATTTTTCAGTGTTTTCACTGCCATCTTCTTCCCTCTAATTAGAACCCCCAAACATTATATATATTTTTTATCCTAACGCCCTAGAGAATAAAATGGCGATTGTTGCAATACTTTCTGTCACGCCGTATTTGCGCAGCGGTCTTACAAGCGCACTTTTTTGGGAAAAAATTACACTTTTTTTTTATTTTTTTATTATTTAAATAAGACAACAGTAAAGTTATCCCCATTTTTTTTTTTTTATATTATGAAAGATAATGTTACGCCGAGTAAATTGATACCCAATATGTCACGCTTCAAAATTGCGTCCGCTCGTGGAATGCCGACAAACTTTCACCCTTTTAAAATCTCCATAGGCGACGTTTAAAAAAAATCTACAGGTTGCATGTTTTGAGTTAGAGGAGGTCTAGGGCTAGAATTATTGCTCTCGCTCTACCAATCGCGGCGATACCTCACATGTGTGGTTTGAACACCGTTTACATATGCGGGCGCTGCTCACATATGTGTTCGCTTCTGCGCTCAAGCTCGTCGGGACGGGGTGCGTTTTCTGGCTCCTAACTTTTTTAGCTGGCTCCTAGATTCCAAGCAAATTTGTCAAACCCTGATTATATATATATATATATTTTCAAGTTTGTGGTCTTGGGGACCTACAGCCAGACGGTACCGGGTCCCCAAAGTCTGGGAGATTGGGCGCAAAAAGATGACTTGAGTATAAGCCGAGGGGGGCATTTTCAGCACAAAAAAAAAAATGTTGAAAAGCTCTGCTTATACTCGAGTATATATGGTGGGATTTGAGAGGTTGTAGTGCAGAAATTTGTCATGTTGACGATAATATACATTTTGGTTTTACATTTGTGGCTTGTTGCCTTTTTAGTGTGAAATAAAAATAAATCCCCCTCGGTATACAAGCACCATGCCTGTGACCTTGAAGCTGTATATGGTGATGGAACTCCTTTTAGAACAGTGGTCTCAAAGTACCAGCCCGCGGGCCATTTGCGGCCCGCGGACCAGTTATAAATGGCCCTCAGGCAGGGTGGAAGTGAGGGGAGCAAAAAAAAAAAAAAAAAATTTTTTTTTTTTTTTTTTTTGAGCTGGTGCCATCTGGTGGTGAGCCGTTGGTATTACAAGTTATTACCACCAGATGTGAGCTGGCGCCATCTGGTGGTGGCCGTTGGTATTACAAGTTAAACAGCAATTCTAATGTCATTTTACACTATTTTCACTGCCATATTCTTCCCTCTAATTAGAATCCCCAAACATTATATATATTTTTTATCCTAACACCCTAGAGAATAAAATAGCGATCATTGCAATACTTTCTGTTACGCCGTATTTGCGCAGCGGTCTTACAAGCGCACTTTTTTGGGAAAAAATTACACTTTTTTTAATAAAAAAATAAGACAACAGTAAAGTTATCCCCATTTTTTTTAATATTATGAAAGATAATGTTACGCCGAGTAAATTCATACCCAACATGTTACGCTTCAAAATTGTGTCCGCTTGTGGAATGCCGACAAACTTTTTTACCCTTTAAAATCTTCATAGGCGACGTTTAAAAAAATCTACAGGTTGCATGTTTTGAGTTACAGAGGAGGTCTAGGGCTAGAATTATTGCTCTCACTCTACCAATCGCGGCGATACCTCACATGTGTGGTTTGAACACCGTTTACATATGCGGGCGCTGCTCACGTATGTGTTTGCTTCTGCGCGCAAGCTCGTCGGGATGGGGTGCGTTTTCTGGCTCCTAACTTTTTTAGCTGGCTCCTAGATTCCAAGCAAATTTGTCAAACCCTGACTTACACCAGTGCTGGTGATAATAATGCGCTCGCTGACACCAGTACTGGGGGATAATAATGTGTTCGCTGACACCAGTGCTGGGGGTTAATAATGTGTTCGCTGACACCAGTACTGTTGTTTTTGAAGTTTGAAAGTTTGCATGCGGCCCCCCATGGCATATGAAAACTTGTCTTGTGGCCCTCAGGTAATTTGAGTTTGAGACCCCTGTTTTAGAAGGACCATGGTTGGCTGGTGTCTCTCTGAGAGCAATGGTTATAAGACATCTGTGCATTTCTGAGTTGTGCAGCCATGTAGCCAAAACTTGCTGAGACGCGCTCTGAAGTGGCCGTGGGAAGCCTGCAGTGCATGCGCCATGGAAACCTTGTTTTGTTTTTCCCATTGAAAGGGTTACACCTGCACACTGGTTGCCTAACAATTTAAAGTGATGGAATGGTTCATTTCTGCCAAGCTAGCCCAAAGAACGAATTCCTACACTAATGTTTACCTGCTGTGGGTGCTGTGTAAACTGTATTTAGCCTCAGCTATAGTATACAGCACTGTATTTGGGTGTAAGAAGAGGCCTTCCTGCCTTGCGCCCAAAATAAAATGGCATCAAAATAGTCGGTCTGAGCAGCACTCAGCCATTCACAGGCAGCGTTATTCTGTCAATAAGTACAAAGCTTCCTCTGATTGGCTAAGTTGGAGACGCAGGCCAATGATGTCATAATCTGACTCATTGAATACAAAGCTGCCTATGAATGGACAAGTGCTGCTCAGACTATGAGTTTTTTGTTCTCGGTGTGAGACAGGAAGGTCACACCTCGCACATGGAACGCAGTGCTGTATACTGTATGTAGTGGAGGCTAAATTCAGTTTTTACAGCAGGTGCACATGTCAGTGTAGGAAATAGTTTGGGCCAGCTTGGCCCAAACTAAAGTAAATCTGGACATTGGCTTTAACGTGAAAAAGCAAAACTCTTATATTGCAGCTTGACAATTCTTGGATGTGAAGGTTGTATTAGTTTTCATTTTTTAGCCTAGGTTCACACTGCTGCGAATTCAAAATCGCGGTAAAATGCATGATTTTACCGCGATTTCGCGGCTGCGATTTTGCCGCGATTTCGGCCGCAATTTAATGTAAATCGCGGCCCGAAATCGCAAAAAGTAGTACAGGAGCTACTTTTTGAAATCGCAGATGCGGCGTCGCACTGATTAGGACAGTGCCATTGCCGACAATTGCCGCCGATTTGAGATGCGATTTGACATGTCAAATCGCATCTCAAATCGTTCCAAATCGTACCCAGTGTGAACCAGGGCTTAGACTTCTATTTTCATCTAGTGATCCAGCCAGTAAGTCGTCTTCTTCCATATTTGTTATTTTTATATTTTTTGTGTGTGTGTGTTTACAGGAAAGCTTTCTTGAAATTACAGGAATAAGACAAACCATTTAAGACAGGCAGGGGTTCTTTTTTTTTTTTTTTTTTTTTTTTTGCCTTTTGGAAAAAAATTAGCTACAGTTGGGCTTTAGTTTGTTGGTCTGTATCGGGCATCACTAAATGGATCCATGCAGACATGCAGTGCCGCTCTCGGGTCTGTGTAAGGTAAGACACTAGTCAAAGGTGGTGAGGGTGCGAGTGTCAAAAGGTGATGGAGCTGAGAAGTGTGTGCGCCCATTTTCTGGATGATCTTTTATCTATTTACTGCTTTTAATATGGGGCGCTCTGGGGATATTAAAGTGGGGGGGGTGCTAAGGACAGTGATGTGGGGGTCTGAGGACATTAAACGTGGAGGAGCCTGAGGACTGTAATATAGGGGGCAGATGACATTGAAGTGGGGGAGCGGAGGACTGTGATGCTGAGGACTGTGATGTGGGGAGGGACTGAGGACTGTAATGTGAGAGGGGGGAGGGGTATGGGTAATGTGAAGGGGGAGCTGAGGTCCATCATCAAGAGGGGATTTTGATGGGGAGGGGACTATGATGTGCAGTGGGGACGGAGGATGCTGATCTGTGTAGGTGCACACGTCATGGGTAGTTCAGCCCGTTGTACTTTCAATAAATCTTTATTGGATTTGTTTAGAAAAGAACAGACATAGAAAAGCAGTGGTTCTCAAGTTCCCCCAACAGACAATGTTTTGGGAATTTCTCTTCGATAAAGAAGCTGTTCAATATACCAAGCCATTGACTCTTAAAGCACCTGTGCAAGATGATGGAAAACCTGAAAACATGGCCTTTTGGGAGTACTTGAGGACTGAGGTGGAGAACCATGGTGCTGGTGTACATATAAATATTGCAACGTCTCAAGTGAAGGTTCATGAGAAAATACAATTAAACATAAGTCCAGAATCGGTGGTGTTGACCATTGATGTAAATGCACATACAACAAGAAAAGTGTGTAGGAGTTGGGTATATTTACTTTTGGATTTCCTTGGGCCAGCATTTAATGATCAGATAACAAGTGTTTTACCACTCTAGCCAAAGTTTCCAGGTGGATGCGGCTATATGGTGCTTTCCATTGGATGAAGCAAAGAGCAGTTCATAGTTGGTATTAACATGTATTGTTCTTAACACCTCGCTTAACTACTTCCGGACCACCCACCGCACATGTACTGCGACAGGGCGGCCTGGCTGCGCTAAACAACGCACATGTATGTTCGCACTTCCTTGTCTTGGGGTGTGCGCCGCTGGCTGCCCTGCTTTTGCTGTGATTGGACACAGCAGGATCCGATCGGAGCGTCCGGTGGCCGCAATGGCCACCCGAGATCATTCTAGTGTCTATAGTGTTGGCACCCCAACCCCCCCCCCCCCCACAGTTGGAAAGCATGCATAGGGAACACTTTAACCCCTTGAGTGCCCCTGATAACCCTTTCCCTGACTGTCATTTATACAGTCTCTGCATTTTTTTTTTTTTCAGCCCTGATCATTGTATTGGTGTCACTGGTCCCCAAAAAGTGTCACTTGGTGTCCAATTTGTCCGCCACAATGTCCCAGTCCCACTAAAAATCACTGATCGCCGCCATTACTAGTAAAAAAAAAAGTCCTTAAATATATCCCACAGTTTGTAGACGTGATAACTTGTGTGCAAATCAATCTATATGCTTATTGGGATATTTTTTTTTTTTTTTTTTTTACCAAATATATTATACAATTTTTTTTTTTTTTTTTTTTTCTAAATTGTTGCTCTTTTTTCTGTTGGCGCAAAAAATAAATCTGCATAGGTGATCAAATACCACCAAAGACTAGTGGCCCATAGTACATTAAAACCTTGGTTTGAGAGCATTTTGCAAGACAAGTAAAATGTTTTAATACGTTTTGCCTTCATATACAAGCGATGTCTTGCTATAAGAGTAGCGTCATGTCACAACTGAGTATAAAAAAGAGGAGCCCTCTAAATGTAGCAATATGGTTACATTTAATGAAGGTACAACATTTAGCAAATTATTGGCTCACTTAGAGGTGCCTCTCTTCTCTTCTATACCCTGTAAAAAAAAAAATGCTTTGATATACAAGTGCTTTGGATTACAAACATGTTTCTGGGACAAATTATGCTTGCAATCCAAGGTTTTGCTGTATATGGTATAGTACCCAGTGTGAACCAGGGCTTAGACTTTGCCAATACGATGGGGAAGGGGTAGGCAACCTGTGGCACTCCAGCTGTTGCAGAACTACAACTACATCTGCATTCCTTGTTGCTCCATAAGTGGCTTTCTGGGCTCTACACCAATTATCAAGTCCTGCTCCCGGGCAACCATAGATGGCGATTTTGTAAATTCTGCTTTGTTTTGGAGAGTAGGTTACAATGACATGCGTGTATGGTATTTGATCATATTGGGCTATTCTCCATGGTAGGGCTAAGGTGCGGTATTTATTTCCCTGTGGGAACTGTACAGTCTGCAGGTATTTATAATGGTCAGACGTGGGAATGTTCTTTTTCCAGTTGGAGTGACCTGAAAGTTTTAATGGTAGGGCCTACAAACAAATCTTCCAAGGTATGGATACCTTTAGAAACCCAGTGTGAGAGGTTAACATTCAGTACAACAAGAGAGAGGGCAGTCAGGGGAATAGGGAGGTTGGTCTAATATCAGAGCTCAGCTCGGACCTCATTTTAGTATTGGTTTTAGTGTACTTCTTGATTTAGGGGTTTTTAGAGTGCATTTTAGTAGTTGTAGAACTAAAGCTGTGTAAAGGCATCCCTAGGTGGCATCCCTAGGTGTGTACGATCAACCATTTCTGCTCCACCTGCTGGTGATGGGTTTACTTTAAATTGCATAGCTGACATCCTCTTGGTGTATTTTAGGACTGTGGATTAATGCTCACATTTTTTTTTGTTCCAGGAGTGTATTTCAAGAAGCAGAAGTCCTTCGCAGGTTTGAATCCAGTTATCTGAATTGTCTTACACAATGCTTTAAGGAGACGGGTGGACTGCGCCATGTTGGAGGCCTCTGTGCTGTGGGATGAGGTAGTAGGTTGTTTAGTTTTTGGGTCACACCCAACACTGGGAGATAACTATGCAATCTACTGTCTTTCCTAAAGCGGCAGACTTCATCAGGACTTCGCCTTTTCACCTTCAATATATTGCTTCACTTTTCATATACATGTTGTGTTTAAAAACAGAACGGCATAATTATTTTGCATTTTGTTTATTCAAATGTCAATGACTAGCGGTTCCTAGAAGATTGTATTAGATGCTACATTTCATTACAGCTTGCTCTTTCGGGGTGAGGTAGTAGATTGTATAGTTGTAAGGTAGTGATTTTTACCTTGTTCAGGAGATAACTATACAATCTATTGCCTTCCTTGAGGAGCAGACTTCCAGCATACTTGTGATCGCTCTCCTGCAGTAAGCTTTTTCAGAAAAATTGTTTATCAGTCAGTTTGCGCCCTCTGCTGGACAATTACCGTATAGAAAGGCATTTTTTGTGATAACTATTGCTTTGGCTTGCATAGCTGTGAAATCGTAAAATAGATTTTTGGAAAATCTGATAAAGCACTGATCTTTTGTCTTGTGTTTTGAAAGCCAGCGTACATTTTGGAAACAACTTTCATGGACTTCTAGGAAGAGGTAGTAGGTTGCATAGTTTTAGGGCAGCAGTTTTGCCCAGAAGGAGATAACTATACAACCCGCTGCCTTTCTTAGGGTTTACTAAAGCAACAGGATGAATGCCTTTAACACCTTTTTAACCTATAAAAAAAATACAAATTTTTGCATCACATTGTAAATGGAATTGCTGTAACCCATTACTATAGATGCATGTTTCCATGTATTTTAAAAGATCTTTTCTTTCTTCTTCTGTATATTTTAATAAATGTAGTGCATAAAACAAATGTCTTTGTTGTTATTTTTATGTGAAAGCGGCAAAGAGGTGAAAGACTTGCACACTCCTAGTCATATTGTGATAAGGTTACACCCCCCCCCCCCCCCCAAGCATACAAAGCCAAATGAATAAGAACGCTCTAGAGATGCCACCTAGAACACAGAACCTTCATGATTCACGAAAGATTGCGATATGGAAATTTTATTCCCAGTCGTAATATACTGTTTTTATATCAATGTGGTTAGGTGACCTGTTTATTAAGCACCACATCCCTGGAATATTATTCACAAGATGAGACATTTAGTGTTTTTTACCAAGAAGTAATAGAAAAAAATTATAAGATATAAGAAAATATCACATTTTATTGGTACATCATTAAAATTCTTATATTAAAATTTAACACAAGAAGAAAGTAAGTTCCACCAGGTGAGGAACAATGTAATTTTAATTTGACAATAGGAGTTTGGAATGGAGATTCTAGTGAGAGACCACATTGACAACTACTGAATGAACTTGTTTTTAATGGGGAAGTATAACACCTTCTCAATTCTGCAATCAAATGCTTCAACTTTGGATGACAGCCCCCCACTTAATGTTTTATACTCCGTTTTGCCATCTATATTTATGTGAAGATGTTGTAGTTTTCTACATTGTCGTATTTCTATTGTGGTTCCCACACTCGCCCGGGAGATTGCCTTCACAGTCCTTGTGACACCCAGTAGTCTTGGTGCTGGCATTACTGAGGACTGAGAGACATCATACACAGCTCACATCTGTCGCGGATGATCGCCACCTATGGGCCAGTAAGGACTTGTATGCCGAATTCACAAATTCTAAATGTAAGTGGATAATGCACCTATTGTCAAATTAAAATTACATTGTTCCTCACCTGGTGGCGTCTTCTTTCTTCTTGTCTTGCATATTGGAGCCTGCTCTCATCTTTCCCCTGGAGGCTTGCCCTGGAACACAGACTTTGTATCATTTTAATCTATAGGATTACAAGGTAAAAAAAGTGATGAGCGCTCCAGGTATGTGTCAAATTACAACCAAAGTATATACGTGAATGAATGAACCACAATCAAAGAAATGAGTGACCAAACTCAAAATGTGCAGTGCGTACCGAAAAATAATAATAGGAAAATATATATTCAGATGTGATACACTATAGGGATGTCCAGTCCTCTGTGAATCTAAAATCACTGTGATGATCACACATAAATAAATATATAAAAATAAATATATAAAAATGAATATATATACATATATATATATATATATATATGGAATTGTGTAAAAAGTGAGTAGGCGAATGTATAAAAGTGCAACAGTGGTGCTGATAAAGCAGTCTATAGGTGAAGATGATGAGATGTTTCCATATAAAGGTATCTGTGTAGAAGGCAGTAGCTTGAAAATCCTCATAGGTATTGTAGTGCCCTTACCATGAAGGTGCTATATGTGCGCATATAGATATATCCCTCCGGGTCTCCGATCACCCCTGTCCTGGGATCAGTCAGTGTACGTTGTGCCAGCAGCTGTATTCCATGAAGGTATCCTGGGCGCGTATCTACTGATGTCCTCCGGGTCTCCGGTCACCTTTCTCCTGGGGTCACTTCATTCAAGTCTGTTCTGACTGCTGCATACCTCCAAAGTATTCCCAATTGCAGTGGTCCAATAGGCAAAACAATGGGGTGGGGAGAAAAAAAGGTAGCCTCCAATGGTGTAGTAGGATTAGGAATCCAAAAGTATTTATTGTAATTAAAAAGCAGGTAGCACAAACAGTGCTTAAAATAACAGAGCAGCGTTAAAAATCAAGGTGCAGACGTGGCGTTTAAATTTACCGCCTTACGTCCGATAGCCTCCGGCTTGTGCGAGTGTAATCCTCGGTCTCGACTTTCGGCTCCCTACGGCGTTGCGTCACGCACCTCGTGACTTCATCAGGGGATTGTTTTTTCCCATTTTCTCCTTTTTCCATGCCAACTTCTCCCATTTCTATTGTGTCACACACTATAATATCATAAAAGGGCTTTCATTTAACGGACTCATTATCTCTCATACCGATTACAGCGCCACTACCCCCATTGTTTTGTCTGTATATTAAAATTTAACAACTGTAATTTCCATGGTCAAAATGGTGTATTCGCATCAAGGTTCGTAGTGTACTGTATATTCCTGACATGTTTCGCCACTTGGGGCTTCAGGGGATTTACAGACCGCTACTAAAATGTTTACTACATCGAAAGACAAAAGAATCAATCAGCAATAAGTTATATATAACACAAATCCATATTAGAATTGAATACAGAAAATGTAATTCTTCACCCTATGCTTACCCAGTCGTCCCCTTGTGTCACCAACCATCCTATATGTACTGTGAGGCCACAGGAGGTACACAAAGACCAGACTATAACAGATATTCATGCAATGAATATTGATGGACTATTAAAGTTAGCCATCTGCTCAGTTGACATGAATGGGTGGTTATTATACTTGCACAGTGTATGGTTAATAGAGTTTAACTGAGGGCTGCTGATTTTTTTTTTTTTTTTTTTTTTTTTACAAAGCTCAAATCCAGATTAGATGGGATACAAAAAAATAAACAATATATTGTAAAGTACCATATGTAAAATGGAGAAACTAAAAATATCTGTCTAAGTATTAAGGAAACATTATTATTGGCACAATCAATTGTTTAATCTGTATTGCTGCCCAAACCCAGCGGGAGTACCCGGGGGTTTAAATGCTTGGGCTATACACTGTCAATTGTTTATCCAGTCTTTCAGGCAAGATAGATACATAAAGATTTGCATGGCAGCATGTGACTGATCAAGTTCATAAATTGTATAGGGAGATCTGTCTGTGTTACCTTCAGGCTTGTATGCATTAAATGACGATCGCCCTCGTGGCTCCAGCAAAATGGCCACTAGACGCCGGCTTTATATATAAACCCCCCCCCCCCCCCCCCCTTACATAAAGCGCCGCCAATCTGAAACAAGCTTACTATTTCATACCTGATGATGATTTTTGAGGTCCTGCCACAATTTATCCCTGGTTGCATTGGCTTTTTTTATTTTATTTTTTATGTAAGTGCTATAGACACAATTGTGTTACATGCTGGTTCACCAATAAATACTGCGCCATGAGATTTTCTTATTAGTCATTGGTGACTTATTACTACAGATGGGATACGCAGAGTTGTTTTTTACCATGAGAAATAAAGCTTCCTGGTCATGATCCATGCACTTGGATACAATCTGAAGAGGGTCCTGTGATTAAAGGGGATAAGTGTGAGCTAATAAAGACCACATACGTCTGATGACCTGGATCTTGCCATATGTGATTTTTGCTCTTTCATTGATTAGACTGCAAACTATATCTGGTGAGTGTTTTCTATCATTGGTGGAAGTCGCACTGGGTGATTGAAGTACTAGAGGGAGAGATGACCTGAATCATATCACTTGATATTTCTTCATAAGAACTGTTTGATTCTTTTGAATATTTTTAATGATTTGACTCAAAAACCCAAAACACCTGAAGTATTATGATATTAAGATATTGTGCTGAGAGCTGCAATTTTTCTTTGTTTTCTCGAGTCGTCTTCCAGGACGGCACCTTGAGTAGACTGGCTTCACCTGACAGGAAACACAATCAAAAAGAGGTTTAAAAACCCCGCCCCTTCCCGTGCACCTCAGTTCATGATTGTGTTTCCCCCAGCGAAATGTTTTTTTGTTTTTCTAAAAAGACCTAAGGCCTGGGGCTGGTGGTCCCCCTCCTGGAATATGAGCCATGGGTCCTGGGAGGCCTTGAGCTCAGTGAGGCTTTTGCCTGTCCAGAGGGTCTCCCCGTATTGAGGGGGGGGGAGCTGAAGGAAAACTATGTTTGGAAACCCCCCCCCTGCTAGGTGTATCTGGGATAGTGGCTACCTCAGAACACCTAGGTGGCTGGAATCCCTCTCTCCCGAGCGTCTTCCTACCTGCTGGGCCGGGTAAAGACGCATCTCCTCGCTGTGGACTCGGCTGCTGTTCTCCCAGGCTCGTTTCTCGGTGGAGCCAGTATTTCGACGCTGCGTCGATGGCGGCGCATGGTGATGGCGTATTTCCGGTTCTGGTCTTCACCAAAATGGCGGCCGCCATCGGCATTAGCTCACACACACACGGAGCGCAGCAGGGGAGAGAGTGGCGCCCGATTCGACGGTGCCATGGAGCGTGAGGACCGCCCGGCACTAACCGCTGCTGCAGAGGAAGCCACCAGGGGTGAGCCTACCTCTAAACTTCATTGGGGCACTTGGACTGGGTCCTTATTCCCCACACACCCCCCTTCCCTTCCCCTACTCCTTTTTTGTATTAAAGCCTCTGTCTTTTACTTTCAGGGGAAGAGGTTACTGCCCAGGGGGAGGCTTCTAGTGTTTCTGCTAAACATACATCTAAAGCTAAAAGATGTGGGAATTGTAGCATTAAGCTAGCCACAGACTATTCCAAGCTTTTGTGTGCTAAGTGCATTCAAAAACTCACAGGGAAGGAAACTTCGCTAATAATGAAAGAATTCCTGACGGTTCAGTCAGAGATGCTTTCCACATTAAAGGAGTTTAAGGAAGTCTTAAAAACCAAAGAGCCTGATCCCCTAGCAGCTGGGCCCTCCTCACAGGAAAGCTTATCCACCTCGGCTCCGAGATTGTTGAGGGCTAGGAACATTCTTCTGTCAGACTCTGAGGATTCGGAGGCTCAGGAAGAAGGTCTCATTGATAGCCAGACAGATGATGAGGATGAAGATGCTAGATCAGGCAAATTCATTTTTTCAGCGGATGACATGGGTGGTTTACTGGCGGCTGTCTATACCTCTGAGGGGATTCAACAGCCGGCCGAACTGGTGTCAGCACAGGATAAGATGTACCAGGGTTTGGCTAAACCCCAGCCAAAGGTTATCCCAGTTCACCAATCCCTTCAAGACTTAGTTCTAAGAGAGTGGGCTGAACCTGAAAAGAAGTTACTAAGGTACAAAACCTGGAAAAGGCGCTGTCCCTTTAAGGACGAACTAGAAAACAAATATTTCAAAGTCCCTAAACTAGATGCTTCCCTAGCTCAACTGACTAGACTCTAGACCAGTGATGGCGAACCTTGACACCCCAGATGTTTTGGAA
This sequence comes from Rana temporaria, assembly GCF_905171775.1. NCBI lineage: Eukaryota > Metazoa > Chordata > Amphibia > Anura > Ranidae > Rana > Rana temporaria. The sequence continues at coordinate 46,281,178 of NC_053495.1, forward strand.
CTACATTTCCCATGATGCTCCTCTACACTGAAGACTGCATGAGCATCAAGGGAAATGTAGTTCCAAAACATCTGGGGTGCCAAGGTTCGCCATCACTGCTCTAGACAGTCTGACCTTTCCTTTGAGGATGCTGGGAATTTAAAAGATTCACTAGACAGACGGGCAGAGACCTCCCTTCGCAGGGCCTGGGAGGCTAATGCGGCAGCCCTTGGGCCCGCACTGGCCTCATCCTGCATTGCCAGGAATACGGATACCTGGCTGTCCAGGATGTTGGAACCTATCCCGCAGACTTCAAAATTTAAGGATATCCGAGATTCCCTTAGAGTCATAGGTAGCGCTGTCGCCTAGCTAGCAGACGCATCAATTGAGACCGTTCGAGCCTCTGCTAAAACGGGCGCTCTTATTAACGCCTAGAGAAGGGCACTATGGCTCAAAACATGGGAAGGAGATTTGGCCTCCAAATCCCGTCTTTGTGCCCTGCCCTTTGAGGGATCCCTCCTCTTTGGGACAGGTTTAGACCAGGCTCTAACTAGAGCCTCAGAAAAAGGGTAAGCGGTTCCCTCCCAAACCTAAACAAAATAGGAGGAGATTTTTTCGAGGCCCCCAGAATAAAAACTGACCACCTGACCGAAGAGCGGCCTTTAATAGGAGGTGGATCACGAGAAAGGATAAGCCAAAAGGGGGAATCCTTTTCCCTGATCCTAAACCCGCTGGGAAGGACTCCAAGTGACTCAAGAGTCGGGGGAAGGCTCTCCCGATTTTTTTTTCCAGCTTGGGAAAGCATAACGCGGAGTCCTCACATTTTGCAGATAGTGAAGGAAGGCTACAGATTGGAATTCCGCCATCTTCCTCCACCAATTTTTCTCCTCACTCATTTACCCCAAAATCCCCTCAAGGCGGCAAGCCTTCTAGGGAATGTGTCAGACCTAGCACCACAGGGGGTCATAGTCCCAGTTCCGGTAGACAAACAGGGTCAGGGGGTGTACTCTCACATCTTCGTAGTACCCAAACCCTCGGGGAAATTCCGTCTAATTATCAACTTAAAACCCCTGAATACTTACCTCCTCTACAAGAGGTTCCGCATGGAGAACATTTACAGTCTCAAAGGACTTCTTTTAGAAGGGGTATTTATGATAACCATAGACCTGAAGGACGCCTACCTCCATGTCCCCATTTACCAGGACCATCAAAGATTCCTGAGATTCGCCATTGTTTCCCCTCAGGGGATCCAACACTGGCAATTCACCGCTCTCCCCTTTGGGCTTGCCTCCAGCCCAAGAGTTTTCACGAAGGTGCTGGCAGAGGTGGTCGCCTTTCTACATCTGAAAGGCATCTCCCTTGTTCCCTACTTCGACGATCTGCTTCTGTTCAATCCCAGTCGAGTACTTCTTCTCACGGACCTGACCACCGTCCTGACTACACTGGAATCCTTAGGATGGATTGTAAACAGAGAAATCTTCCCTCCTCCCAGAACAGAGGAAAATCTATCTGGGGTTTTTAATAGGAGAAGCTTTTTCTCTAAGGAATCTACCAGTAGACAAGGTTCAGAAACTCATCTCAGTGGTCAGGTCTGTCAGGGGAACAGCAGATATTTCACTTAGGGAGATCATGAAGTTGTTGGGACTGATGACCTCATGCATCCCAGCAGTTCCGTGGGCTCAGCTCCACTACAGGCCACTGCAGGCCTTCCTCCTCTCCTCCTGGGACGGGAAGGAAACATCCCTAGACTCCAGGGTCTCCATTCCAGAGTCGGTAAGGAACACGCTGGAGTGGTGGCTCATTCCTCGGAACCTGGGAAGGGGCCTTCAGTGGAACCAGTCAAACCCCCTCAGGATAACCACAGATGCCAGCTCCTGGGGATGGGGAGCCCACATGGCGGGCCTACAGGCCCAGGGTTCCTGGGATCGACACCAAAGGGAGTCCTCTTCCAACTTCCGAGAATTATCAGCGGTCGGAAGAGCCTTGGAAGCGTTCGAGGAGAGAATCCTGAACCAAGAAATACAAATTCTCTCCGACAACGCGACCACGGTGGCGTTCCTGAACCATTAGGGAGGCACCAGGTCCCGTTTGCTCCTAAGGTTGTCCCTAGAAATTCTAGGCTGGGCAGAACACAGGGTCCGCTCCCTGTCAGCAGTTCACATCAGGGGAGTCCTAAACCTAGAAGCGGACTTTCTAAGCCGCCAACCCATTCTCCAGGGAGAGTGGGAACTAAGTCAGGAGGTCTTCGATTGGGTATGTCATCATTTCGGCAACCCAGAAATAGACCTCTTTGCTCACAGGAGGAACAAGAAGATAGAAAGGTTCTTCTCCCTCTCCCGGGATCAGGGATCGGAGGGTGTGGACGCGTTGGCCCAGGCCTGGACATTTTACCTAGCCTATGCCTTCCCTCCCCTGAATCTGATCCCGAGGGTATTACAAAAACTGAGTCGTTCACAAGGGAAGCTGATCCTGATCACTCCCTGGTGGCCCAAAAGATCTTGGTTTCCAATGTTAGAACAGTGGTCAGTCCTTCCTCCCCTCCCTCTCCCGGTCCGGGTGGACCTTCTGCGGCAGGGGCCGATCTTTCATCCAGAGCCAGGCTTTTTCAGTCTGACGGCCTGGTACTTGAGAGGTGGAACCTGCAGCGGAAGGGTTGCTCAGAGAAGGTAATAGATACCCTCTTAGCGAGTCGTAAGGAAGTTACCAGGAAGATCTATGCCAAGACCTGGGGAGTGTTTTCACGCTGGTGCGCGGCAAGACAAGCTCCACTACCTGAAATATCAGTTATCTTGGAGTTCCTTCAGGAAGGGGTAGATCTAGGTCTAGCTACGAGAACCCTAAGAGTACAGGTTGCCGCCTTGTCCTACTTTTTAGACAAGAGGCTGGCTCTGGATCCTCTTATTAAGAGGTTCCTGACGGCCAGGGATAGGTTGTCACCTATACAGATATCCAGAGTTCCCCCTTGGGACCTCTCCCTGGTGTTAGATCAGCTATCCAAACCTCCGTTTGAACCGATAGACAGCATTCCGGTTAGGCTGTTAGTATTTAATTTCTCCTTTCTTTTGGCCATTCTTTTGGCCCTATTTTCGTTTATTCGAGGACAGGGTGGTCCTAAGTCAGGATCCCCTGTACCTACCTAAAGTGGCAACGAAGTTTCATAGGTCACAAGAAATTATACTTCCTTCTTTTTGCGCAAACCCACAGAATGAAAGAGAACGAACCTTTCATTGTTTGGATGTAAGATGCTGTTTGAACTCGCTCACCCTTTCTAAATAAATTAACAGACTCTCATCACACTTGCTAATCAACTTTTCAGGACAGAAAAAGGGTTGCCAAGCATCTAGAGCCTCCATATCTAGATGGATAAGACAGGCAATTTCAGTAGCATACAGTAAGGCTGGCAAAACAGTACCTAAAGTCAAGGCACATTCCACGAGATCTATAGCAACCTCCTGGGCAGAGAGAGCAGGAGTTTCAGTGGAACAAATCTGTAGATCAGCAACGTGGTTTCTAAAACACTACCGAGTGGAACTCCTGTCACCCCAAGACTTGACGTTTGGCAGAAGAGTCCTGCAGGCAGTGGTCCCGCCCTAAGGTAGGCCTGAGGGTTACTTGCTTATCTCTCAAGGTGCCATCCTGGAAGACGACTCGAGAAAATACCAGTTACTCACCGGTAGCTGTTTTTTCTATGAGTCTTACAGGACGGCAGGCCTATTTCCCACCCTGATGACTTCGTATGGTTTGTATTTTCATATACTGGTTCCCGTGCTCTAATGGTGGTTACTTTATCACGAACTGAGGTGCACGGGGAGGGGCGGGGTTTTTAAACCTCTTTTTGATTGTGTTTCCTGTCAGGTGAAGCCAGTCTACTCTCAAGGTGCCGTCCTGTAAGACTCATAGAAAAACGGCTACCGGTGAGTAACTGGTATTTTTATCACAGTATTTTGTATATGCTATACTAATTGCTAGCAGCTATGTACCGTTAAAGCGGAGGTTCACCCAAATAACATGTATACAAGATCATATTCTTTATACTTCCAACATGTACAGTATGCCCTTTTTTTGGTTGTACATACCTTTTTATTATGGCTATTTTCCACCCGGCTTCCGGGTACTTACTCCCGCGGGAGTAGGCGTTTCTATGCAGAGGCGCAATGTTACCTGGGACTTCACCCAGATGATTGACGTCTTTGAGAAAAAGTTCCCCCCTATTGCGTAGGGACGTCACGAGAGTCACAGGGTTTTTCTGAAAGTAGCCGAAATACGAGTCAGTTCTACACGGCAGGGGGGGACTTTTTCTCAAGGACGTCAATCATCTGGGCGAAGTCCCAGGTGACATTGAGCCTCAGCATAGAAACGCCTACTCCCGTGGGAGTGAGTACCCGGAAGCCAGGTGGAAAATAGCCATAATAAGGTATGTATAGCCAAAAAAAAGGGCATACTGTACATCAGGGATTTGCAATTAGCGGACCTCCAGCTGTTGCAGAACTACAATTCCCATGAGCATAGCAAGACTGACAGCCACAAGCATGACACCCAGAGGCACGATGGGACTTGTAGTTTTGTAATGGCTGGAGGTCCGCTAATTGCATATCCCTGCTGTACATTTTGGAAGTATAAAGAATATGATCTTGTATACATGTTATTTGGGTGAACCTCCGCTTTAAGCACTGACACCATTTTTTTTTTTCTTTTCTTTTTTTTCTTATTTTAATGTAAGGATTTTAGGGACTTTGACAAGGGCCACATTTTACTGGTTAGACTACTGGGTCAGAGCATCTCCCAAACTTGCAGCTCATGTGGGATATTCCCGGTCTGCTTTGGTCAGGATTTGCCAAAAGTGGTCCAAGAAAGCTAAGAGGGCAGCTAAGGCTCTTTGATGCATGTGAGCACCAAAGGCTGACCCGTGTAGTCTGATCCAATAGTAGAGCTACTGTATCTAAAATTGCTGAAAAAGGTCATGTTGGTTCTGATAGGTGTCAGAACACACAGTGCATCGTAGTTTGTTTTCGTATGGGGCTGCGTAGGCTGGACTCAATTCGATTTCATTACGATTATCCTGTAAAAAGTTCAATTCTGTGATGCATCACAATTATTGCCCGTGGTTTTCAGCAAAAAAAAAAAATAAGCAGGCATAAGAACTCCATTTTATTTTTTTGTGTTGGGTGCAGGAGCCTGATGTCACGTCTACCCCAATACAGGTGGTCAGACACTATTGCTGGCTACTGTGTGCTTCACCTATAACAGCCCCCTTTTCCTTAAGACAACCAGGCCTACCGGTACTTGGTTGTCCCCAGGACATATACACAATGCTATAGTAGGCAACCAGAAGTTCAGCATCCACCCTTTCCAGGTGTTCCGTCAGAATTGACAACCCATCAGGATAGATAATGGCAATAATGTTCCCTTCAGCTGCTCATGCTTCCACCGCTACCAGGTTTGCTCATCCGACAGAACATCTGCAGTCAGAAGGCAGCAGCGTACATCTTGGTACACCCAGCTACGTCTTGAATTTCAGAGCAATTTTAGCAATAAAGTGAGTGAATATAAATAAATATAGTATGTTGCATTTTAAAAGACGCTGGACATCAACAGTAGGAAGGTGGCAGAGGCCATGTTGGTACACCCTTCACTGCTCAGCGCTAAACCTTTAAGCTTTCAAAATTTAACATCCAAACAGTATCACATATGTCAATACACTATATTTATTTTATACACTGACTTTATTGCTAAAATTACTGTGAAATTCAAGATGTAGCTAGGTGTACTAAGATGTCCGCTACAGCCTCTTCTGACTGCAGGTGTTTTGTCAGATTAGCAAACCTGGTAGCAGTGGATGCATGTGCAGCTGACATGACGTCACATCTGTTACCTAATCTGATGGAACACTGGCGCTGGGGGACCTGAAGCCCCGCGAAGAACCAGCCTGGGTGAGGTCAACGCTGTATCCTTTGACAGGTAAGTGTCTGTCTTTTTTTTTTTTTAAGGATTCGTAGCTGCTGACTTTATATTTTCTTTAAACAGCATGATGAGATGCTTTAGGCCCTTGTCACACGATCGGCTTGCTTGGATCTGCCTGTCCGTTTTTTGAGCGCGCCACCAATTGACTTTTATATGCAGGCGTATATGTGTCCGCTGACACCCGCCTTGCCATCTGATCCGTTGAGATCCGCTCAAAGCAGACGGATGGCGAATGTGCACAAGGTTGTGTGGTGCAGGGAGACTGGTCCAGCAGCCTCCTGGAATGCGTGACGTGTCCCAGGAGGCTTGCTGTGGGAAGAGCTACGTCATTCTTGCCTAAGTGAGAATTGAGGGGGTGGGAGCAAGTGTCTGTCAAAATAGCTACCCACTTTTTGGGGGGGGGGGGGGCCCTCAAATGTGAAAAATGTGTTAGTGGCAGTGGATAAGAGGATATACGTGATGCATTCATTTATCCTCTTCTAGTTTGCTTTGTCCTGTACTGCTGTGTGTACAGTCCTTTTTCTTTGATTCAGTGGGCCAGATTCAGAAAAGAGATGCGACGGCGTATCTCCTGATACGCTGTCGTATCTCTGAGTGGGGTCGGTCGTATCTATGCGCCTGATTCAGAGAATCAGTTACGCATAGATATCCCTAAGATCCGACAGGTGTAAGTGTCTTACACCGTCGTATCTTAGGCTGCAATTTCAGGCTGGCCGCTAGGTGGCGCTTCTTTTTGTTTACGCGAGGAATATGCAAATTACTATTTACGTCGATTCAGAAACGAACGACCGCCCGACGCTTTTTTTTATGTCGTTTGCGTTCGGCTTTTTCCGGCGTAAAGTTACCCCTGCTATATGAGGGGTATGTGCGGCGTATCCTATGTTAAGTATGGCCGTCGTTCCCGCGCCGAGTTTTTAAATTTTTACGTTGCTTGTGTAAGTCGTTCGCGAATACGGCTGGACGTAATTTACGTTCACGTCGAAAGCAATGGCGTTTTGCTGTGGATTTTCGAGAATGCGCACTGGGATGTTTTCACGAACTGCGCATGCGCCGTTAAAAAAAAACGTAAAATATGCGGGGTCAAGACAAATTTAAATAAAACACGCCCCCAACATCCCCATTTGAATTATGCGGCCTTACGCCGCAACACATACAATATGCCACCGTAAATAAGGGCGCAAGTTCTTTCTGAATACAGAACTTGCGCCCAAAGTTACAGCAGCGTAACGTATCGGAGATATGTTACGCCAGCAGAAAGATGCGCGCATCTTTCTGAATCTGGCCCAGTGTGTTCTGAGTACCCCAGTACACTGCATCACTACCCAGTGCAGTGAATAAAGAAGAATGAAATGTCACTTTATGACATTTCAATAAAGTTGAAAAAAAGCAAACAGTATGATTCGGCTCTTATGATACGTCAGCACTGCTCCCTTCACAGCGCACACCAGCGGCTGTGGAACTCCATAGAAGTTATGGTTTACATACACTGCACTAATGATGGCTAAATAAGCCCATAACCGCTTTATGCAGTTTGCAATGAATAGCTTTATAATATTAGACAATTTACACCAGTGGATCTGCATGGGCATTTGATTGTTGGGTCAAAAAATAAGGAATGATTTTACAATTACAGCAGAGTTCCTGGATTGGAGATCTTTGGCCAATCCGGTGAAGGACCATAACACAGCGATCCTAACCCAACTCTCGGCCCTGGAGTTTCTTATTCCCCATCTTTCACTAAGACACTGGCAAACCACAGGAATTAAATGGATAGATGATTTATTCTCTAAGTCTCAATTGAAAGTGATTGTAAAGGCTTGTTTTTTTTCTTTCTAAATAACAAACATACATACTAAAAGTGGATGTAAACCTGAAAATTGGTATTTATTTTTTTGATGTCACAATGTAGAGTATAAGATTTCCTATCATCTGTGCCCAGTTTTGCCACACCAAGTTAATCCAGCTCTGAGCAATCCTCTTTTATTCAGTGAAATAAAACGGACTTGCAGAGAAAAACCTTAGTCCGTTCCGCCCCCTTGCTGTGAGTGACAGGTTATTTACATATCTCATGCACTAGCCTGGAGACAGGCATTATTTTTAAATTCCCACCCCCACTCCTTTTCTGAAGTCATAATTTTAGTGTAAGGAATACATAGGAAAAAATGCATGTTGACAAGGGTAGTGTAGAGGTGGGCGGGGAGTCTACTGACATCACGACTCCACCCACAGAGCTCCAGACAATAGATCCACCCACAGAATCTGCAGTTTTTCAGTTCTTATAACAGACAGAGGGGAAACATTTGACAGGTAAGGATACATGCAGGAGGCATCTATATCCTTATAGATCAGCACTATGGCAGTAGTTTAGAAAGGATGAGAGTGGGTTTACATCCACTTTAACTCCTCTGTGCGGTTGGTTTTGCCCAGAGCAGCCCAGATCCTCCTCTTCTTGGGTCCCTCTTCGCTGCTCCTAGCCCCTCCCTCCTTTGCATGCCCCCTCAGCCAGCAGCTTGCTACAGGGATAACCCATATAAGTTCAAACATGGAGCCCCAACCTGGCCCCGCCCTCTCTCTCCCCTGATTGGCTGACTGACTTTGATTGACAGCCGCAAGAGCCAATAGCACCGCTGCTCTGTCTCAGCCAATCAGGAGGACTCTACTGGAGGGCTGAGGGGATCGTAGACATCGCTGGAGAGAGGTGGAGCTCAGGTAGGTAATTGGGGGGTGCTGGGAAGCTGCTACACACAGAAGGTTTTTTAGCTGAAGCATATAATGCATAGAGTTTTCAAGAAGGATTTGGTGGAGGAGGAAGAATGCTGCCTATTACCCCAAGAGCACCATCCCCACCGTCAAACATGGAGGTGGAAACATTATGCTTTGGGGGTGTTTTTCTGCCAAGGAGACTGGACAACTTCATTGCATCAAAGGAACGATATATGGGATCATGTACCATCAAATCTTGGATGAGATCCTCCTTCCCTCAGCCAGGCATTGAAAATGGGTCGTGGATGGGTATTCCAGCGTGACAATGACCCAAAACACATGGCCAAGGCAACAAAGGAGTGGCTCAAGAAGAAGCACATTAAAGTCGAGTTTCCATAATAAAAAAAAAAATTTGCATTAATGTGCAAATTAGACCTAAAAAAAAATGTTTTGTTTTACTCACCTGGAAATGCCTGTTGCTTGTGGTCCCACAAAATCTGTCTTCGGAATCACCTTATGACATCTCCCTTGGCTCCTCAGCAGGCTAATGCTCCTGGGAAATGTGTGTCATCATTTCCCAGGATGCCGTGCGCTTCCCCTGGGGCTAGAATCGCGGGACTTTGAGTGCCATCACAACGGCGTGCACTACCGATGCCGCCGCCCATTGTGAAGGCAACCCGAGTGCTTGACGGCGCTGCTATTACAATGCGGGAATCAATTTTAAAAAGTGTCTTTACACGAAAACTCTGCGGAGCGGCGGCGGATTTGCAAATAGTAAGTGAACTTAGTTGCAAGATTATAACGCATCATGAAAGGACATACTTTTAAAAATTGCTCAGTGTGGTTGGAATCCCGCTTTATGGGCCAGATTCACCAAAGAGATACGCCGTCGTATCTCTGTTTCTATCTATGCGACTGATTCATAGAATCAGTTACGCATAGATATCCATAAGATCCGACAGGTGTAATTGTTTTACACTGTCGGATCTTAGGATGCAATACCGCGGCGACCGCTGGGGGGAGTTCGCGTCGTAAACCAGCGTCGGGTATGCAAATTAGGAGTTACCGCGATTCCCGACGGATTTTCGCTTTCGCTACGTCGCTGCTAGTCTAGTTTCCCGTCGCAAAGTTAGTCGTCGTTTGACCTGCCCTAACTTTACTCAGCAATCGTATTGCTGTTTAAAGTATGGCCGTCGTTCCTGCGTCGAAATTTAAAATTTAACGTCGTTTACGCAACACGTCCGGAAGTACGCTACGCGCGTCGCCGTTCGAAAAAATGACGTCACGGCGCGCAAAGCACGACGGGAATTGCGAAACTGAGCATGCGCAGTAGGTCCGGCGCGGGAGCGCGCCTAATTTAAATGGCACACGCCCATTTGAATTGGCCCGCCTTGCGCCGGAGGCTGCCAGCGTAGTTTTCACCTCAAGTGCTTTGTGAATCAGGCACTTGCGATGAAAACTTGCGGCCGTGTAACGTATCTACGATACGTTACGCCGCCGCTCACCTACGTGAATCTGGCCCTAAGATCCTGTAGTGGCCTAGCCAGTCTCCAGACCTTAATCCCATAGAAAATACGTGGAGGGAGCTGAAGGTTCGAGTTACCAAACGTCAGCCTCGAAAATTTTATGACTCGGAGAGGATCTGCAGAGAGGAGTGGGACAAAATCCCTCCTGAGATGGTGGCCAACTATAAGAAACATCTGACCTCTGTGATTGCCAACAAGGGCTTTGCCACCAAGTACTAATTTATGTTTTACGAAGGGGTCAAATACTTATTTCACTCATTAAAATGTAAATCAATTTATATATTTTTTTTAAATGCATTTTTCTTGAATTTTTTTATTTTTTTATTGTTATTCTCTCACTGTTAAAATTCTAGACTGATCATTTCTTTGTCAGTGGGCAAACATACTTTTTTTTTTGTATCTCTCTGTATGTATCGGTTTCTTTATCTCCTTTGTAATGTTATTTTTCCATTCTTATATTCAATAAAAAATAAAATAAAAAAGGAATGTCACTGTCCTGAAATTAGAAATTCTCTTATTTTTGAAAAATGTGATAAAATGAGACAAGCAAATGCCTTCTGTTTTAAGAAGGCTTTACGGTGCTATTCACGACAATAATTTAAATATCCTGTAGGGGGCAGCAATATCTCTGAACTCTTTACACATTTATAAAGATTACTAAGAATAGACTGGCCTCAGTGTATAAGTTGCTTCTACAAGCCACTGCACTGTTTCACAAATCAGGCTGTTTGTAGCTTTCTACTGTCCTGATGATGTGCCTGGCCAGCAGCCTGGAATATAATGTGTCTGGACTATGAATCTAGATCCTAACTCCTAATTATGGATCCTTTCCGTCCAGCTGCCTTTCTCAGTGCTAACACCAAGGATTTTCTGCGCACAGTATGGCCCAGCAGTTAGATCTGTGTCATGATTTTGCAGCATAGAACAAGTTTAAGCTTTCATTAACCACTTACCCCCCGGACCATATTGCTGTCCAAAGACCAGAGTACTTTTTGCGATTCGGGACTCTGTCGCTTTAACAGACAATTGCGCGGTCGTGCGACGTGGCTCCCAAACAAAATTGGCGTCCTTTTTTTCCCACAAATAGAGCTTTCTTTTGGTGGTATTTGATCACCTCTGCGGTTTTTAGTTTTTGCGCTATAAACAAAAATAGAGCGACAATTTTGAAAAAAATGAATATTTTTTACATTTTGCTATAATAAATATCCCCCAAAAATATATAAAAAAAAAAAAATTTTCCTCAGTTTAGGCCGATACGTTTTCTTCTACATATTTTTCGTAAAAAAAAATCGCAATAAGCGTTTATTGATTGGTTTGCGCAAAAGTTATAGCGTTTACAAAATAGGGGGTAGTTTTATGTCATTTTTATTATATTTTTTTTACTAGTAATGGCGGCGATCAGCGATTTTTTTTTTCCGGTACTGCGACATTATGGCGGACACTTCGGACACTTTTGACACATTTTTGGGACCATTGGCATTTTTATAGCGATCAGTGCTATAAAAATGCATTGGATTACTATAAAAATGCCACTGGCAGTGAAGGGGTTAACACTAGGGGGCGGGGAAGGGGTTAAGTATGCCTGGGTGTGTTCTTACTGTGGGGGGGGGGGGGTGGCCTCACTAGGGGAAACACTGATCCTCGGTTCATACATTGTATGAACCGAAGATCAGCATTTCCCCTGCTGACAGGACCGGGAGCTGTGTGTTTACACACACAGCTCCCGGTCCCCGCTCTGTACCGAGCGATCGCGTGTGCCCCGCGGCGATCGCGCCCGCCAGGCACACGCACGGGAGTCGGGGGCGAGCGGGGGGCACGCGCGCGCGCCCCTAGTGGCGGCTGGGAGAGAGGAGGTCATATTACGTGCTCTCGCCCAGCAGAGCCACCTTGTGGACGTATTTCGACGGTGCGCCGTCCGCAAGTGGTTAAAAAAAAAAAAAGGCCCAGATTCTCGTATCTGGACATAAAACTGTGCGGGTGTAACGTATCTGGTTTACGTTACGCCGCCGCAAGTTTTACAGGCAAGTGCTTTATTCACAAAGAACTTGCCTGTAAAGTTGCGGCGGCGTAGCGTAAATCACCCAGCGCAAGCCCGCCTAATTCAAATTAGGCGGGTAGGGGGGCGTATAGCATTTAAATTAGGCGCGTTCCCGCGCCGAACGTAATGCGCATGCGCCGTCCCTAAAATTTCCCGACGTGCATTGCGCTAAATGACATCACAAGGACGTCATTGGTTTCGACGTGAACGTAAATGGCGTCCAGCCCCATTCACGGACGACTTACGCAAACTACGTAAATTTTAAAATTTTGACGTGGGAACGACGGCAATACTTAACATTGGTTGATCCTCATATAGCAGGGGCACCTTTACGCGTCGCAAATCTAACGTAAACGTCGTAACTTCACTGCGTCAACCGCGCGTATGTTCGGGAATTCGCGTATCTAGCTAATTTGCATACTTGACAGGGAAAACGACGGAGGCGACACCTAGCGGCAAAAAACAAAATTGCATTTAAGATCCGACAGCGTAAGAGCCTTACGCCTGTCGGATCTAATGCATATATATGCGTAACTGATTCTAAGAATCAGTCGCATAGATACGACGGCCCAGATTAGGACTTACGACGGCGTACATTGCGTTGCGCCGTCCTAAGCCCTTTGAGAATCTGGTCCAAAGGATACATAAAAGGGGCCTAAAAACCTATAATAATATATATGCCCAATACCATGGGAATCCCCATACAATACAAACCCTTGTGTTGTGATGAGTCAAAACCAGATACCACAGGAACAAACCATAACAAACACAGTGGAACCTCGGATTACGAGCATAATCTGTTCCAGGAGAAAACTCGTAATCCAAAGCACTCGCATATCAAAATGAGTTTCCCCATAGAAGTCAATGGAAACGAAAATAATTTGTTCCGCATTGACTTCAATGGCATGCAATACCGCTTGTGGCCAGAGGAGGGGGGGAAAGGCCCTAGGACAGCTCGGCTGACCTCAGAAAGGCTTGGAAACACCCGGGAACGGAGTAATTCCGAATGGCTCAGCTCCGGTGCCCCCCACCCCAGGCCAAATGCGGTACTGCACACCCCATTAGCTTGATTTCTGCTCGTTTTGCGAGACAACACTCGCAAACCGAGTCAGAGTTTAAAAAAATAGTTGCTTGTCTTTTTTTAACCACTAAAGGACCGCCTCCTGCACATATACGTCGGCAGAATGGCACGGCTGGGCACAAGCACGTACCTGTACGTCCTCTTTAAGTGCCCAGCCGTGGGTCGCGGGCGCGGGACCCGAAGCTCCGTGACCGCGGGACCCGATCGCCACTGGAGTCCCGCGATCGGTCCCCGGAGCTGAAGAACGAGGAGAGCTTCCCCGTTCTTCACTGTGGCGCTGTCAATGATCGTGTGTTCCCTGATATAGGGAAACACGATCAATGATGTCACACGTCCAGCCCCGCCCCCCTACAGTTAGAAACACATATGAGGTCACACTTAACCCCCTTCAGCGCCCCCTAGTGGTTAACTCCCAAACTGCAATTGTAATTTTCACAGTAAACAATGCATTTTTATAGAATTTTTTGCTGTGAAAATGACAATTGTCCCAAAAATGTGTCAAAATTGTCCGATATGTCCGCCATAATGTCGCGGCCATGAAAAAAAAAACGCTGATCTCCGCCATTAGTAGTAGAAAAAAAAAATATTAATAAAAATGCAATAAAACTATACCCTATTTTGTAAACACTATTAGCCAGATTCAGGTAGGGCGGCTTAACTTTATGCGGGTGTAGCGTATGTTATTTACGTTATGCCGCCGCAAGTTAGAGAGGCAAGTTCAGTATTCACAAAGCACTTGCTCCGTAAGTTGCGGCGGCGTAGCCTAAATTGGCTGGCGTAAGCCCGCCTAATTCAAATGTGTAAGAGGTGGGCGTGTTTTATGTAAATTATTCATGACCCCACGTAATTGACGATTTGAACGAACGGCGCAAGCGCCGTCCGTGGACGTATCCCAGTGCGCATGCTCCAAATCACGTCTTAAATAGTCAATGCTTTCGACGTGAACGTAACCTATGCCCAGCCCCATTCACAGACGACTTACGCAAACGACATAAAACGTGGAAAATTTGACGCTGTCCCGACGTCCATACTTAACATTGGCTGCGCCATCTTTTTGGTGGTTTATCTTTAGGCCTGAAAACGCCTTACGTAAACGGCGTATCTTTACTGCGACGGCCGTACGTACGTACGTTCGTAAATAGGCGTATCTTGCTGATTTACATATTCTAGACGTAAATCAGCGTACACGCCCCTTGCGGCCAGCGTAAATATGCAGCTAAGATACGACGGCGTAGGAGACTTACGCCGGTCGTATCTTAGCAACATTTAAGCGTATCTCAGTTTGAGCATACGCTTAAATATACGACGGCGCGGATTCAGAGTTACGACGGCGTATCTACTGATAGGCCGTCGTAACTATACCTGAATCTGGCTATATATATATTGCGCAAACCAATCGATAAACGCTTATTGCGATTTTTTTTTTACCAAAAATAGGTAGAAGAATACGTATCGGCCTAAACTGAGGAAAATTTTTTTTTTTATATATATATTTTTGGGGGATATTTATTATAGCAAAAAGGAAAAAATATTGAATTTTTTTCGAAATTGTCGCTCTATTTTTGTTTATAGCGCAAAAAATAAAAACCGCAGAGGTGATCAAATACCACCAAAAGAAAGCTCTATTTGTGGGGAAAAAAAGGACGCCAATTTTGTTTGGGAGCCACGTCGCACGACCGCGCAATTGTCAGTTAAAGCGACGCAGTGCCGAATCGCAAAAACTGGCCGGGTCCTTTACCTGCATTTTGGTCCGGGTCTTAAGTGGTTAAAATGCTCGTAAACCGCGTTACTCGTAAACCAAGGTTCCACTGTATAGAAAACCATTTTCACTTTAACTTATTTTGTCACTCTCTGGTTTATTACAACTATTTATCGCTGTTTATTTTAGACTCTTTCACATACAAATGATGTAATGTTTCTGCACATTTGCTATAATGTTTATATAAATATTTAAGCATATTTCTAATTTATGATGTTAATTTTATAGAAATTGAATATCTATATAGTTTTTGCCTTGCTTTTAATTGTGGTATATAGCTTTCATTATGTTGCAATATCGATGTTCTTAATACTGACCATAATCATTATTTTCTATTATTTATTTATGGAATATCTGAAGATTTTCTCCAAGGATTGTCACAAGGGATTCATTTGGCTGATTTGTTTTACTAGACAGCACTTATGGTACTTATGGTTTTTATTGCACGGCTACAATGACCTCAACTAGGTCTCTTGCACACTGCAGCCTAAAGCGGAGGTTCACTCTAAAACTTTTATTTTTTTTATGTACCATCCCATCCTGCATACTTGCATCAGCTATAGTATGTTTTATTTATTTTTTTCGCCGTTGTATTTACCGTTTATTCGCTCAGTTTCCTTTCAGACTCTGACGGGGAAATAGGCGTTCCTATGAAGAGGGGAACATGATTGACGTCCGGCTATGGCGCGTCACGCGTTCCGAAAATAGCCGAAATAGGATTTGGATATATACGGCGCCTGCGCAGTTAGCTCCTAGTCTGTGCGCAGGCGCCGTATAGCGCCGTGAAGAGCCGAGTCCTACTCCGGCTATTTTCGGAACACGTGACGCGCCATAGCCGGACGTCAATCATGTTCCCCTCTTCATAGGAACGCCTACTCCCCGCCAGAGTCTGAAACGAAACTGCACGATTAAACGGTAAATACAGCGCAAAAAGAAAAAAAACATACTATAGCTGACGCAAGTATGCTGGATGGGATGGTACATAGATGTTTTTTTAGGGTGAACCTCCGCTTTAAAAAGCTCAGTATAGCATTGTTTTACTGATCTACAATGCAGCCTATTTACATTGTGCCTGTACACATAGGAGCGTAAACAAGCGCTGCATATTTTTGAGAAGAAAATAAAAAATAGAAAATTTCTGGTCAGTATTTTGCGCCAGTACGCACAAATATGCGCATATGAGCATAAATATAAATACGTTTTCTGTAGGAATGTATTGTGCACATGAATGCCGATATGCACTATATTACCAAAAGTATTGTATTATAGCTGACAATTTCGTGGTCATGCAATGTGGCTCCCAAACAAAATTTACGTCCTTTTTTTCCCCACAACCAGAGCTTTCTTTTGGTGGTATTTGATCACCTATTTTTTGTGCTATAAACAAAAAAAAGCAACAATTTTGAAAAAAAGCAATATTTTTTACTTTTTGCTGTAATAAATATCCCCCCAAAAAAATTCCTCAGTTTAGGCCAATATGTATTTTTTTACATTATTGGTAAAAAAAATCGCAATAAGCGTATATTGATTGGTTTGCGCAAAAGTTATAGCGTCTACAAAATAGGGGATAGATTTATGGCACTTTTATTAATATTTTTTTCTTATTAGTAACGGTAGAGATCTGCGTTTTTTATTATGACTGCAACATTATGGTGGACACATCGGACACTTTTGACGCTATTTTGGGACCATTGTCATTTATGCAGCGAACAGTGCTATAAAAATGCACTGATTACTGTGTAAATGACACTGGCAGGGAAGGGGTTAACACTAGGGGGCGAGAAAGGGGTTAAGTGTGTCCTAGGGAGTGATTCTAACTGTGTGGGGGCTACCTGACACGACACTGATCACTGCTCCCAATAACAGTAGATCAGTATCCTGTCACTAGGCAGAACAGGGAAATGCCTTGTTTACATAGGCATCTCCCCGTTCTGCCTCTCCGTTAGACAATTGCGGGACACCGGCAGACACTGAGTCTGCTGGTCCCTGTGGGCACGCTTACTGAGCATGCGGTAGTGGCGCGTGCGCCCACACGTGTCGAATTCAAAGGGACATACAGGTACGTCCCTTTTCGCAGCCGTGCCATTCTGCCGACCTAAATGTGCAGACGACGGTCAGCAAGTGATTAAAGGGATTGTAAAGTCTTGTTTTTTTTTGGTAAACATAACAAACATGTCATACTTACCTGCTCTGGAGGACAGTAATGCCGCGTACACACGATCGGTCCATCCGATGAGAACGGTCTGATGGACCATTTTCATCGGTTAACCGATGAAGCTGACTGATGGTCAGTCGTGCCTACACACCATCGGTTAAAAAAAAGATTGTGTCAGAACGCGGTGACGCAACGGCGTGCTGAAAAAAATGAAGTTCAATGCTTCCAAGCATACGTTGACTTGATTTTGAGCATGCGTGGATTTTTAACCGATGGTTGTGCCTACTAACGATCGTTTTTTTAAATTTAAAACAAGATTGCTTTTTTTAACCTATGGATAAATAACCGATGGAGCCCACACACGATCGGTTTGGTCTGATGAAAACGGTCCATCAGACCGTTCTCATCGGTTTGACCGATCGTGTGTACGCGGCATTAGGCCTCTTTCACATGGGACAGATCAGTGATGATCGACCCCGTGAACCTCCGCTTGCTCAGCGGGGAACGCTCCGTTGATCCCCGCTGAGCCGGCGGATGACAGGGCAGTCCCCGCACACTGTGGAAGGGGGACCCAACCTCGTATCTGAAGGAACTGTCTCCAATGTCCTATGGAACTTTCCAGCCTAAAGCGCATGGCTTACGATTCAACCTGCACTCTTTCTGGCAAGCTAATGATATAGTATTTTTCTTACAGTTTTTTTATGATCTGTATTAGTAAATGTAGGCCTTGCAGGTCAATGTTTCGATTGTTACTGTATGCTATCTTTATTCTGTTAAAACCCCAATAAACATATTGAAAGAAAAAAAAAACTTCTGCCTTTACAACTTCTTTAAGAGATTCACCCAAAAACTTAATTTTTAACATTAGATTGAGGCTCATTTTGTGAAGGGGAATCTGTTTTTTTTTTTTTAAATCGAAGCAGTACTTACCGTTTTAGAGAGCGATCTTCTCCGCCGCTTCCTGGTATGTTCTTCGGGTCTGGGCGTTCCTATTTGATTGACAGGCTTCCGACGGTCGCATACATCGCGTCACGATTTTCCGAAAGTAGCCGAAAGTCGGTGCGCAGGCGCCGTATAGAGCCGCACCGACGTTCAGCTTCTTTCGGCTACTCGTGACGCGCTGTATGCGACCGTCGGAAGCCTGTCAATCAAATAGGAATGCCCAGTCCCGAAGACCATACCCGGAAGCGGTGGAGAAGATCGCTCTCTGAAACGGTAAGTACTGCTTCGATTTAAAAAAAAACACCCAATTCCCCTTGACAAAATGATCATCAATCTAATTGTTTTTCGGGTGAACTCCCGCTTTAAGGTTATTGATTGTATGATGTCATACCAGATATGGTACAGTATGTCACCCAAGATTTATACAACTTTTACCTATTTTTTTATTAGAATTTTATGTAAAAATGTAGGAAAGTTGTGTGAATCTTGAGTGAAAACATTGATAAACGGACCCTAAGGTGTTTCTGTATCTACACAGTTCCCAGATCTCCAATAATAGACATATCCCAAAATCATGTCTGCATTAAAATATACAGTAGTTTGTTTTCTTTTTTTGTAACTGGTGGCTTCATCCTGTTTCTATAGAACTACCTAAAAATCTAAAAGTGAAGCCTTTAAATCCCAATAATCTGCTGCATATCCCCGGAAGTATGACAAGAGTAATTATCCCAAATTGGAACATTAGAAGATAAATAGATGTAATGCAGCTAGAGATAACAATCAGCGCATTTATCTTCATGAAAGTGGGAGGAGCTGACAGGCTCGGAGTGATGAAATGTCATCAATCAGGATACTTTGATAGGTGCATTACTGTGTTTATCTAATACTCAAATGCTTTTTAGCAGGCATTGTACATGTTAATACTGGGCATTTTTCATGAACCCAGTGGCAGGTGACAGCTTCCCTCGCCTCCAAAGTCAGGACCTCCACTGTTACATTTTTTCAGTATTTAAACACTTTATAAGTCATTATGTTACCGCTAACATGCCAGCAGCTTAGGAAGTGATGAAATGCCTTTATATAAACACTTTCTACCTCATTACACATGGAACATCTAGAACTTGTGTAGGAACTTATGTGTTAAGATAGGAACCTGACTTCTTTTGTAACGACAGTGGGGTTGAGTCATTTCTGCAATTATAAAAAACAACAAGTACTGATAATTACGCTAAAAGAAATCTACACAATGTTAATTACAAGACAGCTTTGCCATTTAGTAGGAAATATTCGTTTTGGATATTTTTTTTTAAAACTGTTGACCATAGAACACACTAATTCAGCTAATTAACATTGCTAATCAATAAATACATACTTTTTGCTACCATATGTAATTTCTGATCACTGGATTTCTTTATTCAAGATGTAGGATCTTGCTAGATTCATGCATCTTATTTTCGTAATTTTGCTGATTGTAAATCAAAATTCCCTGGTCTGATGAAGCAAAGATTGAATTCTTTGGCCTGAATGGCAAGTGTCATGTCTGGAGGAAACCAGGCACCGCTCACCACCTGGCCAATACCATCCCTGCAGTGAAGCATGGTGGTGGCAGTGTCATGCTGTGGGGATGTGTTTAGCAGGCGGGAATTGGGAGACTAGTTACGATTGAGGGAAAGATGAATGCAGCAATGTACAGAGACATCGTTAATGAAAACCTGCTCCAGAGCGCTCTGGACCTCAGACTGGGTTGAAGGTTAATCTTCCAACAGGACAATGACACTAAGCACACAGCCAACATAACAAAGGAGCAGTGGCATCTTAAGAGCATTATAGGCCCCCGGGCAATACAGTGCACTGGGGCCCTGTCTACACAATCGTGCATGAGAATTTACTGACAAAAATCATGAAATTTACTGGCAGAACCACATTTTTTTTACTGGCACTGCAAAAAAAGTACCTACAATTACAGTTTTACAAATTTCTTCATTGACATGAAGGTTAGGTTACTATAACCCAGCCTGCTCAGAGTTTCCTCTTACATCAGAGTCTGCAGGAGTCCCCCAGAGCCTACAGTTCTGACCCGCTGCTCTCCACCATTTTTTACTGGGGTCGCTGGGCAGCCGATTGGGGCCCCCCAGGCAAGTGGGGCCCCCGGGCAACTGCCCAGCGTGCCCAATGGAAAAGACAGCCCTGCAAAGGAGTGGCTATGGGACAACTCTGTGAATTTCTTTGAGTGGCCCAGCCAGAGCCCAGACTTGAACCCCGATTGAACATCTCTGGAGAGATCTGAAAATCGATGTGCACCAACGCTCCCATCCAACCTGATGAAGCTTAAAGTGGATGTAAACCCCCCAAAAAATCTTTTATGTCACAATGTACAGTATAAGATTTCCTATCATCTGTGCCCAGTCTTGCCACACAGAGTTAATCCAGCTCTGAGCAATCCTCTTTTATTGTTCAGTGAAATACAACAGACTTCCAGATAAAAACCAAAGTCCTTGCTTCTGAAAAAAGTGCACAATTCACATCCCCTCCCCTGTGTTTTAATTAAATGTTTTCAAAATATGGTGTGAGTCACAGTTCAGTGCCATGAGAAAATGCAACAGCCATCAGAATATACAAAGAGCTGGAGGGAAGAGAGGAGGGGGATGTGAATTGAGCACTTTTTACAGAAGCTGTGTATGTCTGCAAGCAGTGCACGAGATATGTAAATAACCTGTCACTCAAGCAAGGACTTTGGTTATTATCTGGAAGTCTGTTTTATTTCCATGAACAATAAAAAGAGGATTGCTCAGAGCTGGATTAACTCTGTGTGGCAAGACTGGGCACAGATGATAGGAAATCTTATTTTCTACACTGTGACATCATACTGGTGCCCAAGGTGCTTCAACAAAGTATTAAGCAAAGGCTGTGAATACTTATGTACGGCCTTGTGTAGTCCAGCCGTGTGTCCGCCGCGTGTAGCCTCCATCTGACTTTTTTTGTCGGAAGTACGACAGACCTGTTCTCTTTCTTTCCGTTGGACTTCCGATGGATTCACGGCGGACTTTTGCATGGCCAAAAGTCCGACCGTATGTACAAGGCATTACTGAGAGGTCTGCTTTGACCAATAAGTTCGAATTTAGCCAATATATATCTTGCAATGGTGGTATCAAGGCAGAAATAAAGCCTGAAAACATGACCTGTTGGGGCGCCTTGATGGCTAGAGTTGAGAAACACTGTCCTAGAGAATGGTTCATGGATCCTACATTGGTAATTATCGTTTCAGCACTTTCCTTATTATCACAAAGATTTGTCATGATTTTATTTTATGAGACATATTTTTGGTTTCTCTGTTTGGGAGTTGAAGCTATTTGGCAGAGCAGAGTAACATAAAATCCCTCATGCTTTCCCAGGCTCACCCACACAATTCTACAGTAGATTAGGCATACAGTGTTTCAGTTTTTTCCAATGGCATTTTGGTTTTAAATAGATTCACCACAGTTTCTATTTTAGTCCATGCCGCATCATGTTCCATGCGTAGGTCACAAAATTCTTCTTCCACGATTCATTTTGTCACTTTGTCCGAGCAGTTGTGGATTCCAAGGTGTTTATAGCGGGATCAAAGATTAGAGTCAAGTTGTCGTCATTTAGTTAGAAGCCAACAAACCGATGGCGCTGAATGTCTCTTCCAATAACATGTTAGGGTATTAAGTAATATATATTATCAACAACCCAGATTCGTTTACTAATGTATTTGAATTAATGGTCATTTTCTGAAGTCTGCCTGTCATACTCAGAAGGATGATTTACACAACTCCATCACACAACACAGGCAGATCAATGACAACACTTTATACAGTTAAAGGATACAACGTTGTCCTCTACACCCCCAGATTTATGACTGGACAGCGAAAGAGCAGCCACAGACTGATGCGGTCACCCTTTATTCTCCTATCAGCATGTTTCTTGTGAGCACATTTGCATGGGCTAGCACAAAGGTATTTAAATAAAAAACCATCACACAAATATAATCCAACACTCTTTTATTAGTGGTATAATTCGGCCACGGTGTTATCCATAAACGGGGGGTTACAATTTTATTAAAATTAATAATTAAATAAATAAATAAGCCATCTTGGCTAAGATGTGTATTACAATAACTGGTGTCCATCCAGCAAAGCTGGACGACTACTCCCCAACTTGGACAATCCTCATGACTTAAGCTGAAAAAGGGGGCGGGAGGGTGGGCGCTGCTCGCTGACTGAAAGCTGACTGCTTCCCGCCGCTCCGGGACCCTGATATAGCCTCACAGTGCGGGAGGCTCGGCGGCGCTCAGCCAATCAGCTCTCTTCCTCGGCCAGCCAATCCGCGGCTGTTGCTGCCCGCGGCGGCCCCGAACCTGCAAAACAAAGAAGACAGGCGAGGAGGACTGTTGTGTCCCCTTTGAGCTTGCCCATGTTGGTCCAGCTTAACGCTGTGACCCGTCATACAGCAGCCTTGATTGGTAGCTAGTGCTGCTCTTTCCTCTCCCATTCTTGAGTGCTGCTCTTAATAGGATGGCAAGAGCAGATTACCAAGACATTAATGTCTGTGTGTTGAGCTATTCTGAGGGGACAGCAAATTTACACCGTTATACAAGCTGTACACTCCCTACTTTACATTATAGCAAAGTGTCATTTTTTCAGTGTTGTCACATGAAAATATATAATAAAATAGTTATAAAACGGTGAGGGGTGTACTTACTTTTGTGAGATACTGTATATGTAAAAAAAATATATATATATAGATATATATACTGGATATATACAGTGGGTATAGAAAAGCATCACACCCCCCCCCCCCCTTTTACACTAATCACATTTTGTTGCTTTGCAGCCTGAAATGAAGACAGGCACATTTTTTGTTTTATCCGGCTGTATTTATAGTGCAACTTATAACATCCAAGTGAATGATATAACACCAACATGTCAGAAACAATAAAAAAAGATCAAAAACAGAATCACTGAGTTGGAAAAAGGATCATCCCCACTTATGTCAGTATTTTATTGGACCACATTTTGAATGAATGAGTGACTTTTATAGCGCTACACATGCAAACTGAATCGCCTCTAGGTGCTTTTTGCAGCCAGTGTCTTCCTGGCTGGTGTGGTCATTTGCCCCGTAGGATCTTGACACGCTTGTACACACATATATACATATATCCTGAACTAATTTGGACAGGATCCAATTAACCTACCAGCATGTCTTTGGAGTGTGGGAGAAAACCGGAGAAAACCCACACAGACACAGGGAGAACATGCAAACTCCAGGAAGATGGTGTCATGGTCGGAATTCAAACCAGCGACCCTTTTGCTGCTAGGTGAAAGTGCTAACCACTACACCACTGTGCTGCCCTATTTTGCTTTTAGACTGTTGGGATAGGTCTCTTTAACTTTGCATATCCACCTTAAACGCACCTTGAAGATTCTGATGCCACATGGAAAAAGATGTTCTGGTCAGATGGGGCTAAAATTGAATTATTTGGCCTCAACACCAAACTATATGTCTGGTGGAAATCCAAAACAGCTCACCATCCAAATAATATCATTCCTACAGTAAATCACGGAGGTGGTAATATCTTGTTATGAGGGTTTTTATCTGCAGCAGGGACTAGAGCACTTGAAAATTAAGTTCAATGCTTCCGAGCATGCGTCTAATTGTTTCCGAGCATGCGTTGGAAATTTGCACGTTGGAATTGCTACAGACAATCGTATTTTCCGATAGGAATTTTTTCCGTCTGAAAATTTGAGAACCAGCTCTCTCAATCTTTTGTTGTCGGAAATTCTTACAGCACAAGTCCGATGGAGAATACACACGGTTGGAATTTCCGTTCAAAATCTCACATCAGACTTTTGCTGTCGGAATTTCTGATCATGTGTAGGGGGCATTAGCCTTCCATATGTGATAGAACTCTTCTCTAGTGGGATGAACACTGGTTGTGTGGGAAGACCAGGTTGACAGTCACCCAAGATCATACTTCACAACTTTTTGAGATGGGAATGAGGGACACCTACTAGCAAAAGCATGTAGGCATAGGGCACGCCCCCTGCAACGCCCCCTTAAAAGGAGAATGAACCTAAAAAAAAGATTAGGTAAACCAACAAGGGATTTTTTTTACCATTACTATTCCTTTATATTGGCTTTTTGAAATTTGCAAATGCAGCAATTTAGAAATTGAATTAAAAGTTTATTACTGGGAAACACTTTTTGAAAGATAAAAAGTGCATTTTATATACAACTATAAGTGTAGCACCCTGCTCCCAATGAGTGGGTGCGATATGTTAAAATTATAGTTGTCTGAGCAATAGTTTGGCTCAGAAAGATTGTATTCAAATTGTGGTTCTGTTTCAGTTCAGCTGGGTTGCACGTTTTTCCACTTGACAGTAGGTGTCACTGTCACCACTGGTCAAGGTTGGAAATGCAACAGGTTGAATGTATTGAGTATTTCTTTTTCAGAAGTGGCTCAGGGGGCGTGGTCAACCCTCTGTGCATTCTGGGAGATGGTACTTAAGGGACAGACACCATTTTGTGGGGTCGGTTTTTCCTGATCCAGACCTGAGGGCCCTCCTGGCCTCAGGGATGTATTGGCGGTTCCTGCCTCTGGGCCACGTTGGCCTGAGGCTCCATTACTGTGATGTAGGCCAAGGAGCTGCTGGGGCCTACTGATCCAGGGGTGGTCCTGTGTCGCCTTGCCTGCTGAAAGGGACTGACCAATTGAGGACTCAATTGGAGGATGCATCCGGATCAAAATCTACCTCACAGTGCTGCTGGAACGGCTGAGAGATCCTGGCACTGTGAGCTGTGCTCTCTTCTTCAGAAGGTAACCCAGTGCGTGGTTACACAAGTCTGTGGCAGAGACTATTGAACCAATTCTACTATCACCAAGTCTGTGGCAAAGACTATCTTTTGATCGAGCTTCGCACCGGCTGCTAGGCCAGTGAGAGTGGTCCTATCCGGTGGTCGCTGAGACCAGCGTGGAGACAGTTGTTCCTCTGGACCTAGGAGAATATCCGTGATTCGCAAGTAAGATGCCTGAATCTCCCCTAAACCTCCATCCCTCTTTTCTGAAGTTTACTTTAACCACTTCCCGCCCGGCCTATGGCCGATTTACGTCCGGGAAGTGGTTATGAAATCCTGACAGGACGTTCTAGAACGTCCTGCAGGATTTCATGCCGCGCGCGCCCGTGGGGGCGCGCATCGCGGCGATCGGTGATGCGGGGTGTCAGTCTGACACCCTGCATCTCCGATCTCGGTAAAGAGCCTCCGGCGGAGACTCTTTACCACGTGATCAGCCGTGTCCAACCACGGCTGATCACGATGTAAACAGGAAGAGCCGTCGATGGCTCTTCCTCACTCGCGTCTGACAGACGCGAGTAGAGGATAGCCGATCGGCGGCTCTCCTGACAGGGGGGGTTAGCGCTGATTGTTTATCAGCGCAGCCCCCCCTCGGATCGCCACACTGGAGCACCAGGGTGGGCAAAAAAAAAAAAATGACAGAAAAAAAAAATGACAGAAAAAAAAAAAAAAAAAAGCATAAAGAAAAAAAAAAAGATGCCAGTCAGTGCCCACAAATGGGCACTGACTGGCAACCTGGCAAAAATCAGTGCTGCCACCCCAGTGTCCATCAGCGCCACCCCAGTGTCCATCAGCGCCACCCCAGTGTCCATCAGTGCCACCCCACAGTGCCCATCCATGCCCAGTGCCCACCTATCAGTGCCCATCTGTGCCACCCATAAGTATCCATCAGTGCCGCCCATGAGTGCCCATCTGTGCCGCCTATGAGTGCCCAGTGCCGCCCATGAGTGCCCATCAGTGCCGCCTATGTGTGCCCATCAGTGCCGCCTATGTGTGCCCATCAGTGCCGCCTATGTGTGCCCATCAGTGCCGCCTATGTGTGCCCATCAGTGTCGCATACCAGCGCCGCCAATCAGTGCCACCTCATCTGTGCCCGTCAGTACTACCTCATCGATGTCCATCAGTGCCATCTCATCGGTGCCCATTAGTGCCGCCATATCAGTGCCCGTAATTGAAAGAGAAAACTTATTTACAAAAAAATTAACAGAAAAAAATAAAAACGTAATTTTTTTTCCAAATTTTCAGCCTTTTTTTAGTTGTTGCGCAAAAAAAAAAATCGCAGAGGTGATCGAATACCACCAAAAGAAAGCTCTATTTGTGGGGAAAAAAGGACGCCAATTTTGTTTGGGTACAGTGTAGCATGACCGCGCAATTGCCATTCAAAGTGCGACAGTGCTAAAAGCTGAAAATTGGCTTGGGCGGGAAGCTGCGTAAGTACCTGGTATGGAAGTGGTTAATAAAAAACATCTCTACAGACTGGGTGTTTGGCGCAGACATTTCTTTCTTTAACCACTTAAGACCCGGACCTTTAGGCAGCTAAAGGACCCGGCCAGTTTTTGCGATTCGGCACTGCGTTGCTTTAACTGACAATTGTGCGGTCGTGCGACGTGGCTCCCAAACAAAATTTACGTCCTTTTTTTCCCACAAATAGAGCTTTCTTTTGGTGGTATTTGATCACCTCTGCGGTTTTTAGTTTTTGCACTATAAACAAAAATAGAGCGACAATTTTGAAAAAAATGAATATTTTTTACGTTTTGCTATAATAAATATCCCCCATAAATATATAAAAAAAACATTGTTTTTCCTCAGTTTAGGCCGATACGTATTCTTCTACATATTTCTCATAAAAAAAAATCACAATAAGCGTTTATTGATTGGTTTGCGCAAAAGTTATAGCGTTTACAAAATAGGGGGTATTTTTATGGCATTTTTATTAATATTTTTTTTTTACTAGTAATAGCGGCGATCAGCGATTTTTTTTCGGTACAGCGAGATTATGGCGGACACTTCGGACACTTTTGACACATTTTTGGGACCATTGGCATTTTTATAGCGATCAGTGCTATAAAAATGTATTGGATTACTATAAAAATGCCACTGGCAGTGAAGGGGTTAACACTAGGGGGCGGGGAAGGGGTTAAGTATGTCCCTGGGTGTGTTCTAACCAGGGCCGTTTGAAGACATTTGGGGGCCCCAGGCAAAAAAAAAAAAGTGACATTTCAGTTTTTAAGTTGAGAAGCGGGGGGGGGGGGGGGGGGGTTTGGCGACATACCTCTATCCTCGCACCACGCACACACCGGCAGATGTTGGTGTCCGCACAGGGGCCCCAGCAGGGAGGGCCCTTGCTGCATTGCTGTGTGCTCCTGCAGTCCGGTCGGCCGTGTAACATTATCGTGCGGAACAGGAGATTCAGTTTGATGTTCCCGGGGCCGGACTGAAAGGAAGTGAACACTCAGTGTGTGCATTTCCTGTCAGTCCGGCCGGGAACAGGAACCTGATTATCCTGTACCGTGCAGTTATGGTACACGGCCGACCGGACTGCAGGAGGACGCAGCGGTGCGGCTAGGGCCTTCCCTGCTGGGGCCCCTGGCCAGCTCGGGGCCCGAGGCAAATGCTTGCTTTGCCTGTCGGGTTCCGACGGGCCTGGTTCTAACTGTAGGGGGGGTGGACTCACTAGGGGAAATGACTGATCTTCTGTTCATACATTGTATGAACAGAAGATCAGCATTTCTCTCCCTGACAGGACCGGGAGCTGTATGTTTACGCACACAGCTCCCGGTCCCCGCTCTGTAACTATCAATCGTGGGTGCCTGGCGGCGATCGCGTCCGCCGGGCATGCGCACGGGGGTCGGGGGCACGCCCCTAGTGGCCTGCGCGAGAGCTGACGTTATATTACGTGCTCTTGCGCAGGGGAGCAAACCTCCCGCCGTAAAACGACAGTGGCAGGTCGGCAAGTGGTTAATAAAAACCATCTCTACAGGAGGGAGAAAAAGAGACTGGGTGTTTGGTGCAGACATTTCTTTTTTTAACCACCTCTTCAAGAGAACCCCTGAGACGAGCGCAAGGAACAGTAAGGTAACGGCAAGCCCAAATTTAAACCAGCAGCTGCTTCGGGGGTAGTGCTACATATAGATCAGACCAAAATGAGGGACAAATGAGGAGGAAAGAGGGACAATGCTCCAAATCAGGGACAGTCCCCCAAAATCAGGGACAGTTGGGAGCTATGCCCGAGAGTAAAAAAAGACCTAGTGCATTTGAATAGTACAGGGACATGGAAGGTGAAGCTCTGTAACCTGTTTTCAGATTTATTCATTTGAAGTTCCGAGTCCTGGCATAGTGCCAGGTAACCAGAACCCGGGCACCTTTTATAGATGTCAAAGTTAAGAACAGTGGTGGGATCACAAGGTGACATGTGCGCCCACTGATAGAAGCCTCACCCTCGGAATGTATATGCAAGTCACCCTGTTGTAAGTGTTACAGTTACATAGAAAACAAGCTGTGACAAGACTTAGACCTAAGCAGAGGGGGAAGTTGTCTCTCCATTCCTTACATAGATTAAAGAAGCAGACCACACAGAAATGACTGCCTGGTGTTAAACTGCCTGGGATTTGTGACAGTAATAAAGCTGACACCACATGGAATAAACAGATACAGTACTTATGCTGCTTACTGACAAAATGTCAAATGTAGCTTAAAGCGCCACTATCACAAAAAATATTGTATATTTATAACTGCAGATGGTGCAAGCGGAACTTAAAGGGTTTGTAAAGGTAAACGTTTTTTCACCTTATTGTATTCCATGCATTAAGGTGAGAAAACTTCTGACTATACCGGCCCCCAGTTATACTTACCTGACCCCTCGAAAGTCCTGTACTCGGCCCCGACATCCTCTTCGCCGCTCAGCCTGGCCGTTGATTGGCTAGAGCGGATGGATTGAAAGCAGCGCAGACATTGGCTGGCGCTGCTGTCAATCACATGCAATGACGCAGCTAGGGTTGCCACCTGTCCAGGATTCACCCGGACAGTTCGGGTTTGGGATCTTGTGTCCGGGTTTCGGTCTGCCTGAAACCCGGACACATTATTTAGACTGGGCTGTGGCTCCCCAAGTAACTGAGGTAGTCACACAAAAATCTGTTGCCATTCGGGAGATGCGGGCCGCTGTCTGGGGGCAGGTTTGGCATCACTGAGGGGGAGCCACGATGTCAGCAAGAGCAGTTTGGCCACACCCACTGTTTGCCGCAGCGCGCTGCATTACCACCCAAAGGTGCCCCAGGTCTTTTATTATCCAATTGTGTATACTACGAAAAAAAAACGTGCGCTAAAGTGTTCGGGTTTGGCTTGAAGAAAAGGTGGCAACCCTAGATGCAGCGTGCCGAGGGGCGGGGCCGAGTGATACAGCGAGCGGCTATGGCTGCTCGCTGTATCATGGGAGCATGCCCGCAAGGACTCCACACAATGCGAGGGTGCTCTCATGAATGTGTGGAGTTCTTGCGGGGAGGACCAGAGACAGCCGCCGAGGGACCCCAGAAGACGTGGATCAGGGCCACTCTGTGCAAAACGAGCTGCACAGTGGAGGTAAGTATAACATGTTTGTTATTTAAAAAAAAATCTTTAATACCACTTATATTTTTTGTTTACAACCCCTTTAATGTGGTTCTAAAGGATGAAGGTTATTTACCTTCATGCATTCTATGCATGAAGGTAAAAAACGTTCTGTGTGCAGTCCCCCCCCCCCCCAATCCTTACCTGATCTCCCTCCGATCCAGCAATGTTCACAATAGCCTCCGTTGTCCTGGGACTCTCCCTCCTCATTGGCTGAGACAGCAGCAGGAGCCCAATCACAGCCAGTGAGCCAATAAGGAGAAAGCGGGGGTGGGGGGTGTCTTATGGACTGCAGCTCGGGAGCGAGCACACAGCGGTGCCCCCAGGGCAAGCGGCTTTCTCTGGGGGCCCTGCTCAAGGGGGAGGAGCCAGGAGAGCCGAGGGGCCCCAAAAGAAGAGGATTGGAGCTGATCTGTGCAAAACTTCTAAAAAGAGCAGGTAAGTATAATATGTATTATTTAAAAAAAAAAAAAATCTTTTATAAAAAATGTAAGTAAAAAAGACCTTGCATGTGTCTTCTGCTATAAAAAAGAAAAGAAAAAAAAAATCCTTTTCCCGTCTCCTAGCATTTTGCTTAGTTTACACTGCCTGCAGTCCATGCACAGTGCAGCGTACACTGCTGGCCCATACCCAACACTATAACAATATCAGGGGTATCCTAGCAGCAACAGTATTTAAAAAAATTGTGAGACCGCAGTGAGCACTGTTAATGATGTCATAGTTTGTCCTAAATTAATTAAACCCTGTGGCATTCACATTTTTGCCCCTCACCAGCCTTCATTGGATTCTGGATACATTTGATACTGTACATAAAGTCCTTTCGCACACCCATCCATCCATCCATCCATTCATGACTCCATACTTTATTTTGTCGAGAAATCAATTTGAACAACACCTCCCTAGCATTTCTAGCCATGGCCATCTTGAGTAAGGGCAGATTACGCCCTGCGTGCTCATGACACAGTTACCAGCGGCTAACATAAAGCAAGCAGCGATCGGGAGCTTTCCGATCATGTGACTGCCGTGACAGCCAATCATAGCAGTCACATGATCATAAGCCTCCCAGAATCTTAAACCCCTTAAAGGGTCAGGAGGTGTCGGGACCAAAGTGTTAAATTTCTACAACACAAACCTTTTATTGACTGCACCTAATTTTTTTCTTTGCAACTTTTCCGCCATACCCTCTCGCTAAGCATCAGTCACGCGACTTACCGCTGTGGCCACGCCCACGGAAGAGAGTTTGGAGGTAGACCAAAACAAGCTGGGAAAAGGTTTTGGTAATCGCTGGAGGTACCGGGGGCAAAGCGGAGATTTGGAATGACAATATGAAGACTTTGGGCCAGATCCACAAACGAGATACGACGGCGTATCTACTGATACGCCGTCGTATCTCTGTTTCTAACTATGCGACTGATTCATAGAATCAGTTACGCATAGCTAGCCCTAAGATCCGACAGGTGTAATTGAATTACACTGTCGGATCTTAAGGATGCAATTCTAGGCCGGCCGCTAGGTGGCGAGGCCATTGCGGCCGGCGTAGAGTATGCAAATGAAGACTTACGGCGATCCCCGAACGTCCCGAACGGCCCGTCGATCTAAATCTACGTAGTTTCCGTCGGGTTACGCCGCGTAAAACTAGGGCTGAGCCCTAGTTCTCCTAAGCCATGTTAAGTATGGCCGTCGTTCCCGCGTCGAAATTTAAACATCCACGTCATTTGCGTAAGACGTCCGTGAATGGCGCTGGACCCCATTTTTCGTTAACGTCTAAGCAAATGACGCCGGTGCGACGTCAGTTAGCGCAATGCACGTCGGGTAATTTACCTGACGGAGCATGCACAGTACGTCCGGTGCGGGAGCGCGCCTAATTTAAATGGGACTCACCCAATTCTATTTGGCCCGCCTTACGCCGGACAGATTTAAGTTACACCGCTGCAAATTTCCAGGTAAGTGCTTTATGGATCGGGCACTAACTTGGACAATTTGCGGCAGTGTAACTTAAATGGGAAAAGTTAAGTTACGCCCGCTATTTGTGGATCTGGCCCTTTGGTCGTATGACTTCCACTGTGGCCCAAAAGAACTCCGCAGGAACATCTCTGATAGGCCCTGGCAGGGTATGCAGCCAAAAGCACTACTGACCTTTCTTCAGTAAAGGTCCATAATAGTTGGTAAGCAGCCATTTTTAATTCAATCTTATTTTATTGAGAAGGAGAGAGCATAGCAAGAAGAATCTCATTGTTACTATAGGTAACGGTGATGACATATACACATATTTTACATATAATAAAGCATATCCCACAAAAAAATTCATTGGCAATTGACATAACAGATGAGTCCATTTAAAGGACAGCGAAGTCAAACAGTATAACAACTTACAGCAAGTATAAAAGTACAGTATCCGGAAATCAGTGTCCTGAGTAAGGTTTAAACACGGATCTGGTGGGCATCGTAAAACATATTGAAAAACGTTTTCACCTGAAGAGCGAGATGCTGCAAGGATCACTAACTATCTTTACAAGGTGGGACGGTATTACGTGGCTAGTCCTCAATGCGCTACTAGTACACAGGCAGATACTAAAGTCCGGGGTAAAGGAAAGAAAAGGAACAGAAGGAAGTATAAGAACACAGTCATAGGCATCCGCTGAAATTTTTTCAGGGGGGGGCACTTCGGCTGCGGCGATACAGTCGCATTTAACCCTTTCTTCAAATGCCACCAGTGGTTAAACGTGCCCCGCTAACGGCCGAATAGCGCAGCTAAAACGGTGGTAAAATGCCGCTTTTTAGCGGCGCTTTACCGATAATGCAGCCAGCTGGCAGTGTGAAATAACTCTTGAGATAATTCAGCTTCACTCAATGCCCATATAAATATAGCTTTGAGAATGTACAGATCCCCCTTCAGCACAGACCCCCCATTCTGCACAGACCCTACCATTCAGTACAGATGGACCCCCCATTATGCACAGACCCCTTCATTCAGCACAGATGGACCCTCCTTCAGCACAGACCCCCCCATTCCGCACAGACCCCTCTCCATTGAGCAAAGACCCCCCCTTCAGCACAGATGGACCCCCTTTAATCACAGACCCCCCTTCAGCACAGATGGACCCCCCATTCAGCACAAACCCCCCCTTCAGCGCAGACGGACCCCCATCCCCCATCCCATTCAGTACTTCAGATCAGCCATCAGCGTGGCACAGGCAGCAGGTTCCCTCCCCCTGTGTACACATAAACACAGGAGGGGGAGGAGGCTTCACTCTGCTCGCTGTGCCTGTGTGACATCTGGCCCAGGACTGCTCAGACAGCCCGTGGCCTGGGAGACTCTTCAACACCTTCTTGATTTTCCAGGGAGGGGTCATTTGCCCCCCCTTGCCCTATGGAGCGGATGCCCATGAATACAGTACACTCCAGCTAGGCTATGGGGTAGTTGTAGTAGCTGACTTGCCTTCAGCCCAATAGATAAATTCCATGAAGTAACGGAACAAAGACCATGAAGTCCAAGTGATTAGCAGGCATTTTTTACCATTCCAAGGTGGGGTGTCTTCTGCAAACTTTTGCACATGGTGATGGATCACGGTAACTGCATGTTTTCCAAATTGGGCCGTATATGAAGAGGATTTACATTAGCAATTGATTATTTGGGGCCATATTCTCTCTAAATATCCGCCTGCTGCGCTTAGGGCACTTACACTCCGCTGTCTCAACTTACTGGAGCAGGTGTTGTATTCCCCAACCACTTGCTCCATAACTTGGGACAGCGGAGTGTAAGTGTCCCGGCGTAGCCTGGCGGATCTCCAAGGGGGCGGCTTCTATTCAAATGAAGCGCGCCCCAGATGCAAAAGAACTGGGCATGCGCCGGGCTGCAAAAAGCCCAGTGCGCATGCTCCAGTTCTCGGCGGAAAACGTCAATGACGCCGACGTGTGCGTCATTGACGTAAAGTCGTATTCAAGAACGACTTACGTAAACGACGTATCCGACGAAAAAACACGACGGGGACCCGACGCCATCCGTAACATGGCCTACGCGAGACTTGCGGAAACTTACCCCTCATATAGCAGGGGTAAGTTTCCGCTTACGCAAACGACGTTAGCGACGGTTACGCGACGCAAACTCGTTCGGGAATCGGCGTAGAAGGATCATTTGCATATGCAAATGACTCCTTCACGTAAATGCCATCTAGCGGCGGCCGGCGTCATTGCATTTAAGATCCGCCAGTGTAAGTGACTTACAGATGGCGGATCTTAAGTGTATCTATGCAAAAATGATTCTGAGAATCAGGAGCATAGATACACTGGCCAAAAAAGGGAGTTACGATGGAGTATCTGACTTACTCCATCGTAACTTCACTGAGAATATGGCCCTTGGACTTTATGTTTGGAACCTTTTAACATATGTTATCAATAATTTTTCACTGTGTTTACTACTCTAATAACTATAATTGTCAGTGTGATTCTGTTTATATACGATTATGTCTACAGTGCCTTGAAAAAGTATTCATACCTCTTGAAATGCTCCACATTTTGTCATCCTGAGTAAAAAACGTGTTATGTTCCGTAAAGACATTGGATTCTTAAACACCCCTGATGTATCTTTATATACGCAGCGTAAGTGCACTGATGCGCCGTCGTATCTATGCGCCTGATTCTCAATGCTAGATACGCCTGAAATGTGGCTTCATCCGACCGACATAAGTTTCCTACGCCGTCGGAGCCTGGGCGCATATTTACGCTGGCCGCAAGGGGCGCTTCCATTGATTTACACATCGAATATGCAAATGACCGAGATACGCGATTCACGAACGTACTTGCGCCTGTCGCAGTAGTATACGCCATTTACGTAAGGCGTACGTCCGGCGTAAAAGTTATTCCACCTATAGGAGGCGCATCCCATGCAAAGGTATGGACGATGGAACAGCCGTCGTATTTTACGTCGTTTACATAAGTCGTATGTGAATGGGGCTGGGTGTAGGTTACGTTCACGTCGTAGGCATTGAGCCGTCGTATCTTAGGGAGTATATGCAACGTGATTCTGAGCATGCGCGCGCATGCGCCGTTCGTTCGGCCATTCATTTGCATGGGGTCACGCTTTATTTAAATGTATCACGCCCACTTCCTTCCTTCTTTGAATTAGGCGGGCTTACGCCGACCAATTTACGCTACGCCGGCGCAACGTAGGGAGCAAGTGCTTTGTGATTACTGTTCTTGCCTCTCTATGTTACGTCGGCGTAGCGCATATGAGATGCGCTACGCCCGCACAAATGTACGCCGCTCTACCTGAATCCGGGTCATTGCGTATTTGTGTGTATGCATATACACACATAAATTCTTCTTCCTCCCCTTTTAGCTGCCAGTGTTGCAATTTACGTGTATACACTCATATATACTTGTGTAAACATGTGTGTGCACTAGAGCTGCATGATTAATCGTTAAAAAATTGTAATCTCGATTCAACACTCCTCACGATCTCTATGCAGAATTTCCCGATTTATTCATGTAACAAGTGTAGAGAGTTCTCTGCTCACTCAGCTGTCAAAAGAAAATAAATGGGCAGCCTGCCAAGTTTTTCACAACATTGTCTGTGCTGGTAGATAACTATAAACATTGTAACTTTTTGTTGTTGGATCGAAAGAATGAACCAAATGAACTCCGGTCTGTAAATGAGGGAAGTTTAACCACTTAAAGACTAAAACTTTTTCTGACACATGTTACTTACAAGGTTGAAATCAGTATTTTTTGCTCGAAAATTACTTGAAACCCCCAAACATTTTATATATATATATATACACACACATATATATATATATATACCGTATTTATCGGGGTATTGCGCGCTCCGGCGTATAGCGCGCACCCCTAAAGTGGACCCGCATTCCTGTAAAAAAAAGATTTTAGTACTTACAGTTTTGGTGTCTTGCGTGGCGTCCATCGGCGGCCTCGTCGGGTCCGGCGTCCGTCTGCGGCTTCGGTGGTGTCCTCCTCGTCGGGTCCGGCATCCTTCTGCGGTGTCCTCCCTGCTCGATCCCCGCTTCCCGCGCTGAGTTTGAACTACTGCGCCGGCATATACCGAGCGCAGTACACTCGTGTATAGTCGGGCAGGCTCGGCTCCTCTCGCGGTCACGTCCTGTGCATCCTGTACGTCCAGGACGTGACTGCGAGAGGAGCCGAGCCTGCCCGACTATACACAAGTGTACTGCGCTCGGTATATGCCGGCGCAGTAGTTCAAACTCGGCGCGGGAAGCGGGTATCGGCGTATATCGCGCACCCACGATTTGCCCTGCAAAAAAGTGCCTGGTATACGCCGATAAATACGGTATATGTATATATATATATATATATATATATATATATATATATATATATATATATATATATATTTTAGCAGAGAGCCTAGGAAATAAAATAGCGATTTTTGCAATATTTTATGTCACATTGTATTTGCGCAGCAGTCTTTCAAACCCAATTTTTTTGGAAAAAATACACTTCAATGAATTAAAAAAATAAAAAATAAGCAGTAAAGTTAGCCCAATTTTTTTATATAATGTAAAAGATGATGTTACGCTGCGAGAATCGTGATCTTTATTCTAAGCAAAAAAATTGTGATTCTCATTTTAGCCAGAATCGTGCAGCTCTAGTGTGCACGTAAATGAATGCACTAAGACACAATTTTTTTTTATCACAGTTCCGAACTCATCGCTGCATTACTGAACTTTACGCAGCTGTGTATTGTTCCTTAGACAACAATGCACCTGTGTTCAGATCCATTTAAAAAAAACAAAAAAAAACACTACATGGCTACATACTTGGCTGTTTGTTTTCTCCCGTGGGCAGGAGGCCTAAAATATCAGAACCAGTTTATGCAGGTATATACTTATTATTATTATTGTTATGCTATTTACAGGATTTTACATATAAAAATGTCACTAGTGCCTTGTACACACGATTGGAGTTTCCGATGAAAAAAGTCAGACCGAATTTTTTTGTGTGTGGGCCCCATCGGACTTTTTTCCATTGGAGTTTAGAAATAGAACATGTTTATTTTTTTCCGATGGAAAAAAATCCTATCGAAAATTCCGATCGTCTGTGTGGAACTCAGTCAGAGAAAAAGACACGCATGCTCAGAATCAAGTCGACACATGCTCGGAAGCATTGAACTTTGAATTTTTCTCAGCTCGTCGTAGTGTTTTACATCACCGCATTTTGGACGGTCGAAATTTGGTCTGATGACGCGTACACACGACCGTTTTTCATGATGGGAAAAATTGCATTTTTTAAATTGGTTATTAAAAACGACTCTGTGTAGGCTTTTCTCGAAGTGAAAAATGGGCATTAAAAATTTAGACCATGCTCCATTTTTTCTCGTTGTTTTTCACGTCGTGAAAAACGGTCATGTGTAGCCTTTAAGGACGGGAAAAAACGTGCATGCTCAGAAGCAAGTTATGAGACGGGAGCACTTGTTCTGGTAAAACTATCGTTTGTAATGGAGATAGCACATTCATCACGCTGTAACAGACTAAAAAGCGCAAATCGTCTCTCACCAAACTTTTACTTACCCGAGATCAGCAAAAGCAGCCCAAAGGGTGGCGCCATCCGAATGGGACCTCCCCTTTATAGTGCCGTCGTACGTGTTGTACGTCTCCGCGCTTTGCTCGAGCATTTTTTTTCACGATCGTGTGTATGCAAGGCAGGCTTGACAAGAATCACGTCGAGAAAAACTATGGGCCAGATTCACAAAAGAGATATGACGGCATATCTCCTGATACGCCGTTGTATCTCTGTGATCCGCCCGTCGTAACTATGCGGCTGATTCATAGAATCAGTTACGCATAGATAGCCCTAAGATCCGACAGGTGTAATTGACTTACACCGTCGGATCTTAGGATGCAATTCTAGGCCGGCCGCTAGGTGGCTATTCCATTGCGGTCGGCGTAGAATATGCAAATGACTACTTACGGCGATCCATGAACGTACGCTTTACCCGTCGCTCTAAATTTACGTTGTTTCTGTCGAGATACGCCGCGTAAAACTAAGGCTGCCCTCTAGGTGGCCTAGCCAATGTTAAGTATGGCCGTCGTTCCCGCGTCAAAATTTTAAAATTCACGTCGTTTGCGTAAGTCGTCCGTGAATGGCGCTGGACGCCATTTACGTTAACGTCGAAACCAATGACGTCCTTGCGACGTCATTTAGCGCAATGCACGTCGGGTAATTTGACGGACGGAGCATGCGCAGTACGTTCGGCGCGGGAACGCGGCTAATTTAAATGGTGCCCGCCCCATTTGAATTAGGCGGGCTTGCGCCGAGCGGATTTACGTTACACCGCCGCAAGTTTACAGGTAAGAGCTTTGTGAATCAGGCACTTACGCTGTAAACCTGCGGCGGTGTAACGTAAATGGGATACGTTACGCCGCCGCAGCCCAACGTATTTGTACCTGAATCTGGCCCTTTGTTTTTTTCCATGACATTAAAACTGGCCTTGTGTACGCGGCATGACAGTGTTTATGCAAGACAGCTTGAACGGAATTCCGACGGAAAATTACATCGGATTTTATCCCACCGGAAATTCCGATCGTGTATACAGGGCATTACTCTTATTTTATAAATGGTCACAATGATCTCAACATTTTAAATAGGTATTCAATCACTATTTACAGACCCCAGGGAAGAGTTTAATTGTGAATCCCAGACCTTAGCTAATAGTTATAATTAAAGCATTTTATTTGCCACTTTTTTTTTACTTTTGCTTTTTTTATCTGTCCGGATTTATTGACTGACAAGTTTTAAACACATCGCTTTGCTCTCCTAACCAACGATTAATTACTTCTGTTGATTAATTTATCCGGCGATTTTTTTACATCGTGTTGGAAGAAGAAAGCTTAAATACTTCATTATACAGTTTCACGACAAAAGATCCCAAACAAAAGAGGAAAATCCCAGTTGAAACCGCGCTATTTAAAGGATAGTCAGCGATGGAAAAGGCACCACGCTTTTATAGATGGCTGCTCCTTTCGGCTTGCTTAGATAATTTTCTTTGTACTTCAATGAACAGTGTGTTTTAACAGGATTCTGAAAACATAAAAAGGATTTTATTTGAAGCAAGTGACTCTTCCCTTCAGCACCGCACTCTCCCTATAAAACAAATATTGTCAGTGTACGAGACCTGGTTAAGAACAAGCCAGCTTTAAACCTGCCAAGTACTTGCAATGAAAGGGACTATTCTTTTTATCATTGAATTCCAGTTTGATGTGACCAGCGAATTCTCTAAAGCTTCACAGAGCTGCCTGAACAGCGCCGAGCCTGTAGCTTGATTGAAGAGGACGCTAGTGGCATCCATTGAACCTGCCCTACAAAAATTAGCATTTTTTAAATTCATTATTAACACGGCTCTGTTTATATAGTTTGGAAAGGTCCGGCTCATTGTCTACTTGCTTTGTGTCCATTGAAGGTTTGCAGTTCGGCTATTCTACCCCTGGGTCAGCTTCCATTTTGCCTCGCCATCATTATTCCTGACACATCAGTCTACAGAATCATCAGACTGTGCAGCCACTACATCCAGGTGCAGCTAAAGATAAAAGTGATTTATAATGGGGGTTTAATTAAGAAACTTCTTAGGGGTATGCTGTGCAAATTGTTCCAGAATCTACCAGATTCATCAACGGTGTCAGTACAAAGACTACCTATGTCACGTAATAAATTATTTGGTAAAGCTGAACTCCAAGTTAATATATTGTTGTGTATATACAAGATGGGCCAAATCCTCAAAAATCCTGCCTAACTTATCTTTTCCCATTTAAGTTACACTGACTTAAAATTTCTACCTAAGTGCCCGATCCACAAAGCACTTACCTAGAAATTTCAGGCCGTGTAACTTAAATGTCTCCGGCGCAAGGCGGTCCTCTTCTGCAGGGGGCGATGACAATTTAAATGAGGCGCGCTCCCGCGCCGGCCGTACTGCGCATGCTCGTGACGTCATTTTCCCGATGGGCAGCGCGCGAAATTACGTTACGTCGGGCTTTGTGGATTGCGACGGGACAATAAAGTTGCGTCGGGTAAAAAAAAAGTTACGCGCCGGGAAAAAAAATTCAAAATTTAAAAAAAAACGCGGCGATCGAAAAAAAGATCTGTTTTTACAAGGTGTTACTAGTTTACACTTTGTAAAAGCAGAACTAATTTTACGTATGCAAACGTAAACTTACGCAGAAAACACAAAGCTGAAAAGCTTTGTGGATCTTCGTAAGTCCTCATTTGCATACGCAAAGCGGCATTTCAATGAGAAATGCCCCCAGCGGCGGATGCGGTACTGCATCCTAAGATCTGACAGTGTAAGTGTCTTACAGATGTCAGATCTTCTGCCTAACTTTGGAAAACTGCTTCTGAGGATCAGTTTCAAAGATAGGCACAGGGATACGCAGGCTGAACAGCAGTTCCGCCTGCGTATCCCTTTTGAGGATTTGGCCCGATATTCTTAGGCGGCGTACACACGATCGGTCAAAACCGATGAAAACGGACTGAAGGTCTGTTTTCTTCGGTCCAAACCGATCGTGTGTGGGTCCCATCGGTCAGTTATCCTTCGGTCAAAAAAATGAGAACTTGTTTTAAAATTGAACCGATGGACTGTGTAAGGGGGTTAGCTCGATAGCGGGGTGTGTGATCCCCTGCATGGGTTCACTACACAGAGAATTTTTAAACACAGGCAGTCAAAGACGGTTGAAAACAAAGATTTTGGTTTATTCTTCCATCTTGCTGGAAACAAGTGCAAGCATCCAAACAGCATAAACAAAATCAAACATAAAATAAACCCTGGCCACTTGGGGCGTCTACCTTCCACACAGGAACCTATCTATGGGGTCTGGCACAGCCTAGTGCTGGGCAGACACTGCTGGTCATACAGCAGGAAAACAATAGTCTTTTGATTTTTATCACACAGAAAAATCAATCCTCTCCTCACCTCCTCAGAAGACTTTCAGTACACTGCTCTCCTTTCTCACAAAGCCTCAGGATGCAGCAAATCAGTGGTAATCCTCTGGATTACTTATAGAGGCCTAAATTGCCTCATTCCGAACAGCTGAAGTCTTCCAACGCCCTTAGACCTTTTCTGGCTCCTTTTGCAGCCGACGCCTAATAACAATTGGTGTATTGTCTAAACAAGGCAGAAATGTATGTCCCATCTGTGACAACACCCACAGATTTACCTGACTTCCTGTCACAACGCCTAACCGATAGGTCAAAACCGATCGTTAGTATGCAAACCCGCACATGCTCAGAATCAAGTCGACGCATGCTTGGAAGCATTGAACTTCGTTTTTTTCAGCACGTCGTTGTGTTTTTACGTCACCGCGTTCTGACACGATCGGTTCATTAACCGATGGTGTGTAGGCACATCAGACCATCAGTCAGCTTCCTTCAGACCGTTCTCATCGGATGGACTGATCGTGTGTACGCGGCCTAACTCAAATTATGGTGCACTTTGTGTATTTCTTCCAGATCTGTGCAGTAATCCAGTGTGAAACTTTTCCTCTGAATGTGAGCTTCCTATAATACAGAGTGGTCACTGCTGTTCTCTCTTGTTGTGCAGGGTGACTGGTCTTGTATCCCGCCCCTTTCTGTTGTTTTCTATAGGTAGCATATAGTATAGTAAAGTGCTGAGGTATATCAATATTATAAAATGATGCCTTCGTCCCATTAAATTATTGTAGAGAAAAGGGAGGCTTGTGGTGAACTATAATGGCATCATATGTGCAACTGATAAACAGTCGATATTATAATTAAAAGGTTTTTATTACAAAAATAGAAACATTCCATAACATTTACAATAAAATATCAATTGTGATAACCATGAATCAACTTATCGTTGGCACATATTACCAACTATATATACAAAGTACCAGTAATTGCGCAGTGTATGTAAACTCTCCATGTCTCATGTTTCGCGGTTACTTGATGTCCGCTTCCTCAGGAGTCATACATAGGCACATAATTTGTTGAAAGGTATGTACAAGGAAAATGTCAAAAAATAAAAATAAACAAATAAACATTAAAGGGTTTAGTAAAGGAATTTTTTTTTTACATTTAAAAGAACAAACATGTTATACTTACCTCCACTGTGCAGTTCGTTTTGCACAGAGTGGCCCCGATCCACGACTTCTGGATCGGGGCCACTCAGCGGCCATAGCCGCTCACTGTATCACTCGGCCCCGCCCCTCTGCACGCCGCGTCACTGGATGTGATTGACAGCAGTGCCAGCCAATGGCTGCGCTGCTCTCAATCCATCTGCTCTAGCCAATCAGCGGCCAGGCTGAGCGGCGAAGAGGATATTGGGACCGCGCGGGACTTTCGAGGGGTCAGGTAAGTATAACGGGGGCTCGGGGGGGGGGGGGGGGTGTCAGCATTCAATGTTTTTTCATCTTAATGCATATAGATTGCATTAAGGTTAAACATTTTTTTTTCTTTACAACTCCTTTAATATCTTTATACATTGTGGAAAATATATTGTTACAGTTCTATAGAAAAAAGTGCAACCATCTGCCGATATATAACCATTACTGAAAGAACATCTCACGTGGATGCTGTGTCAGGTAAGTGGCCAAGAGCTCGAACCATAAATGCCAACCCACCCCGGAGGACACAGAAAGTCACAGGATGGCCCAAAACATAGGTATAACCTAGATAAAATATTTGAATTATACATATGTCAGTATATTCACATTCTCCTCAGGCCCACAAACGTGGCCAGGTGGCAAATTATAAGCATTATCCATATATACAGTATATATATATATATATATACACAAAACATATACCTTCTATAAAGAGACGTCTGTTCTATCCCAATCAATGTCACTTGGTATATTATATATATATAAGTAGTCCCTCTGGGTACGGGGAGGTCTGAAAATAACAATTAGTGGTAATTAAATAGTAGGTGGACTTGCTGGGCCCCACCCACTTTTTATTCATTTTATAAACAATTTATACAATACAAATACATTCATATACAGTAAAACCTTGGATTGTGAGCATAATTTGTTCTGGAAGCATGCTTGTAATCCAAAGCACTTGTATATCAAAGCAAATTTTACCATAGGAAATAATGAAAACTCAAATGATTCGTTCCGTAACCATTTATTCATAAGTCCTTCAGTTTGTAGTCCATATAAAAAGATTATAGCAATGTGTAAACAATAACATGTCTATACACAAATGGAAGCCTCCACAAGGGGATTATAAGCAAAATCCAGCAGGAGCTCCAGAGTATAAAAGAGAAGAGAGGTGCCTCTAAGTGTAGCAATATGGTTACATTTAGCAACTCACATGGTTGATGATTAACCACTTCCCGACCGCCGCATGTATATGTACGTCCACAGAATGTCACGTACAGGAAAATGGGCGTACAGGTACGTCCTTGCCTTTCCGCGGGTCGGGGGTCCGATCGGGACCCCCCCCGCGACATGCGGCGGTCGCATTCCCGCGGGGAGCGATCCGGGACGACGGCGCGGCTATTCGTTTATAGCCGCTCCGTCGCGATCGCTCCCCGGAGCTGAAGAACGGGGAGAGCCGTATGTAAACACGGCTTCCCCGTGCTTCACTGTGGCGGCTGCATCGATCGAGTGATCCCTTTTATAGGGAGACTCGATCGATGACGTCAGTCCTACAGCCACACCCCCCTACAGTTGTAAACACACACTAGGTGAACCCTAACTCCTACAGCGCCCCCTGTGGTTAACTCCCAAACTGCAACTGTCATTTTCACAATAAACAATGCAATTTAAATGCATTTTTTGCTGTAAAAATGACAATGGTCCCAAAAATGTGTCAAAATTGTCCTAAGTGTCCGCCATAATGTCGCAGTCACGAAAAAAATCGCTGATTGCCGCCATTAGTAGTAAAAAAAAAAAAAACTATCCCCTATTTTGTAAACGCTATAAATTTTTCGCAAACCAATCGATAAACGCTTATTGCGATTTTTTTTACCAAAAATAGGTAGAAGAATACGTATCGGC
The DNA here is from genome assembly GCF_905171775.1 of Rana temporaria. NCBI lineage: Eukaryota > Metazoa > Chordata > Amphibia > Anura > Ranidae > Rana > Rana temporaria. The sequence goes on from NC_053495.1 coordinate 46,324,785, forward strand.
CTAAACTGAGGAAAAAATAATTTTTATATATGTTTTTGGGGGATATTTATTACAGCAAAAAGTAAAAAATATTGCATTTTTTTCAAAATTGTCGCTCTATTTTTGTTTACAGCGCAAAAAATAAAAACCGCAGAGGTGATCAAATACCACCAAAAGAAAGCTCTATTTGTGGGGAAAAAAGGACGTAAATTTTGTTTGGGAGCCACGTCGCACGACCGCGCAATTGTCTGTTAAAGCGACGCAGTGCCGAATTGTAAAAACGCCTTTGGGCATTTAGCAGCATATTGGTCCGGGGCTTAAGTGGTTAAAAGAGGCACATCTAAGTATGCAGGGATCCGGGGTAAAGCGATCCACATAGCCCATCCTCCTCACCGCCGGCTCACACCGCTGTCAGTCTGCAATTGTGATCGGGAAGTCTACCCTGCAGTAGAGCGATCTGAAAACGAGTCTTAAACTGCTCGTGGAAGGGACGACATCAATGGTGGTGCAAAGGATGATCTATGTGGACAGCTTTACCCTGAATGCCTGCATACTTAGATGTGCCTCTTTTATTCATCAACCATGTGAGTTTCTAAATGCTGTACCTTCATTAAATGTCATTTACTCAGGACCTCATTAATATTTCCCTTTTTCTCATTCATTCCCAGAAAATAAAAATAAACCTAATATCCCTCCTTCTTCCTTCCTTCCCACTCCTCCCCTCTCAACTCCATGGGATGGAATGTTTCCATTCAGAAATATTTGAAGTTCGTTGAGGACCGAAATTCATCCCATCGTTGCCATATTTTTGGCATTTGATTCTTTATAATCCCTTCTTTCCTTATCTGTTTTTCTATGTGTTGGATTTCGTTCATTTCACAAACCCATTCCGTTATTGTAGGACTTTTTGTTTTCCACCCTCTACATGCTATTATTATTCTGGCTGTTTTGAGTAGACTATTACAGTGATGATGTCACTGCTATTTTTGTAAGGTAATATTTGGGTTTGCAAAAGCATTTTGGCGCATTAATATCCTTTGTGGCTATTGAGGATTACATTTATATTAATGTTTTTGTGCCCGGAATTCAGCTTTAAGCAATTCTTCAACATAAAGAGGAAGGGGATGTACCATGTTTATTGCATTCACAATGGAATCCCTTTTCTCAGTCCACCTGTTGAAAGTTCCAGTAACAAAGCACATCCAAAGTCGATGTAATTGTACTCTATCCACATGTTGTTGGCAGCACAGAGGTTTGTCAGGTATGGTTTGGTATCTTAGACAAGAGTCTTTTAAATCGGAAGTAAACCAATCTGTAAATGTATTTCTGGCACGTGCCCAAAATGTATCACTCCCATTGGTTGTGCTCTCAACCAAACTGTCAAACCATCCAATGGCTGGTGTCATAACTGATCATATGTGCAGCATCATGGCCGTTGTAGATTAAACAGAGGCAAAGATGGCAGCTTCCTTGGCTGAAAACGATAGGGGGGTTTACTTACACTTTAAGATAGGTTATTCCGTCATAACATTTACAGTGTCCAAGTATCATCTGTGCTAGCAGAAGCCAATAACTTACTTAAAATATTATAGGTATCCCTTCACTATTAAGAGGTGACATCTACAGGCTTGATATTGTATGCCACCTACATAAAAATAGATTGGCAATTTCTTCCTTTCTGCTTCCCTGGAACTGGCATCAACTCATGATGTTGCCTTTCATAAACAGCCACTGGAGTCTAATGTCAAAACTTGGTCCTTACCAGCACATTTTTTCATTTGCCTGGCCAATAAATGATGATGTCACCAGAAGCCCTATGTTCTTATACAGGACAGGCTGCTAGTGTTACTACCAATAGTATGGATGCGTACTATTAACTGCCTATACTTTGGGTTGAAATAGTCTAGTGGATCAGTGAATCAGGAATTCATTTTGCAGAGGTACAATGAAAAGGTACAGCTGACTTGACCTTTCTAAGGTCACAGAGAGCAGTTATAGCGACATTAAACCTTCCCATCCTTTACGACCAAGGAAGCTGCCATCTTAGCCTTTGTTTGCTATGGCGGTGCACATGTGATCAGTTTTAACACCGGCCATTTGATGGCTTGACAGTTCGGTTGAGAGCACAAGTAACTGTGAAAATTATCATGCACTGTATGCCTTGAATGTAACTGTTTTAAAAACAGTTAAATTGATGGCTTTAGTTCCGCTTTAAGACTTGGCAGGAAGTTAAACCTGACCCCACACCACCCTAAAAAAAAAAAAAAAATGGATGGAGTTCTACATAAATATAGATTTCTGATAAATATTATTAGACAACGAACCACTAGGGAATATCTGCTGTCTTTATGCATCATACTAAAAGGGGTGCATTTTTGTTTATATTACACAAACCTCCATTTGCGAGAAATGTCTTTTCAGGGGTGCTGATAATTTTAACATAAGCCAATAACAGAATTTTAATAAATGGCTTTATCAAATAAGTAAGTAAAAAGTGTAGTGATTATGAGAAAACTGTAGTCAAATATGGTAACCATTTAGAAATCATCTTTCACTCCTGTAAATAGAGTAAACTGAAATATAATTGTCTGCTTTAGTTATTGGCCTTTGCAGTGCTTTGTTCGGTATGTCCTTAAGCAGTGACCAAACAAGTGATGATGTCATTACTCTAGATCAGTGGTTCTCAACCTCACTCCCCAAGTACCCCCAATGGGCCATGTTTTGGGAACTTCATGTAGCGGTACCCCCGTTGGGGCTGCTGAGTGACTGTGGCCCACCTGTCACCCTGCCCCTATCCCGGCATTTACTTCCAGACACTCTAAGACAATGAACAATCCATCAGCTTTGTTTTTTTGTATTTTATTGAGTGATTAGAACATGATTGGACACTGGTTTCGGCCAGACCTTAACAACAGTACCTTATTATAGGCAGGGACTGCGGCCCCTATGATGTAGCAAAAAAAGTTCAAGTGCCAGCTGCCCTCTTTGGTGGACTACTGCTGGCTCTACATCCATCTCAGACTGCACACTCCCATTCCACTCCCATCATGCCTCCCAGCTCTCCCGACTGTGCCTACCACTCACCGACACCTGGTGGACCCTCCTGGAGACTTGCCTGGCCGTATTCCCCACTGTCCTCTTCTTCTCCTGTTCAGGACACCCCTTGAGTTGTCTGGGGTTCGTGTTCAGATCCGAGCCCCTGGCCCAAGGTCACCCTCCCCCCTCAGACTGGGGAGCTTCCTCAAAGGCCCCGACAGCCTAATACTCCATCTCCAGTTCTTTCACCCGAACAACTCCTCCCTATCTGGGCTGACTCTAGGTATTTAAAGAGGCGTGCTCCCTGTCAATCCAGGTTGGGGATTGGTCAGAGCTCTTCAGAACACCCTAGACAGCTCCACCCTTTTCCCCCACCTTCCTTCTAGAAGCCTCTAGAAGCAGAAGGGAGGTAATCAAAAGGTGAAACTAGCTGTGAGTCACCAGCCTACTCTTGGCCACTCCCAGCCCATAAATAAAAAACAAACAGGCCAAGCTTTTGGCTAGACCTGCTTAAATTTACCTTCACTACCAAGAAAAATCTTACTCTAGCACCTACCTAAGGTAAAGGGTGCTACATTCCCTTAGATAAAATAGTAAACCTGAAAACATGGCCCGTTGGGGGTACTTGAGGACTGAGGTTCTGTGTTACCTTCCCTTTCTTGTGACATCATCACGCTCATTGGAAGTGACCTGGAAATGACCTTGAAGTGTGTTTTTCCAAGGTCTTGTGATTTTACACACCGCTGTCTTGTTTATATTATCTGTAAGTGCAATTTTAGCTATTTTAATAAATTGTTAATCAGTTTTCACGCCGTGTGGAGCCTCTGAATGTATTTCTGTTTTTACATACTTGCAAACATGGAGTAAGTGAGTGAGTGAGTGAGTGAGTAACTTGTATAGCGCTACAATTGCGAACTAAATCGCCTCAAGGCGCTTTGCATCCAGTGTCATCCTGATCCTTCAGAAGAGGTGGGTCTTTAGTTTTTTCCTAAAAGCCAGATGGTTTTCTTCCATGCGGATGGTCGAGGGTAGAGCATTCCAGAGCCGAGGTCCTTGGACTGCAAATCTTTGTTCTTCCTTAGATTTGTAGCGGGATTTGGGGAGTAAAAACCTATTTGACCTATTGATTGCTGCTTGCCATTGACCTCGGATTTGTACCTTGACAATTCTACTTCTTTGCCCCTTTTGTTCTCAGCTGCCAGATTGGAACTGACCCTGGGTTGGATCTCGACCATTCTCGAACCATTCTTAACCCTTCTGTACTTCGTTGCCAGAGCGGACTTGACCTCGGCTCGGATCTCGGACTAAGGCTTGCACAGTGCTCCGCACCCCTGGCACCCATGCCACTTGGTGTCCACCAAGTCTCTGTCTCCATCTCCAGAGGCTTCAAGGACCTGAGGTGCAAGGGAGGCCTCCCCGCTACCTTGGTCTCATCTCAGGTACGTGCTCCTTGTGACACATTGGTTGTATGTATTGTTTTGCTGTGAAAAATATATCATAGCGTGCTACCAGCATATCATTTATATAAATTTAGTTTCCACTAGCCCAATTACTTTGTTGATTAAAAAAAAATATTTTGCATACATACACACAGTATCTCACAAAAGTGAGTACACCCCTCACATTTTTGTAAATATTTTATTATACCTTTTTATGTGACAACACTGAAGAAATTACACTTTGCTACAATGTAAAGTAGTGAGTGTACAGCTTGTATAACAGTGTAAATTTGCTGTCCCCTCAATATAACTCAACACACAGCCAGGGGCGGACTGACCATTCTGGCTCTCGGGTACTGCCCGAGGGCCCCATGCCACTAGGGGCCCCATCAGGGTTGCCAGCCTCAGTAAAACCAGAGACAGTATGTAAAAATTTGTGTTTTTTTTAAAAATACCAAGATTATAGCTGCCCTGCCTCTCCAGTACCCTTTCAGTGTGTGTATGTGTATTCTGTGTGTATGTATACTGTGTGTGTATACTGTGTATGTATACTGTCGATCAGATGCACAAAGCGAGTAGGCCGGCGTTTCAAATTTCCGGCGTCGTATCTTTGTTTTGAATCCTCAAAACAAGATACGGCGGCATCTGGGTTAGATCCGACAGGCGTACGTCTTCGTACGCCTTTGGATCTTAGATGCAATACTTCGGTATCCGCTGGGTGGCGTTCCCGTCGTTTTCCGCGTCGAGTATGCAAATTAGCTATTTCCGACGATCCACGAACGTATGAGTGGCCGTCGCATTCTTTTACGTGGTCTCTAGTCGGCTTTTTTCGGCGTATAGTTAAAGCTGCTGTTTGGTGGCGTACTCAATGTTAAGTATGGACGTCGTTCCCGCGTATAATTTTAAAAAAATGTTTTCGTTTGCGTAAGTCGTCCGTGAATCGGGCTGGACGTAATTTACGTCCACGTCAAAACAATGACGTCCTTGCGACGTCATTTAGCGCAATGCACAGCGGGAAATTTAGGGACGGCGCATGCGCAGTTCGTTCGCGCAGGGACGCGCTTCATTTAAACGAAACACGCCCCCCTACTCGCCGATTCGAATTAGGTGCCGTTACGCCGCGAGAGATACACTACGCCGCCGTAACTTACTTTCAGGATTCAAACCAAAAAAAGTAAGTTACGGCGGCGTAGCGTATCTCAGATACACTGCGCCGGGGCAGATCTTTGTGGATCTGCCCCTGTATGTGTATACTGTGTAGCCCCATAATCTATTGCCTGGGGGCCCCATAATCTCCTATCGACTGGGGGCCCCATAATTTCTTATTGCCTCGGGTGCCCCATAATCTTTTATTGCCTGGGGGCCCCATGAGTTGTCAGTGCGCCTCTGCAGACAGCCATTAATGTCTAAACCGCTGGAAACAAAAGTGCACTTGTCAGGATAAAAACTGCATTTTGTATTTTCTCGGGTTATCTTTGTGTAATAATAAAATTTAGTCATTTAAGTGTGACAAAAAATAAATAAAAAATCAGAAAGAGGGCAAATACTTTTTCACACAACTGTGTGTGTGTGTGTGTATATATATATATATATATATATATATATATATATATATATATATATATATATATATAAAAAAAAATATGACATAAGAAGACTGCGTGTACAATATACAAACAATGACATCACTGCACACTAAATATAACAATGTGTTAAACAGGATATTTTACACTCTTTCCTGTAATGTGTAATATAATTCTCAGAAAATGCTTGTGTCAACTCTCTCAGCTAACTTTCTCCTTTGACGACCAGCGTGACCTGTGCCAAAACCGTCAAGGATTTTTCTTCAGCATCTGTAAATTGTATTTCCTTAAGGTTTGCAGCCCTTGGCAAGTTCATTAATGCTTAGGGAGCATTTCTTAGGCAGCATCAGACAGTAATTAATGACTCTGATAACATGGCAGGATGTGTTCATGATAGCAGGTTCCCAATGACCAAACAACTCCTATTACTATGTAACGAGGGCTCCGCCTGGCCACAGATAGACAAGGGAAAGAAGATACAACCGTATTATTTAAAATAATCACCGTTCTGATAGCGTTCTGTTAATTGCGTATGAAATGACCCACTAAGAGCAGCCCCAGCCCAGAAGAGGGAAGCTTGACCTCTGGCCTTCATCAGCTTGTCCGAGAGCCAGGAGGAAATCACATGTATGGCACGAGCCTGACCTAGAATTATAACAGGGAGTGGGAGATTTTGTGCGAATAAGGAAGGGCTGGGGCTGCCACAGATGAATCATTGAAACAATCATTATCCTGAGGAAAAGCCTTGAAGGGTGGATTAGTTCTGATAACTGCTCTTTCAAGGTAACAGTGTAAACTGTAAATGATCCTGAGCTGGAAGCAAAAGAAACACCATCTAGTTAGACACTTTATTAAAGCCTAGTATATATTATTAAAAAAATGCATGAACGTTCATTCGTTTTTTGTTGAATGCTCACCGCTCGCGCATGCGCAGTGCCGCTCGCGCATGCGCAGTGGGTGCCCGGCCGTGAGTACTATTAATGGTACGAAAATTCCATTTAGAGGACAACTTCCAACATATGTTCCAGCATAGAATCGGAGGTGATGTAATGTGTGTGTGACCCCTCTTCATAGTCATAGTAATCGTAGTAACCATAATACTACTACTAATAATAATTATATTATTATTGAGTAAAATAAAATAAAAATCGTAATAATAATAATAATAATAATAACTTTGAATCATACTCCGTTATTTGTAGCCCAAGAGATAATGGGGCAGATCCTCAAAGAAATTTCGCCGGCGTATCTGTTGATATGCCGCGTAATTTCAAATTTTGCGCGTCGTATCTTTGTTTTGGTATCCACCAAACAAGATACGACGGCATCTGTGTTAGATCCGACAGGCGTACGCCTTAGTACGCCGTCGGACCTAAGATGCAATTTTCCGTCGGCCGCTGGGTGGCATTCACGTCGTAATCCGCGTACGACGATCCACGAACGTACGAGTGGCCGTCGCATTCTTTTATGTCGTTTCCGTTCGGCTTTTTCCGACGTATAGTTAAAGCTGCTATCTGGTGGCGTACTCAATGTTAAGTATGGCCGTCGTTCCCGCGTATAATTTTGAAAATTTTACGTCGTTTGCGTAAGTCGTCCGTGAATGGGGCTGGACGGCATTTACGTTCACGTCGGAAAAAAAATGACGTCCTTGCGACGTCATTTGGAGCAATGCACCCTGGGAGTTTTGACGGACGGGGCATGCGCAGTTCGTTCGGCGCGGGGACGCGCTTCATTTAAATGAAACACGCCCCCTACTCGCCACATTTGAATTCCGCGCCCTTACGCCGCGAGAGATACACTACGCCGCCGTAACTTACGCCGCAAATTCTTTCAGGATTCAAAGATTTGCAAAGTAAGTTACAGCGGCATAGCGTATCTCACATACGCTGCGCCCACGCAATTGTATGTGGATCTGCCCCAATCTGTATACTGGTAAACTGTATCACTATCACAGATATTTCTGTTTATTAAAGAGGAACTGCAGTCTGCTCACATAATTTGTAATGAAAACATCTTTGCCATTCTGAAGCCTCCCTCCAATTTTCCTGGCAGTTGTGGCTGAAATTTAAGTTGGTCTACCTGACCGTGGTTTGGTTTCAACAGAACCCCTCATTTTTCCACTTCTTGATTAACACTGCTGATTGGCATTCTCAATTCCTTGAATATCTTTTTATATCCCTTTCCTGCTTAATATAGGTTACCTACCTTTTCCTGCAGATCCTTTGACAATTATTTTGCTTTCCCCATGACTCAGACTACAGAAACGTCAGTGCAGCACTGGATGAAAGATGCAAGGGTCTGTCAGGAGTCCAGAAACTCATTGACCTTTTATACACACACACACACACACACACACACACACACACACTAATTACAACAAACAGATCACAGGTGAGGATGGTTACCTTTAATAGCCATTCAAACCCCTTTGTATCAACTTGTGTGCAGGCTAAAATCACCAGGGTTCATGATCAGGGTAATTTGGGTAGTTTCTGTTGCCATTATGATTTAAAAAGAGTAAACACAGTTGATTGATAATAAATGGCTTCAGCCAAACACTAACCATGAGCCCAGGTTCACACTGGGTGCGATTTCATTCGATTTGAGATGCGATTTCACATGTGAAATCGCATCTCAAATGCCTCCAATTGTCGGCAATGGCGCCGTCCTAATCGGTGCGACGCCGCATCTGCGGCGCTGCACCGATTTCAAAAAGTAGTTCTTGTACTACTTTTTGCGATTTCGGGCCGCGATTTACATAGACATCTGTGCAGAAACCTGCACAGATGTCTCTTAAATCGCGGCTGAAATCGGGCCTGCCAGCGGGAGTGAAATCGTGCGAGTTCAGCTGAACTCGCACGGCTTCACTCCCGCAGCCCAGTGTGAACCAGGGCTGAGTGAAAGAAAAGTGTTTGTGTTATCATTCATATTCTCTGAAAAATGGCCAAGAAAGCACGAATTCTGCCAGGGTATGTAAACTTATGAGCACAACTATATATATATATATATTAATATATATATATATATATATATATATATATATATATATATATTATTTATGCACAAAATGTTTTGCCTTTTATTTCTATTTTAAACTAAATGAGTTGTTTTACAAGGTGATGGCTCATATATACTTAAAGCCAAATTTACGATGCGATTTGTGCATGACAGCTACGAAGGTAATGTGATTTTAATAGTCTCTGGAGCTTAAAATCAACACAGAACCGCACTAAACATGCACAGGACCCTTTTTTGACCACATCAGAATCAAAGCCTTCATAACAAACAATGTTATTCCACTTGACATCTATGGCCCAGATTTTTAAAGGAGATACGATGGCCTATCTCCAGATAATCCGTCGTATCTCTGAGTCTGAGCGGTCGTATCTATGCACCTGATTTACGCATAGATTTGTATTAGATCCGACCGGCGTAAGTCTCTTACGCCGTCGGATCTTAACTGCATATTTACGCTGCCCGCTAGGGGCGTGTACGCTGATTTACGCTTATAAATATGTAAATCAGCTAGATACGCCTGGCCGACGCAGTACAGATACGCCGTTTACGTTAGGCTTTTCCCGGCGTAAAGTTACCCCTGCTATATGAGGCGTACATGCGGCGTACCAATGTTAAGTATGGACGTCGTTCCCGCGTAAAATTTTGAAAATTTTACGTCGTTTGCGTAAGTCGTCTGTGAATGGGGCTGGACGTCATTTACGTTCACGTCGAAACCAATACGTCCTTGCGGCGTACTTTGGAGCAATGCACACTAGGATATATCCATGGACGGCGTATGCGCCGTTCGTAAAAAGCGTCATTTACGTGGGGTCACACAACATTTACAAAACACACGCCCACATCTTCCAAATTTGAATTAGACGGGCTTACATCGGCCTATTTACGCTACGCCGACGCAACTTACGGAGCAAGTGCTTTGAGAATACTGCACTTGCCCGTCTAAGTTGCGGAGGCGTATCGTAAATAGAATACGTTACGCCCGCACAAAGATATGCCGATCTACAAGAATCTGGGCCTATGTGTTCTGGAACAAATCTAAATTGCATCCGTGTGAACCAGGGCTAAAGATATATATACAAAAGAAGATATAATACTTTAAAGGAGATGTACAAAAATAGAATTAACCTTATGACTTGATAGGACCAAATAGTTCAATGAAATCAAGCCTTTGGAGCATTTGCAGGATTTTCCAATGTGCCTTATCAAGCTGAGCCCTGACTGCTGCATCAGCTAAAGTTGAAACTTTAATTTTTCTCTTTTTCTATTAGGCTCCATTTACACCTGAGTGATCCAGAGTCCAGAATCATGGCAAAACGCGGAACGCATTTGCGAATTGCGATGCCATTATTTCTTAATTAAACCCCAAATGCTGGGCGACTTTGCTGCGATTGTCGAGCGACAAATCGCGCTACAATCGCGGCAAAAATCACAACCACAAATGCTCCTGGCTTTGTGCCAAGATTTGGTACATGAGCTTCTTTGGGAGCGTTAATAGAGTGGAGGGAGCGCCATTTAAATAAATGGTGCCACTCCAAAAACACTGAATTAAAAATAAAACAAAAACAAAACGAGCTGCAGCAGCTGTCACTGCAGATTGCTCAGGTGTGAATGGAGCCTAAGTGATCACACACCCTTTGGGCCAGATCCTCAAAAGAGATACGCAGGCGCATCTGCTGTTCCGCCGTCGTATCCCTGTTTCTATCTTTGGAACTGATCCACAGAATCAGTTTCCAAGAGATAGACAGAAGATCCGACATGTGTAAGGCCCCGTACACACGACAGAGGAACTCGACGTGCTTGGCACGTCGAGTTCCTCGTCTCGTTTTGGGATGAAGCCGCCGAGGAGCTCGGCGGGCCGCCTTCTCCTATAGAACAACGCGGCCAACGAGAAAATAGAGAACATGTTCTCTATTTTCTCGTCGAGCTCCTCGGCGGCTCCATCGAGCCAAAACTGTACAGACGACAGAGATTCTCGGCAGAATCCGGGTTTTGACCGAGTTTCTCGGCGAATTCTGCCGAGAATCTCTGTCGTGTGTACGAGGCCTTAGGGACTTACACTGCCGGATCTTAGGATGCAGTACCGCATCCGCCGCTGGGGGCATTTCGAGTCGAAATGCAGCCTCGGGTATGCAAATTAGCAATTACGGAGATCCATGAAGCTTTTCAGCTTTGTTTTTTCTCCGTAAGTATTAGTTTGCAATCGTAAAATTAGGGCTGCTTTTACAAAGTGTAAAGTTAGTACACCTTGTAAAAGCAGACCCTTCTTTCCAGCGACGCTGTCTTTTTTTTTTTTTTTTGCCGCAACTCGTTTTTTTTCCCGACGCAACTTTTCTGACCCGGCGCGATTCACGAAGCTCGGCGTAACGTAATTTCACGCTATGCATGTCGGGAAAATGACATCACGAGCATGGCTAATTTAAATGGGACTCGCCCCATTTGAATTGGGAACGCCTTACGCCGGCTGGATTTAAGTTACACAGCCGAAAATTTCTAGGTAAGTGCTTTGTGGATCGGGCACTTAGGTAGAAATTTTCAGCCAGTGTAACTTAAATGGGAATATTTAAGTTACGGCAGCTGGCTGTGGATCTGGCCCTTTGTTCTTAGCTGCAGCAGGAGCTCAGGGAGAAGAAACAGCAGCACACTGATCTTCCCGATGAATGGATATGCAGTGTGGGTGTTGCGTGTCAGAACAAATCTTGGCCATTGGAGGATAGAATACAAGATAGAAAATTGACCACGCTGGTATGAAACAGGAAGCAGGGGGGCTGATGGGGACACCAGGCATTTCACACAAGGGAAGCAATACAAAAAGAACTGGATACTTTTTAACACAAGTACACGGTACAACAGACACATATCAGGAATATGAAATATTAGGGTAACATATTCTTTAAATTAAATAATTTCTGGTGATTCTACTACTAAGGTATATCCACGGGTACATACTTTCCTAGGTTGTCAACACTAACTCAATTCAGCTGCAGTGTTGTCACCCTTTCCTGGCCACTTTCAGATGCAAGCAGCTGTAGCAATGCATACCTCAGTGCAACACCATGTTCTTCCATAGAGGTCACACAGTAAAGCTGTAACATTCATCCTCTGCTGGAGCATGCACACGTCCACAACAAGGTCATACATGATGCATATAGTATAGGGAGAATTACCATGAACCATGTAATAAGAAAATGATTTATTTTTGCAAAAAGATTTGTGATCATGACACTGCCCTATAAATCCAAAGCTGTATTTCTCCCGTGAATCACAGAAGTGCAGTTCATTCTGCACTCCTGTAACCCTTTTTTAGCAGAAAGTGGGCTGAAGCCCGCTGTCAGCTGACGTCAGAGCCAGTCCAGGCTCGGGCAAGGTCACAACAATGAAGTCGGGATCTGCCGACATGCCTGGACCGGCAGCCGGCTTAGCTAGTCAGTGGGCCACTGAGAGCCTGAGACGGTCATTCCCCATCCCAAGCCCAGCTCTCCAGTGAGCACGGGGGGAGGGGCAGAGCGGAGAGCTGTGACTGACAGTTATCAACTCTTTGCTCAGGGAGCTGTGAGAAATGAGCAATCAGCAGTGTTTTATCGCTCGGTTCTCAGTGTTAGCGCCGGTGGGGGGACAGATGCGGCACCGGAGAGTATCAGGCCGGGTACACACGGGCAAACATGTACGATGAAACCGGTCCGTCGGACCGTTTTCACCGTACATGTCTGCCCGGGGACTTCTGTACGATGGCTATACTAACACAATACGCGGGGCGTGTCCGCGCCGTCGCCGCGACGATGACGCGGCGATGACGCGGCGACGTGGGCGGGCCTGCCTTTTAAATGCTTCCACGCATGCGTCGAAGTCATTCGACGCATGCGAGGGACGGCGGGCGCTCGGACATGTACGGTAGGTCTGTACTGACGACCATACATGTCCGAGCGGGCAGGATTCCAGCGGACGGTTTTAAAACAAGTCCAGGAATATTTGCCCGCTGGGAAAAGGCCCGGCGGGCAAATGTTTGCTGGAATTCGGCCCGCTCGCGCCTACACACGACCGAACATGTATGTAATGTGTCCCCAAATGCAGCCATGTCCCCCCACAAATGCAGCCATGTCCCCCCACAAATGCGGCCATGTCCCCCCACATATGCAGCTATGTCCCCCACATATGCAGCCATGTCCCCCCACATATGCAGTCATGTCCCCCCACATATGCAGCAATGTCCCCCCACATATGCAGTCATGTCCTCCCACATATGCAGCAATGTCCCCCCACATATGCAGCAATGTCCCCCATATATCCAGCCATGTCCCCCCACATATGCAACCATGTCCCCCCTATATGCAGCCATGTCCCCCCTATATGCAGCCATGTCCCCCCTATATCCAGCCATGTCCCCCCATACCTAGATGCTGCCGCCGCATCGTTAAACAGCGTGCGGGGAACATCACAGCTTTCATTTGAATAGCTGTAGTGTTCCCCGCTGCGCCGCGTATATACACTCCCCCTTGCTCGGGATTGGACAGATCCGTCCAATCCCGAGCAAGGGGGAGTGTCTATATGCGGCGCAGCTGGGAACACTACAGCTATTCAAATGAAAGCTGTGATATTCCCCGCACGCTGTTTAACCATGCGGCGGCGGCGGCGTTGTTGCGGTATGCGACGGGGTCGGCGGCGGCATTCGTTGCGGCGGGGGGGGGGGGCAAGTATTCTATTTAGGCATCGAGGGTATTTGCGGGCATACTCGGTATCGGTCCCGATACCGATACTGGTATCGGTATCGGGACAACCCTAATATATTCCCATACTTCTCTTTTAAGTATTGTTTTGAGAGAGCTTAGTTCTCGATGACCACCCTTCAGTTCTGCTTAATAGGATTTGGTGGTGACTGGTGGATACAATTGAAGTTCCCACAAACATTAGGTGGCAGAAAGCCAAACAAGAGTTCCTTATAAATATCTTTGATCCAGGTCAGAAATTACTTATGGCATTAAATCAGCATGAAATCTGGAAAATAGCATTTTCAGAGCTCAGCAATGGCTTCCCCTGAATTTCTTTCTCTATGGGTTTCCTTTTAACTCCAGACAGCTATAAAAACACCAGGGAATAAATTTATGCAATTGGTAAAAAATTATGACTTTTATTTTTAAATGCAGCTAGTGTACATGCTTGAATTTAACTTGTAATTAGCCTTTTATAACCCCCTGTAAGGCAGCACTCAGATGTGAAGAAAAGAGGAGCACTGGGAGTCAATCGGGTATGCTGCAGTGCACATGTGCTGACAAGGAACATACTGACAGCGGGAGAATGTTGTGGGAGCAGAGGGTTGGACTGCTGCTCCTTTAGAGCTTGTGTACACCTGTGTCGCCCCTTAAAGAGAGATCCAAAGTTGATTGCTTTACAAAGGGCGTTTTGTGCGGTGAGGAGATGTTATGTTGCCCACCTCACAAAGCATAATGATAATGGCATGTGTACACCCCATTTGCTGCCTTGTGCAGCTTAACCACTTCAGCCCCGGACCATTTTGCTGGTCAATGACCGGGCCACTTTTTGCGATTTGGCACTGCGCCGCTTTAACTGCGCGGTTGTGCGATGCTGTACCCAAACAAAATTTACATCCTTTTTTACCCACAAATAAAGCGTTCTTTTGGTGGTATTTGATCACCCTTTTGTTTTTTGTTTTTTTTTGCGCAATAAACAAAAATTTAAGGAGGGAATATTATTTACAATCCATCGGCGTGGATTTGCCCTTAAGAAAACAACACTCCTGCGCACGAGTGGAATACCAGACAGTCTGAATAGCGTGATGGTACAGGTCACTGGCTTTGCTGCCCTCAAGAATAGGGGTACCCTTTCTTTATTTTTCTCATTTAAATTTGCCCTTAGCCTGGTCAATTTGTTTATGGCTCTATGGGAAAATGATTTTTTGTTTACTGGTAGTGATTCCCGTCTCTTTTTTGGCATCGCTATATTGATGATGCCTTCTTTCTATGGAAGGGGGATGCAGAATCACTATGTGAATTTATGAATTATCTGAACTCCAATCTGTGGGGGAACAGATTTACGTACGAATATAATGCATTTTCATTTTTCATTTTTATACCCATTTTAAATCCACTGATAGGAATGGTTTTATCCCAATAGAGAGCTGTCATCACCCTAGTTGGCTTAAATCTATACCAAAGGGTCAGTTCCAGTGAATTAGAAGAAATTGCTCTAAAGCTAAAGATTTCACTTCACAAGCTCAAGTTTTAAAACAATGATTTGTTGAAAAATACTATAATCAGGGAATTTTAGATCAAGAATTGGATAAAACCCTGAATATGGATAGAAGTCAGCAGCTAGTTACTAAGAATAGAGTACTCAACAAAGGTAATTCGTTTGAGTGGACCTTTATCACCAACTTTTCCTCCCAGTAGTGTTGGGTTACCAAGATAATTAAAAAGCATTGGCAGATTTAAAAAAATTATAGAATTCTTGGCTCCAAACTCCCGGACAAACCTAGTTTTTTTTTAGGAAAAGAAATACATTAAAAGACACACTGGCACCTAGTGTAGTGAATCCTCCCCCGACGAGAGTTAGTATTTTGGGGACTCTAAAAGGTTCCTTTCCGTGTAAAATATGTAAGGTGTGTAGAACATCTAGAACTATTAGAACCTCATCTTTTTCTTCTAAGTTTACAGCCAAAAAATATGACATTAATGACTTCATCACCTGTAGCACGATAGGGGTCATCTACTTGCTGATTTGTTTGTGTGGTCTACAATATGTTGGGAGAACCACGCGGGCATTGAATGTTAGAATTGGTGAACAGCAAAGGATTCATTGGCCACAGTGTATCTAGACATGTTCATGAACGTCATGGCAGAAATCATTCTTCCTTACAGGTTATTGTCATTCAAAAATACAAATACCGTATCGGCGTATAACACGCAAATTGTGGGTGCGTGCTATACGCCGATCCCCGCTGTCTCTGAGGGCAAGAGGAGTGTTGCTGACGTAGACCGAGCTGAGCAGAGTGTACTGTGTGCTCAGGCTAGGCTCGGCTCCACTCGCAGTCACGCCCAGTCCCGCCTCCTAGCCTTTACGTCCCGCCATTGGACCATTGTTGTGTCCATCATAGGAGCCGGGCCAAGGCACGGGACTGGGCAGGACTGCGAGACGAGCCGAAAGGAGCCGAATACACAGGACATCCATCTCTGTCAATCTCGGCGGCACTAAATTTAAAAAGACATCGTGCTACAATTTTGGGCAAGGCTGCAAATGGACACTTATAAGGCTGCATATGGACGCTGTGCAAGGCTGCAGATGGTTGCGGTGCAAGGCTGCAGATGGATGCCGTGCAAGGCTGCAGATGGACACTGATAAGGGGCTTTTAAAATGTAAGTTTTTGTTTCCTTAAACTTCCCCCCTAAACATTTTTTCCTTAAACTTCCCTCCTAAACATTTTTTCCTTAAACTTTCCTCCTAAACTTGGGGTGCGTGTTATATGCCGACGCGTGTTATACGCCGATAAATACGGTAACTGGAGAGGCAATAATCTTAAGAGGCATATCTCATGAAAAGAAACTCAATGGATTTTTGACCTCCAGTAATACAGCCCATTTGGAATGAACGTAGAACAGTTGATATTATTAGTTAATATATTTATTATTAAAGTAATCAATTTGGGGTATGGTAATAATCTATCCCATGTACAGATTTGGATGTGTGTGTCTGCCCCGGATTTTAACAGAGCAGACACATGTACAACCATAAATGGTCTATTTAGGGTTTACCACAGAGTGGCAATACTGAATGAATAGAAAACAAGTTCGGGGTCAATGCTATAGGTGATTATTATGTAAAATATATATAGTCTAAAGTTTTTAAATTTTTTATGAATTTTAATCTATTTTATAGTTAATTTTGATGATAAGTACTGATTGTCATAGACCTTGTTCATTGATTAGCAATATACCAAGAAATGTTTGATGTTTGTATTGAAGATAGCTGTTTTTAATATTTTTAATAATATTTTAATAATATTTTTAGTATTAAATTGTTT
The DNA here is from genome assembly GCF_905171775.1 of Rana temporaria. NCBI lineage: Eukaryota > Metazoa > Chordata > Amphibia > Anura > Ranidae > Rana > Rana temporaria. The sequence goes on from NC_053495.1 coordinate 46,341,869, forward strand.
TAATTTTTAGTTTCCTCTCTTCTTTTGAATTTCATACCTGCTATATTTGCTGGAGAGCACTGAATGAGTTTATTGGTGGAGTTGGGGACCATTGGATATTGTTCCTGAGGATTTTGCTATCATCATTGGGGAAGGAAGTCTTTGTAAACTAAGCCGAAGGGAGGATATTGCAAGGAGGTTATTTGGTTTTCCAAGCGTGTCAGATCCCTATAATTTGGGGTTCATTCTTTCTGGTAAGAGGCCATTTATATCTTTCTTTCTCTGAAATAAGAATTTGTAGCGGTGAAAATCAAGGACATCCATGCTTGGCACTGAATATATATAGACTTTATTTATTCACAAAAGTTGTGTTTGTGATGTGGACTTTATCACTGGTTTTTGATCATATATTATCATTGTGTTTATTTGTGGTTGTGCACATTATTTTTGTTTTCCATATAGCTGACTTGAGTATTTAGATTCTTTGCAGCACCAATTAATTATTGTTTTCACTATATTCAATTTTAATTATACACAGGATTACATTTATTTGGGTGAGCACAGAAATGATAAAACTTATATGAACAAAAAAAGACAGACAATTAAAAAAAATCGCATGTCAAATCACATGTCAAAATGCACCAGTGTGAACCAGGGCTAAATCTGTGTTAGTGAGCACTTCTCCTTTGCAGAGATAATCGGAATACTTGAAGGAAACTCACACAGCCACACAAAAAACATGCAAATTCGAGGCAGGTAGTGCCACAGTTAAATTCAAACCGATGACCCTAGTTCTGCTAGGCAGAAGTACTAACCACTTAGCCACTGTGCTGCCTTTATCATTCCTTTAGTCCCTATCAGCACTGTTCAGTCATTTGGAGTGCAGCACCCTCTAGTGTGTGCTAGAAGTAGTGTAGGATGTGTTTGAGTAGGTACATTTAGTTTAGCTCAGGGCTAAGCCTGAGCTTTGAAATCTGGGTCAGGGTTCAGTGAGTTTAGGGCTGGATGACTCTGTTTCTGGGACATTGGAGAATGTTCTAGAGCTAGTGGGTGGAGGTTAGGAGGACCTGCCTTGAATATTTATGAGGCCTCAGTCAATCCCCAGTAGTGAGCTGGCAGGGAGCAGAGCTTACTTCATAATCAGACGTGGGCCATGCCAGCAGGGTAGCCAGTTGGAAGATGGAAATACAGTGCTGAGGAGGCTGTCGGTGGCCCTCAGGGGTGCCCCTTAGTCTGGGGGGGGGGGGTGCTAGAAGGATCCTGCCAATAAAGTGAATATAACTTAGTTCAAAGAACTAACTTAGTTCCAAGAATGGAACTTCTGCAGTCCAGATTCCTCTCCCCGGTGTGACATTTGGCATTTTTCAGGGGAGGGGGGGAGCAGATACATGTCTAATACAGGTATTTGCTCCCACTTCTGGCAAAAGATCGCTGCAGTTTTGGCGGCAATCTACCCCATTGTCGATCTCCGCCATGTCCGGCCCCCTCCTCCACCCCCTGCTGTCTTCTGGGAGGCACACAGGTCCCAGAACACCCAGCATGACTTGTGCATGCACAGTAGGAAACCAGGCTGTGAACCCGCAAGGCTTCACTTCCTGATTGCCTTACTGAAGATGCCGGTGCCTCCACTTGGACTTGAGAGACGGGTCGGCTTTGGGTGAGGACATTGCTGGCACCCTGGACAAGTAAATGTCCTTATCTTTAAACTCAGCAGCTGCAGTATTTATAGGTGCTGACTTAATTATTATTTTTTTTAGACGGAACTCCGCTTAAAATATCCTCCCATCCATATCAAAGTTACTAATCCTCAAAAAATAACAAAAACAAATTCAGGGGCTGTTCTTGGACTCTGGGTGCTTGTGAAAATTCGGTTTGCCTGGCTTTGCAGTTCATCAGCAGTCCCTACGGGAGTGTGCTACAGGAGCAAAAAACAAATACCCATTCATTTTTGTTATGAATTAGCACTTCTTCTTATGTGACAAGGCTGGGGCTTAATGATTGGGCCAGTGTTCTCACATAAAGGCATGGAAAGAGTCATCAGTCTTGTGTAAGCTCTGTATTCAGAGAGTAATGATATTCTGAATGGTCCAATGTTACCATAAGCCCTAGTGTGATTTTTGTAGCCAAAATTAATATAAGACCCGGTCTTATTTTCGGGGAAACACGGTATTAGTGACGTACCCCAAGGTTCAGTATTAGGACACTTACTTGTTAACCTATTTATAAATGATCTAGAGGTTGGGAATAAAAGTACTATATCAGTATCAGCAAATGACACAAAGCTACAGTATGTAGTGGAATCGCTTCCTTACAGGATGTCTTCAGTTTCTAAGCAATTTCCTGAATGTACTCATCTGATTGGGCAACTATGTTCCAGATGAGGTTTAATACTGACAAATATAAAAATGTACTAGGGGGCTAAACACATGCATGCACCATGCATTCCAGGAGGAGTTTAACAGGAGAAGTCAATAATCAAGACGGGTCTTTGTATTCTGGTAGTTCATAGACCTAACAATAGCATGCAATGCAAAGCTACAGCACAATACTTGATTCCAGAGAGACACCCTTTTGCCCCCGTACAAAGCATTAGTAATGCCTTATCTGGAATATGCAGTTCCGTTTTGGGCAAAAAAAGTACAGGGTGGGCCATTTATATGGATGCACCTTAATAAAATTGGAATGGTTGGTGATATTAACTTCCTGTTTGTGGCACATTAGTATATGTGAGGGGGAAACTTTTCAAGATGGGTGGTGACCATGGCGGCCATTTTGAAGTTGAACATTTTGAATCCAACTTTTGTTTTTTCAATAGGAAGAGGGTCATGTGACACATTAAATTTATTCGGAATTTCACAAGAAAAACAATGGTGTGCTTGGTTTTAACGTAAGTTTATTCTTTCATGAGTTATTTACAAGTTTCTGACCACTTATAAAATGTGTTCAATGTGCTCTCCAGTGACATGCAGCGAGTGCTACGCTGTGGGCTCTTGCTGAATGAAGCTAGGACAATTTTTTCTATTAAGATCACAATTTTTTTCACTAATTGGCACAGAGTCACAAAATACATAAGGGTTATTTGTTGCCTTACATCAACAGTGGATACAAAGTCCTGTATATGGGGTTTTCAAAAGTATCTATTTTTATTTATTTTTTTCTTCTTTTGGTTGACGCTGTGTCTTTTTAGCCTGCCTAACTATGCAACTATATAACCAGAGCAGCGTGGAGCTTACAGAGAGCTATTTTCCTTGCTCACAATGGCTTGATGTTGCAGAAGTAAAGGACAGCTGAGTAGGTGGTTCTGCGAAGGCCAGGTTTTTACTCTGCATAGTCAAAGCAAAGGTTTGCTTTCAAAATGGCCCTGTCACCACAGGGCCACTTTCATCCAGTAGGTTATCTATAAATGAAGCATAATTTATACTTACATTTTTGGTGGCCTATGTATTGAAAAGCTGCGGAATCTCACTCTCTCTAGCTGCTGCAAGTATTCAACTGTCAAGAATCAAATAGGTTTTGCGCCTATCCGCCACGTTGGTTCCCCTCATTGGCTCATTTGTCCTGTAGTGATGTACTAGTACAGTGATGGCGAACCTTGGCACTCCAGATGTTTTGGAAATACATTTCCCATGATGCTCATGCACTCTGCAGTGTAGTTGAGCATCATGGGAAATGTAGTTCCAAAACATCTGGGGTGCCAAGGTTCGGCATCACTTTACTAGTCAATGGGAGGAACCACAGTGGCTGATGCTGGAGAAAGTATTCTACATACTTGGAAGTGTAGAATATTTGTGGAGCAAGATCCCGGACCTCCAAAGGCCTGATGGTGACCTCCAGAGTCAGGAAAAGCTGACATCCATCTTTGTAGAGTGAGTTACAAGGCATGGTGGGTGTAATGCAACATGGAGTGATGGCGCCAGACACTTTTTGAATGCAAAATAAATGTATTGTCTTTTAACAGAACTGTGAGAGAGCAGGTTAGGGCCAGGAAACCTTTTGATAGATGCAATAATAATTGTCAGACTCTGAGACTTCTATAGATAGACAGCTATACAGGGGAAGGCCACTTCTGTATAGGTAGAACCGCAGTCTGCTATGGCAACAAATCTTGTAACAGTCACTAATGGTAGTTTTACTCAACTATTGGCAACACAGAATAGTTCTCCTCGCACTCTACAGTCTCTCACTGAAGGTCTTCACTCACGAAACTTCCAGTCTCTCACTAGACTCTCAGACCCAATCGGCACTTGATCCCCTAAACTCTTTCACTTCCATGCCTCAGTATCTTGCTCAAGCGTGGCTTGGCATTTGCTGATGTTTTTTCCACTTCTTCACTGTACCTGGCTGGTGAGAAGACTGCTCTGGTACTCACTCCAGCTTAATTACAGTGGTCCGGTAACAAGGTGGATGGTCCCTTATGCCTCGTTTCCACTGAGTGGAACGGTTCGGGTCAGTACAGTTTGGAAGGGTTAGAATGGTCCGGCCTAATCAGGTGAGCGTTTCCACTGCAAGACGGACCGTCAGGGGCCATATAGGGTTTAGAAAAAATGCCTAGCATATTTGCCAATCAGTGGAATGTATTGTAGCTCTGCCCTAACTGAACCGTACCATTTTCTATGGCCCCACATCTGAAGCAGGACCCAGAATGGTGCGGTATTGTTCGGTTGTATGGACCGCTTTCATAATGGAAACACTCATTTTTTTCAGTGGAAATGAGGCATTAGTAGCGACAGCTTCCCCTCTACCTCAGACCACAACTGGTTTCCGGACCAGCTGAACCGTTACTTTAGTACCAATCCTGCGCTGTTTCCCCTGCTTCTGGATAGGCCCTGAGACAGCCTTGCAGCCAGATGTCCCTGGGATAAGCCTCAGGCTTCCGGCCTTGTAGCCCGGGGGAGCATAACATACGTCCACCCAAACATCTGTCCGGGAGCCTATTTATTTGACTCCACTCAAATAAATAGGCTCTCCCAGCAGGCCAAGGGACTAAAGAAATCCCAGCCAATTGGCTGAGACAGTCCATCTATTCATAACCTGACCTTGCTAAGCCTTTGTCTATCTAATGTCACCAGCATAAGTCCAGAACTAGAGAGGAATCATTGGATCTACTAAAATTTTACCAGGGCATCTACCTCCAGCTACCGCCTGGCAAACAAAATTTACTAATTAATGGAAATTCCGCGCTTAGGAGTTATATGAACTGCTGCCTCCCTATAGTAAACTTCACAATAGTGAAAGAAAATAAATACAACTTAAAGAAAGGGAAAATGGCGCTGTTCTATGGAACCAAACTATAATAAAAATGTGGGGGTGAGAAAAATAATAATAATATTTTTACAAAATCAAAAAGCTCCAGTGCTCCTGGCTAGCAAAAAAAGAACGGCACAATGTACAGCAATCTCTGGGTCTGGACGGCGTGTGTTCCACAGACCGCACTGGGAGAAAACTTCCACATCACTTCTCTCTGTTAGGTCTGTGGAACGCACGTCGTCCAGACCCCGAGATTTCTGTACATTGTAACGTTCTTTTTTTGCTTTTTTTTTCCCCTTTCTTTGAGTTGTATTTAAACTAAATTTACTAACAACCCTGCCTAAACTCCAGGGTGCTACATCTGCAGCGACAAGGGAGCAGAGATGTGGTAGCTTTTTAATGCCTCAAAAAAGGTAAGCATATTATTGCCTTTTTTTACAGGTGACCTATTGGGTAAAACAGATAACATGGTCACTTTAACGATTAGGCTGTCATTTCAAATTTCTGGGTTGATTTTTACATGACACCTGTACATTTTTTTGTTGTGCCTCCACAGTACAATTAACTGTTTGCCATGGCTGTGGACAAGTGTCAAAGAGACATAGTCATGGTTGGGTGCATAGGCAGGGATGGACTGGCCATTGGGACTATCAGGAGTTTCCCGGTGGGCCGATGGCTTAGTGGGCCGGCTTCAGTGAAAGCGGACCGCCATCCCCCTCCACTCCTCTGTCTCTCCCCCCCCCAGCGCTCACCTGGGGGGAACAGAGAAGCAGGGGGGACGACAGAGGAGCATGGGGGGGACCAGAAGGAGCAAGGGGGAGGGACAGACAACTGACTCAACAGCTATGGCCTGGGAGTTTCTTACTTCTGCCTAATCTTGTTCCATTAGGCAGGGCACCGAACTGATTCTTTGGCCCGGGTGAAATAATGTCTAGCTTTCCCCCTGGTACTGCCTATAAGAGTACCAGTACCAGCCGTTCTACTCTAATAAAGTAGGATGGCTAGTGGCTAGTGAAGGGGGAGAGAGGGGGTTGGGTGGCTGGGGGGGTTGGGAGTTGTCCGGCCGCCATGGGAGAGACCTGTTAAAGTGGGCCAGTCTGGATGAAGTCCAGGGCCAAAATGTTGTCCCAGTCCAGCCCTGTGCATAGGGCAGAATAGACTTTTATTACACCCACTAACAGAGGCCTTCGGTGCTCAGTGGCAACCATTCCAGGAAAGGAACAATCTGATTCGCCAACTGTGATGAAATACCAATTACAGTTGATCTCCTCATCTTCCCCTGAAGATCACCGTCTTGTAGAGTTATTCATTTAAGGGCCCTTTGTAGCGTTTGCTCAGAGGCCATTTTAGCATCAGCCCTTCAATATACGTGTTAAGACTCACACAAACTCTTTCTGTGCTATACTTATGAGATTATGTGTAAAACAGCCAGGCTGCCTGCCAACTGCTTAACCCAAAATTATGACTTTGAAATCAACAGACGGAGGAGGTCATCAAAAGGCTTACTGCAATAGTGCAAGCAAGCAAATATGTTTACTGACACTGTAGTTATCATAAATAGGAATTATCTCTTGTTTTGGTATGTTCGGATTGCGCCCAGACAACCAAAGGCCATACAACATGGCAAAAGCTGCTATGTTCAACCAGCACATAAAATGTGGCATCTCATCCTGAAATTAGACAAGTGGATACCCTCCAAACAATTTGTACATTGGCGTTTACTGGGTTTGGTTCACTTGTAAATATAGACTCAAATTTATACTGATTGTACATCTCATTCTCACTGCCTTTATAGTCTGCAATCTTCTATCAACTATTTTTAGTTTCTGCAGACAAAAATAGATTGGGCACATTATTTATGCTTGGAACAAGTTTATGTAGCTATTGACATTGAGTTCCCTTAACATTTTCACATTGGCATTAAAGAAGCAGCTTGACCTTTAAAGGGAAACAACATTTATTTTCTGTGTATAATATGAGCTAATGGGTCGCTTAAAGCTTATCAAAATTTGCCCTACCATCCTCTTCTAGCTAATCCCTTATTACAGTATATGGATGTGCTGTTACTGGCATGTTCCAAGGTAAGAACATTTGTAACATGTAGACAGGGCTATTCAGGGGCTGGACTGTTTCGTTTGTTCGCGGCCATAAAAGCCCAAAGCTGACCAACTCTATCTGCTTAAAGTGGAGGTTCCCCTAAAAATAAACTTTTAACATTGCATTTATGAGATCAATTACTATTAGAATCGCCTAGTTTTTATAAAAAAATATGTCCGTACATACCGTTTCCTATATGTGTTCTCACCGCCGCTTCCGGGTATGATGGTCGGTACTGGGCGTTCCTACTTGATTGACAGGCATCCGACGCGTCACGAGATGCCGAAAGAAGCCGAACATTAGCGCGGCTCTATACGGCGCATGCGCACCGACGTTCGGCTACTTTCGGGAAATCGTGACGCGATAGATGCGACTGTCGGAAGCCTGTCAATCAAGAAGGAACACCCAGTGCCGAAGACCATACCCGGAAGCGGCGGAGAAGATGTATCTCTAAAACGGTAAGTACTGCTTCGTTTTTAAAAAAACTAGCCGATTCCCCTAGACAAAATGACCATGAATCTTATCTTAACATTTTTTTTGAGGGGGAACTACCACTTTAAGTGTGTATGGACGGTGGGTTCAAAACTCCACTACATCATCCCCCTGGTCCATTGCAGTAACGTCCCCTCTGTTCAGCTGGAAGCTACTTACGTTGCAGGGCCACGCATTCCTTTTATAATTTCAGGCTCAGATGCATTGTTGGACCAAAAGGTCCAACAATGCATCTGAGTACCCATGAAACACGGGGGCTCAGGTCACCTGATGTATGTTTCTTTGAGGGGTCCTCTTTTCACCAACAGGCAGGTGACCTCTTCCCTTAACTACCATCATCTTTCCACCTTATTAGGTTTACACCATGTATCTTCTTATTCAGAATCCTGACACTATTTGAATTCCAGCATATTATGAGAATTTTCTCCATACCAAGGCTACCCGTGCAGGGCTCAAGTCCTGCGGGGACGCGTGGGAACGGAGTTCCTGCACTTTTTTCACAGCAGGAACTCAGTTCCCTTTGCAGGACTAGAGCAGCCGAGAGCAGCCGAGCCACCCGAGCCAATCCTTCACTAAGCGGCGATGCCCAGCTCGAGTCACTGTCAGGGGCAGGCGAACCTTAGTAATCCATTATGTTACTGGCCGCTTCCTGTATAAGGATTCATCGGGTAGTGTGCGGATATTCTGTCACTTCCTTGATGCCGCAATGTCTCCTGGGAGCTTTTGTCATTGTTCCCAGGAGACATTGCGGAGGTCTGCCGAGAGTTATCGCGGTATTTAGAAAGAACGTGCGGTTTAGTAATTATGCATATGAGCGTATCATTTTATTTATTTTTTTGGTGGGGGAGTGGATCTTCCCCAGGACTTGACCCCTGTACCCGTGGCTCGACTGTGTCCAGACTCACTTCATTGATACTTAAATACTCGGGCATCCTCTATAAATGACAGCACCTCCAGCCAGAAGCCAAGTTCTTCTTTACTTGAAACATAAGAATAATGCCGCGTACACACGACCGTTTTTTTAATTGGACGTTAAAAGCGGCTGTGTACAGGCTCCAAAGCATTTTTCTCGACGAGAAAAATGGTCATTAAAAATTTAAAACAAGCTCTATTTTTTCTCGTTTTTCACGTTCTCGTTTTTCTTGTGAAAAACGGTTGTGTGTACGCTTTAACGAAGGGGGAAAAAACACGCATGCTCAGAAGCAAGTTATGAGAAGGGAAATTTGCATAATCAGCCCAAAGGGTGGCGCCATTCGAATGGAACTTCCCCTTTATAGTGCCGTCGTACGTGTTGTATGTCACTGCGCTTTGCTAGATCATTTTTTTCACGATCGTGTGTATGCAAGGCAGGCTTGACAAGAATCACGTCGAGAAAAACGTTGTTTTTTCCATGACATGAAAAATGGTCGTGTGTACGCGGCTTAACACCTTTTTCAGATCATGGTATACAATATATAAAAAGGCACTTTATTAGTATTTAATGTTTTCCATTTAAGACCTTACACCCATATCTTCTGGTAAAATCTTCAGGTTGTTGTTGCCTTCAGGCCAGCCAATAGGTCAGCAAACATGGTTCCACTAACTCTTCCCTCCATCGTGCTTTTCTGGAAATCGACTTCACCACCACACTAAACTCCATCCACCCTATGTAACAATTTCAATTTGCTAGAAGGGGCAGAACACTCATGTCACTTCCTGACAGAGAGTGGGCCAATTTAGAAGAAATTAATGAACCCTTTCAGAATATAGGTAATTAATAGTAAAGAGCGAAGTTAATACTTTATGTAGGTCCATCCTTAAGTTTGGTATCGTGACTGGGCACCAAAAACAAGAGAAATACATAATGGCTTGATTCACCATTTATAACACACATGAATATCGAACCCCAACCATATCTCCATCCCTCACTCATCCCTTGAGAGTCTTCTGTCCAACCCATAATTTTCATGGATTTTGCCACAATCATTGATATCCTCCAGTAGGTTGCCTCTCGGGGGATCAGAAAGGAATTTTTCCCCCTGCTGTAGCAAATTGGATTATGCTCTGCTGGGGTTTTCCGCCTTCCTCTGGATCAACTGTGGGTATAGAATTGGGTATATGGGATTGTATGATATTATTATTGTTATTATTTTTTTTTTATTTTTTTTATGGTTGAACTGGATTGACTCTTTTTTCAACCTGACTAACTATTAGGTAGATTCAGAAAGAGTTAGGTCGGCTTATCAGTAGATAAGCCGACCTAACTCAGAATCTACGCCGACTTATGTTTAAGTGTATTCTCAATCAGAGATACACTTAAACATATCTAAGATACGACGGCTTGCGCCGTCCTATCTTAGGTTGCAATATTTCGGATGGCCGCTAGGTGGCGCTTCCATTGCGGTCGGCGAAGAATATGTAAATTAGTAGATACGCTGATTCGCGAACGTACGCCCGGCCGACACAGTACTTTTACGCCGTTTACGTTAGAGATAGGCCGCCTAAAGTTAGAGCTTAGCCCTAGTTGGAATAGTAATGTTAAGTATGGCCGCCGTTCCCGCGTCGAAATTCAAAATTTTTACGTCGTTTGCGCAAGTCGTCTGTGAATCGGGATTTACGTCGTTTACATCCACGTCGAAATCAATAGGCCCGTGCGGCGTACTTTGCCGCAATGCACACTGGGAAATGTAGGCGCCCGGCGCATGCGCAGTTAGAAAAAAACGTCAAAAACGTAAGGTCAAGCCCCATTAACATAAAACACGCCCCCTTACACACATTTGAATTAGGCGCCCTTACGCCCACCCGCTTTAGGCTACGCCGCCGTAACTTAGCAGGCAAGTACATTGTGAATCATGTACTTGCCTAGCTAACTTACGGCGGCGTAGCCTAAACACACTAAGCTACGCCGCCGCAAAGTTGCGGCCATCTTACTGAATCTAGCTATATGTAACTATATATCACACTGCAGGTAAATTCCTTTACCTAAGTCAACATTTAGGCCACAGCTTGCCATTTGATCTCTCAGTGACGGCTAATCGTGTATTCTTGTCTTTATCCCCACAGGGGGGTCTGGGGGGTGCTTTTACTACCAATCTACCCCTATAAACCACAGCAGGAGGCTATGCCAGAACATTCTCCCAGGAGATTGATCCTTATTTGCAACCTCCCTTATTAACACCCTTCTGTGTAATCCTGTTCACCAGATTTGGACTTCAACAGCTTCAACAGGTTGGAATTCTGCAGTGACTACATGGTTGATAATAAAACAGATTATCAGTCCAAAAATGTCTGATATGAAAAAAAATTGTACTGTCCAACTTTCCTAAAAAATGATTTGCTTAAAGCTTAGCTACACTCTAAAAAATACTCATCCCCACCTTCCAGTGATGTAGCAGTACCATCCCTCGCCAGTCACTGTCATCTTCTGCCAGGTTACTTCCAGCTGCCATGTTTTCATTCTATTGATTGGCCGGTGGGAGGTGACATCATCCCATGCATGTGTATAGGAGTCAGTCATTCCACCATAGTTGGAATGTGCCAGGAATGCATACTGAGCTGTGCATGTACAGCTCAGTGTGCTTTTAGGAGAAGACTGCAGGAAAATCAGCAAAATTTGCCGAATAGTGGAACGAGCATGCTGATGGAAGGAGAGAGCAAGAGTTACAAACAGATGAGCTCATGAGTCTGTTGCTTCTCGTTTTACTGTAAAGCCACAGGATGGTAATGGAGAGGTGATCTGTACGTGTTTCTAAAATCAGGTCTCCCGCCCTGAGTTGTGTGGTAGAGCTGTGAAAATCTAATATATACACACACAGTATATACTGTATCATCTGTGCACTGTTTGGACTTCAGATTTCAGAAAACTGTCCTGAAATATAGATTTTGGGGCAGATCCACAAAGAGAGTACGCCGGCGTACTTTCAAATTTCTCGCGTCGTATCTTTGTTTTGAATCCTCAAAACAAGATACGACGCCATCTGGGTTAGATCCGATAGGCGTACGTCTTTGTACGCCTTCGGATCTTAGATGCAATTCTTCGGCGTCCGCTGGGTGGTGTTCCCGTCATAATCCGCGTCGAGTATGCAAATTAGCTATTTCCGACGATCCACGAACGTACGAGCGGCCATCGCATTCTTTTACGTCGTCTCTAGTCGGCTTTTTCCGGCGTATAGTTAAAGCTGCTATATGGTGGCGTACTCAATGTTAAGTATGGCCGTCGTTCCCGCGTATAATTTTAAAATTTTTATTTAGTTTGCGTAAGTCGTCTGTGAATCGGGCTGGACGTAATTTACGTCCACGTCAAGACAATGACGTCCTTGCGATGTCATTTAGCGCAATGCACGGTGGGAAATTTAAGGATGGCGCATGCGCAGTTAGTTTGGCGCGGGGACGCGCTTCATTTAAATGAAACACGCCCCCTACTCGCCGCATTTGAATTGCGCTCCATTACGCCGCGAGAGATACACTACGCCGCCGTAACTTACGGCGCAAATTCTTTGTGGATTCGAAGCTGGGAACAGTAAGTTACAGCGGCGTAGCGTATCTCACATACGCTGCGCCCATGCAATTGTTTGTGAATCTGCCCCTATGGGTTTCCATATACTTTTTAATAAATGTGTTCTTGGATTTCCCCCTATTTCCAAATTAAATTTTACATTCCATCTACTGTGCCTTTAATTAAACAAAATATGCAGACAATGAGACATATGAATTCATTGGCAGCTTTTTCCAAACCTCTCCTGCATCTGAATTTTTTGTAAAGTCTACAGCGTTATCAGCAATAATCTATATAGGGACAGCTCTTTCTTCCTGTCTGCGGTCGTGTCAATTCCAGGTCAGGTTTATAGGAAGTCAAAGCATTGTTGTCTTGCTTGACGGAATCAAATTGACTAAAACACAATGTCAAGGTGGAATGGTTAAAATGAAATGCTTTGTTACTCTCCAGGTATTCAGCTCTGCAAACAATCTGATGAGGTTTTGTGTTCTTGCACCTCCATTGCCTGATACTAACTTTGAAAAGAACACCTAAGACATTCATCAGTATACAGTATAGAAGACTTGCACCTAAAACTAACTTCATTGTTTTAGTCAACATTGACTATTTGTAATCCTCATGTTGTAAATAGATAGGAAAGTATATTATATTTACTTGTTCTAAACTTTTTTTTACATTTCTTCAGTTACTTCCCGGTTTCCAGGCCTAGGTAAGTGATGCCATCTATCCCAACACTGTATCCTGGCCTAGGCCAACAAGGCCCAGGCCTAGGGCAGCACTTTGCAGGGGGGCAGCACGGAAAGAGTCCCCGTCGGCTTGTGCTACACTGTTAGTGTAACGCAAGCTGCTTCTAATTTTGACTGTCCTATCAGCCTGGACCACAAACCTTCCTCACTGTGCTATATGTTTTCTGCTGCACCATTGGCATGGTTATATCTTCTTAGTCCTCTCCATAAAATTATCAGAAATTTGTGCTTAACCACTTAAGCCCCGGACCAATATGCTGCTAAATGCCCAAAGGCGTTTTTACAATTCGGCACTGCATCGCTTTAACAGACAATTGCGCGGTCGTGCGACGTGGCTCCCAAACAAAATTGGCGTCCTTTTTTCCCCACAAATAGAGATTTATTTTGGTGGTATTTGATCACCTCTGCGGTTTTTATTTTTTGCGCTATAAACAAAAATAGAGCGACAATTTTGAAAAAAATGCAATATTTTTTACTTTTTTCTATAATAAATATCCCCCAAAAGCATATATAAAAACATTTTTTACCTCAGTTTAGGCCGATACGTATTCTTCTACCTATTTTTGGTAAAAAAAATCGCAATAAGTGTTTATCGATTGGTTTGCGCAAAATTTATAGCGTTTACAAAATAGGGGATAGTTTTTTTGCATTTTTATTAATGTTTTTTTTTTTTACTACTCAGCGTTTTTTTTCGTGACTGCGACATTATGGCGGACATTTCGGACAATTTTGACACATTTTTGGGACCATTGTCATTTTCACAGCAAAAAATGCATTTAAATTGCATTGTTTATTGTGAAAATGACAGTTGCCGTTTGGGAGTTAACCACAGGGGGCGCTGTAGGAGTTAGGGTTCACCTAGTGTGTGTTTACAACTGTAGGGGGGTGTGGCTGTAGGACTGACGTCATCGATCGAGTCTCCCTATAAAAGGGATCACTCGATCGATACGCCGCCACAGTGAAGCACGGGGAAGCCGTGTTTACACACGGCTCTCCCCGTTGTTCAGCTCCGGGGAGCGATCGCGACAGAGCGGCTATAAACGAATAGCCGCGCCGTCGTCCCGGATCGCTCCCCGCGGGAATCCGCCCGCCGCACGCAGCGGAGGGGGTCCCGATCGGACCCCCCACCCGCTAGAAGACAAGGACGTATATATACGCCCTTCTACCTGTCCGTGCCATTTTGCGGACGTATATAGTCGTGCGGCGGGCGTTAAGGGGTTAAAGTAGAACTATAGTCAACACTTTTTTTTTTTTCATTTTGGATAGAGTAAGGGAGGGTTATAGCCCCTGTCAGTTCATTTTTTTACCATCCCTGTCCCATTGCAGAGATTTCCTTTCACTTCCTGTCCCATAGCCAAACAGGAAGCTGACAATCCCTGCCACTAAAGTGATCGCTGGGATCTTTCAGGTCCTGGGCCGAGTGACTACCCCACTACACACTGCAAGGTCACTGCCCCTCCACCTCGTCCAATCAGAGAACACCTTAAATTAATTGAAAAGAAACACAGCATTTTTTGAAAGGGTGCAGTGGAGTGAGCGACCAACCCCATGTGGTCAGTAGGAAGTGGCACAGGGCCTGGAAAATGGCGGCCACCACTATAGTAGCACCAACTACTACAGTGATTGTCAGCTTATCCAGAGGCTCAAAAGGTTTGATAAATGCGTAGGTAAATTGGACTAAGCTGTAGATATTCAATAAACATCCTACCTGGAGTTCATCTTTACCATATAAGCAGACTCCCAGTTGTGACAGGAATTTAAATTTGCTCAATGTCATTCAGAGTTCGGCTCCAGGCACAATGATTGAAATTTTGTTCTTTCCTTCACATTCAACTGAAACTGTACTCACTACAAGCAGATGATTTTGTCATTCTTTTTTCTCTTTGATCTGTCCTCTGATTTTGACACCTCCATCCATCCTACAGTCCTGGAAACCAGGAACTCGCCTTGCATTACGTACATTCTCATAGTTTTTCATGTATTGAGACTGTTGCTTCAAAGTTCTCTTCAGGGGTGAATGAACTACTAGGGAGGGACTAAAGTGCACACATGCTGACTCTGATGCCGCGTACACACGGTCGGAATTTCCGATGGAAAAAGTCTGATGGGAGCTTTTCATCGGATATTCTGACCGTGTATATGCCCCATCATACTTTTTCTGTCGGAAATTCCGACGGACTTAGATAGAGAGCAGGTTCTCTATTTTTCCGACGGAAAAAAATTCTATCGGAAAATCCATTTGTCTGTATGCAAGTCCAACGCACTAAAAAACATGCATGCTCATAATCAAGTTGGCGCATGCTCGGAAGCATTGAACTAAATTTTCTCCTCTCGTTGTAGTGTTGTACGTCACGTGTTCTTGACGGTCGGAATTTGGTGTGACCGTGTGTATGCAAGCCAAGTTTGAGTCCGTCTGAAAAAACATCCAATTTTTTTCCAACGTAAAGTCTGTTCGTGTGTACGTGGCTTTAGTTCTAGTGCTGCACCACAGTTTTCCTGCTGGTGAGAAATCACTTTCCAGGTTGGTTGGAATTTGGAAGAACCCCCTGTGACTGCTGTTGTTGTCTTAAAGAGGTTGTAAACCTTCCTGTAGTCATTGTACCTATAGGTAAGCTTTGAATAAGGCTTACCTATAGGTATGGTAAATATCCCCTAAACATGTGCCGTTTAGGAGATATTTACTGTATGGTGTGCTGATGATATCATCAGTGCATTCGCTCAGACCTACGGCTCCCGCGTGCATGCGTTGGAGTGACAGCCGGAGTCCGTGGCCCCAGAAGGTAGACGGGTGAAGATGAATGCGGCCTCCAGCGGGGACGACGCAGGCCTCGTTGGCAGGTAGGTGTCTTACTTTGCAGAGAAGTATATATATATATATATATATATATATGTGCGCAATTCCACCAGGACTCCTGATAATACCTGTTTGTACACTGGATATTTGTACTTTTCTGTATTTAAAGCTTGCATTATTTCCGTACTGGCATACATCGATATACTTATGGTTAATGCTATATGCTGGTTGCAGTAGTTCCTTTGCTCGCAATCATTTTGATTTGATTATTGGTTAATCTTCTAGGAAGGAAATCCCCTTTATACACAGAATGAATGAATGAATGAATGAAAAACGTATAAAGCGCGGCGCATGCGAACTGAATCGCTTCTGGGCGCTAGTTGTTCGTGTCTCATGACATCAAAAGAGCAGAGTTTTGATCCGTCTTCTGAAAGTCAGGTGGTTTTCCTCCAACCGAATGCTGGTTGGTAAAGCGTTCCATAGTCTAGGAGCCTGAAAAGCAAACCTTCTTTCTCCTTTGGACTTGTATTTGGTTTTTGGTACCCTGACCAGATTTTGGTCGGTGGATCGCAGAACGCGATTCGAATTGTGAGGTTCTATCTTGTCGCAAAGATATTGCGGAGCCTTCCCATGGATGCACTTATATGTCAGGCAGAGTGCTTTAAATGCAATTCTGTCTTTTACTGGCAGCCAGTGAAGGGTTCTCAACGAAGGTGAGATTGATTCCCATTTTTTTTTCCCAGTCACCAGTCTGGCGGCCGTATTCTGAACGGCTTGCAGACGGGAGATTTGGTACTTTGGGAGTCCGAGGTACAGGGCGTTAGCATAGTCCAGTCTGGAATTCACGATTGTTCCCACCACGACTGCTACGTCTTCTTTGGGTATAAATGGAATAAGTCTGCGTAGTAGGCGCAACAGATGGTGCGCTCCGCTGACTACTGACCCTATTTGTGCGTCCATTGTCATGAAGGTGTCGAAGATGACCCCGAGACTTTTGACTTTGGAGCTAGGGGTGATGATTTGGCCCAGAATGGGCGGGGGTGTCCAGGTTGTTGCCAGTTGACTCTTTCGGCTGGCGTGAAACATAAGGAGTTCTGTTTTTGAACTGTTGAGTTTAAGATAACTCTTTGTCATCCAGTTTTCTATCAAAGAGAGACATTTCTCTAAACTGGGATGATGATCCTTTTTGTTGCAGATGCGAAAATACAGTTGCGTATCGTCTGCATAAGAGTGATAGAGTAGTTCTTGGCTACTGATAATATCAAAGAGAGGGCGAAGATAGATGTTGAAAAGCACCGGTGACAGGGGGGATCCTTGGGGGACTCCACATGACACCGTGCGCTTTTCCGACGTGAAAGAACCCAATTTAACTGTTTGTGATCGGTTTTCAAGAAAGGAAGAAAACCATGGTAAATCACCTTCTGCGACTTCTGCTACCTTGGCTAGTCGCATCAGTAACAGTTTGTGGTCTACCGTGTCAAAGGCTGCGCTTAGGTCCAGCAGAACCAGGAGACAAGATTCTCCTTCGTCTGCGGCCTCGAGGGCATCGTCCCATATTTTGAGTAAGGCCGTTTCTGTCCCGTGTCCGGGACGGAAGCCTGATTGTAATGGATCCAGTAGATTGTGGGTATCTAGATGCTGTTGCAGCTGTTGTACCACTACTTTCTCCATTATCTTGGAGAGAACATTTAGGCCTGTTATGGGACGGCGGTGAGTTGGGTCCTTGGGATCCAGGTTAGGTTTTTTCAAGATGGGCTGGATTGTGCCCTCTTTCAACAGGGATGGCACTGTGCCTTCCTTAAATGACTGGTTTATAAGCTGTGTGATGGGTGGTGCCAGGATGTCGGCACATTCCTTCAGCAGTTTGGTGGGGATGATATCATTGGGCGATGTGCTGTTCCGCAAAGCACCAATGATATTTTTTGTGGTATCGATGGAGATCGGTTCCAGAGTGAACTTTGTTGATTGTAGAGCGTTTCTGTGGGTGTTTTGTGGTTGATTGACGGTGGGGTTGAGGGGGGTATTGTTTTGCAAGATGCTTTCCCGGATTCTTTCAATTTTGTTGATGAAGAAATCCGATAGTTCATTACAGAACTCTTGGGTGTCTGAGTTGGGGACTTCAAGACATCCTGGATTCATGGTCTGGGTGACCATCTTGAAGAGTTCGCGGGGGCGTTTTAGGGCGCTGTTAATCGCCATAGAAAAATGATGTTTCTTGGCTTTGAAGATTTCTTTATGATATCGTGTTGTTATTGCCTTGTAGATGATGAGGTTATCCTCTGCAGGGCTTCTTTTCCAGGCGGCTTCCGCCCTTCTGCGCTCTTGCTTCAGAAGCGACAGCTGGTTGTTGAACCAGCCAGACTTTCTTTTTCGAATGCAGGCTTTGCGTTTCGGTGCTACTAAATCGGCTGACTGTAGCAGGGCTGCGTTTATGGCATCCAGTGTATCTGCGGCTGTTTGATGTGGATCGATTGTTTTGATTCTGTTTCCCAAGGTAGATTTAAAGAGTTGCGAATGGAGCTTCTTCTGAGATCTAGCCCAGTGTATTGTCACCGGCTTGGGTGCTTTTATCACTGGGGGAATTTTGGAGATTATGAAATTGATTGCATGGTGGTCTGTCCATGGCAATGGTTCATTTTCTAAAATGCTTATTTTCAGATTTTGTCTGAAAATTAGGTCGAGTGTGTGACCTGAAGCATGTGTTGGCCCGCATATAAGTTGCTGTAGCCCTAATCCCTCCAGGTGATCGATGCAGGCGTCCGCAATGGGATCCTGTGCGGAGTTGGCCCACAGATTAAAGTCCCCGAGCAGCAAAAGATGTTTGCTGTTAAGGGTATAAGTGGATATGAACTCGGTTAAAGATGGCAAAAACTGCGATTTTGGCCCAGGTGGCCTATAGCAGAGGAGAATGTGAACAGTCTCCTGGGGGGAAGTTTGAAGTTGAAGAGTAAGGGTTTCCATGAATGGAAGAGGATTTTGAAGGGCCGGCTTAGTGATTGTAATGTGATTCTTGTGGATCACCGCCAGGCCTCCTCCTCTTTGCCCTATTCTGTTTTCCGTTATAATGCGATAGTTTTCTGGCACCAATTCTCCGAGAATGGTGTTGCAGTCGTCTGAGAGCCAGCTTTCTGTAATAAAGAGGCAGTCTAGATAGTTTTGTAGTAAGAAATCGTGGATTTCTAATCGGTGTTTTACTGCCGATCTTGTGTTGATCAAAGCACATGATATGTGCTTGAGCTGGGTTAAATAGTTTACATTTTTGATGGTCGATCGTCGATCGAATCTCAAAAGTTGCTCTTTTTTTAAGCCCTTTTTGGTGACGGCTGGTAATGCTGTTGCGAATTGTCTCAGACCCCGAATAGAGTCCGCAGAGTATCGCAGATTAGCCATTGTCGCCAGTCACATTGTCGTCAGTCTTTCCTAATTGCGGCGGCCGCGAATGAGGCCTGGTCTGGCGCGGATGCGGGAAGAGCCGCGAGACGCCGGACGTGATGGGTGGAAGACTGTCCAAGTGAGCCGTCACTCGTTGAGTCTTCAATCCCCAGTTGGTCCAGAGGCCCTGACCTGGGTAGAGGAACTGCCAACTTTATTATTAAACACATTCTTCCACTTAGTAAAGGTTTTGGTTCTCTTATTTACCTACAGGATTAGCGCAATAACCTGAAGAGGGCCATTTCTCATAAACCCCTCCCCACAGTGAAACATGGTGGTGGCAGCATCATGCTGTGGAGATATTTTTCAACAGTCGGGACTGAGAAACTAGTCAGAGTAGAGGGAAAGATGGATGGTGCTAAAAACAGGGATATTCTTGAGCAAAACCTGTACCCCTGTGTGTGATTTGAGGCTAGGACGGAGGTTCACCTTCCAGCAGGACAATGACCCCAAACTCACTGCTAAAGCAACGCTTGAGTGGCTTAAAGGGGTTGTAAAGATTTTTTTTTTTTTCATAATAAGCATCCTTTACCTGCAGACATTCCTCATTTCTCTTCCTCATTGTTCGTTTTTTGCTCAGAAGTTGCTCTATTTCTTCTCTGTTCTGTTCACTTCCTGCTTGTCTGATTTTACTGACCACCGTGATGGGAGGGTTTACTGCGGTGGTCAGTAACATGCTCACCCCCTCCTGGGAACTACATCTGTGTGGCAGGATGCTCTCTACGTATTAGAGACTTCAAGGAGGTGTGAATTACTGGGCGTGCTGCAATTCATACTGGGAAATCTAGTTCTTACATGAACGAGCGATGAAAACCAGGAAGTGAATGAGAGAACAGAAACTAGAATGCCGGAGGTGATATAGATGAAGGAATTTAATAGGTATTTACTCGTTTTTTTAACAGAATCATTACACTATTCTGTCTCTCTACCTTGCAGACATTAATTTTAGGCAAATTTGTTTTTTCCTTTAGTGACCCTTTAAGGGGAAACATGTAAATGCATTGGAATGGCCTAGTCAAAGCCCAGACCTCAATCCAATAGAAAATCTGTGTTCAGACTTAAAGATTTCTGCTCACAAGTGCAAACCATCCAAGTTGAAGGAGCTGGAGCAGCTTTGCAAGGAGGAATGGGAAAAAATCCCAGTGGTAAGATGTGGCAAGCTCATGGAGGCTTATCCAAAGCGACTTGGAGCTGTGATAGCTGCAAAAGGTGGCTCTAAAAAGTATTGACTTTAGGGGGGTGAATAGTTATGCACATAGACTTTTTCAGTTTTTTTGTCCTATTTGTTGTTTGCTTTACAAAAAAAAAAAAAACATCTTAAAAGTTGTATGCATGTTCTGTAAATTAAATTATGCAAATTCTCAAACAATCCATGTTAAGTCCAGGTTGTAAGGCAACAAAACCCGAAAAATGCCAAGGGGGTGAATACTTTTGTCAGGCACTGTAGCTTGTCTCTCTTTCACTTGTGTAATTTTGTGTTGTTCATACCTCTGGCCTGTAGATGTCACTATTTACAATTGTTGCATATAGAATACATTCTATACTCATGTTTGTTCCAGTTCCTCTTTCTGTAATGATAGCTGTAATGTAATGATATTCTGTAATGACTCATGGATGCCTTGAACTTTTTAGTATGGCACTCCATGACCACTCTGCCTCCCAGACTACAGGACCCAACAAGATTGGTAAGGAAGCTGTCTTGGCTATCTCTATAGAAGCCTGCTCCTTTCCCTCCACGCCCTGGTAAGCCTGCAATGTCTTACTTACTACATGTATCATATTTTCTATACTCTCTTCAAGTTTGTTGTAGTTCCTCTTCCTGTTATGATATACTCATGGATGTTCAAATAACTTGTTAAAGTGGAAGCAAACCCTAACATTTAAAAAAAAAAATAAAGAAAAACGTACCTCCTTTTACCAATGCTGCCTAACTTTTATATAAAAAAAGATCGGTGTACTTACCTATTTTTAGTCCACTCCATGATCCTGCAATTTTCGGGCTCCCCTGTGGCAGCTGCTCCAGGGGAGAGGATAGAGGGCTGATCAATGGATGGGCTGTGTAAGTCTATGGGTGACATCACCGCTCCCAGAATTCTCATCCGTTGTTACGCACTCCTTGCTGGATCACATGACCGGAATTGAGTGGAATAAAAATTGGTAAGTATACAGATATTTTTTTTATACAGGTTAGATGGGAGTTATGGGAGGAAAATTTTCAAGAATAGTTAGGCTTAGGATTTTCTTCCACTTTAACCTCCCTGGCGGTATGATTATTTCAGAAAAAAGTTGCTGAAAGCGGTACCATTATTTGCAAGGAAATTTGGCGTTTTATAGTGTAGGCCTGTAATTCTTAGGAATAACTCACTTAAATCTGTCCAAACAAGAGTCTAGTAGGCATCTCCGGGTATGATTTTTTTTTAAAAACAAAATTATAAATTATAATATAATAAATAACTATAAATAATTATAACAAGTAATAATATAATTATAATAAAAATTATTCAATAATGTAATCAACTCAAAATCACTGAAATTTGCTCAGTTGCAGAATTGTCGCTGTCATTACTTTTATTTTTTAATGACGAATTTCCCCACAAATCGCTATCGCACAATTCTGCAAGTGATTATAATTTATTATCGCTGTTTTCTAGCTGGTCTAAAACCATTTTTGACATAAAGGGACACTTTTGGTTGCTATGGACAATATACAGTTTGCAGGCAGAAAGAACATTTTTTATTATATAAAAGTACATGTAGGACACTGGGCAGACCACTAGGGACAAGGGGTGTGTGTATTTTTTACATACAGTACTGTAATCTAAAAGATTACAGTATACTGTATGTAAGGTGTTTGTTTACCTTTTTGAATTTGGCGCCGTTCTCCGGGCCCCGTGCGTCGTAACGTCGCAGGGAACGGAGATCGGCGGCACAGGAGGACACTGTGTGAATCGAGCGAGCACCCGCTCGCTCACACAGCGCGGTGGCATCGCTGGATCCAGGGACAAGGTAAGTAACTTTGTCTCTGGCTGCAGCGAGGCGAGTCCGAGTCTGGGTCGGGGATACTGCTTTTGGTATAAAAATCTTACCCCGAGCCAGACTCGGGAATACCGCCAGGGGGGTTAATAAATCATAATATACCTACTTTGCCTCCCTAACCACAGGACACAAGAAATATCTCTAAAATATGTCCCTTCATAACTCAAAAGACACCAAGCCAACATCCTCCTAAGGTCTTGTTTACACCGTGTCAGTTGAGCATAGACCAACACAGGCTTGGTGGCAGGGCACATAGAAAACAGCTATTTTCTCTGTGCTTCTTTCACACCATACATCCGTGAGAGGTAAATGTAGCATGAGGAGCCAATATGTTTATAGCTTATAGGAGGAGGAAGCAGAGTGACAGAGAGGAGTGAGTGAAAAATGTATATAGCGCGACACATGCAAACTGAATCGCCTCTGGGCGCTTAGTATCCATTCCCTGAGTAAAACTTTTTGACCTCAGAAGAGATGGGTTTTGATCTTTCTTCTGAAGGCCAAGTGGTTCACCTCCAATCGGATGGTGGTTGGGAGAGCGTTCCACAGTCTAGATCCTTGGACTGCAAATCTTCGTTCTCCTTTGGACTTGTATTTGGCTTTGGGTATCTGGAGTAGATTTTGGTTGGTGGATCGTAGAACGCGATTGGGGTTGTGAGCTTATCACTTCCCCTTTCAAGGCCCATTCTCACTATGGCCTCATTCGTACTGGTGTACTTATCTGTACACCTGTGCGAAGGGCTATCTTTTCCTGAATGGGATGCACAGATGATTCATGCATCCGCATGCAGGCAGGGCCGGATTCCAGACAAGGCCAACAAGGCCAGGCCTCGGGGCGGCAGTGGGTGCAGGGGCGGCACTGCAGCTGACAGGAGAGGACACTTTCATTCCCCCCCTGTCATGTCACGGATGGTGAGAGGAAAGAAAACAGAGGGAAGAGGAGGTGAGATGGTTTTCAATGTAATTTTCGGCAGCAGCACCCCCCCCCCCCAATGATCAATGTCATTTTTGGCAGCAACATCCCCCCCCCACCAGTTCTCAATGTCATTTTCGGCAGCAGCATCCCCCCTGCTTTCCAGTGTCCTGCCGAAAAAGTCCCCCAGCGGATAATGTCCCCCCCTGTACTGCGCAGGCGGGGCGGCATTGAAGGACCCGGCCTTGGGGCGGCAAAGGGAGTAAATCCGGGCCTGCATGCAGGCAGTACTATTAATGTCTATTGGGATGCACATGGCTGCTGGTCCCAATTTGACACCCGTGCGTGTCCCCAAAAGCAGACAGTGTGCAAGAACCTGGAGATTTTAGAAAATAATCCACATTGCGTGCCAAATTTTCTGGGCATGCCATGAGCAATAACTGTATAATTTTAACTGGTTTGCCTGAGATGGGAGGATTATTGCACGTGTTCCTCTAGGTAAAAAGGTTGAGAAATTCTGGACTATAGTGTACAGTGCTCATAAGTTTACATACCCTGGCAAAATTTATGATTTCTTGGCCATTTTTCAGAGAATATGAATGATAGCACAAAAACTTTTCTTTCACTCATGGTTAGTGTTTGGCTGAAGCCATTTATTATCAATCAACTGTGTTTTACTCTTTTTAAATCATAATGATAACAGAAACTACCCAAATGACCCTGATCAAAAGTTTACATACCCCAGTTCTTAATACCGTGTATTATCCCCTTTAACATCAATGACAGCCTGAAGTCTTTTGTGGTACAGTATTTGTGGATGAGGCTCTTTACCTTCTTAGATGGTAAATATACCCATTGCTCTTGGCAAAAAGCCTCCAGTTCCTGTAAATTCTTGGGCTGTCTTACATGAATTTCACATTTGAGATCTCCCCAGAGTGTCTCAATGACATTGAGGTCAGGAGACTCAGTTGGTCATTCCAGAACCTTCACTTTATTCTGCTGTAGCCAATGACAGGTCAACTTGGCCTTGTGTTTTGGATCATTGTCATGTTGGAATATCCACATACGTCCCATGCACAGCTTCCTGGCTGATTAATGCAAATGTTCCTCCAGTATTTTTGATAACATACTGCATTCATCTTGCCATCAATTTTGACCAGATTTCCTGTGGTTTTGTAGCTCACACATCCTCAAAACATCAGCGATCCACCTCCGTGTTTCACAGTAGGAATGGTGTACCTTTCATCATAGGCCTTGTTGACTCCTCTCCAAATGTAGCGTTTATGGTTGTGGCCAAAAAGCTAAATTTTGACTGTTCCAGAAGGTTTGAGGCTTGTCTCTGTGCGGTTTGACGTATTGTAAGCAGGATACTTTGTGGCATTTGCGTAGTAATGGCTTTCTTCTGGCGACTCGACCATGCAGCCTATCTTTCTTCAAGTGCCTCCTTATTGTGCATCTTGAAACAGCCACACCACCTGTTTTCAGAGAGTCTTGTAGTTCGCCTAAAGTTATTTGTGGGTTTTTCTTTGCATCCTGAACAATTTTCCTGGCAGATGTGGCTGCAATTTCAGTTGGTGTACCTGACCTGTGGTTTGGTTTCAACAGAACCCCTCGTTTTCCTCTTCTCGATTAGAGTTTGAACATTGCTGATTGTCATTCTCAATTGCTTTGATATCTTTTATATCCCTTTCCTGTTTCATACAGTTCAACTACCTTTTCCTGCAGATCCTTTGACAATTCTTTTGTTTTCCCCATGACTCAGAATCTAGAAATGTCATTGCAGCACTGGATGAAAGATGCAAGGGTCTGTCAGGAGTCCAGAAACTCATTGACCTTTTATACACACACACTAATTACAAGCAAACAGATCACAGGTGAGGATGGTTACCTTTTGCCATTCAAACCCCTTTGTGTCAACTTGTGTGCATGTTATTAGGCCAAAATCACCAGGGTATGTAAACTTTTGATCAGGGTCCTTTGGGTAGTTTCTGTTGTGATTATGATATAAAAAGAGTAAACACAGTTGATTGATAATAAATGGCGTCAGCCAAACATGAGTGAAAGAAATGTTTTTGTGTGATCATTCATATTCTCTGAAAAATGGCCAAGAAATTGTAAATTCTCCCAGGGTATGTAAACTTTTGAGCACAACTATATTTATAGCAAAAAAGTGGAGGGAGATACAAAAATGTATATTTCCCCAGAACAAGAGGAAGATAAATCTACCAATGGGAATGACTGTTCCTGTGACACAAGGGCGGATCCAGAGTCTAGTCTCGGGAGGGGCACTGCCAGAAAATAAGGTGTTGCTTACAGAACTCAATTAGGTGTCCGATGTGTCCGCTGCAATGTTGCAGTACCGCTAAAAAAATCAATGATCACCGTTATTACTAGTAAAAAATATTTAAAGTGGAGTTCCACCCATAAATATAACATTACATCAGTAAAACATTTTTTTTTAGATGCCTTCAAAGTGTTGTTGCTAGGCAGAATAGTTAATTTTCCCATTTCCTGCACCTAGGTGCTTAATGCTTCCTAACCTACACCGCACAGACTCCTGGGAATGTAGTGGGTGTAACTTTTCAGGAGTCTGTGCACTCCCCAGTCTTAAAGAATCATGTGACTTGGACAGCACAGGTGCTGAAACCTGATCTGACACTGCTTGTGCAGCACTGAGCATGTGCAAGATTTGCAAGGCTGAAATCCAGGAAGTCATACAGTCTGGCTTCATGATGCCCACACTTAAGATGGCCCCAGTCAATTTCTATTTTATAAAGTGTCTAAATGCTGTAACAACCTAACAAAACGGACCTTAGTTTACAGACTAACTTTACTAGAATACATTAAGCTTGTGTATTACAGGGGTATTTATATTTAGAAAGTGAAATTGTGGCCGAAACTCCGCTTTAAATATAAATGCCATAAATCTATCCCATAGTTTGTAGACGATTGTCAGGGACTGCAGACATGGTACAAGAGATGGTCAGAGACTGCAGACATGGTACAAGAGATGGTCAGAGACTGCAGACATGGTACAAGAGATGGTCAGAGAATGCAGACATGGTACAAGAGATGGTCAGAGAATGCAGACATGGTACAAGAGATGGTCAGAGACTGCAGACATGGTACAAGAGATGGTCAGAGACTGCAGACATGGTACAAGAGATGGTCAGAGACTGCAGACGTGGTACAAGAGATGGTCAGAGACTGCAGACGTGGTACAAGGGATGGTCAGAGACTGCAGACGTGGTATAAGAGATGGTCAGAGACTGCAGGCATGGTACAAGGGATGGTCAGAGACTGCAGACGTGGTATAAGAGATGGTCAGAGACTGCAGGCATGGTACAAGGGATGGTCAGAGACTGAACACATGGTACAAGAGATCAATGCAGCCTCATCAGTGCCCACCATTGCAGCCTCACTGTGCATATGATGCAGCCCCACCTTTGTGTATAAATTCAGTCCCACTTTTGTATATTAATGCAGTCCCACTTTTGTATATCAATGCAGACCCACTTTTGTATATCAATGCAGACCCACTTTTGTATATCAATGCAGACCCACTTTTGTATATCAATGCAGACCCACTTTTGTATATCAATGCAGACCCACTTTTGTATATGAATGCAGCCCCACTTTTGTCTATTAATGCAGCCACACTGTGCATGGCACTGCCTCGATCACACACAGCAGGTATCTCCTCTCCCAACGTGTGTCATGGAACAAACAGGAGCTGTAGGTCTGTGTTCGGCTCTAGCAAAGTCCCACCCTAGACGGGCTTGTGTGATAGACAAAACACTGATTCAATCAGTGTTCCATCTCCATCTACTATCACACGAGCAGGTCTAGCACAGGCAGCACAGCCGAACACAGATCCAGCTCTCACACACAGCCAGAGATGCCCGATGTCATACACGCAGGAGAGAGGGGAGTGCTGCAGTCAGCTACAGCTCAAAGCAGCCTCAGGACAGGCAGCCTACCAGCCCTGGTGATGAGAGAGGGAGAAAGAGTTAGAGACTCGGCAGCGGGAGCTGCAGGCACCGCAAAGCAGTTTAAAAGCCAATGTGACATGATTGCCTCGGGGGGGGCAATTGCCCTGTTGCCCCCCCCCTGGATCCGCCGTTGCTGTGACACCAGTCTCAGGCCTCGTACACACGACCGAGTTTCTCGGCAAAAACCAGCAAGAAACTTGCTGGGAGATATTTTTTTGCCGAGGAAACCGGTCGTGTGTACATTTTCGTCGAGGAAACTATCGAGAAACTCGACGAGCCAAAAAGAGAGCAAGTTCTCTATTTCCTCGACGGGAATGGAGAAACTTGCCTTGTCGAGTTCCTCGACAGCCTAACAAGGAACTCGACGAGGAAAACGATGTGTTTCGCCCGTCGAGTTCCTCGGTTGTGTGTACGAGGCTTAAGAGGGGAATTCACCTTACTTTGTAGGGATATTTTCTTGCATTCTGTTACCTCTCCTGAACAGGAAGCATAGGTGTGCGCAGCCTGTTGCATTAGTGTGTGCACCCCAAAGCTCCAACACATGTGCTTTTGACATATTTACCTGCCTCTTCCCCGCTCTCCATCCTGAAACAATGGGATGAAGAGGGAGCAAGAGAAGCACATGGGGGACCTGGGCAACAGAAGAAGGGAGTAACAGGGAAAGGAGGGGTGGTATATATTAGTACCGATCCCCTATATTTTCCACCTGTGACAGCTGAATATTGACAAAAGGGAGAGGAGGAGAAGTCTACTTTCAGCTGCTGCAGTTCCACTAAATTCTACCCCCCGCCACCTCTCCTGTCCAGGTTCTGAGGGTCGGCAAGGAAGGATTGCGGTGTACCTGTCACCTGCCCACCATTGACAGGTTGCCAACCCCAGGATTAGGTTGTGCCCAGGCACACCTGGCACACGCCTTGCGCACGCCTATGACAGGAAGTAAAGGGAAATCTTCATATTGGGACACAGACGACAAAAATTAAACTGACAGAGTTTTAATCTCTTCTCAAAAATGTTTCTTAAAAAACATTTTGGCTGTACATACACTGTAAATATGATTGTGACTATAGTTTCCCTTTCAGCAGGTTCTAACGCACAGCGGGAGCATAGTGATGGTCAGTGGAGGTACTAATTCTGTAGTTGCCCATGTAGCGTTTTGAGGCTCAAAGGCCTGGGGGTATACGGTCTGTTGTAGGAAACCACCCTCATAATGCTGGGCAGCAGGATCAGATAACTTCTGCATTTTTAAGCGTGCTAAGCATATGTCTTCTGGTCACTTTTTCACTAAAACAGCAGCTTATATATATAGGGAGGGAGGAGAGAAATATTGACAGTTGCTTGGGCTGTCAGTTATAGCCTCCAGAAAAAAATGGACTATGTCGGCACCGACCACCGTGGCCGGTACCCAGTGCCGGCCCAAGACATTGTGCTGCCTGGTACCAAGAATGAAATGCTGCCCCCCCAAAAAAAATTACGCCCACCAAAATGCCCCCACATCCATTATTTTATATCATGATAACTAAAGTGGACCTATCATGGCCTATACATGTATATAGGAGTATAAAAAGGACCTGTTATGGCTCTATTAATGCAATTAACCCCACAGTGGAGCGGAGAGTGAAACGGGAGGAGCGATCGGGTGGCAATTAGCCCCACAGTGGAGTGGAGAGTGAAGCTGGTGGAATGGGATGGCGTGCAGGCAGGAAATTTGCTGCCCCCTTGAAAGTGCTGCCTGGTACAATGGTACCATCGGGTCCCATGGTAGGGCCGGCCCTGCCGGTACCGCAATAGTTCATCTCTTTCTGGAGGCTATAACTGACAGCAACTGTCCCTATTTCTCTCCTCTCTCCCTATATACATTTACTATTTTGAATGATGGTACCCTTTAATTCTAATCAATTCTGACAATAATTAAAGTGGATGTAAACCCCAAAACATTTTTTTATGTCACAACGTAGAGTATAAGATTTACTATCATCTGTGCCCAGTCTTGCCACACAGAGTTAATCCAGCTCTGAGCAATCCTCTTTTATTGTTCAGTGAAATACAACAGACTTCCAGATAAAAACCAAAGTCCTTGATTCTGAAAAAAAGTGCACAATTCACATCCCCTCCCCTGTGTTTTGATTAAATGTTTTCAAAATATGGGGTGAGTCACAGTTCAGTGTCATGAGAAAATGCAACAGCCATCAGAATATACATAGAGCTAGATGGGAGGGGGATGTGAATTGAGCACTTTTTACATAAGCTGTGCACGAGATATGTAAATAACCTGTCACTCAAGCAAGGACTGGTTTTTGTCTGTTTTATTTCCCTGAACAATAAAAAGAGGATTGCTCAGAGCTGGATTAACTCTGTGTGGCAAGACTGGGCACAGATGATAGGAAATCTTATTCTCTACATTGTGACATTAAAAAAAAAAAAAAAATTTTTTGGGTTTACATCCACTTTAAGGCTAACCTATAATAAAACAGGAGCTTGGATATTAAAAGTCTTTTTTCAAAAGTTAATTTCAGACGAAACAAGTGAAAGATCTCTCTGGCCTTGAAGCTTTCATACCCAGAATACATCAGAGAAGGTTATTTATCAACATCTCTCATTCACTACAGTAATGAACCAAGCTATTAGCTCGTGTTTTTTTGTATTAATTCTACACATCCGCTACCATTCTAACCTATAAAGCATTGACCTTTTATTCAGGATTTAGTTCATCTCTTTTTCAATTCCCCTTGCTATGCAGTGCACAATGGATGGATGCTGGATGGAAAAAAAAGCTGAATAAACTGTTTCAGATATTCCCATTGTCTCTACAAGCATTGGACTGGAAGGTTGTGGGTTTCATTACTGCCAAGCCATTCAGCAAGAAACTCAGCCAGACTAGGGAAATGTTTTGGCCAATATCCAGTGGTGTCTTCTACAAGGATAGATGACCAGTAGGCAATTATGGCCATGGGCACAGCTGGAATCATTTTCATCAGTTAGCCCACATGGATATTTGTGTCGCTCATGCATTCGGTGCTGACAGGACCTAACAAGTTTTATCCGTACTACAAACCATTGATTCTGGGTGTATATTGGCCACGAGGGCTCCACGTCCTGTCAGGGAGAGGAGACAGATGCTGTGTCCCTTGTACATAGGGACACAGCATCGGTCACCTCCACCAGTCACCCCCCTCCCCCCACACAGTTAGAACACACCAAAGATACACATTTAACCCCTTCCTCGCCCCCTAGTGTTAACCCCTTCCCTGCCAGTCACATTTATACAGTAATCAATGCATTTTTAAAGCACTGATCGCTGTATAAATGTGAATGGTCCCAAAAATGTGTCAAAAGTGTCTGATGTGTCCGCCGCAATATCGCAGTCCTGATAAAATTCGCAGATCGCCATATCGATCCCGACCCCTTACCCCTTACCACGTGATCAGCTGTCAGCCAATGACAGCTGATCATGTGGTGTAAACAGAGTCGGTAATCAGCTTTTTTCTCTCCTCAAGCTGATAACGCGAGGAGAAAAAAAAAGCCGATCACCGGCAGCTGTCAGAGGGACATCGGCCCGATCAATGAGAGCAGCCGCCTGCTCATCTGTGCCACCTACCAGTGCACAGCAGTGCTGTCTACTATTGCCCACCAAAGCCACCTATCAGTGCCCCCCATCAGTGCACACAGTGCCACCCATCAGTTCACACAGTGCCATCAATCAGTGTCACCTACCTGTGCTGCCCATCAGTGTCACCTACCAGTGCTCATCAGTGTCACCTTCCAGTGCCACCTATCAGTGCCCCCCCAATCAGTGCCACCCATCAGTGCCCCATCAGTGCCACCCATCAGGGCCCATCAGTGCCGCCTTATCTGTCCCCATCAGTGCCACCTTATCTGTGCCATAAGTGCCCACCAGTGCAGCCTATCAGTGCCCACTAGTGCCGCCTCATCAGTGTATTTCAATGAAGGAGAAAAAAATACCTGTTTGCAAAATTTTATAACAACTAAACTATGTTTAGCAAAAAATAAAAACCCAAGCTGTGATTAAATACCACAAAAGAGAGCTCTATTTGTGTGAAATTATTTTATAAAAATGTCATTTGGGTACAGCGTTGTATGACCGCGCAATTGTGAAAGCTGAAAATTGGTCTGGGCAGGATGGGGGGTTTAGGTGCCCAGTAAGGAAGTGGTTAAGCATTATGGAGACCTAAACATTTTCATCATTCTAATACAAGGCGTGAAACCCTTGCTGACATAGTCTTGTGACACCATTGTGTACAAAATGGGTTTACTTGGTCTGTTTAAAGACCTGTATCGACATTATATCATAAGCTGGGATATTGTACCATGTGACATATCTATCTAATTATTTAAATAGCTAAAATTCTTCAAGGGCCACCATTCAATTGATATATGGATAAACATTTAGAGAAGAGTTCACTGATACTAAAAATAGCACAGAGACTATTTTATGAATTGCCTTGAAAATATTATAGTAAGCCAATCGGAAACACGGTATATTGATTTTTATTGTTTCAGGGGAGACCAGCTGGTATATCGGCCTTTAATCAAGTGACTCATTCTTTCACAGTTAGGTAGGTAGTTACATATTCTCCAGCGGTGTTTCAGATCACCCTTGCAAACTATAATAGGAAAGATAGCAAACCAAAGTTTCTTCTCAGATGTCTACCAATTATGAACTTTAATTGTGTAATCATGAGATTCTACATTATTTTCTAAGCTTGTATCATTTCCCTAAGAACAAGACAAAACCCCAGAATGAACAGGCTGCATGTAATCTGATCCTAATCTGATCATACTCAAACGCATCACCGCGTTTGAGTATGACGATATTTTGTCTTGACAGTGTGTACGCAAAGAAAGCTTGTCAAGATTCTCGACAAGCCTGACAAGGAACTCGTCAAGGAAAACGATGTTTCTTTTACGACGAGTTTCTCGGTCGTGTGTACGAGGCCTGCGGGGCGATCAAGGGGTTAAATGTGTTCCCTAGGGAGTGATTCTAACTGTGGGGGGAGGGGACTGACTGGGGGAGGTGACCGATCGGTGTCCCTATGTACAAGGGACACACCATCGGTATCTTCTCCCTGACAGGACGTGGATCTGTGTGTTTACACACACAGATCCACGGTCCTGCTTAGTTACTGGGCAATCGCGGGTGCCCGGCGGTCATCGCGGCCGCTGGGCACGTACATCGGGTCCCCAGTGATGCAGCGAGCGCCACCGGTGCTCTTGTGCGCGCCACCGGCGCTCTTGTGCGCGCCCCTTAGTGGCTCAGGAAGGCAAAGACGTCATATGACGTCTGCCCAGAACGAGAGCCTCATCATCCTGCTGTCATATGACGGCGGGCAGTAGGCTAGTGGTTAAGATGAGAATCTGTCTTGGAGGTGACTTCCATTAAAGTCTATTGGCACAAGTCGTATAGAAGTCGCCTTGAAGTAGTACATGAACCTTTTCTAAAGTCGGAGCGAATTCAGTAGTGCTAATTAACACTGCCGCAGCTTGGTAGCCGACTTGTGAGACCCCAAGTCACGTGACATGTGAAATCTCATGTTAGTCAATGACAGCTGAATTAGCACTACTGAAGTCGCTCTGACTTCAGAAAAGGTTCCTGTACCACTTCAAGGTGACTTCTATTTAAAGTGGAGGTTCACCCAAAAAATACATTTTTAACATTACATTCAGCCGAGTTGCCCTAATGACAATCGGCTGTTTTTGTTTTTTTTTTTTTTTTTTTTTCGTACATACCGTATTTCACCGCCGCTGCCGGGTATGTCTTCTGCGGGACTGGGCGTTCATATTTGATTGACTGGCTTCCGACCATCGCATACTACGCATCACGAGTTGCCGAAAGAAGCCGAACGTCGGTGCGCAGGTGCCGTATAGAGCCGCACCGATGTTCGGCTTCTTTCAGCAACGCGTAGTATGCGACGGTCGGTGAACCCCCACTTTAACTTGTGCCCTTAGTACCAGCTGTGATTTCATGTACATGCTGCAGGTAGTAGTAGCAATAGTAGTGTAGCACTACCCCCGGAGGAGCTGCTGGTTGTTTCGGGTGGCACGATTACCTCATGGCTCCCCCGAATTCCTAGGGGTGAGTGATGCGTATTGCATTTGGTAGAAGTAAAGGAATGTCCACAACAGGTGCTCTTTGCTGTGCTCTTTATTACCCAGCCGGGTAAAAACAATAAACTAAAGAAAGTAAAGCTGAAGAAGAAAGGAGAATAGCAGATTCAGGCGTGATAATAAGGAAACAGTCCTTCTCCCAAGCGTAACAATTCTCTGCGCCACTCCTGCCTGAGTGGGTTTAGTGTACCCGGACAGGCCTCTCTCACTGACCTGGCAGCCGGAGTATCACTCGAACAATTGTAGGATAAAGTCTCTGGCACAGACCCTCCTTGGTGAACTTGAGCTTGAGGAAAAGTCTCTGCCACAGACCCTCCTTGGTAAACATCATGGAGACATCTCTGCCACAGGCCCTCTCTGACTTGTAGTTGCGGAGGCAATCCTCGTTAGATAAATGACGCCTGGATCTCCTTCAACTTGTCGCTCAGGTAACGACTGACAGGTAATCAATCCCTCAGTGTCCGGCTACCTTGATCTCCGGTGGTTTGTCAAAGGCCCTTTTGGATCACCAGCCTCTCAGTGGTGCTCCTCAGGCCTCGTACACATGACCGAGTTTCTCGGCAAAAACCAGCAAGAAACTTGCTGGGATTTTTTATTTGCCGAGGAAACCGGTCGTGTGTACATTTCTCGACAAGGAAACTGTCGAGGATCCCGTCGAGCCAAAAAGAGAGCATGTCTTCTTTTTCCTCGATGGGAATGGAGAAACTTGCCTTGTCGAGTTCCTCGACAGCCTAACAAGGAACTCGACGAGGAAAACGATATGTTTCGCCCGTCGAGTTCCTCGGTCGTGTGTACGAGGCTTCAGATGGACTCCCCACCAAACAGCAATATAGCTTGGGATCATCAAAGGTGGGAACCCAGTCGCTCACTGGGTTCACGCACGCCCCGGCCAGGTAGGCCATAATGCTGGGGTGCCGTGATGTGGTCACCCTAAAGGTGGGTGCCACACTCGAAGAAGAAGACCCAGACCAATGGCGTCTGCCCCATAAATACCCTCCCCCAGCATGCACAGCGAGGCCACATCCTGCTGATTGACTGCTGGGGAAGAGCACCCAAACCTTGACTCCACTGCTGCCATCTACCTTAAAGCGGATCTCCCATTTAAAACTTAAATTACCGTAATTTCTGCAACTGACGTGTCCTGTCTCCGCCGGCCGCTCCGCTGCTTTACAGTGTGAAATAACAACTTATATTCCCCCTTCCGGTTTAGGCACCATTTTAACTGTGGGCATAAGCCCACAGCCCGGCACTTCCTTTTCCGGTGGATGCTGATATCCCAGCATCCACCGCTCGATCTCACGCATGCGCGAGAGTAACGGGGACCAGCGGCTTTGGCGTAATGGAGATTTTTGTAAAGCCCGCCCTCCAGCCTTTGTTTACATTGCGCGTCACTTCCTCTTCCTCTAAATCGCGCGATATCTCGTCTAACATGGGAAGAATATGATCTGAAGGGAGCTATGACACAAGCTCCCAGAAGACACTGCACGGGACAGGAAACAAAGAGAAACCCGAGCAAAAACCAGAGGAAGGCAGACCGGAAGCCCATCAAGTTTAATGGTACTGTAAATCTTATTTTAATTGTAAATATCGGTTTCAGCATTCTTTAGGAGCAGTATTATTTATGCGATCCTGTTTAATTTTGGGTGGAGATCCGCTTTAAAGGGGTGGGAAGAGCACCCCAATGCGACAGAATAGCGTACAGCACAGCCAAGCTGAGACAGAGACCCTGTTTTGCACTTAACAATTTGGATCAGAGTTTAACTACACTCTGATCTCCTACTAAATTTAACTAGCACCGGTACCATAAAGTACACAGGCGCTACAGTAGTATCCATAGTGTAGTAGCATTCCAGGGCTGGATTTCATATGTGCTGTTCAAACATGTGTTACTTTAACTAATATGTGTAGCGAGAAGTGCATGCCTGACCTGGGCAATGTCTGATGTGTATGCAAAGCCTGGCTTGTAGGAAAATTGTCTAAGGATAAATTATTTTTACCTGCTTGGCAGTTAGATAGCACCTGTGTCTGGCGAAAAACCAGCTGTCACATGGCAGATATCCCCTAAAGGCTGCAGAGGAAACAGGCATTGACGTACTTAACCTGTACAAGAACAATTGTGCAGGCTCATGGTACAGCCTTTCTTCTGCATTCCTCTAGTGATAACCTGTAATTATACACATTTGCTGTAGTGTTTTCTTTACAGGCCACTTATGTCTATTTGACCCATTGGCAAAAAGTTGTCAATTCTTCCATATATTGCCAGGGAACTGGTTGGCGACACATAATTTAAAAGGATGGAAGTATAGTGTACCCCATTTCTGCTATTAAAGCGGAACTAAACCCATCCATAAAACATTTCATTAATTTCTGGCACGTGCCGGAAATGTAACACTCCCATTGGTTGTGCTCTCAACCAAACTGTCAAACCAACCAATGGCTGGTGTCATAACCGATCACATGTACAGCAGCATGGCAGTTGTAGATTAAACAGAGGCAAATATGGCAGCTTCCTTGGCTGAAAGCGAGAGGGGGGTTTACTTACACTTTAAATATACAATGCCTTGAAAAAGTATTCACACCCCTAGAAAATTTCCACATTATGTCATGTTACAACCAAAAACATAAATGTATTTTATTGCCATTTTATGTGACAGAGAAGCACATAATTGTGAAGTGGAACGAAAATGATAAATGGTTTTCAATTTTTTTTTTACAAATAAATATGTGATAAGTGTGGCATGAATTTGTGTTCAGCCCCCCGGAGACAATACTTTGTAGAACCACCTTTGGCTGCAATAACAGCTGCAAGCCTTTTTGGGGATGCCTCTACCAGCTTTACATATCTAGAGAGTGAAATGTTTGTCCATTTTTCTTTGAAAAATAGCTCAAGCTCTGTCAGATTGGATGGAGAACATCTGTGAACAGCAATTTTCAGGTCTTGCCACAGATTCTCAATTGGATTTAGGTCTGGACTTTAACTGGGCCATTCTAACACATGAATATGCTTTGATCGAAACCATTCTATTGTAGCTCTGGCTGCATGTTTAGGGTCGTTGTCCTGCAGGGAAGCTGAACCTCTGCCCCAGTCTCAAGTCTTTTGCAGATGCTTAACAGGTTTTCTTCTGAAGCCTCGTACACACGACCAAGTTTCTCGGCAAGAAACTTGCTGTTTTTTTTTTTTGCCGAGGAAACCGGTCGCGTGTACATTTTTCGACGAGAAAACTGTCGAGGAACTCGTCGAGCCAAAAAGAGAGCATGTTCTCTATTTCCTTGACGGGAATGGAGAAAATTGGCTCGTCGAGTTCCTCGACAGCCTAACAAGGAACTCGACGAGCAAAACGATGTGTTTCGCCCGTCGAGTTCCTCGAGGCTTAATATTGCCCTGCATTTGGCTCCATCCATCCATCCATCTTCCCATCATCTCTGACCAGCTTCCCTGTCTCTGCTTAAGAAAAGCATCCCCACAACATGATGCTGCCACCACATTTTTTTATGGTGTGGATAGTGTTTTCAGGGTGATGTGCAGTGTTAGTTTTCCGCCACACATAGCGTTTTGCTTTTAGGCCAAAGAGTAAAATGTTGGTCTCATCTGACCAGAGCACCTTCTTCCACATGTTTGCTGTGTCCCCCACATGGCTTCTCGCAAACTGCAAATGGGATTTTTATGGCTTTCCTTCAACAATGGCTTTCTTCTTGCCACTCTTCCATAAAGGCCAGATTTGTGGAGTGTACGACCAATAGTTGTCCTGTGGACAGATTCTCCCATCTGAGCTGTGGATCTCTGCTGCTCCTCCAGAGTTACCATGGGCATTTTGGCTGCTTCTCTCATTAATGCTCTCCTTGTCCGGCCTGTCAGTTTAGATGGACGGCCATGTCTTGGTAGGTTTGCAGTTGTGCCATACTCTTTCCATTTTCGGATGATGAATTGAACAGTGCTCTGTGAGATGTTCAACGCTTGGGATATTTTTTCATAACCTAACCCTGCATTAAACTTCTCCACAACTTTATCCCTGACCTGTCCGGTGTGTTCCTCGACCTTCATGATGCTGTTTGTTCACTAAGGTTCTTTAACAATCCTCTGAGGGCTTCACAGAACAGCTGTATTTATACTGAGATTAAATTACACACAGGTGGCCTCTATTTACTAATTAGGTCACTTCTGAAGGCAATTGGTTCCACTAGATTTTAGTTAGGGGTATCAGAATAATGGGGGCTGAATACAAATGCACACCACACTTTTCAGATATTTATTTGTAAAAGAAATTGAAAAATATTTATAATTTTCATTCCACTTCACAATTATGTGCCACTTTGTGTTGGTCTATCACATAAAATCCCAATAAAATACATTTACGTTTTTAGTCGTAACATGACAAAATGTGGAAAATTTCAAGGGGTTTGAATACTTTTTCAAGGCACTCTATTATTACAAATTGATAAAGTGGTCCTTCCATACTGCTAACACCATCTGAATTTCTCACTTCCTGTTTCTCCTCAGTAAGCTCGCCCCCATCATCCGAGCCGTTCTGGCTGGGGGGGTTAGTCAGCCAGAACAGCTTACTGAGGAGGAACAGGAAGTGAGAAATTCAAACAAAGAAAACAAAGAAAAAAACATTTAGAAGGGAAATCGAAGGAAAAGGTAAGTGACCCAAGAATGCACTAGCTTAAGGAACCTATTTAGAAAATAAAAAACGAACCTTTACAACCCCTTTAAATTAACCTCTTGCCCAATAAGACTGGTAGTACCAAGGCTCCACACGTAGTGCCTGTTGATGGCAATTATACAATGTAAGTGGAATTTTTATTTTATGTGTTTATTTTGGAAATAAAACTACTGCACTATGAGATCCTTTCCTGTACATGTTCATTATTGTTTATGAGGGAGAAGCATAACCGGAGCCCGGGAATCACCGAGAGGCAACCAGTCTTATTGGGCATTCTGTGATATCCACATTGCTGGAATCCATAAATGCTTATTGACCTTCTTATGGTAAGAGGTCAATTTAAGGCGGTGAGTTTGCATTCGCACCACACGTGGTGGCGCACATGTATTTGAATAGGAGGAATAAAGAAGAGTCAAAAGTTACATTATCATCTCAATGTTGGGACACTTAATTCACTATTCATGAACTTTGTGGTTAGTTATGATAACTTGGAATGTATCAATTTATCTGTAGCACTACCCCCGGAGGAGCTGTTGAATATTTCGGGCGGCATGTTACCTCTATTTTCTCGCCTTCCGGGGTAGAAGAAGAGAGTTGAAAAAGGTCAATGTCCACACTTTACACTTCCCTTTCTTAGCGTCCGAACCGTTTGTCCGTTTTTTCATACGTCCGTTTACGGACTGCAATGCTTTCCAATGGGATAGCTTACGTTAGCGGATG
Organism: Rana temporaria; assembly: GCF_905171775.1. Lineage (NCBI taxonomy): Eukaryota > Metazoa > Chordata > Amphibia > Anura > Ranidae > Rana > Rana temporaria. Next base: position 46,380,575 of record NC_053495.1, read on the forward strand.
AGCATCCGCTAACGTCCGTTAACATCCGTCTCCGTTCAGCTCCGTTTTTTTGAACGGAAGAAAACCCTATTTTTCTTCCGTCAAAAAAACGGAACAGACGGAAAACGGATGTTAGCGGACGATCCGTTTAACATCCGATCCGCTAACCTCCGTTTTTCATCAAAATATGTAATAAAAAAGAAAAACGGATGAAAAAACAGATGACAACTGATGAAAAACGGATGTAAAAAGGATGAAAAACGGATGAAAAAAACGGATCAACTGATGATAAAAATCTGATCTAAAAAACGGTCCGCACGTGTGAAAGGACCCTTAGGCTGCATTCACACCTCCGCGACAAGATACGCCGCGGAGTGTGTAACTTTTTTTTTTTTTTTTTTTTACAAAGCCTTGCCATTGCTTTGTATGGCCGAACGCCAATGCCGCCTGAAAAAAAGGGTCCGGGACTTTTTTTCAGGCGACAGGCGTACGGCGTCTATGAGATGTGAACCATCTCCATAGACAGCAATGGAAATTCTCCCCTCTAGCGGCACAAGCGTCCGGCGTCGGGCGTTTTGTCGCCTAGATGTGAATGGGCTCTTAGATTTATTTGCAGAACTTAGTTAGAAATGAAGAAATTTGTGGAGGGATGGAAGGGTAAACAAGTAGATAGGCTCAGGTGCATAACCTCAATTAGGAAACACTCCTGTTTCCAGCAAACAGTTCTCGGCGCCACTCTAGCCAGAGTGGGTATTGCTCACCCGGATAGGTCCCTCTCACTGGCCTAGCAGCCGGAATGGCGCAAGGAATAAAGTACAGTCTCTGCCACAGACCTTCCCTTATGATGTGGCACTTCCAGTTTAGAATCCCTTTACACAGGATTCAGCACCCGGATCTCTCCAGATTCACTTCTGTAGGACTCAGATCTGACAGGCGATCACCATCAAGCCTCTCAGTATATGGTGCATCCTTCGATGACGTTTCCAGGTCTCCTCCCGAGGTACCAGCCTCTTGCATGGTCCTCTCCAGGATAGGTCCTGCCCTGGCTTCCTTCATCAAGTGGCTTCCTCTCTCCAGGACGGACAGCACAGGATCACCTTGAAAGCGCAGGCCCCAGTCTGACTACTCGGCCTACTTAGATCACAACTCCTGACCAACGTGGTCCCGGAGCCAGGATTTTAGGAGCACGCACCCCCGGGCCAGGCGGGCCACGAGGTGGTGGGATGACAGACCGACGACCCCGGTCCAGTGGCGTCTGTCCCATAAGTACCCCTCCCCAGCATGCACAGCGGGACGATCACCCCCCCACTGATTGGCTGCCGAGGGGGACACCCAATACACCCTGACTCTGCTGCTGTCACCCTTGGCCTGGGGTGGTAACGACACCCCCAGGCGAACATTCATGATTAGAAAAAATGGAAAAAACTGCGCTATAAACCAACATGTAAATAAAACTGTGGAAAATATCTTAAGATGTAAACAACACAAATATCACAGTAAGTGCATAAATGTGAAAATTCTCCTTATGGTAATATATAGTAAAAGTCCAATTGACAACAAATAAATGGCAGCAAAAAAAGAAGAAAAAAGTCTTAATGAATGTCAGAAAAATTGATTCCAAAATGACAAAAAATATGAAAAAGGATGTAAAATGACATCAATAACACACGTGTCCCTTCACCAGAAGTACACGCCTGCTTACCAGAACACAGGCTAGATAGGCCTGTAAAACACACTTGAATCCAGAATGGGTCGTACACCAGGAAGATGGTCACAAGGAATCCGAGCGGATCCGGATCACTCTCATCAATGGCGACGGCTGGAAGGTTGGTAGAAATGGTCCGAACGAGTGGAAACAATCACCTCATTTGCACCAGATGGGACCGAGGAAAGAAACACTTGCATAGCATAATATTGTATGCACAAAATGTAATATAAAAAATCAGATATACTCACAAAAGTATCTGAATAAATCGCATTAAAAACAAACAGCCAGCCAGCAAGCAGACACCCGTCCTATGGGCAAAGATGTCAGCGCGTCTCTGTTCTTTCTCTGTTTTAATAGTGAGACATCAGGGGTCTGTTTAGACCCCTAATATTTCACCAAGGCCAATGGGGCTCCTAAAAAATTGGGAAAAAAATGAAAAATTATTGAAAAAATAATAATTAAAAAATGGTAAGTAATAATACAAATAAACTGACACCAAGTTTTGCCCTCCTGACATTGGCCACTGCTCTACTGACACACACACACATATATATATATATATATATATATATATATATATATATATATATATATACATACACACACGCATGTTTGTTTGAGCCTTGGGGTGTACACGCTAATGCAGTAGGCTGCGCACACCTCTGCTGCCTTCATTACATTGTGCAATGCGCGGAAATGTGTAATGTTTTGCCAAGCAGTGGGGTTGATTTACTAAAACTGGAGAGTGCAAAATTCTGCTACAGCTTTGCATGGTAACCAATCAGCTTCTGAATTCAGTTTGTTTAACCATTTGCTGACCACCGCACACAGATATACGTCGGCAGAATGGCACAGGCAGAACAGGGAGATGCCTATGTAAACAAGGCATTTCCCTGTCATGTCAGTGGTATGTAGAATACATATGTAGAATACATATCGGTCTAAACTGAGAAAGAAATTCGTTTTTTTAATATCTTTTTGGGGGATATTTTTTATAGCAAAAAGCAAAAAATATTGCTTTTTTTTTTCAAATTGTCGCTCTTTTTTTGTTTATAACACAAAAAATAAAAACCGCAGAGGTGGTCAAATACCACCAAAAGTCAGCTCTATTTGTGGGGAAAAATGGACGTAAATTTTGTTTGGGTGCAACGTCGCACGACCACGCAATTGTCAGTTAAAGTGACGCAGTGCCATATCGCAAAAAGTGCTCTGGTCAGGAAGGGAGTAAATTCTTCCGAGGCTGAAGTGGTTAATTAAACTTTGACAAAAAAAAAATGGAAGCTGATTGGTTTCTATGCAGAACTCCACCAGATTTAGCATTTCCCAGTTTTAGTAAATCAACCCCAGTTTGTTGACAAAAATGGGTCAGGTGCAGTTTAAAGCGGAGTTCCACCCAAAAGTGGAACTTCCTCTTAATCCACTCCTTGCCCCCTTACATGCCACATTTGGCATGTCATTTTTTTTTGGGGGGGGGGGGGGGTGGGGGCTTCAGGAGGAGTGAGACATCCTGTCCCACTTCCTCCTTCTGCCCAGGGGCCGCTAAGGTGATACGTCATATCGCCTTTTGGCTAGGGTGACCAGACATCCCTGGTTTCAGGGGACAGTCCCCGGATTGAGGACACTGTCCCCGGACCAAGTCTGTCCCCAGTTTTGTCCCCGGATTGGATTTGAACAGGGGCTGGGGTAATTTCAAAGACAGTGCAGAATAATAATAAAAAAAAAATTCTGAATTACACACCCCCATTCTGCCGCTCCTACTAGCTTAGGGGGGTGTATTTTTTTCCATTATCTGTGCCCCTTTCTGATGATCATGCGCTGGTCGGAGCGGAGGGAATATTTCTTCAGTTTTGGTTGCATGCCCATCCAGCTCCGCTCGCATGTTCTTCTGCCTTGGCTCAAGTCCCGGCCACCTGCCTGTTTATCTCCTTGTTTTCCCTGGCGGAGTGATCTTCCTTCGCTCCCCACCCAGTAGTAGCTGGGGGCCCGGAGAGTAAGACTTAACAGACTATGTTAGGTGGGTGGCGACGGGCAGAGAGTCGCTAATTGCCACCATTACTAATTGAAAAAAAAAATGCCCCCGGATTTCATTTGAAAAATCTGGTCACCTTACTTTTGGCGGCCCCTCCCTGTAGGCGATCGCCTGGGACACGTGACAGGTCCCAGGCGATCGCCTGTCCAATCAGATAGCGCAGCGCTGCTCGCGCATGCGCAGTGAGTGCCCGGCCGAGAAGCCAAAAGCTGTCACGGACGGGTGCCCACAGTAACAATGAGGACGCCGGCCGGAGAGGGGGGAAGAGGAGCGGAGCTCCGGCCGGCGCGTCATTGGACCGTGGAGCAGGTGAGTGCATGTTTATTAAAAGCCAGCAGCTACACTTTTTGTAGCTGCTGACTTTTAATAAACATTAAAATGACTGAAACACCCCTTTAACATTGGTTCTGGGCATGCGTGTTTGTACTTTGGACTAAAGTCCGATGGATTCCTGTACACACGATAGGACTTTGCACCGTAGGACTTTTGTTGCCGAAAAGTTTGTCCGTTTGCAGAGCGAACTGTTCTTCTGTCTGTAACTCCACACCGTAATGCAAGGCTTTCTCCCTGGTGTGGAGTGTCGTGCTCACCCCCTCCCTTGGACTACAGGAAAGTCAGGATGCTCTCTACGTTGCAGATAGAGAAAGGAGCTGTTTGTTAGTGGGCATCCTGACTCTCCTGTAGTCCAAGGAAGGGGGCGAGCACGACACTCCACACCAGGGAGAAAGCCTTGCATTACTGTGTGGAGTTACAGACAGAAGAACAGGAAGTGAGGATTTCTCAGAAGAAATAAGGACATTTAAAAGCAAATTGAAGGATGAGGTAAGTGAAGGAGGACTGCACTAAGGTAAAAGAAGCTATTTAGGAAAAAAAATTGTACCTTTTTTTTTTTTTAAGTGTATTTTTTGCGTGTACTCGAGAGAGAGGAGCCGGACTGCAGGAGTTGGGAGTAGGCAGGCCTCCCCCAGAGGCAATCTGCCACCTTTCTCCATGCCCCGGGTGGCAATGGCGGGTGTGTGAGGGGGTCCTCCCACACAGCCCGCCCTACTTGCTCCGCTTTGAAGCCCAACGGGGCAGAGGGACTCCCTATAAGGGAGTGAGAGGATCTAGCCCGCTCAACCAGCCCTGTTAGTCCTTCGCCTCTCTTTTTAGAGACCGCGTGGTCAAAGTGCGTGCATGTTAACCCAATTTCGAGTGCGTGTAGGTGTGGTTGTTTTTCGCCTGTCCAATCAGATAGCGCAGCACCGCTCACGCATGCGCAGTGAGTGCCCGGCCGAGAAGCCAAAAGCTGTCACGGACGGGTGCCCACAGTAACAATGAAGACGCCGGCCGGAGAGGGGGGAAGAGGAGCGGAGCTCCGGCCGGCGCGTCATTGGATTGTGGAGCAGGTGAGTGCATGTTTATTAAAAGCCAGCAGCTACACTTTTTGTAGCTGCTGACTTTTAATAAACATTAAAAATGACTGAAACACCCCTTTAACATTGGTTCTGGGCATGCGTGTTTGTACTTTGGACAAACTAAGGGCGTACTAAGCGCAGGCTTACCTCGCATAGCACACCCACCGGGAGCCGGGCTGAGACCACCAAACTCAATTCACATGTAGCCGAGACCGGGATCCGAACCCCTGGCTGCAGAGGTGAATGGCTTGTCAGCGCAGTGCCAATCGCGTTGAGCCACCGCAGCTCCACTGTAAAAAAATTGTACCTTAATAACCCCGTTAAGTTTACAAATACGTTGCTAAATGTTGTTCCTTCATTAAATGTAACCATATTGCTACACGTATAAGGCGCATCTCTTCTCTTTTATACTCAGTTGTGACATGACGCTACTATCAAGACATCGCTTGTATATCAAGTCAAAATGTATTAAAAATTGTTGCTTGTCTTGCAAAACGCTCTTAAACCAAGTTACTCTCAAACCAAGGTTTTACTGTACCGTACTTTATATATTTTCTCCATTGCAATGTACTACCTAGTACTAGAACTACCTCCTTTTGTCCAGAAGAGGGCACACTGATAAAGTTAGAACGTACAAATTACGTTGCACTGCAACTGTTACAAGTTTTAGCAAGCACTGAGCTGACAAAAACTCACATAGTTATTTTGATGAAATGCATTTTTTACATTCCGTTAAAAAAAAAAAAAAAAAAAAGTTAATGTCAATTTTTTCTATTTGTATTTTAGACATTATGTCATGGACTATATCAAGAAAGTGTTTTTTTAATAGAATCAATAAAATGTACAGGTGAGTGGAAAGTAGACAATTTTAAAGCTAGCGCAATCTCATTTTACCCATACAAAGATGTTCATTGTTTATGTGATGGTCAAACACCCATATAGTTCTTCTGTGAGCGATATCCTCATATAAGGAAGACCAACTATGGTCCATTTTTATCGGAAGTCATGCATATAAAGGGAAGGATGTTTATGGAGGAGCTCTTCCAGTCTTTTTCGTTATTCTTCTGGAAATGTTAATTTATTCAGTGAACAAAGTTGGCCAACTGATATTTTGCTGGCTTGCTCTGATGACGAGTGAACAAACTCTTCATACTTTTCCAGTCCAACTTCTGTCCTGCAATTTGTTGCTATCTTGGCTTTGAACTCAATGGTTAGAATAGGTGAAATGGTTAGAACAGTCTATGGCTCCTTTCACACTAGGCGGACGTCAAGGGCCTAATCCTCAAAAAACTGGTGCAACGTAACTTTTTCCATTTAAGTTACACCGCCGCAAAATCTCTAACTAAGTGCCCGATCCACAAAGCACTTACCTAGAAATTTTGAGTGGTGTAACTTAAATTGGGCCGGCGCAAGGCGTTCCTCTTCTCCAGGGGGCGATTACCATTTAAATGAGGCGCGCTCCCGCGACGGCCGTACTGCGCATGCTTGTGACGTCATTTTCCCGACGTGCATAGCGCGAAATTACGTTACGTCGGGCTTTGTGGATTGCGACAGGACAATAAAGTTGCGTCGGGTAAAAAAAAAGATACGGCGCCAAAAAAAAAAAAAAAATTTAAAAAAAATCGCGTCGCGAGCAAGAAAGGTCTGTTTTTACAAGGTGTAAACAGTTTACACCTTGTAAAAGCAGCCCTAATTTTGCGTTTGCAAAATAAAACTTACGGAGAAAAAACGAAGCTGAAAAGCTTCGTGGATCTCCGTAAGTCCTAATTTGCATACCCGAGGCGGCATTTCGACGCGAAATGCCCCCAGCGGCGGATGCGGTACTGCATCCTAAGATCCGACAGTGTAATTCAATTACACATGTCGGATCTTCGTCCTAACTATGGGAAACTGATTCTGTGGATCAGTTCCATAGTTAGGACCAGGGATACGACGGAGTAACAGCAGTTACTCCGTCGTATCTCTTTTGAGGATTTGGCCCCTAGTGTCTAGTTTCGCAACGGAAGTCCGCCAGCTCAGCGGGAGATGATCCAGGGCTGGACTGGGACGAAAATTTGGCCCTGGACTTCATCTAGACTGGCCCACTTTGACAGGCCTCTCCCACAACGGCCGGACAACTCCCGCACCCCCCCCCCCCCCCGGCCACCCAAGCCCCCTCTCCCCCTTCACTAGCCACTAGCCATTTTACTTTATTAGAGTAGAACGGCTGGTACTGGTACTCTTATAGGCAGTACCAGTGGGGAAGCTAGACATTATTTCACCCGGGGCAACAAATCAGTTTGGTGCCCCCCCCTTATGGGACAAGATTAGGCAGAAGTGAGAAACTCCCAGGCCGCTGTCACTGAAGCCGGCCCACTGAGCCATCGGCCCACCGGGAAAATCCCTGTAGTCCCAATGGCCAGTCCATCCCTGGGGAGATCTAACCGCAGATCTCCACTGAGCCGGCTGATGACAGGCTGCATTTATACAACACATTGCGTAAATTGGCTTCAATCTGCTTCTGTTACGCCTCGTACACACGATCGGAATTTCCGATGGAAACATTTTAGATAAAATTTTTTCCTCAGATATTAAGACGGTGTGTGTGTCCCATCAGAGTTTTTCCATCGGAAATTCCAACGGACTTAGACGGCTCCGAAGCATTGAACTTCATTTTTCTCGGCTCGTCGTAGCGTTGCACGTTTTGGACGGTCGGAATTTGGTGTGACAGTGAGGGTTATTTACGAAAGGCAAATCCACTTTGCACTACAAGTGCAAACTACGGGCCAGATTCAGGTAGATCAGCGGATCTTTAGATCCGCATGATCTATCTGATTTAAGATACGCTGCCGCAAGTTTGAGAGGCAAGTGGGTAATTCACAAACCACTTACCTCCAAACTTGCGGCGGCGTCTGGCAAATCCCCCTGGCGTTCCCGCGCCGATTTAAATGAGCATGCGCCGTCCGCGAAATTTCCCGGCGTGCATTGCTCCCACTGACGTCACTAGGACGTCAGTGGTTTTGATGTGAGCGTAACTTGCGACGCGCGGGTTTCTGAATCGACGTACGCAAACGACGTAAAAAAATTCAAAATCGACGCGGGAACGACGGCTATACTTAACATTGGCTGCGCCTCATAGAAGCAGGGGTAAGTATACGCCGGGAAAACCGCTACGGAAACGTTGTAAGAAACTGCGTCGGGTCCGCGTACATTCGTGAATTTGCGTATCGCGCTGATTTACATATTATTCAGTGTAAATCAGCGGGAACGCCCCCCGCGCCATTTTCAAATTGAAAATAAGATCCGATGGTGTAACACAGTTACACCTGTCGGATCTTAGCCATATCTATGCGTAACTGATTCTATGAATCAGGCGCATAGATACGACCAGTGTAAGTCAGAGATACATTGGTGTATCAGGAGATACACCGTCGTATCTCTTTGTGAATCTGGCCCTACAAGTGCACTTGAAATTGCACTGAAAGTGCACTTGGAAGTGCAGTTGCTGTAGATCCGAGGAGGATATGCAAGGAAAATAAAAAACAGCATTTTAGCTTGCGCATGATTGGATGATAAAACAGCAGAGCTTCCCCTCATTTCAGATCTACCCCTCAGATTTGCAGCGACTGCACTTTCAAGTAAACTTTCAGTGCAATTTCAAGTGCACTTGGCACTTGTAGTTTGCACTTGTAGTGCAAAGTGGGTTTGCCTTTCGTAAATAACCCCCAGTGTGTATGCAAGACAGCTTGAGTGGAATTCCATCAGAAAAATCAGTCAGAGTTTATCCCGACGGAAATTCTGATCGTGTGTACGGGGCATAAGTTGTACTGTCAATCAGCCTAATGTAATGTAGGGGATGGTACAAGCCCAGGATTTTTATAGAAGTCAAACAATAAGATAGGTAATAGCAATAACTAGTTATATTTAGTCATTTCATCATCTATGAACAGTATCTCATTCTTCCTTGAGTCCAGAGAACCTCTTGCCACTTTACAGCACCTTGAATTGCACAAATTCATACCTCACTTCTAGTGTTTGCTTTAGAAAGCAATCATAGCGAGAGTCTTACATTGCCGGAATAACTTGCGAATGGAGAGAGCCTTCTCAGCATCTCTTGAATAACACCTGGAACACTAGTGACTATTCTTCCTGATAGGAGCTGTAGACCTGGGTGCCCATTCTGCCAACAGAATAAATAATCAGGGACTCAAAAGAAGGTAAAACACACTTAAAACCCAAGGATCAAAATGGAATATATTTCAGCTTGCCATACCTTAGACATTGTGGCTACTTAAATTTTATTTTTATAAAAAAAAAAAATCTCAATTCCTCATATGCATGGATGCACGTGTACATCTGTGCGAAGGGATGGCTTTGCCCACACAGGATGTAGAAGTGTTCTGTGCATCAGCATGCGGGCACTCCCATTCATGTCTATTGGGATGCAATGGCCGCATGATCACAGCCGATGGTCCCTTTTTACAGCCGTGTGGGTGCGTGTCCCTGAACGCAGACAGCATGCAGATGGTATTTTTACCTGGCAATCCTGCAATAAGATACTTCCTGTCTTAGGGTGACAACATTTACTCACTGTACTGTATTCTGTATATAAGGAGGAGCAGCATTGTCAACCAAGGACAGGACTACAGATCATCTCTGACAAAAAACACAAACTCCTGCGCACAAGTGGGATCCTTGATAATTAGTCAGATGTCTACATACAGTTCTCCTTAGATGTCAAAAAAACCCGTAGTAACAGAGGCCTTGCTGCCCTTCATGGATGGGGGAATCCTGATAGAAGACAAAAAGGGAGAAAGAAAGGCGCACCAGCCTCGTGTACTACCGTTTGACAAATTTTAATGGAATAACAAAATAATAAAAACTACTCACAAACAAAGAATGATAAAAGGCTTGTCAAACGATAATTGAAATACCCCTCAAACCACACTCCAGAATGTAGGGGGGGTGGCGAGGTGCGTTGCTGCTTGGCTGACGCGTTTCGAGGTGACAGAGACCTCTTCCTCAGAGCCCAGCCATAGGCCAACCCCCCTACATTCTGGAGTGTGGTTTGAGGGGTATTTCAATTATCGTTTGACAAGCCTTTTATCATTCTTTGTTTGTGAGTAGTTTTTATTATTTTGTTATTCCATTAAAATTTGTCAAACGGTAGTACACGAGGCTGGTGCGCCTTTCTTTCTCCCTTTTTGTCTACAGATCATCTCCTTCACTCCTCTACAGGAAGTTCACAAGATTTCTGGCAGGATTGACGGGTACTTTTGCATTTATTGAACAGATATAGGGAAAAAAATTCAGTGGTATATTTAACAGACCTAAAGAGAGCAAACAAGAGAAGATAATGATTAGGGTTTACTTACACATGAATCTGTAATCCTATTCAATAAACAGAACAAAGAGCTCAGGGAATATGCAAGTACAGAAACATATAACAGTCAGAATTCAGGTAACTGCACTGCACTTGACATTTTTTTTTTTAATTCTTTCATTTGTTGCAGAAACATCAGCCAACAAGATGTGAAGAGACTATGTTCACCAACGAGCTATGGAGAGACTGTGAGGCCCCGTACACACGACCGAGTTTCTCGGCAGAATTCAGCCAGAAACTCGGTTCAGAGCTGAATTCTGCCGAGAAACCCGGCCGTGTGTACACTTTCGGCCCGATGGAGCCGCCGAGGAACTCGTCGAGAAAATAGAGAACATGTTCTCTATTTCCTCGTTGTTCTATGGGAGAACTTGGCCCGCCGAGCTCCTCGGCGGCTTCCACACTGAACACGCCGAGGAACTCGATGTGTTTGGCACGTCGAGTTCCTCGGCCGTGTGTACGGGGCCTCAGGCAACAAGCTGTGAAGAGACTATGTCCACCATTATGCTATGGGGAGACTATATCCAGCAACAAGCTATGGGGAGACTATGTCCACCATTAAGCTATGGAGAGACTATGTCCACCATTAAGCTATGGAGAGACTATGTCCACTAGGCATGTGCAATTTTTTAAGTTACGAATACGTTTTCCGTCAATTTTCGTTATTTTAGTTGATTCGTTAACATACGAATGAACAAATGGTTTAGCGCAATTAATAACGAATAACGATATTTTCAAAATAACGAATATGAAAAACAACGAAGATACGAAAGATGAAAGAAACGAAAACATAGAAACAACGAAAATACCGAACCCAAAAAAAATAATAATTACGAAAAACAAAATGAACGAAAATGCAAACTTACTAATATTCGAAGACCGAAAAGAAAACAACCGAAATGCCGAACAAAGACTAAAAAACGAAAATCAAAACTAACGAAAAATAAATTACGAATCTTCGGAAAACTGAAATGAAAACAACGAAAATACAAAATAATGTAAATTAGCTTTCGTTAGTACTGAAATATTTCTGGACATTGACCAATAGCCACTGAGCGCTGTCCCTTTCCTCTGAAGAGGTTTGTTCCTTCCCCCAATGAGCTTCTTTCTCATTACCTCCTGGCTCCTTGTGTCTTTTTCTGTGTTTGACTGCAGTGCATCTAATTTCTAGATTTGTATTTGTAATATCTGACATATTTTAGTTTTCTTCTACGTCAGACTTCATTCTAGACAGGGTGTGTGTGCTAACTAAGACAGTCAAGTCAATCACAGTAAAGTACAAATTACAAAATGACGACGAGTAGTGTGTGAATTACGAATTACGAACAGAATTACGAATGCAATAAAATCTACAAAAGTACGTTTTTACAATCAAAGGAAATTAGACACGAAAATACGAATGATCATAAAGCAACGAAAATATATTTCTTACGAAAATACGAATGCGGCATGATGGAAAATATATTGTAAATACGAATAGCAAAACAACGAATATTAAACTAACGTAAAAACGAAGGAACGAATAAAATCATTTTAAAAATACGAACGCGGCAGAATACAAAATATAACGAAAATACGATTCAACGAAAAATAAACTAACAGAAAAAAACGGAAAAAAGGGTGTTACGAAAATACTAAAGAGTACGAATACGATAACTAACGTCTTACGAAATTACGACTTGTTACGAATCACGATAAACGAACAGAAACGAAACAGAAATAAACGAAATTTTTTGCTGTACACATGTCTAATGTCCACCATTAAGCTATGGAGAGACTATGTCCACCATTAAGCTATGGAGAGACTATGTCCACCATTAAGCTATGGGGAGACTATGTCCACCATTAAGCTATGGAGAGACTATGTCCATCAACAAGCTATGGGGAGACTATGTCCACCATTAAGCTATGGAGAGACTATGTCCATCAACAAGCTATGGGGAGACTATGTCCACCAACAAGCTATGGGGAGACTATGTCCATCAACAAGCTATTGGGAGACTATGTCCAGCAACAAGCTATTGGGAGACTATGTCCAGCAACAAGCTATTGGGAGACTATGTCCACCATTAAGCTATGGGGAGACTATGTCCATCAACAAGCTATGGGGAGGCTATGTCCACCAACAAGCTATGGGGAGGCTATGTCCACCAACAAGCTATGGGGAGGCTATGTCCATCAACAAGCTATGGGGATACTATGTCCATCAATAAGCTATGGGAAGACTATGTCCAGCAACAAGCTGTGGCAGATGCTGAAATGTTGTTACATTCATGTATCTTTATATTTCCCTGTTACAGAGTCACAAAACTTAGTAACAATTTTTTTTAAACAGCAAAGATGATCCTAATGGTCAATAACATTATATTTTAATATATACCTAAGCCCAGCCCAATGGGGTCACAATGGGCAAATATAAACTTAACAGAAAAAGGTTTGACTGCGTTTTGGCTTTAATTTTTTGCTACTTGTGTATAGAAACCAGGGAGGGGAACACTTTTGTAATTCGTGTTTCGGTATGCGTGTTGTTGTTCTGTATAAATAATGCATTAGTAATACTGTACTGCAAACTTGAAATCAGTTTCGGTGCTGTGATTCATCCGCTGAATTCCAGGAAAAGGCTATATATCTACCGTACTTCTCAAGCCTATACTAAACCACAATCCAACCTGGGATAAGCTTCGCCCCTGCCATTCAAAAATCCTTGATATTGGATGCTGAATGGCAGTGGTTGGGCTTCATGCCGGAAGGGGTGAGCCTCATGCCAGCATGGACAGCCAGAAACTGATCTGAAGCATAACCCATACTTGAGGGATATTGTTAGTGAAGATAATGTGTAGAACCTGACAGCTTCACTTTAAAGTTATGCTTAGTTCTTAAAGTGGATGTAAACCCACTCTCATCTTTTCTAAACTACTGACATAGTGCTGATCTATAAGGATATACATGTATCCTTACCTGTCAAATGTTTCCCCTCTGTCTGTTATAAGAAATGAAAAACTGCAGATTCTGTGGATAGATCGGTTGTCTGGAGCTCGGTGGGTGGAGTCGTGATGTCAGTAGACTCCCCGCCCACCTCTACACTCCCCTTGTCAAAATGCATTTTTTCCTTACACTAAATTCTGCTATGATCACTAACATCCAGTCAAAATCCAGAAAAGTAACCACATGACTTCAGAAAAGGGGTGGGAATTAAAAAATAATGCCTGTCTCCGGGCTAGTTCATGAGACATGTAAATAACCTGTCACTCACAGCAAGGGGGCGGAACGGACCAAGGTTTTTCTCTGTAAGTACGTTTTATTTCACTGAACAATAAAAGAGGATTGCTCAGAGCTGGATTAACTATGTGTGGCAAGACTGGGCACAGATGATAGAAAATCTTATACTGTACATTGTGACATAATTTTTTTTTTTCGGGTTTACATCCACTTTAAGCATACACTGCTCAAATTTGGTCAGACAAGATCAGAGCTGTGAATAGCCCGGTGGGCAACCAATCCACTTGCCAGAATCCGATTTTTCAATCAACTTTTGTTGAAGGAGCTGATCCAAAAACTCCCAGCAGAACAGCATCTGCTGGGATCCTCCTCATAGACAGCCGATCCTCGCTGTCTCTGAGCGCTGCCGACAAAGCCCGAGCCGAGTGTACTACGCACTGGGCTAGGCTCGGCTCTGCCCGCGGCCACGCGAGAGGAGCCGAACACACCGGAAATCCGGCTCTGCACAGCTCGACCGTGGCGCCAAATTCAACGCTGCAACCCCCGGCAGACGGACGCGACGGACACAGTAAAGGCTGGACGGACCCCGCGCAAGGCCGCAGACAGACGCCGGATAAGGCCGCTGATGGACGCAAGACAGCAGACGAACACCGACAAGGCTGAGCATCCAAAAAGTAATTTTTTCCCTAAACTTCTCTTCTCAGGTTGGGGTGCGCGCTATACACCGGCGCGGGTGTATGCCGATAAATACGGTACTACCTGAATGTGACACTTCAGTCCCAATTCCTCTTTATTCTTCTGTTTACAGGAGCCTTCAAGTAGACGGTTCCTATTGGCTGTCCAGCAGTGGGGTACTCTCAGGATCCAGAAGATGATGATCCAGTGATAAAGTCAGTGCAAGAGCAAGTAGACTGTCTGGATCCCCAGTGCTGGGTTAGCTGTCCCCCTGAGGAACTAAGAGAAGAGACATAGGGGAATATATCTTCACAAGGTTAGTGGTAAAACAATAACAGATGGGCTGGGAGGATGAGAGGGAGGGGCGGGGGGTAATATTCGCCTTGAGATGAGCTGTAACATGTTAAAGCAGTATTAAACCCAAAATCAAACATTTATTATATTGTAGTTTACCAATCCTTAGATGTGTTGGCTGCATTCGTTTTCTTTTTTAGGCTTTTTTCCCTTATATTTTCATCTCGTGATCCAGTCAGTAAGTCTGTTGTTGTTCAAAAGAACAAGCTCTCTTCCAGATGTATCAGTTTAAAGGGACAAGATAAACCATGTAACACCAACAGGGGTGCTTGCAATGACCAGCTTTTATTTATTTATGTAAAACCTTTATCCCAAAAGAAAAAAGAACAACTGCTGTAACCGCTTATAAAGTGTGAGCTGGAGTTTGAGTTCAATTTGTTAGTGTATTTAACCACTTGCTGACCGCCTTCTGCAGATTACTGCTGCAAGGCGGCTCGGCTGCACAAAGAGACGTACCTGTACGTACCATGCATGAGATAGTGTGGAGCGGGAGCGTGCGCATGGGTCCGGTGGACTTGATGTCAGCTGGCCACCTGTGATCACTGCACAGAGAGGCAGAATTGGGATCTGCCTATGTAAACAAGACAGATCCCCGTCCTGACAGGGGACAACATGGAGATCTGCTGCTCCTAGTGATCAGGAACAGCGATCTGTGTGTTTTCCCAGTGAGCCCAGCGCCCTCACAGTTAGAACACCCCCAGGGAACACAGTTATGCCCTTGATTGCCCCCTAGTGTTTACCCCTTTCCCTGCCAGTGTCATTTATATATTGATCAGTGCATTTTTTTAGCACTGATCACTGTAATAATGTCACTGGTCCCCAAAAAGTCACACTTGGGGTATCTGCCGCAATGTCGCAGTCCCACTAAAAATCACAGATCGTCGCCATTACCAGTAAAAACAATAAAAAATAAATAAGTCCGTAAATCTATGCTCTGTTTTGAACACGCTACAGATTTTGTGCAAACCAATGTACGCTTATTGCAATTTTTTTTTTTTTTACCAAAAATATATAGAAGAATACATATTGACCTAAACTAATGAATACATTTTTTTTATATATACATATAGATTTTTTGGATATGTATTCTAGCGGAAAGTAATTTATTTTTTATTTTTTAACTGTCTGCCTTTTTTCGTTTACAGCACAAAAAATAAAAAGCGCAGAGGTTTTCAAATATTCCAAAAGAAAACAGTTTTTGTGGGAAAAAAAGGACATATATTTTATTTGGGTACAGCTTTGCAATTATCAGTTAAAGTAATGCAGTGTCGTATCGCAAAAAATGGCCTGGTCATTAAAGTGGATGTAAACCCGAAATGTTTTATTTATTTTTTTGCTGTCACAATGTACAGTATAACATTTCCTATCATCTGTGCCCAGTCTTGCCACACAAAGTTAATCCAGCTCTGAGCAATCCTCTTTTATTTTTTCAGTGAGATAAACAGACAAACAGGAGAAAACTTTTGTCTGTTCTTCCCCCTTGCTGTGAATGACAGGTTATTTACATATCTCATGCACTAGCCTAAAGCCTCGTACACACGACCGAGAAACTCGACGGGCGAAACACATCGTTTTGCTCATCGAGTTCCTTGTGAAACCGCCGAGAAACTCGACAAGCCAATTTTCTCCATTCCCGTCAAGGAAATAGAGAACATGCTTTCTTTTTGGCTTGTCGAGTTTCTCGACAGTTTCCTAGACGAAAATATACACACGACTGGTTTAGGGGTTAACACTAGGGGGTGAGGGAGGGGTTAAATGTGTACCCTATATAGTGTTACTAACTGTGGTGGAAGGGGGGTGACTGGGGGAGGTGACCGATCTGTGTCCCTATGTACAAGAGACACAGATCAGTCTCCTCTCTCCCTGACAGGACATGGATCTGTGTGTTTACACACACAGATCCATGTCCTTCTCTCTGTAACCAACGTTCGCGGGAGCCTGGCAGACATCGCGGCCGCCAGGCACGCGCATCGGCATCCCAGTGATGCGCGCCCACCAGTGGCCAGGAGGAGCGGAGGCCGTAAAAACACGGCGGCTCAGAGAAGTAGAACCACCCTGCGGCCGTATAAAGTCGTACGGCCATCGGGAAGTGGTTAAGGGGAACCCCGCCGTCAATTTAAAAAAAAAATGACGTGGGGTTCCCCCCAAATATCCATTCCAGACCCTTCAGGTCTGGTGTGGATTTTAAGGGGAACTCCACCCCAAATTAAAAAAAAAAATGGCGTGGAGTTCCCCCAAAAATTCACACCAGACCCCTTATCCGAGCACGTTAACCTGGCCAGCCGCAGAAAAGAGGAGGGGACAGAGTGCGGCCCCCCCCTCTCCTGAACCGTACCAGGCCACATGCCCTCAACATGGGGAGGATGTCCCCATGTTGATGGGGAGAAGGGCCTCATCCCCACAACCCTTGCCCGGTGGTTGTGGGGGTCTGCGGGCTGGGGGCTTATCAGAATCTGGAAGACCCTTTTAACAAAGGGGACCCCCAGATCCTGGCCCCCCCCCTATGTGAATTGGTAATGGGGTACATTGTACCCCTACCATTTCACGAAGGAAGTGTAAATAGTTGGAAAAAACACACACACCGTAGAAAAAAGGTCTTTATTAATAAAAAAAAAAATTAAAAAAATCCAGCGGTGGTAATCTACTCGTTATTGAAAAAAAGTGGTATTTACCCAAAAGCAAAGATTTATTGTATTGCAGTTTACCAACTCTTTAGCCGGCCATAGATGAACCACGAGTTGCAGAAAAGAAAATCGTCAGGCAGTTTTGATGGGGGAATCCCTCCCATTGTGTTCCCCTGGTGGGGGGTGGGGGGGGGGGGGGTGCGGGGAGCCATCCCTGCTGGAAGAACACAGTGACACAGTGATTATTGCTAGAAACTGGCAGTAATCGCATCCTAAAAATCTGACATGCTGGGGAGAGTTCCCCTCCCTTCCCATTGTGTGTATAGGGCAAGAAATTAAGGAAAATCTGATAAGCAAGTGGAAATTTGAACTGTCTATGGGCGGCTTTAGATTTGGTTTTCTTTTTGAAACTTTCTTTCTTTTATTTTCACCCAGTGATCCTGAAGATGTAGCAGTTAGAGGGTTGGAACAAACCATTTACCGCTGACAGAGGTACTTACAAGGATCAGCTTTTATTTATTCAGGTAAAATCTTTATCCCAAAAGGAAACAACTGTTTGCTTTAACTGCTTAAAAAGCGTTAGCTGGAGTTCAGCTTTAACTTTTTTAGTGTGTTTACAATCTGCTAGTGCATCTAAAACAGCCCATAGATGAGACTTTTTTTTTTTCATTCAACCAGCAAGTTGAGTAAAAAAAAAAAATCACTTGAATCCTCCATCCACACACTGAATGTGGATGGGGGGATCCTCCCTGCTGAGTTATTGTATTCTGACAGCAGAGCGACTTCCCCGCCATCAGAATACACTGATCAGCACTGCTGGCTGTAGCTGGGGGCGCTCGCTGAGCGGGGCTGAAGGAACAGAACTGTCTGTACAACCAGCCTGCCCATACAATGATCAACATTTGTCTACATGTATGGCTGGCTTAGCACTCCCTCTTCCCCAGACTGACAATGCTGCTGTCCAAAGGTGTCTCTGTTGCACCTTCATCTAGAGCGGGCATCACTAAATGGCGGACCGCGGTCCGGTTCCGGCCCCAGTGGCCATTCTATCTGGACCGCAGCCCCGCCAAGTAGTTTCCCGTGTGTCCTCTGTCACCGGCTCGCTCGCCCGCAGGCAGGTGCGGCAGGTCCGTGCCTTCTCTCACATCGCTGCACTCCCCCCTCGCTGCACTCCCCCCTCCCCACACTGCCTGTCTTAATCACACAGGACACGGAGCGGAGCGCGACTGCTCTGGACAAAGGGCGGGACTTTTTAAGTTAAAAAGTGGGTGATTGGTTGCTAGGCAGCGGGGGCGGTCCCAGCAATAAATCACTCACTTTTAATGGGCAAAGTCCCGCCCATTGTCCAGAGCGGCCATGCTTCATTTCCTGTGTGATTAAGGTAGGGTTCTGTGGGGAGGGGGGAGTGCAATGCAATGTAGGACAGGACAGGACAGGACAGGGGAGGGGAGGTCTGTGATGGGGAGTCTGATGTGTCAGGACCCGTCTGTGATGGGGGTTTGTGATGGGGGGGGGGGTCATCCTGTGATAGGTCAGGACCAGTTTGTGATTTGGGGGGGTCAGTCTGTGATAGGGGGTCTGTGATTTGGGGGTAAGTCTGTTATGGGTCAGGACCAGTTTGTGATGGGGGAGTCAGTCTGTGATGGGTCAGGTCAGTCTGTGATGGGTCAGGTCAGTCTGTGATAGGTCAGTCTGTGATGGAGGGGGGATTAGGCTGTAATGAGGGGTCTGTGATTTGGGCGGTCAGTCTGTGATGGGGGGGGGGGGGGGTCTGTGATGCGTCAGTCTCTGCAAGGGCAATAGAAAACAATTGTTTTCTATGTGTCCTGTTCACACTGCAACAGCGCCCCTGCGTACTGAGCAGTGTGTTGCAAAATGCATTCTGTTTCTATGCACCGCAATTGAATTGTGGTGCATAGAAATTAATAAAAGGTATTTTTACATTTCAATAAAGTTGAAAGAAAAAAAAGTGCGATGTGTGTTGGTCATAAAGGTGTGTGCATGTGTGTGGTGGTGGTGGGGCGCTGTGATGGGAGGTTGTCAAGTGGAGGATATCATGTGGCGTCATAGCACCAATTTGGCATTCGGACCTCCGCTGGAAGAATTTTCTTCCGACTGGACCCCGGTGAATTTTAATTCAGTACCCCTGATCTAGAGTGTAGGCATCTAATATAGGAGGTGTATTACTGGCCAGATCACTAGGTGAAAACAGAGGGAATTAAGCGGAACTCCTCTTTAAGATAGTATCTTCCAACAAATGATCGTCACTCACCTTCTTGTATGTATTATAATGGTCAAATGGATGGACATCTATGGATCAATTGTTATTATCCATTGATAATGATAATGATAACCAATTGTATTACCCATTGATAATAATAATAATGACCGATTTTATTATCCAGTGGTAATAATGATAATAATGATCGATTTTATTATCCAATTTAAATAACCCTAACTTCCCCTGCAATCGAGCAAGACTTGATATAGATCAAATTCGATCAATGTGAGTCGATCAACCAGGGTTTGAAAGTTATTAATTGATTCTGCATCTATCAGCCGCACTACATCTAATTAGAAAATTGTTCATGAAATTGCAAACGGATCAAATTCCTTACGATCGTATCTTCCAACAAATGATCGTAACCCGCCTTCTTGTATGTATTATAATGGTCAAATAGATTGACATCTATGGATCAATATTTATTATCCATTGATAATAATAACCGATTGTATTACCCAGTTATAATAATGACTGATTTTATTATCCAATTGAAATAATGAAATACCGTATTTATTCGAGTATAACGCGCAAAATGTTATACCCCAAAAAAATCAAAGTTTTGGGTGCGCGTTATACACAAGGACTGGGGTGGGATGACAGTGGCGGGACCGATACCGAGTATTAGCGGGAGTACTCGTACTCCCGCTAATACCGCCGATACTAGAATACTTCCCCCCTCCCCCCGCCGCCGCCACCAACGCCGCTACAACGTTAATCCCCGCGGCGCGGGGAACATTACAGACAGCTTTCGTTTGAATAGCTGTTTTCCCCGCCGCGCATAGACACTCCCCCTTGGACGGATCTGTCCAATCGCGAGCAAGGGGGAGTGTCTATGCGCGGCAGGGAAAACAGCTGTTCAAACGAACGCTGTCTGTAATGTTCCCGCGCCACGGTGATTAACAGTAGGTGGCTGCATATACAGGGGACATGGCTGCACATACGGGGGACATGGCTGGACATACAGGGGACATGGCTGGACATACGGGGGACATGGCTGGACATACGGGGGACATGGCTGGACATACGGGGGACATGGCTGGACATACGGGGGACATGGCTGGACATACAGGGGACATGGCTGGACATACGGGGGACATGGCTGGACATACAGGGGACATGGCTGGACATACGGGGGACATGGCTGGACATACGGGGGACATGGCTGGACATACAGGGGACATGGCTGGACATACAGGGGACATGGCTGGACATACGGGGGACATGGCTGGACATACGGGGGACATGGCTGGACATACGGGGGACATGGCTGGACATACGGGGGACATGGCTGGACATACAATAAATGATTTTTGGCAATTACAATGATTTTATACCGATTTTTAATCGAAAATTAGGGGTGCGCGTTATACTCGAATAAATATGGTAACCCTAACTTCCCCTACAATCGAGCAAGCCTTGATATAGATCAGATTTGATCAAAGTGAGTCGATTAACCAGGGTGGAAAGTTAATGATTGAATCTGCATCTATCAGCGGCAATACATCTAATTAGAATATTGTACATGAAATTGCAAACGGATTAAATTCCTTACGATCGTATCTTCCAACAAATGATCGTAACCCGCCTTCTTGTATGTATTATAATGGTCAAATGGATTGACATTTATTGATCAATTGTTATTATCCATTGATAATGATAATGATAACCAATTGTATTACCCAGTGATAATGATGGCCGATTTTATTATCCAGTAATAATAATGATCATAATGACCGATTTTATTATCCAATTGAAATAATGAAATAACCCTAACTTCCCCTGCAATCGAGCAAGCCTTGATATAGATTTGATCAAAGCAGGGTTGAAAGTTCATGATTGATTCTGAATCTATCAGCTGCACTACATCTAATTAAATTATTGTACATGTAATTGCAAACGGATTAACTTCCTTATGATAGCATCTTCCAACAAATGATCGTAACCCTTGAGGTATTTGTCTATGCCTATAGGAAAGTAGTAGCTCAGTTGATATTTAAATGTACTGTTTTTATAATTAGTATATTAGTATTTACTAACAAATTCTTAAGACCCCATTCACACCTGGGCGTTTTGTAGCTTGATGCCTGAAGCTACAAAACGCTGGAGGGGAAAAAATCTATTATTCTCTATGGAGATGGTTCACATCTCCACTCCAAAACGCCTGAAGCCAGAAGTTCAAAAACGCCTGAAGCTCAAACAAGTTCTGGGACTTTTTTTTAGGCAGATTTGGGCGTTTTTCTGTTTTTAACATTGGTGACCCTAGACCTGTCCAAATTCGCAACCAAACGCGGTAAAAAACGCCGCAAAAATCGTGGTAAAAAATTCCGCAAAATGCGGTAAAAACTCAGCAAAATCGCGGCAAAACGCTACGCTCAGGTGTGAATGCAGCCTTACATGTGTATTTATAAACCTTTTGTATTCATTGTAAATTAATTAAAGTCCCTGCGTCCCTGAAGAAGCCTAAACCAGGCGAAACATGTAGGACTGCAAGCTTGTGACTTCAAAGGAGTGCACTGTGTTGTATTTTCTTTCCTTATTTTTTAATGCTAATATCATGTTATTCATGAATAAAAACACAGATTTTTTTAAGAATAGTTTTTCTTTTTATTTGATAATGTTAATTTTTCAATAATCACCTCTAAAACCCCAAGTCCTTTTCCCCGGTTACGGGGGCTCCCATAAATATTTTTCTCTTTCATAGGGGTGTAGGTGCTATTGAACAAATAATGATATCTTAGCATTTGCTCTATATACTATTTATCTAAAGATCAATGGACCAGATTCACGTAGAATCGCGGCGGCGTAACGTTTTGTAGATACGTTACACCGCCGCAAGTTTTCATCGCAAGTGCCTGATTCACAAAGCACTTGCGATGAAAATCAATGGGCCAGATTCACGTAGAATCGCGGCGGCGTAACGTATCGTAGATACGTAACGTATCGTAGATACGTTACACCGCCGCAAGTTTTCATCGCAAGTGCCTGATTCACAAAGCACTTGCGATAAAAACTACGCCGGCAGCCTCCGGCGCAAGGCGGGCCAATTCAAATGGGCGTGTGCCATTTAAATTAGGCGCGCTCCCGCGCCGGACCTACTGCGCATGCTCCGTTTTGCAATTCCCGTCGTGCTTTGCGCGCCGTGACGTCATTTTTTCGAACGGCGACGCGCGTAGCGTACTTCCGTATTCCCGGACGTGTTACGCAAACGACGTTAATTTTTAAATTTCGACGCGGGAACGACGGCCATACTTTAGACAGCAATACGATTGCTGACTAAAGTTAGGGCACCCAAAACGACGACTTAATTTGCGACGGGAAACTAGACTAGCGGCGACGTAGCGAACGCGAAAATCCGTTGTGGATCGCCGTAACTCCTAATTTGCATACCTGACGCTGGTTTACGACGCAAACTCCCCCCAGCGGCGGCCGCGGTACTGCATCCTAAGATCCGACAGTGTAAAACAATTACACCTGTCGGATCTTATGGATATCTATGCGTAACTGATTCTATGAATCAGTCGCATTGATAGAAACAGAGATACGACGGCGTATCAGGAGATACGCCGTCGTATCCCCTTTGTGAATCTGGCCCAATGTTATTATCCATTGATGATAATGATGACCAATTATCCAGTTGTAACAATAAACCACCAAATAACCATAACTTCCCTTGCAATTGAGCAATACTTGCTATAGATCAGATTCAATCAAAGTCAGCAGATCAGCCAGGGTGCCTTTAGTAAATCATCATCTTATGTTGCTTGCAACCCGTTTTATTCTTCAGAAAGGTTTTGGGCTAGAGTTACACTTTAAGGCAAGCGATGAGAAAAGTGAGACAATGGTGTGACTCCGGTGGATGCTCTTTGTCGGTTTCCATCCAGTGGAGGGTACAGGACAGAGGAGACGTCTTCATCTGCTAGCTTGTCACTGACTTTAAAAAAAAAAAAAGGAGGAGGGAGCTGTCAAAGCCCGGCAGGGAACAATATGTTTCATACGCCTGGCATAACTTTAGGAAGAATCTGCCGTAAAAAAAAGAAAAAAGGAACGATCAGAAGCCTAAGTGGAGAAGGAGGGGCTGCGATATGAGTGGTAAACAGATATAACCAGCCCCCTGCAGCATTGTCCATACTACAGTAGAGGAATACTACACACCCTGCTAAAGGATCGCCTGACAGACAGCCTGAGCTGGAAGATTCACAACACAAGAGGAATGCACGCCGTGAAACAGGATCCCAGTGTTCCAACTTCAGGTATTCACCAGACACCGGCCAAGCTGTCTACCTGTTGATTATCACATGAAGAGACTGCTGGCTCTTCACCATGAAATCCACTCTCTCCGCCGACGTCGGCTGCAAACCTCCAGCTTCAGGAAACAGGTGAACGTCCTGCGGATTTTTAATTTTTTTTGCTTTTTTTTTGTTTTTTGATTTATTTATTTTTTGTTCTCCCCGCCGCTGCAAAATTCACACTTCAGTGGGAGACGACACTTAAAAAAAAAAGGAGACATGCACTGGATGATGGTGAAGAGCGATCACTAAAGGGTGAGCTTTGCACGCTGGCTGCATCACCCAACTCCACGTGTGACTGGCATACAAAATCCTCAGCTAGCCCCGAGTAAAGGAGGAGACGTTTTTTTGGGGGGGGTTGGGGGGGAGGGGGGGGGGAAGAGGCTGCCCACACTGACCGGACCTGGCTCTAGTCCCTTGGGATTTACAAACACTCACTGTCTCATCTCTTCACCAAAAGGGCTTTTGGTTGTTTTTTTTTTTGGTGTGCTTTGCTTTTTTGATGCTTTGACCTGGATCTCCTGTTCTCCCCCCCCTCCTCCCCGCCCCCCCCAAGACTGTCGGCTCTCAGCGCTTTGGATCCCCCCTGCCTAATCCAGGAATATGAACAAGAAGACGAGACGTTGGATTTTTCATATCTTTCTCAGTCTGGGGATTGTCTATATTAAGATTGGGTAAGTAGGATGACAGCGAAGGATGACCGCCGGGCATTGATCGCTGACCAGGAGCTGTCGTCTGTACTCAGTGCTGGTACCCAACTTCATTCATTCATCCTGGCTGGAGCATGGGAGAAGTTTTGGGACTGGATTGAAGTTAGTTTGGGAGGTCCAGGGTGTGAGGAGGTGATAAGTCCATTGATGCTCATACACCATAGACTGTGTATTGGGTGTACCTGGAATTCCATGCACAGAGAAATATACCTATGGTATAGGACCTAAAGCTCACCATACACATTACCTTTATTTCCGTACACAGAGAAGTATACCTATAGTATAGGACCTAAAGCTTACCATACACATTACCTTTATTTCCGTACACAGAGAAGTATACCTATAGTATAGAACCTAAAGCTTACCATACACATTACCTGTAATTCCATACACACAGAATAGTATACCTATGGTATAGGACGTAAAGCCCACCATACACATTACCTGTAACTCCATACACATAGAAGAGTATTCCTATGGTATAGGACGTAAAGCCCACCATACACATTACCTGTAACTCCATACACATAGAAGAGTATTCCTATGGTATAGGACGTAAAGCCCACCATACACGTTACCTGTAACTCCATACACATAGAAGAGTATTCCTATGGTATAGGACGTAAAGCCCACCATACACGTTACCTGTAACTCCATACACATAGAAGAGTATTCCTATAGTATAGGACGTAAAGCCCACCATACACGTTACCTGTAACTCCATACACACAGAAGAGTATTCCTATGGTATAGGACGTAAAGCTCACCATACACATTACCTGTAACTCCATACACATAGAAGAGTATTCCTATGGTATAGGACGTAAAGCTCACCATACACATTACCTGTAACTCCATACACATAGAAGAGTATTCCTATGGTATAGGACGTAAAGCCCACCATACACGTTACCTGTAACTCCATACACACAGAAGAGTATTCCTATGGTATAGGACGTAAAGCTCACCATACACGTTACCTGTAACTCCATACACATAGAAGAGTATTCCTATAGTATAGGACGTAAAGCCCACCATACACGTTACCTGTAACTCCATACACATAGAAGAGTATTCCTATAGTATAGGACGTAAAGCCCACCATACACGTTACCTGTAACTCCATACACACAGAAGAGTATTCCTATGGTATAGGACGTAAAGCTCACCATACACATTACCTGTAACTCCATACACATAGAAGAGTATTCCTATGGTATAGGACGTAAAGCTCACCATACACATTACCTGTAACTCCATACACATAGAAGAGTATTCCTATGGTATAGGACGTAAAGCCCACCATACACGTTACCTGTAACTCCATACACATAGAAGAGTATTCCTATAGTATAGGACGTAAAGCCCACCATACACGTTACCTGTAACTCCATACACACAGAAGAGTATTCCTATGGTATAGGACGTAAAGCCCACCATACACATTACCTGTAACTCCATACACATAGAAGAGTATTCCTATGGTATAGGACCTAAAGCTCACCATAAACGTTACCTGTAATTCCATACACAGAGGACCTAAAGCTCACCATACACGTTACAATCTGACCGTAAAATCGACTTTATGTTAGATACATACCGATTTTATTCTCAGATCAAATCGATGAACAATCGAATAACGTCCCTTGCGATCGAGAAAGACTTTGGTATAGATCAGATTCGATCAAAGTGAGCCGGGCAGCCATTGTAGTAAGTTATTGATTGATTCCACCTCTATTAGTTGCACTACATCTGATGTTACATGAAATTGCCCATACAATCGATTACTTAAGATCGTATCTTCCACTAAATGATCGTAGCCTGTCTTCTTTTATGTGTTATAATGGTCAAATGGGTGGACATCTATAGATCTAATTCATTATAGTTGCGCTACATCTGATTGTACATGAAATTGCAGATACGATCGATTACTTAAGATCGTATCTTCCACCAAATGATTGTAGCCTGTCATCTTTTATGTGTTATAATGGTCAAATGGATGGACATCTATAGATCGATTTCATTCTCCAGTGATAATATGATAATAATAACCAATTTTTTATCCAGTGATAATAATCACCGATTTTATTATCCAATCGAAATAATGAAATAACCATAAATTCCCTTGATCGAGCAAGCCTTGATATAGATCAGATTCGATCAAAGTGAGTCGATCAACCAGGGTGGAGAGTTATTGATTGATTCTGCATCTATCAGTTAGTTGCACTACATCTGATTGTACATGAAATTGCAGATGGGATCAATTACTAAAGATCGTATCTTCCACCAAATGATCGTAGCCTGTCTTCTTTTATGTGTTATAATGGTTTAAATGGGTTGACATCTATGGATTTCATTATCCAGTGATAATATGATAATAATGACCAATTTTATTATTCAGTGATAATAATGATAATAATGATAATAATGACTGATTTTATTATCCAATTGAAATAACTGTAACTTCCGCTACAATAGAGCAAGCCTTGATATAGATCAGATTCTATCAAAGTGAGTCGATCAACCAGGGTGGAAAGTTATTGATTGATTCTGCATCTATCAGCCGCACTACATCTAATTTGAATATTGTACATGAAATTGCAGATGCGATCAAATAACTTAAGATCGTATCTTCCACCAAATGATCGTAGCCTGTCTTCTTTTATGTGTTATAATGGTCAAATGAGTTGACATCTATAGATCGATTGCATTATCCAGTGATAATAATGATAATAATGACTGATTTTAATATCCAGGGATACTAATAATAATAATGATCCATTTTATTATCCAGTGATAATAATGACCGATTTTATTATCCAATCAAAATAATGAAATAACCGTAACTTCCCCTACGATCGAACAAGCCCTGATATAGATCAGATTCAATCAAAGTGAGTCGATCAATCAGGGTGGAAAGTTATTGATTGATTGCGCATCTATCAGCTGCACTACATCTAATTAGGATATTGTACATGAAATTGCAGATGCACTTTAAATATTTAAGATCGTATCTTCCAACAAATGACAGTAACCCGCCTTCTTTTATGTGTGGTTGACATCTATAGATTGATTTTATTATGCAAAAATAAAGATGATAATGTTAATAATGACCGAATTTATTATCCAATTAAATCAATAGGCAATGAAATAACCATAACTTCCCTTACAACCAAGCAAGACTTGATATAGATCAGATTTAAACGATCGCAAGGGTACAAACCTTATTGATTGATTCCGCTACTATCAGCTGCACCACATCTATTTAGGAGATTGTAGGAGAAATTGCGGATACAATGGACTAATTAAGATTGCATCTTTTAATGAATGATCGTAACCTGCCTTCTCGTTTTGTGTTATAACAGTCAAATGGGTTGATGAATATAGATCGATTGCACATATTGGGATTGATAGGAAAATACATTGATGATTTACCAAGGCATGTGCTAGGTTTGCCAAAACGATGTCAAAGTACAGATGCAACCAATTACTTAAGATCGTATCTCCCAACAAATGTTTTATAATGAATGAATGAATTGATGACTATAGATCAATCGTTTTTATGCATGACTTAGACTTCCCAAACCTACAGTATGTAATATGAGGACCTGCCTAAACTATCCAATTGATCTGATCGACACCCACCTTCCTGTTTGCTTTATAAGGATTGAATGAATTGATGACAATAGATTGATTGTCCATCTCAGAATATATCTATCGGAAAAAAATCAATGATTTATCAATGTGCATCCTAGGTTTGCCAAAGCAATGCACTAAGATCGTATCTTCCTACAAATGATCGAAGCACGCCTTCTCATATGTGTTATAATGGTCCCATAGGTTGACCACCATAGATTGATTGTTCTTATTGGGATACATCGATCAGAAAATAAATAGATGATTTATTGATGCGTGTGTGTTCGATTTACGCAAACTATGTAATATAAGGGACCTGCCTAAACTATCCAATGAATCTGTATCCAATCAGGCAAGATCTTACACTACATAGTTGTTGGTAGGTCTATAGTAGATTGCACAGTCAGATTGTAATGTGTGTGCTGAGCTTATGTTGGCCATACACTGACCAATCCAAGTTCTGAATCTTAGTTATTGATACTTTTTCACCACCATTTCATCAATCGTTTGATGAAACATTTGTTTTGATATACTATTCTAATCCAGCGATTATCAACTGTTACAACCATTTAGGTCTTTTTTGACCACTTTAGATTTTTCTATACTTTTTCCACTTTTGAAAATGAATACATAGATCTGAGCAATCAATAGGTTTTTTAGACATCTAACTGATGAAAACAATATGAATGAGCAAACACTGTGCACAGTGGTAAACAATAGTGTTTTCCCAATGGGCATAATGTGTAATTAAAGAGTCTCTGCAGGCACAAGAGACACAATGGCTAATCAATTGTATTGATAACGATAATGATTTTACTGTCCCGTGTCACTGTTTGTCTGGAGAGTGCAGTCACTGAAAGTAATATCCAGTATTCACTTTGACAAACAATGGCATGGCACTGATTATTGACATGCCACTGAGTACTGACATGCCACTGACTACTGACATTGCACTGACTACTGACAGGGCACTGACTACTGACATGGCACTGATTATTGACATGCCACTGAGTACTGACATGCCACTGACTACTGACAGGGCACTGACTACTGACATGGCACTGATTATTGACATGCCACTGATTATTGATTTGGCATTGATTACTGACATAGCACTGATTACTGACATGGCATTGATTATTGACATGGCACTGATTACGGACATGGCACTGATTATTGACATGGCACTGACTACTGACATGGCACTGATTATTGACATGCCACTAATTATTGACATGGCACTGATTATTGACATGGCACTGACTACTGACATGGCACTGACTACTGACATGGCACTGATTATTGACATGGCACTGACTACTGACATGGCACTGACTACTGACATGGCACTGATTATTGACATGTCACTAGTTACTGACATGGCACTGATTATTGATTTGCCACTGATTATTGACATGGCACTGATTACTGACATGGCACTGATTACTGACATGGCATTATTTATTGCTTGGGCACTGCTTACTGACATGGGATTGATTATTGACATGGCACTGCTTACTGACATGCCACTGATTACTAACATGGCACTGATTATTGACTTGGCACTTTTTATTGACATGGCACTGATTACTGCCATGACATTGCTTATTGACATTGCACTGGATACTGACATGCCACTGATTACTAACATGGCACTGATTATTGACTTGGCACTTTTTATTGACATGGCACTGATTACTGCCATGACATTGCTTATTGACATGGCACTGGATACTGGCATGGCACTGATTATTGTTATGACATTGATTAATCAACCTCCTGGATCAATAAAGGAAATTAGTCACAGGTCACATCAGGACATTTCCAGACCTTTGTTTAGATACACTGGAGGTGTCTGGGCTTTCACTTGCTGCCTCTGCTGTCAGCACTAAGGCTGGTCATAGACGGAGCGATTTTCTTTCCTGCAACCACAGACAGTGTTGACAGGGGAATCCCTCCTGCAGAGCCATTGTGTTCTCAGAGTTCTGAGAGAACACATTGATTATTGCTAGCGGCTATAACAGCCGCTGGCAATAATTGCATGCAAAATCCGACAGGCTGGTTGTGCCCAAATTGACTGATCGATTAACACAGGTATATTCAGCCTGCCCATACATGGTTTGAATCTTGGCCGGTTTCTGCTAACTTGGGTAACTACAAGTGGCACTTTCATGGAACTACATGTCCCATTCCTGTCCCTTCTTATATACATGTACTCACTCCATCATCAGCTGGACATCATTACTCCCAATATTCACAATGGTGGACCATGATGGGTCACGTCATAAAGATATCTCCACTGCACTCTATAGCAGTATTTGATCTTGTGTATAGGGTGCTGTAGCGATTAATAGACAACACTATTTTTAAGATGTGTCACCAACACATGTATTTCCATGAAGAATGGCAATCCTTTATTGGTGCATGGTTGAAGTCACAAAATCAATGCAATGTATTTGATTCTTGCAGGGTTCCTTCATCAAGGCAGTGTCAGTTTGCATTGATGAGGGCACCCTGTTGGGTTCCAAAAACTCCAATTTGTTTTGTTTCAGGGTGACAACACAGAAGCACAATTGGGAGACAGTAGTCACCCCAAAACAGAAAGTAACTGAGCAAAGACTAAACAATAGCTTCCACTGCTGCCAAAAGCCAATCAGGAGTGCAAGTCCACAGAGAGGCAAGGCTCTCATGGACATCGGGGGGGGGGGGGGGAGCCTCTTAACGCAACTGCCTAAAAACAACATTAAACTAAGCTAAGCTTACATTGGATGAGTTCAGGGGCAGCTGAAAAAAGTGTCCATCTGCCTCTGAATGCCTGTTTACCAGCAGCAGTGTACATGGGGCCTAACAGAGGGACATTGAGGCCCCATGCATACTGGATGTTAAAATAACGTTATAAAAACGCCAGTAGCTTTGCAGTGATTTTTTCAACTTTTTTCAACGTTTTTTCAATAGCGTTTTTTAGCGTTTATTAGAGTTTATTTGCGTTTTTCCGCATTAGCGTTTTTTTGTTGAAGAAAATATATATATATATATATTTTTTTTTTTTTCAATGGATCAAAAACGCAAAAAAATGCTGGCGAGTGAAGTATTTGAGCGTTTTTCTGCATTTATCGACGTTTATCAGCGTTTGTCAGCGTTAAAGCGTTTTTACAGCTGAAAAACATCTCTCAGCACCCACTAGTTTTGGGTTTTTTTTACTGCTCAAAAACGCCAGTGC
Organism: Rana temporaria; assembly: GCF_905171775.1. Classification (NCBI taxonomy): domain Eukaryota; kingdom Metazoa; phylum Chordata; class Amphibia; order Anura; family Ranidae; genus Rana; species Rana temporaria. The sequence goes on from NC_053495.1 coordinate 46,412,055, forward strand.
CCAAAACTGCTAATAACAACCTACATGTGCATGGACACATAGGCAAGCTCGGATTTACTCCCTTTGCAGCCCCAAGGCAGGGTCCTTCAATGATGCCCCCCCCCCCCACGCACACACACACACACACCACAATTCTCGTCCTTTATCGATGACTGCTACAATAGATCAATTAAAAACATATTTCCACACATGAGAACACTGAAAATAACTGTGCCCACTAATTGCAGGCTCTGTGCCCTTGAATGCAGCCTCTGTGCCCACTGATTGCAGCCTCTGTGCCTATGAATGCAGCCTATGTGCCCATGAATGCAGCCTCTGTGCCTATGAATGCAGCCTCTGTGCCGACTGATTGCAGCCTCTATGCCCACTGATTGCAGCCTCTGTGCCCATGAATGCAGCCGGTGTCCATGAATGCAGCCTCTGTGCCCATGAATGCAGGCAGCCTCACCATTTCCTGGATGGATAACACTCAGCGCTTTCCTCCCTCTGTCCTCCGGCGCTCAGAAGTCACGGAGCTGGGTCTGTGTCTGTGTGCAAGGTCCCGCCACCCTAGAACAGCTTGTGTGATAGGCGGAACAGTGATTCAATCTACTATCACACAAGCTGGTCTAGGGGGGCGGGACCTTGCACACAGACACAGACCCAACTCCGTGACATCCGAGCGCCGGAGGACAGAGGGAGGGGAGCGTGCCGCCCCTGCACCCACTGCCGCCCCAAGGCCTGGCCTTGGTGGCCTTGTGAGGAATCCGGCCCTGCACATAGGATAACATGATGAAGAGTTTAATTAACTGTAGAAAAAAAACGTCTACTGCCAAAAACAGCTGCTGTAAAAACGTCCAAAAAACGTTCAGTGTGCATGAGGCCTGAAGGATGAAAAAGGATTAGAGGGACTTGGTTCCAGAAGAGGGACAGTGTCTTCAAAGGAGGGACAACTGAGAGCTTTGCTAGTTTAAAATAATGGCTTTGGGCAAGTAGAAGCATGCTGGCTGGAGAATGAAGGAAAATGCTTTTGTGAACAAGTCCTCATATAAGAGCCACTTTGAGGCACTACTGAGGTTCTCAACAGACTCAAGACAGTAATTTCACTGTGCTGGCATTTGTCTGTCTGAAGGTAGATAAGATACCATACCTGTCCGGAAGGCAAAGTAGTCTGTGTGGGGCTTGGTGACTGAGACAAGCAATTCCTAAAAATGGTAGTGAGATATAAAGATACATAGAATACATTCTCGTCAAAATTAGGAGAAATCTCCTCTGAGGCCTCGTACACACAACCGTTTTCCTCGACAAAATCCATCAAGAAACTTGGTGACAGAGCTTTTTTGCCGAGGAAAACGGCCGTGTGTATGTTTTTCGTCGAGAAAACTGTCGTGGAACAAGTTCTCTTTTTTCTCGTCGGGAGTCTCAATTTCCTCGTCGTGTTCCTCGTCAGGCTGGTTTACGACGAAAAACACGTTCGTGTGTATGCTTAGAAACCCGCGCATGCTCAGAATAAAGTATGAGACGGGAGCGCACCTTCGGTAAAAGTAGGGTTCGTAATAGAGATAGCACATTCGTCACGCTGTAACAGACTGAAAAGTGCAAATCGTCTCTCACCAAACTTTTACTTAACACGCAGTAACATGAGATTAGTAAATGCAGCCCCAAGGGTGGCGCAAGTGGAATCAAACTTCCCCTTTATAGTGCCGTCGTACGTGTTGTATGTCACCGCGTTTGAGTATGACAAGATTTTGTCTTGACAGTGTGTATGCAAAGAAAGCTTGACAAGATTTTCGACAAACCTGACAAGGAACTCGTCAAGGAAAACGATGTTTCTTTTACGACAAGTTTCTCGGTCGTGTGTACGAGGCCTCAGTCCCCATGCACATCTGAGCTGAGCTTTTATCAGGCATTTTTTCAAGCGTTTCTTTTGTGGCCATTTTTAAATTTTTTCCTTTCTTTAACTAATTGCCGACCGCCGCACAGATATATCTGTCTGCAGCATGGCACGGGCAGGGAAAAGGACGTACCTGTACGTCCCCTTTAAGAAGCGGTTGTTGCGGGCGTGCGCCTGCCGCGATCTCCGTGAGCGCGCCCGCGGGTCCTACGGACTCGATCGCCGCAGGCATACCCGCGATCGTCTCACGGAGAGATAGAACGGGGAGATGTTAGTGTAAACACAACATCTCCCCGTTCTGCCTAGTGACACTGTCACTGATCATGTTCCCTGTCATCAAGAACATGATCAGTGACGTGTCACAGCAAGCCACACCTCCCTACAGTAAGAATCACTCCTTAGGGAACACTTAACCCCTACAGCGCCACCTAGTGGTTAACCCCTTCCCTGCCATTGTAATTTTCACAGTAATCAGTGCATTTTTATAGCACTGCTCGCTGTAAAAATGACAATGGTCCCAAAAATGTGTCAAAAGTGTCCGATGTGTCCGCCATAATGTCACAGTCACAATACAAAAGTGCAGATCGCCGCCATTACTAGTAAAAAACAATATTAATAAAAATGCTATAAAACTATCTTATAACTTATTGCAATTTTTTTTTGGACCAAAAATATGTAATAGAATACGTATCGGCCTAAACTGAGGAAAAACGTTTTTTTATATGTTTTTGGGGATATTTATTATCGCAAAAAATAAAAAAATATTGCATTTTTAAAAAAAATATTTTTGTTTATAGCGCATCAAATAAAAACCGCAGAGAAACCCAAAAGAAAGCTCTATTTGTGGGAATAAAAGGACGTCAGTTTTGTTTGGGAGCCACGTCGCAGGACCGCGCAATTGTCAGTTAAAGCGACGCAGTGCCGAATCGCAAAAAGTGGCCCGGTCATTTAGCAACAAAATGGTCCGGGGCTTAAGTGGTACCTGAAGACAAAGCCCTCCAGGAGACTGCTTCCATCTTCACCCGGTCTTCCTTCTGGGTTCCCAGACTTCGGCTGTGTGAGTGGCCAAGGGAGCCGCCGCTCATGGCACAGGCCTCTGAGGGAACGGCACGATATGCGCATGCTCCGGTGTCACCGGCTGCTTAAAAAGTAAATATCTCCTAACCCGTGCATGTTTTGGAGATATTTACAGTACCTATAGGTAAGCCTTACTATAAGCTTACCTATAGGTAAAAGTCATTAATGGGAGTTTTTGCAAGGGAGTCATGCAAGTTTTTTGTTTTTTTTTGCATGTGTATTCAAGCTCAGGCATTTTTGTTTGGGTCAATGTAAAGCTGTATTGCTTTTGATATCATATATCAATACGTATACTGAGGTCTACAGGCAAATAGAGGCTCACTATATGGCTGTCATGCTATGTGGCAAAGTATGACTCCCAGAGTATGCTGGATTCCCAATGTCCTCCCAAGACCTTTGGCTCTTGCTCCTGCTTTTGTAATGTGCAATTTTGGAGTTGTAAAGATTGGTGTATGCCGTAGGGTTGCCACCTTTCCAAAGAGAATAGTAATGTGGCGCACATAGTGCCTCCTCTCCCTCCTGTCAAGCTCTGTCCTGAGCAACATTCCTGTCTGAATGATGTAAAATAAAAAGTAAATACTGCGCTTCCCTAAACTATCTCTAGTGGGCAGCCAACACAACAAAAGGATAATTGTAACAGACTAGGTAAATAAAAGTGCAGCGCCTATAACAGGAACTCCTATAAAAAGAGTTCTATATAATGAAGTGTAGTGAAACAAATTCAACCGTATCAAAGTGAATATGTGATTTACAACTTAAAGAGGATGTCCGCTAAAAAAAATATTAAAAGCCAGCAGCTACAAATACTGCAGCTGCTGACTTTTAATATTAGGACACTTACCTGTCCTGGAGTCCAGCGCCGTCCGCAGCAGAGGACGAGCAATCGCTTGTCACTCTGCTGCTCCTCCCGCCATCCTCGGTGAGGGAACCAGGAAGTGAAGCGCTCCGGCTTCACTGCCCGGTTCCCTACGGCGCATGCGCGAGTTGCGCTGCGCCTGCTGATTGGCTCCCGCTGTGTACTGGGAGCCGAGTGTTCCCAGCACACAACGGGGGGGGGGGGGACGTGACGTAATGCCCGCAGTCTGCCCGAGACTGTGTGGCAGGAAGTGGGTGCAAATACCTGTCTTTAGTGAGGACACAGGAATAAAAACCTGACAGGGTTCCAATAGTTCAGTACTCTATGTTTTGGCTTTAGGTATTCTTATTGCGTTTTGGATTATGGGAGGAAACTAACTTGTGTAAGTTGAGAACATACAAACTTAATGCAGATAAGTAGGCATTGAATCTAGGAACCCCAGCATTTCAAGTGCTAATATAAAGCGAAGCTCCACCCAAAAGCTTGTCTGCCCCCCACCCCCTTGCAGCCACATTTGGCACCTTTTGAGGGAGTGGGTACCTGGTACCTCCTTCCCCCACAGCCTTCTGGGACACTTCACAGGTCCCAAAAAATGCAAACAAGAAGAACTTCCACTTTTGAGTAAGGTTCCACTTTAATGTTCTTTGGGATTTTGAATGGAAACTAGGGAACCTGTATGCAACCCATGAAAGCATGAGAGAAAAAATACAAACTCCAGATACAGTGTCTGCAGTTGGCATTGCGACCCAAGCCTTCAGCAATGCAAGGCAAGAGTATTAGCTTAGTCCTAGTGATCCTCGATCTTTAATTGATCTGCAGGGGATGTTATACTGCCTTTTCACCACCTGTCAATTACCGTATATATATACTCGAGTATAAGCCGACTCGAATATAAGCCAAGGCACCTAATTTTACCACAAAAAAAATGGGAAAACGTATTGACTCGAGTAGAAGTCTAGGGTGTCCATCTGCATGCCTCACTGTGCCTCACTATGCCTCACTGTGTCCATGCCTCACTGTGCCCATGCAATACTGTGTCCATGCCTCACTGTGCCCATGCCTTACTGTGTCCATGACTAGACTTACGTTTAACATGGGAGTATATAGGTCCCCAAAGTTACCAGAGAAATTACCGTTTAACATGGGAGTCTATGGAAGGGGTGCCCGACTTTGAAAAATCCCAGACAGCAAACTTTGCACACTTGTAGAGGAGAACTGGGGCTACATGTGTGGCAAGTTTGGGGTTCAGGGGACCTACGGTCGGCTGATACCGGGTCCCCAAAGTCCGGGAAATTAGGCGCAAAAAGGTGACTCAAGTATAAGCCAAGGGGGGCATTTTTAGCACAAAAAAATGTGTTGAAAAACTTGGCTTATACTCGAGTATATACGGTACCTAATTTCAGAGGTGTTTGACAGGCGGTGAGGAGGCAGTATAACGTGGCTCAGCCACCTGCTTTAATCCCCCTTGTAGACTCCTATGTGAAAAGAGGCCTTAGTGCCCATATGTTGATGATTAGGCTGCAATATATATATAGCGATTTTCAATGCGCATTGTAACGTGTTATGCAATTCCATACACCTTACAACGCTGTAGACCGGAGAGGTCATATTTTGGAAATTATGCTGTAAACAGTGCAAACCTTACTTATAACATTGGGACTATGTGCAGACATTTTGTAATGTGGTGGTACGGTGTTCACCGGCCCTTAGTATTACAGCCTGAACGCTGGATCTAGAGCTGGAAGACAGTAGCACGATAGATAACTAGTAATAACTTTTTCCTTCCACACTTGAGAATCAGTGTGGCAGCTTGATCGCCCTGCACCGCTTCCACTATAGCCCTGTGTGTTATTGTACGCTTGTACTGAGCGCTCTTTGATTTATGAGTCAGGAAGTAATGTCAGGATTTGGCACAAGACACCGGCTTTTTATCGGTGTTATAATTATAGCAAGAAAAAAAAAAAATCACAAAAACACACACAAACTGATAGGGAAAAGGCGAGGTTGAGCTGTCCGTGAAATTTACACAATCCTTCCTCCCAGCGTCATTTGTGATTACAAGAGCTACTTTTGGAGAGGGAGAAGATGTTTGATACCAGACGTTACCGCACACAAATCCCGCGGTGTCCTTTGGAAGGGAATGTCTTCAGATCTACATGTGCAGCTGAATGAACTTGTCATTGTTTAGTCTCTCAAAGCAGGAGACAATAGGTTAACCAAGCAATACATAAAACAGGGAGGAACTGGACGAGAAGAAAGGAGATCCCTACTTATTATTACAGCTGGGATAGCCAATCCTGCCGGTTTCATCAACGAGGCTTTAAGGCTTCATTTAGAAGTGCAGTTGGGGGAGCAACATGCAAACTAGGGATCAACCGATATACAGTCGATACCGATATTTCGGCCACCTCTCAGGCCGATAGCTGATATTATGTGCTGATTTTCTGTACATTTAAAAAAAAAAAGTTTTTTAACCACTTAAGCCCCGGACCAATATGCAGCCTAAAGACCCAAGGTGTTTTTACAGTTCGGGACTGCGTCGCTTTAACAGACAATTGCGCGGTCGTGCGACGTGGCTCCCAAACAAAATTGGCGTCCTTTTTTCCCCACAAATAGAGCTTTCTTTTGGTGGTATTTGATCACATCTGCGGTTTTTAGTTTTTGCGCTATAAACAAAAATAGAGCGACAATTTTGAAAAAAAAGCAATATTTTTTACTTTTTGCTGTAATAAATATCCCCCAAAAACATATATAAAAACATTTTTTTTCCTCAGTTTAGGCCGATACGTATTCTTCTACCTATTTTTAGTAAAAAAAATCGCAATAAGCGTTTATCGATTGGTTTGCGCAAAATTTATAGTGTTTACAAAATAGGGGATAGTTTTATTGCATTTTTATTTTTTATTTTTATTTTACTACTAATGGCGGCGATCAGCAATTTTTTTCGTGACTGCGACATTATGGCGGACACTTCGGACAATTTTGACACATTTTTGGGACCATTGTCATTTTCACAGCAAAAAATGCATTTAAATTGCATTCTTTATTGTGAAAATGACAGTTGCAGTTTGGGAGTTAACCACAGGTGGCGCTGTAGGAGTTAGGGTGCACCTAGTGTGTGTTTACAACTGTTTGGGGGTGTGGCTGTAGGAATGACGTCATCGATCGTGTCTTCCCTATAAAGGGAATGACGCGATCGATGCGCCGCCATAGTGAAGGACGGGGAAGCCGTGTTTACACACGGCTCTCCCCGTTCTTCAGCTCCGGGGAGCGATCGCGACGGAGCGGCTATAAACAAATAGCCGCGCCGTGGTCCCGGATCGCTCCCCGAGCGGACCCGACCTCCGCATGTAGCGGGGGGGGTCCCGATCGGACCCCCCACCCGCTAATAGGCGAGGACGTACGTGTACGCCCATGTGCCTGTACGTGCCATATTGTGGACGTATATGTACATGCGGGGGTCGGGAACTGGTTAATCACTGTTATTGCTGCCACAAGGAATGTAAACATCCCTTGTGAAGCCTCGTACACACGACCGAGGAACTCGATGGGCGAAACACATCGTTTTCCTCGTCAAGTTCCTTGTTAGGCTGTCGAGGAACTCGACAAGCCAATTTTCTCCATTCCAGTCAAGGAAATAGAGAACATGCTCTCTTTTTGGCTCGTCGAGTTTCTCGACAGTTTCCTCGACGAAAATGTACACACGACCGGTTTCCTCTGCAAAAAAATATCTCCCAGCAAGTTTCTTGCTGGTTTTTGCCGAGAAACTCGGTCGTGTGTACGAGGCCTGACAGTAATAGGCAGTGACAGGTACTCTTTATGGAGGGATCGGGGGTCTATAAGGCCCCAAACCCCTCCTCTGCACTTAAAAGTATTCAAAACGTCAGGATCTGCATTTTTGAACACTTTCTTTTTTTAACAGCTTTAGCCCCGGACCATTATGCAGCCTAAAGACCTGACCACTTAATGCGATTCGGCACTGCGTCGATTTAACTGACAATTGCGCGGTCATGCGACGTGGCTCCCAAACAAAATTGACGTCCCTTTTTCACCACAAATAGAGCTTTTTTTTTGGTGGTATTTGATCACCTCTGTGGTTTTTATTTTTTGTGCTATAAACAAAAATAGAGCGACAATTTTGAAAAAAATTCAATATTTTTTACTTTTTGCTATAATAAATATCCCCCAAAAATATATACATTTATTTTTTTCCTCAGTTTAGGCCGTATTCTTCTACATATTTTTGGTAAAAATTTGCAATAAGCGTTTATTGATTGGTTTGCGCAAAAGTTATAGCGTTTACAAAATAGGGGACATTTTTATCGTGACTGCGACATTATGGCGGACACATCGGACACTTTTGACACATTTTTGGGACCATTGTAATTTTTACAGCGATCAGTGCTATAAAAATGCACTGTTTACTGTGAAAATTACACTGGCAGTGAAGGGGTTAACCACTAGGTGGCACTGTAGGGGTTAGGTGTTCCCTGCATAGTGTTTCTTACTGTAGGGGGGATGGGCTCTGTGTCACGTGACGCTGATCTCCGCTCCGAGTACACGGAGCGGAGATTAGTGTCATTCTCACTAGTCAGAGCAGGGAGATGCTTGTTTACACAAGCATCTCCCCGCTCTATACCTCCGTGCTACGATCGCGGGGATCCCTGCGGTGATCGAGTCCGCTGGACCCGCAGTCCGAATCACGGGGAAGGCAGCAGGGTCGCTAGCGCGCCGCCGACGTTGCGCTCCCGATGCGCTTGCGACCACATGGCAGGCATTTAAAGGGCCACGTACAGGTACGTGAATATGCCTGTCTGTGACATTCTGCCGACGTATATATAACGTGGGGGGTCCTTAAAGCGGGGGTACACCTGAATTTTTTTTTTTAACATTAGATTGAGGCTAGTTACGGGAAGCAGAATCGGGTGTTTTTTTTTAAATCAATGCAGTACTTACCGTTTTAGAGATAGATGTTCTCCGCCACTTCCGGGTATGGTCTCCGGGACTGGGCGTTCCTATTTAATTGATAACCTTCCGATGGTCGCATACAGCACGTCGCGAGTTGCCGAACGTCGGTGTGGCTCTATACGGCGCCTGCGCACCGACGTTCGCCTACTTTCGGAAACTCGTGACGCGCTGTATGCGACGGTCGGAAGGCTGTCAATCAAATAGGAACGCCCAGTCCCGCAGCCCATACCCGGAAGCCACGGAGAACATCTATCTCTAAAACGGTAAGTACTGCATTGATTTAAAAAAAAAACACCCGATTGTGCTTCCCGTAATTGGCCTCAATCTAATGTTAAAAATTAATTTTTTGGGTGAACCTCCACTTTAAGCGGTTAATGAAAACCAATTAACAGATTCCTCCTTCTGCACAAACGAGGTGGATGAAGGAATTCCCGCAGCTGGGATATTGTATATTGTAAATGTACACATGACCGGTTTCCTCTGCAAAAAAATATCTCCCAGCAAGTTTCTTGCTGGTTTTTGCCGAGAAACTTGGTCGTGTGTACGAGGCCTTAGGCCTCGTACACACGACCAGTTTCCTCGGCAGAATCCGTCAAGAATCTTGGTGGAAGAGTTTTTCTTTGCCGAGGAAACCAGACGTGTGTACATTTTTCATCGAGGAAACTGTCGAGGAACTCGTCGAGCCAAAAAGAGAGCATGTTCTCTTTTTCCTCGACGGGAATGGAGAAAATTGGCTCGTCGAGTTCCTCGACAAGCCTAACAAGAACTCGACGAGGAAAACGATGTGTTTCACCCGCCGAGTTCCTCGGTCGTGTTTACGAGGCCTCACACGGATTAAATATCCAGCACTTACTCACTTGCCTGCTTTTAGGGCTCATTTACACTTGCGATTGGAGAACGGGGTGCAGTGAAAACAAGCATTTTTTTACTGGTCCTCCTTAAAGTAGAACTAAAGTCAATGCTTTTTTTCTCTCTTGTTTTGGGGGGAATACTCTTCACTTTCTGTAACATAGCCAAAACAAAAAGTGAGGGAATCCCTGGTTGTCACCAGAACTAGTGTCCCCATTGGAAGATTTACCCTCTATTAATGTTTTGGCGTCAGCTCAAAATTTGTGACTTTCTTTTACTTTCACTTTTGGTGATAATGGTAAACAGGACGGAGGGTGAATATCCCTAAACACAGACAGCAATAAAAGTATAACAGGTGTTCTAATTCCTCTTCACTCTCTCCAAACGAAAAAACAAAAAAGTTTTGCCTATGCTTATAATTTAAACTGCAAAGGAAGCTGGATAAGGGTGTATACGTGTAATGGTAAAATGATGCCCTCTGTTGCATTCAGTAGGCAGTGCAGGTGCTGAACCCAACCAATTTAAGTGAATGGGGTTTCATTGCAACCACCCTGCAAACACAAGTTATGCACGGGTGATGGTGCAGCATTTACAGGGTTGAACCCTCTGGGGTTGATTTACTAATGGCAAATTCACTGTGCACTTTGCAAATTGCAGTTGCACGCTGCAAGGGCAGTTGCTCCAGAACTTAGTAAATGAGTAGAAGCTCTGCTGACTTTCATCATCCAATCATGTGCAAACAAAAATGCTGTTTTTTTTTCTTTCTTGCACGTGATTGTGTATTCTTTGCAAACTGATGCTTCATCTCATTTACTAAGCCCTGGAGCACTTGGACTTTCGGAGTCAACTGCACTTTAAAAACTGCACAGTCTAGTTACCTTTAGTAAATCAACCCCTCTGTCTTGTGATAAGTATGGAGGTTGCCATTGCTGGCCTTTCTCTAAAAATGTCTATTTTTGGCAATAATACTTGAAATCACTGACCTGGAACGTGCATGTTGTGTTTGAGTGTCATAAAAGTGTCAACATTCTTTATTTCTGCTCTTGTTTTTAAGCCAGTCACTAAGAAAGCAATGAAGCCAATGACTTATGCCTCTCAGGCCTCATACACACGATGAGGAACTCGTCGAAAAAGACACATCATTTTCCTTGACGAGTTCCTTGTTAGGCTTGTCGAGAAACTCGACAAGCTTGCTTTGCGTACACACGGTCAAGACAAAATCTCCTCGTTCTCAAACGCGGTGACGTACAACACAGGAGAAGTTCGATTCCACTGGCACAAACCTTGGGGCTGCTTTTGCTAATCTCATGTTACTGCGTGTTAAGTAAAAGTTTGTTAAGAGACGATTTGCACTTTTCAGTCTGTTACAGCGTGAAAAATGTGTTATCTCCATTACAAACGCTACTTTGACCGAAGGTGCGCTCCTGTCTCATACTTTATTCTGAGCATTGGCGGGTTTCTTAGCATACACACGATCATGTTTCTCGTCGAATACCAGCCTGGCGAGGAACACGACGAGGAAATTGAGACTCCCGTCAAGGAAAAAGAGAACTTGTTCTCTTTTTTCCTCGTCGAGTTCCTTGACAGTTTCCTCGATGAAAAACATACACACGACCGGTTTCCTCTGCAAAAAAGCTCTGCCACCAAGTTTATTGATGGATTCTGTCGAGGAAAACGGTCGTGTGTACGAGGCCGTACACACGATCGGTTTTCCTGACAGGAAAAGTGCGATGTGAGTTTTTTTTCAGGAAAACCGACCGTGTGTATGCTCCATCACACTTTTTTACACTACGTCACCGCGTTCTTGAGGTTCGGAATTTAAGACAAGATTAGTGTGACCGTGTGTGTGCAAGACAAATTTCCTGTCGGAAAAACTGATCGTGTGTACGAGGCATTATCATGATAGCCAGGAAACTAGGATATTCATAAGTGACACAGCAATAGCAGACTCTATACTTCCTCATGACAATTAAAGGACAAGTTCATCCAGAACTGATATTTTAAGTTGAACCGCTCACAGGCTTATTTTATCTCTTGGGCATCTCAAATTTCCCTAGCATAGTTCTCCAGCATTCCTTATACTGCCTTGGAATCCTCCTGGACTTTTTCTGTATAATAGAGGTTCCAATTCTGCAACCCATATAATATGAGGGTTGTACCGAAACTAATGCAAAAGTGGGCGCAACTTTTTTATTAACTAATCAAATTTCACATGTTAGTAGAGTAATCCTTCAATGGTAACTCTTCTTTTTCATTGCAGGTAAATATAGGATTCCAAGCAGAAGCAATGTGCTGCCATTGAGTTATTGACAAAGGAGGGATACAGGCTGTCCAGCATTGATAGTCTCCCAATGTGTGGTGTGTCCTAAATGCTGGTTTGCCCTTCTGTAAACTTTTTAATCCATCGGTGAACATTGCTCTTGTCAATGGTGTCATCTCTGTTTATAATTCTGTAGCCTTCTGTAGATGATGGACAGCCTATACAACTCCTTAGTCAAGAACTCAATGACAGCACAGTGCTTCTGCTTGGAATCTGTTATTTACCTGCAATGAAAAAGAAGGAAGAGTTTCTGTACCAACATGTAAAATTTTAATGATTTAAGAAAGTTGATAAAAAGTTATGTCCAGTTTTGCATTACGTTCAGTACAGCCCTAGTATAAAGCATAATAATAATACAAAAGGGAGTGCGAGATCAGCTTGTACTGACCTCAGCACGTAGGATCCCAAGGACCACCTTGTCCTTTAAAGGTAAGAGAAGCTGGTGGGTTATTGACTTGACATATATATACCAAAAACTGTCGCGCATGGGATGACCCTCTTGGTAATGAATAAGAGCTAAACGAAATGTGATATGCACAAGCAATGAACACAGATGTTATTTCTAATTAACAACATTGCTAGCGACAGACAATTCCTATGATAGTTCTACGTTGTAGAAGGACCTGTGATTGACTTATTAGGTCAGGCAATGACTGGTACTAATGTTACTCTTTTTCCTGTCTCCTATAATAGAGGCTTCTCTTCCGTGGTGGCACTGGGGGCCAGTGTAATCTGCAGTAAGATTCCAGGCTTGGCACCCAGACAGAGGACTATCTGTCTCAACAGACCTGATGCTATCATCGTGATCGGAGAAGGAGCTCAGATGGGGATCAATGAGTGTCAGTTTCAGTTCAGACATGGACGCTGGAACTGTTCTGCCCTGGGAGAAAGGACAGTGTTTGGGAAAGAGCTGAAAGTGGGTATGTTACTAATGATTTGATACTGTACAGCTGACATCTCAGTCATTTTCTTACCTCTGAACAATAGCAAAGTTATCTGTCCAAGTCAGCCATCTGCAAAACTGGGTCACGTACTGGGGAGTCACTCATCGTAGAATCTTCAAGGAGTCATTCATGAAAGTCTTCTTTCTATTTAGTGTGGAAAATTCCACATTTATAGGTATTTGATCATAACCCTTTTTTGTCTGTGGTTCATTTGAAATCCTAAAATAAAAATGATCTAATATAAAAAGCTTGCAATAAATTTCACAATTATATAATAAAAAAAAAATCCTATGGCTTTATAACACAATTTCACAGGCTGTGAGGCTGTGTTTTGCCCATGCTGGACAGAAAACGGTTTGCATCATTGCCGCACTACTCTGCTACTTGTTTTCACCTTCCATTCACTTCCTCACCACCCCATTTTCTTGCTGACAGGTTGGAGCTTAAACAGAACTAGGGACTCAACCCCACATGACAAGCTTGAGGGCCTCCTCCCCATTCTCACTGCGGTGCTGCCATGGCCAACCATAACCAACCATGGGAGATATCATATGTTACACCAATGCCAGAAGTACTGGATATAAGGGGTGATGGTAGGGATGTGCACTGATAGTCGGCACACTGAAATATTTTGTTGCGGAATTTCGTTTTCGTTCCAAAAATTAATTTATTTAGTTACTCCCGAAATTCGTTTTTATTTATTTTGTTTTTCGTTAGAAATTGCATTAGTCCGAAAATCCAAACAAATTAAGGTTGAATCTGTCATTGAAGGCTTATGGTGTCTGTCGAATGTTCAAAGACGATTCGACGGAGCAGCGAAACTGTATGACGCCGCAATCATACAATTCTGGTCGAATGTTCGGCCTACAAGCTAGCTATAGTAGAATTCTAATGTTGTATGATTAGTAATAATTATATTTATTAATTATTATTACTAGTCTCCCAACATTAGAATTTTTCTATAGCCTATGGGCAGAGCATTCGACCGGAAATGTATGATTGCGGCGTCGTACAGTTTAGCTGCTCCGTCGAATCTTCTTAGAACTATCAACAGACACCATAAGCCTTCAATGACAGATTCGACAATCAGCCAATAACATTCATCTTCATCATTATTTTTTATTTTACTTCCCCCACCCAATTCCAGTAGCGATCTTTTCTCTCTATGTCGAATCTTTTCTTTATAATGTAGAATCTTTTCTCTCTATAATGTCGAATCTTTTCTCTCTATAATGTCGAATCTTTTCTCTCTATAATGTCGAATCTTTTCTCTCTATAATGTTGAAACTTTTCTCTCTATAATGTTGAATCTTTTCTCTCTATAATGTCGAATCTTTTCTCTCTATAATGTCAAATCTTTTCTCTCTATGTATAATAATCTTGGACTAATAGAGTTAAGGTTAGGCACATTCAACCAACGAAAATGAAAATAAAGCATTTGTTTATGTCGGATCTTTCGGTTTTCGTATTCTGTGCGTTCGTTTTCATTCGTTAAAACGATAACGAAAAATTATTGGCTGAGTTCTGCTGCCAAACTCGGACCTGAAAGCAAGCCGGCAACGCACATGTACATTTCCGAGCCTGCACCTGCTGAAGGTTAAAGTTGTACAGGTTTACTTGTTTATTTATGTACAATTTACACAGTGTTTTGTATATAGTATATTCATAACAGTCCGCTCAAGGAGATGAGGCTTGATATACACAAATTTTTGTAATTTGGCCTGTAGGCTGAGCGAAAAATATGCAAACCTGGTCATACACTGTTGGTTTTCTCAATGAAAACGAAGGGCAGCCAGTTAATTGAAACTGTTACTCCACTGCATGGGCAAAGCAGAGGTCTTCTTTGCAATATTGAGAACTTAAAGGGGTTGTAAAGGTTCATGTTTTTTCACTTTAATGCACCTTAAGGTGAACAAACTTATGACGATTACCGGTCCCCCAGCACCCCGTTTTACTTGCCTGAGCCCTGGAAGGTCTTGCATTTAAAACATGCTCTTCCTTTGCTCGGGCTTTATCGGATAGATTGATAGCTGCGCAGCCTTGCGCTGCTGTCAATCAAATCCAATGACGTGGACGCCGGGGGGGGGGCAGGGCCGAGTCCTGTACTCGGCGGCTATGGACGCCAAATGCAGGACTCGGGAGCATGCTCGCAAGGTAACCCCCTTGGGAAAGCGCTTCCCAGAGGGGGATATCTGAGGCGGGGAGGAGCCGAGAGAGACGCAGTGAGACCCCAGAAAACACCATTTGGGGCCACTCTGAGCAAAACGAGCTGCACAGTGGAGGTAAGTATGACATGTTTGTTATTAAAAAAAAAAATGCGAACCTTTACAACCACTTTAAATATAATCTTTGATAAGAACAAAGGTCAGCCAAATGTACTACATGGATTTTAGCATTCTTACTAAGGAACCCTGCCTAACTTTGTTTTGTAAGTATTATACATAGGCTTTCCAAGTGGAAAATTAGGCTCAGCTCTATTCATAACATTGATCTTGGTTTTGGAGAGAGTGGGAAAGAGCTTTTGAGAGGTTTTGTATTTGAGTCCTAGTTGTAGCACTCCCCATTCTATCCAAAATGGGAAACAAGGGGCCAGATTCACAGAAAAAGTACACCGGAGTACCTAAAAGTACGCCGGGAATGCGCCTAATTTAAATGATACACGCCCCATTTGAATTATGCGGGCTTGCGCCGGACGGATTTACGCTACGCCGCCGCAAGTTTACAGGCAAGTGCTTTGTGAATCAAGCACTTGCCCGTAAAACTTGCGGCGGTGTAACGTAAATGGGATACGTTAGACCGCCGCAAAAGTACCTGAATCTGGCCCCTTGTTTTGATGTAAGTCAGGAAGCCCAACTCCAGCCAAGACTGGGGAAAAGTTAACATTTTGGTCAGTTTTTATTCAAGTCTGTGACATCTTTGGGGAGATTTTCATTCACTTCCTGTACCTTTAACACCCATGGAAGAAATGAAAGGAGTTGTAAAGGCAGTTTTTTTTTATCTTAATGCATTCACTGATTCACACTGTACAGGTCACAGCACCTATGTGAATGAGCCCCAAGACCTCACAGAGATTTATATATCACTCAATACAGTTTTATCTTTATCCTGTCCTGGTATGAGGTCTGGACCTAAGCTGGACATACATTATACAATTTTCTTGTTCAGTTTCCTTTACATTTACCTTAACTATGTAGTACAAGGACCTGCCGGATTGCATACAAATAAAAGGGTTTAGGTTTGACCTCATATTATATGGTTTTGGTAAATCTAAAGGAATATTGTACAAAAAAATTGTATAATGTATGGCCAGCCTTACACTGGATATACAATAGGTTTTCAGGGGGAAAATGTTCATAGGAATATTTGTCTGAAAATTGTTTGCACATTTAAAAAATGGATAAATGTTTTTCTAAAATTTCACTTGCTTGATTTCCCAAACGAATACCACATACAGTACACTATCTGAAAACACACTCGAGAAAAATTCTCAATCCTGCTCCTTTGAATTTTCTCATGACTGTGGTAGAAAACGAACGTTGATCTTACCCAACTAACGATTAGAAAATTAAACAAATGTTCTTAAAACTAAAATTTTCAAATTAAAATCTATTTGTGTATGGCCAGCATTAGTTAATATTTGGACAAATAAACATGTACGTTTTATGATAATTGTGGGAAAAAGTATTCGGTATGTACAAACCTCCTTGCATTACCAATCAGATATAGAGGACTGTCAGAGATGTCTTTTAAATTGGGTTATTTATGTGATATTCATCTTTATTAATTTACTGCAGATCTCTCGTTATTTTCCATTCATCTTATTGTATTTGATCACTTTCTGTACTAAAGAATCTATCCAATCCATTCAATTTCAATGCATTAGGATGGCATATTTTAACTTTCTTTGTCCTGCAATTTTTCACGCATTTTTTGCGTGTTAATAAGTCTTTGAGTTTCTCAATTGACTCATCTCCATTGAAAACCTCTAAAAAACCTTAAAGGGTCTTATTATCACCCACTCTGCACTCTGTGACAGCTCTCATGGTTTTACAAAGGGTGTTCAGTTAAGCATAATATCCATACATGTTAAAGACACCACAATACGATGTTGTTTAAGTGACTTTAGAAAATACAGTTAGCCTTGCTCTTAACTATGTTTTCACAAGTGTGGTCTTTTTTTTCGGGGGGTAACCAGGTTTCTCCCACGGTCCAAAAACCATTCTAGTTGGTTAATTAGTATCTGACAAGAATTTGCATGTTTAAGTAAGTGCAAGTTGTCCTATGATATAGCTAAGCTGAAATACCAGTAAACCTATACTGGAAAATGTATTGTATTATCCACAAATGTATGTGTTAAAATATCCATGTAAATAATCTAAGACAGCCTTTCTAAATATTTTTAACATGTAGGAACCCTTGAAGTAATTTTCAGGTCTCAGGGAACCCTTGTTAATAAGGACTAAGGGCCAAATTCTCAAAAGAGATACGCAGACTTAACTCCATTTTTCTAATTTTACACGGCGCGTATATTTGCGCGCGATCGTCAAAACGACTTAAGCAAAGATTTCCGTATTTTCAGCCGTACTTAAATTAGTTACGCCTGCGCATTCCCGGGCGCAAATTACGCTAGGCTCGCCGCTGTTTTTGATAGGCAAAGATGCAAATGAGGGAGTTAGGGCGATTCTCAGAATTAAGTGTGTGTGCCGTATTTTCCGCCCTGTGCGCACCTGTTAGTTTTTCTGACTAAATTTCCACATTATAAAACCAGCCCTAATTTTACACATGCTGTGGAAGGGTTTGCAGAAGGGAGTTACAGCTCTAGTTGTGAAGTTTGTTGCTGAAAAATGCCAGGACCAGCAATGATTTTGACGGCACTTGCTGCCTTACAGGCACAAAGGAGGAGGAGGGCACAGAGGAGGAGGATGAGGGCACAGGCGCGTGTTTATCGGCCACGTCGTGATATTTGGCAAATGCCAGTTTATGAGGTCATTGGCAACTACCGATTTGATAGGGAGGCCATCCTGGAGATTACCCAACTCCTTCATGAGGATCTAATCGCCCCAACCCTACGTTCCCATGCCCTGACACCTCTGGAAAAAGTTATGGCAACACTGCATTTTCTAGCGAGTGGCTCCTTCCAGCGAGCATCTGGAGGTGTGGCTGGGATGGTGCAGTCCACCATGAGTAAATGCCTACATCAGGTGGTCCCTGCCATACTGCGGCGCATGAGCCATCAGTTTGTCATGCCCACCCAGGAGGACCAGCGTGTGCAAGCCATGACAGACTTCTACAATATTGCTGGCTTTCCTAAGATCATTGGTGCGATTGACTGCACCCATGTGGCACTCCAGCCCCCCCATGAAACTGAACACCTGTTCAGAAACAGAAAAGGGTGGCATTCCATCAACGTCCAGATGATTGTAGATGCCCATGGCCTCATCTGGCACGTTTGTGCCAAGTTTCCAGGGTCGTGCCACGACAGTTTTATTCTACGGCAGACCAAGATCTACCAAGACTTGGAGATGAACGTTTATGGAGACAGCTGGCTGATTGGTGAGTGACATTGGTGTCAGGTATGCCCCCCCCATGATGGAGACATCACAAGGGGCACATGCATGACTAATATCCTCCTGTCTTTTCCCTTACAGGTGACTCAGGATATGCATTGGGACCCCACCTGATGACCCCCTTTAGAAACCCCCAAACACCCGGACAAAGAAAATACAATGAGGTGCACGTCCAGACCCGGGCTATAGTTGAGCGGACTTTTGGCATGCTAAAGTCACGATTCCGATGCCTGGACAAGACTGGGGGTACACTATTATATTCCCCAGACTTTGTGTGCAAAATTATTGGTGCATGTTGCATACTGCACAATTTTGCATTAAGAAAGGGCATGCATGTGGACATATCTCCTGACCTGACCCCCCACCCAGGCAACCCCCCCCCCCCCAAACCCCTCTACCCGGTCTGCTGAGGGCCAGGCAATCAGGAGACAACTGTCTGAAGGCATCTTTGCCCAGTAAATGCATCCTAATACAATTTTTGTTTTTGATTTGCCAAGACCAAATCACAGAGATTATGTGAGCTTTAAATCTTTATTTTGTTAAATAAATGCACATTACTTATATGCCAAACAGAATGTTTATTTTGATTTACAAAACGCACATTAATTATGTCACAATGAGAATGCATGAATGCACGTCACTGTGGTCCCTAGCACAGACACATCACATGCACATAGAATTGGATTAGATCCAAGTACCCCCCCCCCCCCTTTGGTACTTGGGAGCAGTAACGCCCCGCCACGGCTCCAATTATGTCACTGTGCATTCATACACCATTCAGGAACCTAGGATGACTTCTCCCTGGTCCTGGGGATCCCTACTCCACCAAAACTGAGGGTGACACCCTTATGTTTTCAGGAATGCCATCCCCCCACATTCACACATCATTCACACACATAGACCAAATCATAAGTACAGTGTAAAAAAAAAAAAAAAAAGTACCCCTGCAAATTAGGGATGTTGCCGAGTGCTCCTTCTGGGCTGCCCACGGGCACGGGCACGGTCACGGGGACGGGCACGGGGACGGCCACGGGGACGGCCACGGCCAACTGGGGGATCTTCACGGGGGGGGGTCTGTGCAGGGGAGGGAGTATTTTCAGGGGGGGGGGAATGTGCAGGGGAGGGAGTATTCTCAGGGGGGGGGGGACTGTGCAGGGGAGGGAGTATTTTGAGGGCGGGGGGACTGTACAGGGGAGGAAGCAGCCTCCCCTGGTGTCTGTCCTCCTGCTGGCCTTCCCTCCAAGGCAACGGCTATCCTTGTCAGACATGAAGTTATGGCAGCCGTATTGGCCTGCACAGCCCGGGTATTGGCCTGCACAGCCTGGGTGAGGGCAGTCACCTCCTGGGCCACACCTGTTGTGGCGTTCCTCATGTCCCACAAACAGGTGATGACCCCCACGGAGTTGGTGGCCACGTCACCCAGTGACTCCCTCATTGCACCCAGGCTGCGCTCCACCTTGGTCATTGTTTTTTGGATCGCAGACAGACTGCGGGTCTGCCGGACATTGTCCCTCAACAGACTGACCGGCAGACGCACCAACCCCCCCCTGTTTTCAGGGGTCGGCATCCTACTTGCCCCTGAGGCTTGTGGCCTTGGAGGAGGAGTTGGAGTGAGCCATGGGTGCTGCTGCATGTTGGAGGAGGGTTGGAAGGGGCGACCCATGATGGTGGCCTGACTTCTGGGCGCCTGTGGGGTTCCCTCAGGGGATGATTCAAAGGTCATATCTTGGCCCATCATTATTTCCTGCCCAATCAGAATATTGTCATCTTCCTCCCCCTCATCCTCCTCCCACTCAACATCCAAATTAGGGGAGTTGTGGGCACTCCCCTCCCATGGCGAATCCTGCCCTTCTTGTGACTCTGCATGAGCCTGTCTTGGGGGTGGTGCAGCAGCCTGCCCTGATGGGCCAGCAACCTCCTGACCTGATGGGCCAGCAACCTCCTGACCTGATGGGCCAGCAACCTCCTGACCTGATGGGGCTGCCACCTCCTGGGCTGATGGGGCTGCCACCTCCTGGGCTGATGGGGCTGCCACCTCCTGGGCTGATGGGGCTGCCACCTCCTGGGCTGATGGGGCTGCCACCTCCTGGGCTGATGGGGCTGCCACCTCCTGGCCATCTGGGGAGGACACAAAACAATCACAGGTTGTTGTATCCACAAACTTGACACATCTTCCCTTCCCCCACCCACACATGCTAATCACCAGATAGAAATTCCAAAAAATTACCTGTCCTCATAAGAGGATCATTGTCAAAGCCAGGCAGGCCCACCACCTGCTGTGGGTGGAAACACTGGGCCACTGCCCATTCCTCCTCACTCATCCTGACTGGGCAGGGTCCCCCTCCTCCAGTGCCCCTGGTATGGGCATGCAGCGTTGCCAGCTTGTTCCGGGACACGCTCCTCAAGTCATTTATTTTTTTTTGAACTCCAGCGATGGTCCTGGTCTCCCCCCCCCCCGCCGCATTGATCCGATCGGTGATCTTTTGAAGGATCTCCTTCCTCCTGGCCGGGGGTGGTGGTGTGGCTCTCAGGGCCATGGAGAAATCGCCCAAATTTAAGGACGCCCTGAGCAAGTATATGCTTCTCTGCCGGTGAAAAATTTAGCTTCCTGCGCTTGGGAGCCATGACAGACAACACCCAGCAACAGGGAACTCAGCCAACAAACAAACAACAATACACACACACAACAAAGAAAATACAAACAAGCCAAAATAAAAAATAGACAGACAGCTACTATTAATTCAAAAACAAACAGGCAAAAAAGAAAATCAAAAAATATAAACAAAACCCAAAAAAAACTATTAGTAAAAACAAACAGGCAAACAATCAAAACAAAAAACAAATTAGCAAAAACAAACACCAACTATACCCTCCAACTCCACAAACACTTTTCTCACAAAACAATCTTACCAACAAACACTGACAAACGTTCAAAGCAGAAGCAACTTGCTTTAGGAAGGGAACACAGGGAAATACTTTTGCAATTGAAGTGTGTTTGACTGGGGCTATTTAGCCACAGGGCGATCTTCAAACTAAGTACGCTTGGCCTTTTACCTATCTCACTGATTGCGCTGACCAAAGTTCTGCACATGCGCATTGAGGTCCAGATTCGTGCGCGCATGCGCAGTACGGCCGGCACTTCATTTGCATGGGGTCACGGCTCATTACAATGAAGCACGCCCACTTCAATCCCACTTGCCATAACCACGCCTTAGGCATTGAAACTTAAGTTAAGGATGGCGCAGTTTTGAGCGCAAATGCACTGAGAATACGGTAGTTACGACACCAACTTAGGGCGCCCTAACTTAAATGACATAAGTTAGATAATCCTAAATTTACACATGGTTTTGAGAATTTGGCCCTATATCTACAGCTCACAGTACATCAGCAAGATGGTCAGTGGGAAGATTGGACCAAATCCTCAAAAGGGATACGCAGGCGGAACTGCTGTTCAGCCTGCGTATCCCTGTGCCTATCTTTGGAACTGATCCTCAGAATCAGTTTTCCAAAGATAGGCAGAAGATCCGACATCTGTAAGAGACTTACACTGTCGGATCTTAGGATGCAGTACCGCATCCGCCGCTGGGGGCATTTCGAGTCGAAATTACGCTTTGCGTATGCAAATGAGGACTTAGGCAGATCCACAAAGCTTTTTAGCTTTGTGTTTTCTGCGTAAGTTACGTTTTGCATACGTAAAATTAGGGATGCTTTTACAAGGTGTAAACTAGTAACACCTTGTAAAAACATACCTTTTTTTCGATCGCCGCTATTTTTTTTAAATTTCAAATTTTATTTTTCGCCGCGTAACTTTTTTTTCCCCGACGCAACTTTATTGTCCCGTCGCAATCCACAAAGCCCGACGTAACGTAATTTCGCGCGCTGCCCGTCGGGAAAAATGATGTCACACGCATGCGCAGAACGTCCGGCGCGGGAGCGCGCCTCATTTAAATTGTCATCGCCCCCTGGATGAGAAGACCGCCTTGCGACGGAGGCACTTAAGTTACACAGCCGAAAATTTCTAGGTAAGTGCTTTGTGGATCGGGCACTTAGGTAGAAATTTTCCGCCAGTGTAACTTAACTGCTAAAAGTTAAGTTAGGCAGGTTTTTTGAGGATTTGCCCCATTGTTTCTTACATTTGTGTTCGGGGGAAGAATAGACTCTCAGATTACTAAAAAGATCAGTGATTACTAATGTGAGATGAAAAAATTGCTCATTAATTGCTCAAGAAACACCTAGCAACCCGTGGAAGAGCCCTGGTTGACAAAGGTTGAATACGTTGTGCCAGCTATTCTGCTGTATGCTATTTGCTTCTTTAAGCCGGCAGACTTAAAGTCTAAGTTTTCACTTTTGTCAGTCATGAGGATTTTAACAAATGTATTTACCATTTTCTGCTCTGAAGAAAAAGCTGTTTGTGTCGCCATGTCCTTTGCAGACCGAATCTCAATTGGTGGGACTGATTGATTATAGTCAGCTGGTGCACTCTCAGTGTTCTGATGGCAAAAGCTGCAGTGTCTGAATCCCTTTATGCCGTGTACACACAATCGGATTTTCTGTCGGAAAAATTTTGGATGTTTTTTCGGACGAAATTCCGCTCAAGCTTGGCTTGCATACACACGGTCACACAAAAGTTCTCTGAACTTTCGACTGTCAAGAACGTGGTGACATACAACACTACAACCAGCTGAGAAAATGATAGGTTCCTTTAAGCTAGTGCAAAATATATTACTGCGCTGATCCTAATGTTAATTCTTTAAATAATACAAATAATCAATAATAAATAAATAAACTAACAGCATTATTAAATCTAAAAAAATAAATTCACCAAAAAAACAAAAGTGACTAAGTGTGTCAAAAATATGAATTCAATATAAAAAAAGTCCAATACTCCCCAAACTCCAAAAATCCCCCAAAAAAGTATGAGAGCTCCGTGAAGTGAATGGATCAATAGTGAATCTTCCACCAGTTGTGCCATCGCCACCTACTTCCAAAATGCACACTCACCAGACCCAAATGTAATAATCACCTTTAAGATCAGCCAGTACGCTATTTCTCAAGTGTAAAATGGATGTTTCTTCTCTTTCCAGCCCGTTCACTGTTTCCCTCTTTCCATGAGGTGGTGCTATAATTCTCTTAAAACAAGGGGCTCAACATAGTGTAGTATGCTCCAAAAAATTGCTTTATTAATGTAAAATCTTTAAAATACACTCACATGGTATTGTGCCTCTTAGACCGGCACCAGTCTCTCTAGCATTACCGAGCGCCACCAACGCTCCTTCGTATGTTGCTCCACGCCTCGGTCTCTGTGCGGTTCAGCGGCAGGGGATTTGCGCGTGACGTATTTCCACCCAACCTGAGTTTACCCAGAAGGCTCTACGCGTTTCGCAAACAGTGTTGCGTCATCAGGAAGCTAAGATGCACAATACCATGTAAGTGTATTTAAAAGATTTTAAAGATTTTACATTAATAAAGCATTTTTTTGGAGCATACTACACTATGTTGAGCCCCTTGTTTTAAGAGAATTATAGCACCACCTCATGGAAAGAGGGAAACTGAACGGGCTGGAAAGAGAGGAAACATCCATTTTACACTTGGGAAATAGCGTACTGGCCGATCTTAAAGGCGATTATTACATTTGGGTCTGGTGAGTGTGCATTTTGGAAGTAGGTGGCAGTGACACAACTGGTGGAAGATTCACTATTGATCCATTCACTTCACGGAGCCCTCATACGTTTTTTTGAATTTTTGGAGTTTGCGGAGTATTGGACTTTTATAAATTGAATTCATATTTTTGACACACTTAGTCACTTTTGTTTTTTTGGTGTATTTATTTTTAGATTTAATAAAGCTGTTGGTTTATTTATTTATTATTGATTATTTGTATTATTTCAAGAATTGACATTAGGATCAGCGCAGTAATATATTTTGCACGAATTTCACACACCTTATAATTTTGAGGTGTTCACT
Source organism: Rana temporaria (assembly GCF_905171775.1). Taxonomy (NCBI): domain Eukaryota; kingdom Metazoa; phylum Chordata; class Amphibia; order Anura; family Ranidae; genus Rana; species Rana temporaria. The sequence goes on from NC_053495.1 coordinate 46,436,473, forward strand.
GTACTGCAGCAGACCACTTTTATTATATTTATATATTCCTTTTATAACAAAATATTTACATTATTGATGAGCCGCTGGTGACACCTAATATACATCTATCCTTTAGAGTCGGTTCTCACTGGGGCGACTTGGGATCCGACTTGAGGTCGCCTCAAGTCGTCCCAAGTTGCGCTGTAGAGAAAAACAATGTAAGTGAATGGGAGTGGTGTTAATACACACTACTCAAGTCGCTCCGACTTCAGAAGAGGTTCCTGTACTACTTCAATCCGACTTGTAGGCGATTTGTACCCATTGATTTCAATGGAAGTCGCCTCCAAGTCTGATCACTGTCTTAACTAAAGCGACTTTCCAGGAAGATAACATACATTTCTCAGGCAAACCTCTCCCTCCCTCCCCTAGAGCTGATTGTTGTTTGATTGGCCACTGGAAAGTCTCCTGTACTGGAGACGACTTCAAGTCGTGTTGTAAATCGCCCCAGATCGCCCTGTGGTTCATGCTCAAGTCGCCTCTGAAAGTCGCGCTGGAAGTCGTGTCGCCCTAGTGTGAACCGACTCTAAAGCTAGTGCATTGTTGGTTCACTTACCTTTTCCTTTGATTTCCCTTATAAATATTTGTTTTCTTTGTCTGAATTTCTCACTTCCTGTTTCTCCTCAGTAAGCTTGCCACCATCATCCGAGCGGTGGTTAGTCAGCCAGAACAGCTTACTGAACAGCTTACTGAGGAGGAACAGGAAGTGAGAAATTCTGACAAAGAAAACAAAGAAAAAAAACATTTAGAAGGGAAATCGAAGGAAAAGGTAAGTGAACCAACAATGCACTAGCTTAAAGGAACCTATTTAGAAAATAAAAAACAAACCTTTACAACCCCTTTAAGGCTTAGGGTCACACAATCTGTATATAGGGCATTCCATTAATTCCAGTGGGCTGTCATACCTGCAGAAACATGGGGAAAATAGTCCTGCGCACTTGTTAAAAAAAATCACGCCACAGCGAACCGCATGATCTTGCAGCACCATTTGGCTTGGTGTACGTGAAGATGCTCTATGGTTGCTGATTCTTGAGGGTGCATGCACAATTAATGGCCCCCTGTGTGTCTGCTAAAAATGCAGCATGTTTCACTGCGGTGTGGGAACACGTGCAATTTTGCCTCCATTTCTACGCACAGATATGTAAACTTAGGGTAAGAGTACCCACACATCATTCTATTTTTATAACATTAACACCCATACTTGTGGATTTTTTCTTCTTAAAGTCCATTACTTTTTTCATAAAGGGAGTACAAGGGATTCTTGGGGGGGGGGGAGTGGGGTTGCCTTGCAAGCCTTTAGAAGTGGGAATTCCCAAGACTTTGACACCACCGTTTGTTCTGCCTCATTGCATCTTCTGAGAAAATGACACCTGGGCCTCTTCCCTTTTAAGCTTTGATGTTGTCTTCTTCAGGATGAAATGCTTCATTTTCTTTTAAATAAAGAAGCCAAACACTTCTTTTAAGAGAGTGTTTCTGTATGGCATAATGAGCCACAGTCAATCAGTGAAATAGATTGAGATAGAGCATTGTGATTTGTGCAAAGATGTTGTCATTAAATTTGCCAAATTTTTAAATGCCATGCCACTTTCCCATCTTCTCTTTTGAAATATATATGGAAGATTGGCTATGCATGGGTCACTAGAGACATGGTGCACTAACCTCGCCCCTCCTTTTTCTTCTAAGAGGGTTTCTTTTGTTGTCAACTTTTCTTTAGTAGTAAAAGTGTGCCGTTCATTGAACAGTAGAATACAGAAAAGAAAAATATTGTTTTGAATACATACTGTTTTTTTACAAAAGCTTCTTGTGAGATGTACACAACATGATTAAAGCAGAACCCCAGACAGAAATACCAATAGCCCATTAAAAGATGAAATAAAAAATAAGTTGTTTATTGACTTTCAACCAGGAGCTCCCCCTGCAGTACTTCTTCTGCCACAAGATGTCCTCAGTCTGATGGCCAGTATTATTCAGTCTGCTTCCTCTGAGCCCAGACTGTCCTGGACCTGTCCCAGTTTGTGAGTAGACAGTGAAAGCAGAGGTAGCATAGCCATGAGCTCATCTCTCTGCCACTCTGCCCTCCTATCTTATCAGCATGCTACTTGTCAGTACATGAACTGATTGCCTTCTTCTGCCAGTTTTTCCAGACTAAATTGGTGCTTGCATTTAAAACGTGTATTAATGTTTACAGAGCTGCATTCACATGTGTCTATTATGGCCCAGAGTTCAGCTTCAATTGGTTAGTTCAAGCTTCAATTGGTTAGTTCACCTGTACAATAAAATTGCCCATGCTACCTATTAAAAAAAAATGCCCATGTATGCCAGCATCCCCAGTACAGTAAAATCCCTCATACTACTAGTTTTTGAAAAAAGAAGCTATAATGTTATACCTGTAGACCATGCATGACCTTTCCCAAGCCTGTCCAATTAGCTCCTAGGTAAGCGACCCCTTGCAGAAAGGAGTTGCTTCTTGTACAGAAGATTTTCCAAATGAGTTTGTGTTAACAACACAGAACAAGACTTAGGGACTGAAGATAGAAATTATAAAGTTAATCTGGGTACACACGGGCTAAAAATGGTCGGTTCAGCAGGAACTGGCTGAGTTTCGGCCCGTGAGTACAGCTCTCGCGACCGACTTCTGTCAAACGAGCATGGTGAAAAAAATGAATTCGGTCACTGGCAGTCCCTGTCTGAACACAAAAGCTCAGAGGGGAGATCACTGCACTAACTTCGGATGTGATAGTATGGCGAACTTCCTGTGTGTGCCCAGCATTAGTAAATGCATGTCTAATTTACTGCCTTTGTTATGGGGCAAAAAGCATGCACTCCAAAAAAATCTAATTACCAAGATTTTATGAAAAGTGACAGACATCAATGCATTTTCTCTGATTTCCAAGTTTTAGTGATGTTTAATTAAACGACAAATATCGGTGATGTTTTGTGACTGTTTTACGTACATATGTATTATTAATGTGCTGGTCATGGTTACAAAACTGTCGGTTAGTTGCCAGTCTTGATTAATCATGCACTCAATCTCCCGAACACATTGGCCCGGATTCACATACATTGGCGCATATTTATGCTGGCGTAGCGTATCCAATATACGCTACGCCGACGTAGCGCAGAGAGGCAAGCACCGAATTCACAAAGCACTTGCCTCCCAAACTGCGCTGGGTTCCCTCGGTGTAAGCCGTCGTAGGTGGAAGTGGGCGTGAGCCATGCTAATGAGGTGTTACCCCATGCTAAACGACGTAAAATAAGACGGCTGTGTTCCCTGGCCCATACCTTAGCATGAGTTGCGCCTCATATATGGGGAATAACTTTACAGCGGACGTACGACTTACGCAAACCGCGTATATTATGCACCGGGCGCAAGTACAAACGTGATTTGACGTATCTCTCTCATTTTCATATTTGAATAGGAAATCAATGGGAGCGCCACTTGCGGCCAGCGTAAATATGCGCCCACGATACCCCGGCGTATGAAAGTTACGTCGGTCAGATGAAGCCTATTTTCAGGTGTATCTCAGTTTATGGGCACGGCGCATAGATACGATGGCGCATATTTACACTTACGCGGCGTATCTCGAGATACGTCGGCGTAAGTGCTTTGTGAATCCGGGCCATTTTCTTTGAAAGACCAGAAAAAAAAATCTACTGCTCATATAGCTTTACTGTTGTTATTAAATGTATAGTATACCAACTGAGATTTGTGTCTTGCTGAAGGTATCCAAGTGACAACCACACCCAGTGACCAAGTGACAGGACACAGACAGAAATAAACATCCAAAATGTTATTTCAATATATATGAAAGAAAAAATAAATCAATGAAGGCTTGAAGGATTGGGTCAAATTTTCAGAAAAAAATTAAACGGTGAACTAACACCCCCCAGTCCCCTGGTACTTGCCTCCATAAGTGAGTTTTCAGTGCCGACACTGCCAGTGTAGCGGTCTGGAATTTGAAAACTCTGCTTTTCTCCTTCTTATTTCAGATGCTCTGTTCTGACACTCTGCCCTCACCAATCAGAATCATCCCTCTTGTTCTTTTCTTGTGACAGGAAAATAAGAAACTCTGCATGTTACTATTATCTATTCTCCTTTTGAGTCAGTTGATTGAGTTCTAGTCTGATTTTTACCTGTTGGGCTGATTTAGATTTATGTGCTAAAAAAAGTATGCGTACGAATGAAGCCTCGTATACACGACCGACGAACTCGACGGGCGAAACACATCGTTTTCCTCGTCGAGTCCATTGTTAGGCTTGTCGAGGAACTCGACAAGCTTGCTTTGCATACACACTGTCAAGACAAAATCTCCTCGTTCTCAAACGCAGTGACATACAACACATAGGACGGCAGGGGAAGTTCGATTCCACTGGCTAAACTCTTGGGGCTGGTTTTGCTAATCTCATGTGTTTGCGTGTTAAGTAAAAGTTTGTTAAGAGACGATTTGCACTTTTCAGTCTGTTACAGCTTGAAAAATGTGTTACCGTATTTTCCGGCGTATAAGACGACTGGGCGTATAAGACGACCCCCTAATTTCCCAGGAAAAATTTTGATTTTGGGATATACTCACTGTATAAGACTACCCCCTTCCTACCAGTCTTTCTGGAAGCTGAGGGGTAGCCAGAACCGCTGACAGAAACAGGCTTTTTCAAATCTCACTGTGCCATTACATTCCTCACTGTGCCATTACATTACATGCCCAAACTGTGCCACTGTGCCATTACATGCCCCCACATTGCCATTGTGCCATTACATGCCCCCACATTGCCACTGTGCCATTACATGCCCCCACATTGCCACTGTGCCATTACATGCCCCCACATTGCCATTGTGCCATTACATGCCCCCACATTGCCATTGTGCCATTACATGCCCCCACATTGCCATTGTGCCATTACATGCCCCCACATTGCCATTGTGCCATTACATGCCCCCACATTGCCATTGTGCCATTACATGCCCCCACATTGCCACTGTGCCATTACATGCCCCCCACATTGCCACTGTGCCATTACATGCCCCCACATTGCCACTGTGCCATTACATGCCCCCACATTGCCATTGTGCCATTATATGCCCCCACATTGCCATTGTGCCATTACATGCCCCCACATTGCCATTGTGCCATTACATGCCCCCACATTGCCATCACTTGCCCCTCACATTGCCATTGTGCCATTACATGCCCCCACATTGCCATCACTTGCCCCTCACATTGCCATTGTGCCATTACATGCCCCCACATTGCCATCACTTGCCCCTCACATTGCCATTGTGCCATTACATGCCCCCACATTGCCATCCCTTCCCCCCAGTGTGCCTGAACTTGTTGCCCCCCCCCCCCCCCCAGTGCAATAACACTCACTTTTTTTCCCCAGCGCTGACAGTCTAACATGCTGCGATCGCGAGCGTGTATTGATTTCAAAGCCGCGCCTTCACTGCAGAGTGTTCTGTGATAGGAGGAACAAAAATCTTCCCAGCAGCGCCTCTGTTATGTTTTCCGCCTATCACGGACGTCTTCTCATCTCGTCCGAGGATGAGAAGGCATCTGTGATAGGAGGAACAAAGAACAGTGGCGCTGCTGGGAAGATTTTTGTTCCTCCTATCACAGAACACTCTGCAGTGAAGGCGCAGCTTTGAAATCATTCACGCTCGCGATCGCAGCATGTTAGACTGTCAGCGCTGGGGAAAAAAAGTGAGTACTGAGACTGTACCCGGCGTATAAGACGACCCCCGACTTTGGATTCATGTTTTTGCATCCAGAAAGTCGTCTTATACGCTGGAAAATACGGTATCTCCATTACAAATGCTACTTTTTCTCCCGTCTCATACTTTATTCTGAACAAGCGCGGGTTTCTTAGCATACACATGCTCGAGTTTCTCGTCGGAAACCAGCCCGACCAGGAACTCGACGAGCCAATTTGAGACTCCCGTCGAGGAAATAGAGAACTTGCTCTCTTTTTGGCTCTTCGAGTTTCTCGACAGTTTCCTCGACGAAAATGTACACACGACCGGTTTTCTTGGCAAAAAATATCTTCCAGCAAGTTTCTTGCTGGTTTTTGCCGAGAAACTCGGTCGTGTGTACGAGGCCTGAGACAAAGGGTTGACTCCCCTATCAGAGATTTCTCAGTTTCAGTCAATGAGCCACATAGTAATTAGTGTTTAATGACTTGTGGCTTTAACTAATCCATACTGCTCTAGGGATCCTTGTTGTGTTTTAGATGTTTACCTGCAAAAAAGATATATATATATATATATATATATATATATATATATATATATATATATATATATATTGAATAACATTTTAAAATGAATAAACAAATAAAAAGAATAACACACTGCTAGATTTCTCCTGCTTCCTTTCAACTGTAGTGCCTTATGTACCCAAAAGATAATGTTAGAAGCCACACTAGAGGTCTTTTGGAGTCATGAATAGCTGGAGTCTCCACTAGGATTTCCCTCCCTTTGGTTAGAATAACTGCACTGCACATAAAGTTATCTGTCTTTCTTTAGTAGAATCCAGTTCACCTTCAGAAACATAGTTCAGGCTGAGACACTCAGCAGTACATTCCAGCTGCAGGAATCCTTTGAAACGCAACTGATTTCTTGAAATTAAAGGGGGAAAAGCAATAGTAAAAGAACCCCCTGTCAGGTGTCCTTGTTAAGGAGATACACTTTCTCTATTTACCCAAATGATCATTGCCACTGAGACTGAAAGTGAAGGAGAATCCAAAATTGTGAGTTGTCACCAGAACCAACAATGGAAGGGAGAGAGAGAGAGAGAGAGAGAGAGAGAGAGAGAGAGAGAGAGAGACTTGTAAAGCGCAACACATGGGAACTGAATCACCTCTGGGCGCTGTATCCATTTCATGGGTAAGGAACCCCTTGACCTCAGAAGAGATGGGTTTTAATCTTTCTCCTGAAGGCCAAGTGGTCCGACTCCAGTCGGATGGTGGTTGGTAGTGCATTCCACAGGCGAGGTCCCTGGACTGCAAATCTTCGATCTCCTTTGGACTTGTATCTGGCTTTGGGTATCTGGAGGAGGTTTTGATTGGTGGATCGCAGAATGCGATTGGGGTTATGGGCTTTTATTTTTTCGCATAGATATTGGGGGGCGTTGCCTTGAATACACTTATGTATTAGACAGAGTGCCTTGAAAGTGATTCTGTCTTTTACTGGCAACCAATGAAGGGATCTCAGTGAAGGTGAGATTGATTCCCATGGTTTTTTCCCAGTCACTAGTCGAGCGGCCGTATTTTGAACGACTTGCAGACGAGTGATTTGGTATTTGGGGAGTCCTAGATAGCGGGCATTTGCGTAGTCGAGTCTGGAATTGATGATTGTTCCCACCACGACTGCAATGTCCTCTTTCGGGATAAAGGGCGTGAGTCTGCGTAGTAGGCGCAGCAGATGGTGGGATCCGCTGACTACTGACCCTATTTGTGCATCCATTGTCATGTAGGTATCGAAAATAACTGTGAGACTTTTGACTTTGGTGCTAGGGGTGATAGTTTTACCCAGAATGGGTGGGGGAGTCCATGTTGACGCGGGGTGATTTTTCCGGTTAGCGTGAAACAGGAGAAGTTCTGTTTTCTAACCATTGAGTTTAAGATAACTGTTTGTCATCCAGTTATCTATTAGAGTGAGGCATTTCTCTAGTCCAAGAGAATGATCCTTTTTGTTGCAGATGCGGAAATACAGTTGTGTGTCGTCTGCATAGGACGGGAGATCTTCCAGTGGGGACATTTGTTTTAGGGACAACTAAAAGGGGATATCCCTCACTTTGGAAATTCCCTCTCACTTCCTTTTCTGTCTACTGTACAGGAAGTGAATGGAAAGCTTTCCAGTGGGACACAGATGGCAAAAAGGAGAGGGATTTAATTCCACATAAGAAAAAAGGTTTGGGCTTCATTAATACATTAAGTGGCCTATGAACTAAAAAATAAGTTAGCTACCCCTCTAACAAGAGTGCTGTTTATAATGCTGGGTTTCCTGGCCTAATCAAGCTTAATTCAACTACTTGCGTTTATTGAGGAGGTGACTACTTTTAGAGGGGAACTTTCAATCTTTGGGAAAAAGCAGGCTATGTGGTAGCAGCCCTGTAAGTGAAAGGTTAACAGGGTTAAACTTTCTGGCATAAAGGGACTTATGTTGTAAGTACCGGACTTGCTAGGATTTATTTGAATTGTATTTATTTTTCTCTGGAGACATAGTTGTTTTGGGTGCTGGAAATTCAATATAGCAAACTCAAGATTTGGGGAAAGAAAGGCTGCTGTTATTATAGTAGTTAACAATTATTTACTATTAAGTCACTGCTGAAAAGGCTGCAGGGACAATAATATATAATTGCAGGTCTTCATTGATATATTACTTTAGATTCCCATGATTTCCGACCTCTGTCCTAAAGACATTCTCAACACTGAGGCCTAGTGCCAACCTCAGCTCGGATGTTTGCTATGTTATGTTTACAGTCTTCAGCGAAGATTAGAAGGACTGGAATACTTACCTGGAGTAAATGTTCTTCCATGCTCCCTTTAGTTATGGTCACGTGGCTAAAACTTTAGGAATGTTGGGCCAAATTCTCAAAAGAGATACGCAGACTTAACTCCATTTTTCTAATTTTACACGGCGCGTATATTTGCGCGCGATCGTCAAAACGACTTAAGCAAAGATTTCCGTATTTTCAGCCGTACTTAAATTAGTTACGCCTGCGCATTCCCGGGCGCAAATTACGCTAGGCTCGCCGCTGTTTTTGATAGGCAAAGATGCAAATGAGGGAGTTAGGGCGATTCTCAGAATTAAGTGTGTGTGCCGTATTTTCCGCCCTGTGCGCACCTGTTAGTTTTTCTGACTAAATTTCCACATTATAAAACCAGCCCTAATTTTACACATGCTGTGGAAGGGTTTGCAGAAGGGAGTTACAGCTCTAGTTGTGAAGTTTGTTGCTGAAAAATGCCAGGACCAGCAATGATTTTGACGGCACTTGCTGCCTTACAGGCACAAAGGAGGAGGAGGGCACAGAGGAGGAGGATGAGGGCACAGGCGCGTGTTTATCGGCCACGTCGTGATATTTGGCAAATGCCAGTTTATGAGGTCATTGGCAACTACCGATTTGATAGGGAGGCCATCCTGGAGATTACCCAACTCCTTCATGAGGATCTAATCGCCCCAACCCTACGTTCCCATGCCCTGACACCTCTGGAAAAAGTTATGGCAACACTGCATTTTCTAGCGAGTGGCTCCTTCCAGCGAGCATCTGGAGGTGTGGCTGGGATGGTGCAGTCCACCATGAGTAAATGCCTACATCAGGTGGTCCCTGCCATACTGCGGCGCATGAGCCATCAGTTTGTCATGCCCACCCAGGAGGACCAGCGTGTGCAAGCCATGACAGACTTCTACAATATTGCTGGCTTTCCTAAGATCATTGGTGCGATTGACTGCACCCATGTGGCACTCCAGCCCCCCCATGAAACTGAACACCTGTTCAGAAACAGAAAAGGGTGGCATTCCATCAACGTCCAGATGATTGTAGATGCCCATGGCCTCATCTGGCACGTTTGTGCCAAGTTTCCAGGGTCGTGCCACGACAGTTTTATTCTACGGCAGACCAAGATCTACCAAGACTTGGAGATGAACGTTTATGGAGACAGCTGGCTGATTGGTGAGTGACATTGGTGTCAGGTATGCCCCCCCCATGATGGAGACATCACAAGGGGCACATGCATGACTAATATCCTCCTGTCTTTTCCCTTACAGGTGACTCAGGATATGCATTGGGACCCCACCTGATGACCCCCTTTAGAAACCCCCAAACACCCGGACAAAGAAAATACAATGAGGTGCACGTCCAGACCCGGGCTATAGTTGAGCGGACTTTTGGCATGCTAAAGTCACGATTCCGATGCCTGGACAAGACTGGGGGTACACTATTATATTCCCCAGACTTTGTGTGCAAAATTATTGGTGCATGTTGCATACTGCACAATTTTGCATTAAGAAAGGGCATGCATGTGGACATATCTCCTGACCTGACCCCCCACCCAGGCAACCCCCCCCCCCAAACCCCTCTACCCGGTCTGCTGAGGGCCAGGCAATCAGGAGACAACTGTCTGAAGGCATCTTTGCCCAGTAAATGCATCCTAATACAATTTTTGTTTTTGATTTGCCAAGACCAAATCACAGAGATTATGTGAGCTTTAAATCTTTATTTTGTTAAATAAATGCACATTACTTATATGCCAAACAGAATGTTTATTTTGATTTACAAAACGCACATTAATTATGTCACAATGAGAATGCATGAATGCACGTCACTGTGGTCCCTAGCACAGACACATCACATGCACATAGAATTGGATTAGATCCAAGTACCCCCCCCCCCCCTTTGGTACTTGGGAGCAGTAACGCCCCGCCACGGCTCCAATTATGTCACTGTGCATTCATACACCATTCAGGAACCTAGGATGACTTCTCCCTGGTCCTGGGGATCCCTACTCCACCAAAACTGAGGGTGACACCCTTATGTTTTCAGGAATGCCATCCCCCCACATTCACACATCATTCACACACATAGACCCAATCATAAGTACAGTGTAAAAAAAAAAAAAAAAAGTACCCCTGCAAATTAGGGATGTTGCCGAGTGCTCCTTCTGGGCTGCCCACGGGCACGGGCACGGTCACGGGGACGGGCACGGGGACGGCCACGGGGACGGCCACGGCCAACTGGGGGATCTTCACGGGGGGGGGTCTGTGCAGGGGAGGGAGTATTTTCAGGGGGGGGGGGAATGTGCAGGGGAGGGAGTATTCTCAGGGGGGGGGGGACTGTGCAGGGGAGGGAGTATTTTGAGGGCGGGGGGACTGTACAGGGGAGGAAGCAGCCTCCCCTGGTGTCTGTCCTCCTGCTGGCCTTCCCTCCAAGGCAACGGCTATCCTTGTCAGACAGGAAGTTATGGCAGCCGTATTGGCCTGCACAGCCCGGGTATTGGCCTGCACAGCCTGGGTGAGGGCAGTCACCTCCTGGGCCACACCTGTTGTGGCGTTCCTCATGTCCCACAAACAGGTGATGACCCCCACGGAGTTGGTGGCCACGTCACCCAGTGACTCCCTCATTGCACCCAGGCTGCGCTCCACCTTGGTCATTGTTTTTTGGATCGCAGACAGACTGCGGGTCTGCCGGACATTGTCCCTCAACAGACTGACCGGCAGACGCACCAACCCCCCCCTGTTTTCAGGGGTCGGCATCCTACTTGCCCCTGAGGCTTGTGGCCTTGGAGGAGGAGTTGGAGTGAGCCATGGGTGCTGCTGCATGTTGGAGGAGGGTTGGAAGGGGCGACCCATGATGGTGGCCTGACTTCTGGGCGCCTGTGGGGTTCCCTCAGGGGATGATTCAAAGGTCATATCTTGGCCCATCATTATTTCCTGCCCAATCAGAATATTGTCATCTTCCTCCCCCTCATCCTCCTCCCACTCAACATCCAAATTAGGGGAGTTGTGGGCACTCCCCTCCCATGGCGAATCCTGCCCTTCTTGTGACTCTGCATGAGCCTGTCTTGGGGGTGGTGCAGCAGCCTGCCCTGATGGGCCAGCAACCTCCTGACCTGATGGGCCAGCAACCTCCTGACCTGATGGGCCAGCAACCTCCTGACCTGATGGGGCTGCCACCTCCTGGGCTGATGGGGCTGCCACCTCCTGGGCTGATGGGGCTGCCACCTCCTGGGCTGATGGGGCTGCCACCTCCTGGGCTGATGGGGCTGCCACCTCCTGGGCTGATGGGGCTGCCACCTCCTGGCCATCTGGGGAGGACACAAAACAATCACAGGTTGTTGTATCCACAAACTTGACACATCTTCCCTTCCCCCACCCACACATGCTAATCACCAGATAGAAATTCCAAAAAATTACCTGTCCTCATAAGAGGATCATTGTCAAAGCCAGGCAGGCCCACCACCTGCTGTGGGTGGAAACACTGGGCCACTGCCCATTCCTCCTCACTCATCCTGACTGGGCAGGGTCCCCCTCCTCCAGTGCCCCTGGTATGGGCATGCAGCGTTGCCAGCTTGTTCCGGGACACGCTCCTCAAGTCATTTATTTTTTTTTGAACTCCAGCGATGGTCCTGGTCTCCCCCCCCCCCCGCCGCATTGATCCGATCGGTGATCTTTTGAAGGATCTCCTTCCTCCTGGCCGGGGTGGTGGTGTGGCTCTCAGGGCCATGGAGAAATCGCCCAAATTTAAGGACGCCCTGAGCAAGTATATGCTTCTCTGCCGGTGAAAAATTTAGCTTCCTGCGCTTGGGAGCCATGACAGACAACACCCAGCAACAGGGAACTCAGCCAACAAACAAACAACAATACACACACACAACAAAGAAAATACAAACAAGCCAAAATAAAAAATAGACAGACAGCTACTATTAATTCAAAAACAAACAGGCAAAAAAGAAAATCAAAAAATATAAACAAAACCCAAAAAAAACTATTAGTAAAAACAAACAGGCAAACAATCAAAACAAAAAACAAATTAGCAAAAACAAACACCAACTATACCCTCCAACTCCACAAACACGGGGCCAAATTCTCAAAAGAGATACGCAGACTTAACTCCATTTTTCTAATTTTACACGGCGCGTATATTTGCGCGCGATCGTCAAAACGACTTAAGCAAAGATTTCCGTATTTTCAGCCGTACTTAAATTAGTTACGCCTGCGCATTCCCGGGCGCAAATTACGCTAGGCTCGCCGCTGTTTTTGATAGGCAAAGATGCAAATGAGGGAGTTAGGGCGATTCTCAGAATTAAGTGTGTGTGCCGTATTTTCCGCCCTGTGCGCACCTGTTAGTTTTTCTGACTAAATTTCCACATTATAAAACCAGCCCTAATTTTACACATGCTGTGGAAGGGTTTGCAGAAGGGAGTTACAGCTCTAGTTGTGAAGTTTGTTGCTGAAAAATGCCAGGACCAGCAATGATTTTGACGGCACTTGCTGCCTTACAGGCACAAAGGAGGAGGAGGGCACAGAGGAGGAGGATGAGGGCACAGGCGCGTGTTTATCGGCCACGTCGTGATATTTGGCAAATGCCAGTTTATGAGGTCATTGGCAACTACCGATTTGATAGGGAGGCCATCCTGGAGATTACCCAACTCCTTCATGAGGATCTAATCGCCCCAACCCTACGTTCCCATGCCCTGACACCTCTGGAAAAAGTTATGGCAACACTGCATTTTCTAGCGAGTGGCTCCTTCCAGCGAGCATCTGGAGGTGTGGCTGGGATGGTGCAGTCCACCATGAGTAAATGCCTACATCAGGTGGTCCCTGCCATACTGCGGCGCATGAGCCATCAGTTTGTCATGCCCACCCAGGAGGACCAGCGTGTGCAAGCCATGACAGACTTCTACAATATTGCTGGCTTTCCTAAGATCATTGGTGCGATTGACTGCACCCATGTGGCACTCCAGCCCCCCCATGAAACTGAACACCTGTTCAGAAACAGAAAAGGGTGGCATTCCATCAACGTCCAGATGATTGTAGATGCCCATGGCCTCATCTGGCACGTTTGTGCCAAGTTTCCAGGGTCGTGCCACGACAGTTTTATTCTACGGCAGACCAAGATCTACCAAGACTTGGAGATGAACGTTTATGGAGACAGCTGGCTGATTGGTGAGTGACATTGGTGTCAGGTATGCCCCCCCCATGATGGAGACATCACAAGGGGCACATGCATGACTAATATCCTCCTGTCTTTTCCCTTACAGGTGACTCAGGATATGCATTGGGACCCCACCTGATGACCCCCTTTAGAAACCCCCAAACACCCGGACAAAGAAAATACAATGAGGTGCACGTCCAGACCCGGGCTATAGTTGAGCGGACTTTTGGCATGCTAAAGTCACGATTCCGATGCCTGGACAAGACTGGGGGTACACTATTATATTCCCCAGACTTTGTGTGCAAAATTATTGGTGCATGTTGCATACTGCACAATTTTGCATTAAGAAAGGGCATGCATGTGGACATATCTCCTGACCTGACCCCCCACCCAGGCAACCCCCCCCCCCAAACCCCTCTACCCGGTCTGCTGAGGGCCAGGCAATCAGGAGACAACTGTCTGAAGGCATCTTTGCCCAGTAAATGCATCCTAATACAATTTTTGTTTTTGATTTGCCAAGACCAAATCACAGAGATTATGTGAGCTTTAAATCTTTATTTTGTTAAATAAATGCACATTACTTATATGCCAAACAGAATGTTTATTTTGATTTACAAAACGCACATTAATTATGTCACAATGAGAATGCATGAATGCACGTCACTGTGGTCCCTAGCACAGACACATCACATGCACATAGAATTGGATTAGATCCAAGTACCCCCCCCCCCCCCTTTGGTACTTGGGAGCAGTAACGCCCCGCCACGGCTCCAATTATGTCACTGTGCATTCATACACCATTCAGGAACCTAGGATGACTTCTCCCTGGTCCTGGGGATCCCTACTCCACCAAAACTGAGGGTGACACCCTTATGTTTTCAGGAATGCCATCCCCCCACATTCACACATCATTCACACACATAGACCAAATCATAAGTACAGTGTAAAAAAAAAAAAAAAAAGTACCCCTGCAAATTAGGGATGTTGCCGAGTGCTCCTTCTGGGCTGCCCACGGGCACGGGCACGGTCACGGGGACGGGCACGGGGACGGCCACGGGGACGGCCACGGCCAACTGGGGGATCTTCACGGGGGGGGGTCTGTGCAGGGGAGGGAGTATTTTCAGGGGGGGGGGGAATGTGCAGGGGAGGGAGTATTCTCAGGGGGGGGGGACTGTGCAGGGGAGGGAGTATTTTGAGGGCGGGGGGACTGTACAGGGGAGGAAGCAGCCTCCCCTGGTGTCTGTCCTCCTGCTGGCCTTCCCTCCAAGGCAACGGCTATCCTTGTCAGACATGAAGTTATGGCAGCCGTATTGGCCTGCACAGCCCGGGTATTGGCCTGCACAGCCTGGGTGAGGGCAGTCACCTCCTGGGCCACACCTGTTGTGGCGTTCCTCATGTCCCACAAACAGGTGATGACCCCCACGGAGTTGGTGGCCACGTCACCCAGTGACTCCCTCATTGCACCCAGGCTGCGCTCCACCTTGGTCATTGTTTTTTGGATCGCAGACAGACTGCGGGTCTGCCGGACATTGTCCCTCAACAGACTGACCGGCAGACGCACCAACCCCCCCCTGTTTTCAGGGGTCGGCATCCTACTTGCCCCTGAGGCTTGTGGCCTTGGAGGAGGAGTTGGAGTGAGCCATGGGTGCTGCTGCATGTTGGAGGAGGGTTGGAAGGGGCGACCCATGATGGTGGCCTGACTTCTGGGCGCCTGTGGGGTTCCCTCAGGGGATGATTCAAAGGTCATATCTTGGCCCATCATTATTTCCTGCCCAATCAGAATATTGTCATCTTCCTCCCCCTCATCCTCCTCCCACTCAACATCCAAATTAGGGGAGTTGTGGGCACTCCCCTCCCATGGCGAATCCTGCCCTTCTTGTGACTCTGCATGAGCCTGTCTTGGGGGTGGTGCAGCAGCCTGCCCTGATGGGCCAGCAACCTCCTGACCTGATGGGCCAGCAACCTCCTGACCTGATGGGCCAGCAACCTCCTGACCTGATGGGGCTGCCACCTCCTGGGCTGATGGGGCTGCCACCTCCTGGGCTGATGGGGCTGCCACCTCCTGGGCTGATGGGGCTGCCACCTCCTGGGCTGATGGGGCTGCCACCTCCTGGGCTGATGGGGCTGCCACCTCCTGGCCATCTGGGGAGGACACAAAACAATCACAGGTTGTTGTATCCACAAACTTGACACATCTTCCCTTCCCCCACCCACACATGCTAATCACCAGATAGAAATTCCAAAAAATTACCTGTCCTCATAAGAGGATCATTGTCAAAGCCAGGCAGGCCCACCACCTGCTGTGGGTGGAAACACTGGGCCACTGCCCATTCCTCCTCACTCATCCTGACTGGGCAGGGTCCCCCTCCTCCAGTGCCCCTGGTATGGGCATGCAGCGTTGCCAGCTTGTTCCGGGACACGCTCCTCAAGTCATTTATTTTTTTTTGAACTCCAGCGATGGTCCTGGTCTCCCCCCCCCCCGCCGCATTGATCCGATCGGTGATCTTTTGAAGGATCTCCTTCCTCCTGGCCGGGGTGGTGGTGTGGCTCTCAGGGCCATGGAGAAATCGCCCAAATTTAAGGACGCCCTGAGCAAGTATATGCTTCTCTGCCGGTGAAAAATTTAGCTTCCTGCGCTTGGGAGCCATGACAGACAACACCCAGCAACAGGGAACTCAGCCAACAAACAAACAACAATACACACACACAACAAAGAAAATACAAACAAGCCAAAATAAAAAATAGACAGACAGCTACTATTAATTCAAAAACAAACAGGCAAAAAAGAAAATCAAAAAATATAAACAAAACCCAAAAAAAACTATTAGTAAAAACAAACAGGCAAACAATCAAAACAAAAAACAAATTAGCAAAAACAAACACCAACTATACCCTCCAACTCCACAAACACGGGGCCAAATTCTCAAAAGAGATACGCAGACTTAACTCCATTTTTCTAATTTTACACGGCGCGTATATTTGCGCGCGATCGTCAAAACGACTTAAGCAAAGATTTCCGTATTTTCAGCCGTACTTAAATTAGTTACGCCTGCGCATTCCCGGGCGCAAATTACGCTAGGCTCGCCGCTGTTTTTGATAGGCAAAGATGCAAATGAGGGAGTTAGGGCGATTCTCAGAATTAAGTGTGTGTGCCGTATTTTCCGCCCTGTGCGCACCTGTTAGTTTTTCTGACTAAATTTCCACATTATAAAACCAGCCCTAATTTTACACATGCTGTGGAAGGGTTTGCAGAAGGGAGTTACAGCTCTAGTTGTGAAGTTTGTTGCTGAAAAATGCCAGGACCAGCAATGATTTTGACGGCACTTGCTGCCTTACAGGCACAAAGGAGGAGGAGGGCACAGAGGAGGAGGATGAGGGCACAGGCGCGTGTTTATCGGCCACGTCGTGATATTTGGCAAATGCCAGTTTATGAGGTCATTGGCAACTACCGATTTGATAGGGAGGCCATCCTGGAGATTACCCAACTCCTTCATGAGGATCTAATCGCCCCAACCCTACGTTCCCATGCCCTGACACCTCTGGAAAAAGTTATGGCAACACTGCATTTTCTAGCGAGTGGCTCCTTCCAGCGAGCATCTGGAGGTGTGGCTGGGATGGTGCAGTCCACCATGAGTAAATGCCTACATCAGGTGGTCCCTGCCATACTGCGGCGCATGAGCCATCAGTTTGTCATGCCCACCCAGGAGGACCAGCGTGTGCAAGCCATGACAGACTTCTACAATATTGCTGGCTTTCCTAAGATCATTGGTGCGATTGACTGCACCCATGTGGCACTCCAGCCCCCCCATGAAACTGAACACCTGTTCAGAAACAGAAAAGGGTGGCATTCCATCAACGTCCAGATGATTGTAGATGCCCATGGCCTCATCTGGCACGTTTGTGCCAAGTTTCCAGGGTCGTGCCACGACAGTTTTATTCTACGGCAGACCAAGATCTACCAAGACTTGGAGATGAACGTTTATGGAGACAGCTGGCTGATTGGTGAGTGACATTGGTGTCAGGTATGCCCCCCCCATGATGGAGACATCACAAGGGGCACATGCATGACTAATATCCTCCTGTCTTTTCCCTTACAGGTGACTCAGGATATGCATTGGGACCCCACCTGATGACCCCCTTTAGAAACCCCCAAACACCCGGACAAAGAAAATACAATGAGGTGCACGTCCAGACCCGGGCTATAGTTGAGCGGACTTTTGGCATGCTAAAGTCACGATTCCGATGCCTGGACAAGACTGGGGGTACACTATTATATTCCCCAGACTTTGTGTGCAAAATTATTGGTGCATGTTGCATACTGCACAATTTTGCATTAAGAAAGGGCATGCATGTGGACATATCTCCTGACCTGACCCCCCACCCAGGCAACCCCCCCCCCCAAACCCCTCTACCCGGTCTGCTGAGGGCCAGGCAATCAGGAGACAACTGTCTGAAGGCATCTTTGCCCAGTAAATGCATCCTAATACAATTTTTGTTTTTGATTTGCCAAGACCAAATCACAGAGATTATGTGAGCTTTAAATCTTTATTTTGTTAAATAAATGCACATTACTTATATGCCAAACAGAATGTTTATTTTGATTTACAAAACGCACATTAATTATGTCACAATGAGAATGCATGAATGCACGTCACTGTGGTCCCTAGCACAGACACATCACATGCACATAGAATTGGATTAGATCCAAGTACCCCCCCCCCCCCCTTGGTACTTGGGAGCAGTAACGCCCCGCCCCGGCTCCAATTATGTCACTGTGCATTCATACACCATTCAGGAACCTAGGATGACTTCTCCCTGGTCCTGGGGATCCCTACTCCACCAAAACTGAGGGTGACACCCTTATGTTTTCAGGAATGCCATCCCCCCACATTCACACATCATTCACACACATAGACCAAATCATAAGTACAGTGTAAAAAAAAAAAAAAAAAAGTACCCCTGCAAATTAGGGATGTTGCCGAGTGCTCCTTCTGGGCTGCCCACGGGCACGGGCACGGTCACGGGGACGGGCACGGGGACGGCCACGGGGACGGCCACGGCCAACTGGGGGATCTTCACGGGGGGGGGTCTGTGCAGGGGAGGGAGTATTTTCAGGGGGGGGGGAATGTGCAGGGGAGGGAGTATTCTCAGGGGGGGGGGACTGTGCAGGGGAGGGAGTATTTTGAGGGCGGGGGGACTGTACAGGGGAGGAAGCAGCCTCCCCTGGTGTCTGTCCTCCTGCTGGCCTTCCCTCCAAGGCAACGGCTATCCTTGTCAGACATGAAGTTATGGCAGCCGTATTGGCCTGCACAGCCCGGGTATTGGCCTGCACAGCCTGGGTGAGGGCAGTCACCTCCTGGGCCACACCTGTTGTGGCGTTCCTCATGTCCCACAAACAGGTGATGACCCCCACGGAGTTGGTGGCCACGTCACCCAGTGACTCCCTCATTGCACCCAGGCTGCGCTCCACCTTGGTCATTGTTTTTTGGATCGCAGACAGACTGCGGGTCTGCCGGACATTGTCCCTCAACAGACTGACCGGCAGACGCACCAACCCCCCCCTGTTTTCAGGGGTCGGCATCCTACTTGCCCCTGAGGCTTGTGGCCTTGGAGGAGGAGTTGGAGTGAGCCATGGGTGCTGCTGCATGTTGGAGGAGGGTTGGAAGGGGCGACCCATGATGGTGGCCTGACTTCTGGGCGCCTGTGGGGTTCCCTCAGGGGATGATTCAAAGGTCATATCTTGGCCCATCATTATTTCCTGCCCAATCAGAATATTGTCATCTTCCTCCCCCTCATCCTCCTCCCACTCAACATCCAAATTAGGGGAGTTGTGGGCACTCCCCTCCCATGGCGAATCCTGCCCTTCTTGTGACTCTGCATGAGCCTGTCTTGGGGGTGGTGCAGCAGCCTGCCCTGATGGGCCAGCAACCTCCTGACCTGATGGGCCAGCAACCTCCTGACCTGATGGGCCAGCAACCTCCTGACCTGATGGGGCTGCCACCTCCTGGGCTGATGGGGCTGCCACCTCCTGGGCTGATGGGGCTGCCACCTCCTGGGCTGATGGGGCTGCCACCTCCTGGGCTGATGGGGCTGCCACCTCCTGGGCTGATGGGGCTGCCACCTCCTGGCCATCTGGGGAGGACACAAAACAATCACAGGTTGTTGTATCCACAAACTTGACACATCTTCCCTTCCCCCACCCACACATGCTAATCACCAGATAGAAATTCCAAAAAATTACCTGTCCTCATAAGAGGATCATTGTCAAAGCCAGGCAGGCCCACCACCTGCTGTGGGTGGAAACACTGGGCCACTGCCCATTCCTCCTCACTCATCCTGACTGGGCAGGGTCCCCCTCCTCCAGTGCCCCTGGTATGGGCATGCAGCGTTGCCAGCTTGTTCCGGGACACGCTCCTCAAGTCATTTATTTTTTTTTGAACTCCAGCGATGGTCCTGGTCTCCCCCCCCCCCCGCCGCATTGATCCGATCGGTGATCTTTTGAAGGATCTCCTTCCTCCTGGCCGGGGTGGTGGTGTGGCTCTCAGGGCCATGGAGAAATCGCCCAAATTTAAGGACGCCCTGAGCAAGTATATGCTTCTCTGCCGGTGAAAAATTTAGCTTCCTGCGCTTGGGAGCCATGACAGACAACACCCAGCAACAGGGAACTCAGCCAACAAACAAACAACAATACACACACACAACAAAGAAAATACAAACAAGCCAAAATAAAAAATAGACAGACAGCTACTATTAATTCAAAAACAAACAGGCAAAAAAGAAAATCAAAAAATATAAACAAAACCCAAAAAAAACTATTAGTAAAAACAAACAGGCAAACAATCAAAACAAAAAACAAATTAGCAAAAACAAACACCAACTATACCCTCCAACTCCACAAACACTTTTCTCACAAAACAATCTTACCAACAAACACTGACAAACGTTCAAAGCAGAAGCAACTTGCTTTAGGAAGGGAACACAGGGAAATACTTTTGCAATTGAAGTGTGTTTGACTGGGGCTATTTAGCCACAGGGCGATCTTCAAACTAAGTACGCTTGGCCTTTTACCTATCTCACTGATTGCGCTGACCAAAGTTCTGCACATGCGCATTGAGGTCCAGATTCGTGCGCGCATGCGCAGTACGGCCGGCACTTCATTTGCATGGGGTCACGGCTCATTACAATGAAGCACGCCCACTTCAATCCCACTTGCCATAACCACGCCTTAGGCATTGAAACTTAAGTTAAGGATGGCGCAGTTTTGAGCGCAAATGCACTGAGAATACGGTAGTTACGACACCAACTTAGGGCGCCCTAACTTAAATGACATAAGTTAGATAATCCTAAATTTACACATGGTTTTGAGAATTTGGCCCACTTTTCTCACAAAACAATCTTACCAACAAACACTGACAAACGTTCAAAGCAGAAGCAACTTGCTTTAGGAAGGGAACACAGGGAAATACTTTTGCAATTGAAGTGTGTTTGACTGGGGCTATTTAGCCACAGGGCGATCTTCAAACTAAGTACGCTTGGCCTTTTACCTATCTCACTGATTGCGCTGACCAAAGTTCTGCACATGCGCATTGAGGTCCAGATTCGTGCGCGCATGCGCAGTACGGCCGGCACTTCATTTGCATGGGGTCACGGCTCATTACAATGAAGCACGCCCACTTCAATCCCACTTGCCATAACCACGCCTTAGGCATTGAAACTTAAGTTAAGGATGGCGCAGTTTTGAGCGCAAATGCACTGAGAATACGGTAGTTACGACACCAACTTAGGGCGCCCTAACTTAAATGACATAAGTTAGATAATCCTAAATTTACACATGGTTTTGAGAATTTGGCCCGTTATCTCTGTTAAAGGATCATATTTAAGATTCGCTACCCTTTAGTAGAGGTCACGTGAACAAATGCCTAGGGTTCTGGTGACATGGCCAGCAGTGTAGAATATACTTTTATAACAGTTTCAATAGGTGCAGATTACATTTTTCATAAAGCTAAATATGCTGTTCTACCATTAAAATAAATTTGTAACAAGCTTCAGCTATTTAAACTGACTATATGAAGAAAAAATGCATAAGAAAAGGTTTGCTATAGTGAATGAAAAAGTACATATTAAAACAATCAGTATATTTAGTAATACAGACAGCTGAAGTTATAAGCCAATCTCTGCTTTCTATAAGTCTTGGTTAACCCAACTCTCTGTCACCTCCCAAAATCTACCTTTTTGATATTGTAATGTAGTGGTCTGCAAATTTTCTAAACAAAAGAACCAAGTTTAGTGACCCTATAACATTAGGTGAACCAGACTGACCCAAGGGAGTAGAAAAATACCCCACCATTAGTGGGGCTAAGTAATGCCTCAGACTTGGTAGTCAGTGGGGGTATAAAAATTAAATAGCGCCTGTAGTCATTGGTATCAGTGGAAGGACTACTGCCCATTGTTTGTGTCAGTGGAAAGAATGGTACCTCATTGTTTTTCAGTGGGAGAAACAACGTTCCTCATCATTGGGAGGTATATTACCTCATATTAACAGGAGGAATAGTGCCTCAAGAGGACTGCGCTAAGGTAAAGGAGGCAATTTAGGGAATTTTTTTTTTTACATTTACAACCCCTTTAATGTAATGGGTATCCTCATTAACCACTCGGATTGCTTAGAAAGACAGTGGGGTTGGAGCCAACTCAACTTTACAGCAAAATGTGAGATTTTGATTTAAATTTTAATGCCTTTATCTTTAGGTCAACTGATCACTTTATTGTGCAATTTTCCCCGTTCATAGTCTGGCCTAGTACACACGACCGTTTTCCTCGATAGAATCCATCAAGAAACTTGGTGGCAGAGCTTTTTTGCAGAGGAAAACGGCCGTGTGTATGCTTTTCATCGAGAAAACTGTCGAGGAACTCAACGAGGAAAAAAGAGAACAAGTTCTCTTTTTCCTCGACGAGAGTCGCAATTTCCTCATCGTGTTCCTCGTCGGGCTGGTTTTCGACGAGAAACACAATCGTGTATATGCTAAGAAACCCGCGCATGCTCAGAATAAAGTATGAGACGGGAGCGCACCTTCGGTAAAAGTAGCGTTTGTAATGGAGATAGCACATTCGTCACGCTGTAACAGACTGAAAAGTGCAAATCATCTCTTACCAAACTTTTACTTAACACGCAGTAACATGAGATTAGCAAAAGCAGCCCCAAGGGTTGTGCCAGTGGAATCGAACTTCCCCTGCCGTCCTACCTGTTGAACGTCACCGCGTTTGAGAACGAGGAGATTTGGTCTTGACCGTGTGTACGCAAAGGAAGCTTGTCGAGTTCCTCGACAAGCCTAACAAGGAACTCGTCGAGGAAAACGATTTGTCTTTTCCGACGAGTTCCTCGGCCGTGTGTACGAGGTATCAGTAATTGTTTCATCATATTCTCAGCTTGATTTGCCAGAGTTTGTGGCAACTTGCTTTGAATTAGCTTGCACTTGAGTGCCTTATGTAAGAAAGGCATCTAAAAAAATACATAATTTATATTCATTGTTATAATAGGTAAAGCAATACATATTCTGTATTTAAGCATTATAGTTTGGGGCAGTGTTATAAGAAGAATCACAAATAAATAATGATTATATTAAACAATTGATCTTTAAAAGGTTACACATATTTAGTATAAAAAAAAGTACACCAAATGGCTGATGTGCTCAAGTGAACTTCATGAAAAAACCCTCATGTTCAATTCATATTTCTTTTGTTTCATATGTTCTAAATTATTGTCACGTACACAAAAGAAAGGGATGTCAGAAATGTAAAACCGGAGCTGTATGTTGAAAAATGTATGTTTTATTTATTACCCCTTCATAAATGCTAATCTCACACAATTGTCATTCATCTATGCATGAATGTATTCGTGCCTCTCCTCAGGTTTAGGGACAATCATATTTTCCATTAATTCATTATTCAATGCTTCATCAAGAATCACCTCCGTATGTGCTACATATTTATTTCAGAAATAGGTACTGAAATAAGTTTGTTTACCAGATAGATCTGACAAGTCAGCCAGAGACTGTTAAGGGCCAGTTATGGGATCCTCTTACAAGCGGCTTAAAACACGATTTTTATAAATGTACCATCCCTCTAATTAAGAGATTTTGAGGACGTAATGAAAAATCTTGCAAGATTAGTATAAAAAGTTTCCAGTGCAAAACTTTAGTCACCTGTAGGTCCATAGAGGGATTTGTGGACTCAAGACAAAGAGGGCAACCAGTCTCCAAACTGTATTTTCATTTGATTCTGACTCGGCTAGTTCCACTAAAAGTAATATTCTCAGGATGTGCAATTCTTTAAAAATGTTTAAGCTAGTTTTAAAATCCAGACCAGATGCTTTCCAAGATCTTGACCATGTTTTCTTCTTCATTGAAATCAAAGGAATACAATTTATCCCAAGCTTGTGAATAGGTAGTAAAGGAACAGTAGGTCACTGATAAGGTAATCTCTGAGCTCTCTCTTCCAATTAAAAAAAGCTTCTTTCTGTGTAGTCACAACACCGTGCAATGCTGCTAACCTTTATTGGCTTACTGCCTCTCCCAATCTAATGATATGAAGGGGATTACAGGAGGCTAGGACAAAGACGATGGAATTTAACCACTTAACAACCAAGGACGTCATATGACTTCCTCGACTTTGTGCAGTGATATCTGAATGATGCCTGCAGCTACAGGCATCATTCAGATATCACTGTCTTCAGCCGCCGATTCTCTGCACGATAAGAATGATCAAAGCGGCAGTTCCGTTGCTTGATCGTTCTTATAGGCAGCGGGAGGGGACGTCCCCCCCTCCCGCCACCATCCGGTGCTTCTCCGGGCTCTCCCGTGCCATCGGGGGCCCGGAGAGCGAATCGGCCGGCGCTGACTGGGAAGCATAGAGATGACTGGTGACCAGATGGTCACCAGTCATCTCTATGATCGTCGGAGGCCCAGGTGCGACGTTATGACGTCACGCCCAGTACCCAAAAGTAAACAAAGCCGCAATCGCGGCTGTAGGGGTGAGATCTGTGAATTTTTTTCACAATCTCATGCTTGTAAGCCTGGAGGAGAGATGTGGGGTCTTATTGACCTCACATCTCTCCATAAGAGGACCTGTCACACTGATTCCTATTACAAGGGATGTTTACATTCCTTGTAATAGGAATAAAAGTGATAAAATAAATAAATAAATATGTAAAAAAAATGAAGTAAAATAAAATTAATTATTTTTTTTTTAAAACGCCCTGTCCTCGGTAGCTCGCGTGAAGAAGTGAACACACATGCAAGTCCCGCCCACATATGTAAACGCCGTTCAAACCCCACATGTGAGGTATCATCGCGTGTGTTAGAGCGTGTGCAACAATTCTATCACTAGACCTCCTCTGTAACTCGAAAATAGTAGCCTGTAAAACATTTTAAAGCATCGCCTATGGAGATTTTTAAGTACCAAAGTTTGGCGCCATTCCATGAGTGTGCACAATTTTAAAGCGTGACATGTTAGGTATCTATTTACTCGGCATAACATTAACTTTAACATTATTTAAAAAAATTGGGCTAACTTTACTGTTTTGTTATTTTTTGATTCATGAAACCGTT
The DNA here is from genome assembly GCF_905171775.1 of Rana temporaria. Taxonomy (NCBI): domain Eukaryota; kingdom Metazoa; phylum Chordata; class Amphibia; order Anura; family Ranidae; genus Rana; species Rana temporaria. The sequence goes on from NC_053495.1 coordinate 46,461,749, forward strand.
TTTTCCCCCCAAAATTGCACAAATACAGTGCAAAAAAAAAAGTTGCAATGACTGCCATTTTATTCCCTAGGGTGTCTGCTAAAAAAAATATATAATGTTTGGGGGTTCTGATTAATTTTCTAGCAAAAAAAAAATTGATTTTTACATGAAGGAGAAAAGTGCCACAATAGGCCCGGTGGTCAAGTGGTTAAACATACATTTATGAATTTTTACAACTACAGTATATAAAATGTGTGTTTAAGTTTGTTTGTGTCTATATTTATCAATCCAATTAAAACTGGCAAAAAGTCACTTTCCACCATATTTCTTTTTGGACTCAACAAACTTTAGTTTTCTTTGCCTGTATAGAAAAATGACTTAAACCCCTTCCAAAGTAGAGAACTCTGGCTTGGAAATTAGCAGATCAGCTTGGTCACCTGTAAAGGTTTTAAGGACCTAACTTGCAGAAACCTTAAACTAAAGAAACAAATTAGAGAGTGGGTAACCGCTCAAAGAGAACCAGGTAATCTGATTCCTGTGGTCCGAGCCAAGGGTGCAGGCAGTGCAATCAAAATGCAGGTTAGGATGAAGGAAAAAAGCTGGGACAGCCGCACTTCAAAAAAACTCCTCCTTTAATTAAAAATCACAAAATACATGCCACAGCAAAAAACAGCACAACAAAAGAAAAGCTGACGTTTCGCACTATGCCTTAGTGCTTCTTCATAGCTGTTGTGCTGTTTTTTGCTGTGGCATGTATTTTGTGATTTTTAATTAAAGGAGGAGTTTTTTTGGAGTGCGGCTGTCCCAGCTTTTTTCCTTCATCCTAAAGAAACAAATTAGCAGATCTTTTTAAATGTTCTAGGTAACTGTATCAAAACTTGAGATGTTAACATAAAGGTTACAGTGCAGTACTATTACTAATGAAGACATAATAAACCTTAAACCCTGTGTGAGCTGCATACAGAAGCTATTTCACAGTAGTTAATAACAGCTTAAAATATTTTTACAATTATACATTAAAAATGTATCAGTGATAAGATTATAAAATGAATTATGGAAAGTTTTTACTTCTTTTTTTAACCCTTTTTCCTAAATGACACAAAAAGTTTCTTTTTGTTTATATGATCATTGCAGTTTTTTTCCAAAGGGCAAATTAGCAATATTTTTAACTTCATGTCAGCCTTGATTAATGGCCCCTTATCTTATGATATGGACATAACTGGTCTTTGTTAACAGGCAGTGTGGAAACTTCAAATGCATATAAATATGGCAGTTTTTAGTGCTCCTATAGTTTGGATTTATTTCTAATAAACCTAGTTACTTTGACATTTTCTTGCTTTATATAATTACACTTTAGCAGGTAAGACATTAGTTGGGATTTAGTACATTAAAAAATAGGTTATGTTTTTTTGTTTTAAGGACTTAAATCCTAATGAGTAATGCTTTGTTAACTTTTTTGGGGGAAAACCTTAAAGAACTTGCTTTGGAAAATTAGATAAGATCCATTCTAATATATTTGGAAAATGTCTGGTGATAATAGAATGGAATGGAATTTCCATTAGACACCTTACAATATAGAAGGAATCTGGATTGTTTTAAAGTCTAAGGAGTGATTTACTAAGGTTTACCAGAGCATCAGACCCATGTTCTATTCAAACTATGGTTGTAGTAATGAGAAATGTAAAAAACAAAACAAAAAAAATAATGGTTATTGGAAGCAAACAAAAAATAACCTCATGCAAGTAACTTGGTTAAGTATAAAAAAAAACACATACAAAAATATGCTATATATTTTACCTGCTATACATTTGACTTTCCTCACATATATATTCTACGTAGCTCTGTAGGGATCACAAAAATATATAGGATGCATTGATGATTATCAGGTACTGTAAGCTGTTCCTTGCAGCTAGAACCCCTGAAATTCCCATGCAGATATATACTTACACAGTTAAACCTTGCACAGACATAAGCAAATTCCTCGGTCTCCATGCAATAGTGCCTAAGTCTTGCAATTAGCTCTTCATGCACCAAGCACTGCATTTTAAAAGCCAGTGAGCCCATGCATTAGTGCCCTATACCCAGAAGTACAAATACCTGAGGGACTTTTGTCAGTGGATCCAGCAGTAGGAAGTTCAGTAGATGTAAAATACGCTAGGTAGGGGCACTCTTTGTTATACTTTTTACCTACAGGTTCTGAGTTACATCCACAAAAACATAGCATCAATATATTCACCTGTGACCCAGCATGTTTCTTCTTCAGGTATTCTGTATCCATGCTACTTCCTGTGTAACTCTAAAACTAGAAATGTGTGCGACAATCGCACTTGTTGACTGCCCCCTGCTTGAACAGCCAATTAATGCCTTTGCCTCTAATATCCCCAGCTCCTCGGCTGGTAGGCAGAAAATATCGGGGATGTAGAGGTCCCATTGGAGGACTGCCCCAAGTCCCAGTTAAATATTTGGGTTCCATTTATTACTTAAGTGAAGCTAGGCAGCATGGGGTCAAGTTGGACCTAAACCCAGTATTATGACCAGTTTTAGAAAGGGTTGCACTGTGTTTGCTTGTACCATTTATTTATAAATTATTATTATTAATTATATTTTATATAGCTATATGTTAAATGTAAGCATTATTAAGCAATAGATGTTTGAAATGCCCGTTGTGTTCAATTTGAGTAACATTTCTTATCTTTTTCTACAGGCAGCAGGGAAGCTGCATTCACTTACGCCATCATTGCGGCTAGTGTGGCCCACGCCATTACGTCTGCTTGTACTCAAGGAAACATGAGTGACTGTGGGTGTGATAAGGAGAAACAAGGACAATTTCACAGGGAAGAAGGCTGGAAATGGGGAGGCTGTTCTGCCGATATCAGATATGGATTAGTATTTTCCAAGGACTTTGTGGACTCAAGGGAAATCAAGCAGAATGCAAGGACACTCATGAACCTGCACAACAATGAAGCTGGACGCAAGGTAAGAATCTGACCGTAGGCTCTTAATTACATGCAAACATTGGCATCATTTGGCATGTGATGGTTATAAAGACTGAGGTCAGACTTCCTAATAAAGGAAAACTTTGCTAAGTATTGCCTGTATGTAACATAGCCACATGGCTTGAGCCTAAAGTTGCTAATAAAATTTGAACCCATTCTGTGTCCTCGCCATTGTAATTGCTAGGGCCCATTTAGAGAAACATGTACTTTGCCCCAGTGTATAAGCACTTTCCCTCCTCAACAAACCATAAGTGAGAAGGTCAAAACCAGGAACTCAGACTGAGCTCCTACTATACAAAAGAAACTTTCAGCACTTAAGGTATGTAAGTTGTCTAGTCTGGTGTAGTGGTGACCTCCATACGTGGGAATATCAGACAAAGGGTTACAAATTACGCACATCTCAGGTAAAAATTGGTGAAGGCTTTTTACATACGTACAAGTTAAATATATTTAGCATTTTTAATCAGTCTTTAAATATATGATAGATTCTTCTCCTCCATCCTCCAAATTTTTTTTTAGAGTAATTACTTACCTTAAATCAGTTGTGGTTTACTCTGCAGGGCTGGGACAGTTTTTGGGCCTCTCCAGTCTCAGTGCTCCTTTGAAATTTGATGCATTTGTCTAGAAGATGATATGGAGAATATTGATTGTCCCCATTTTTAGAGTTAAGGTGACCATTGCTCTGTATGGTGGCTCATGTCATATGTACCGGATTAACAAAGATGCCCTAGAAGAACTGGAAATCTGACACACTGTTACAAGCCACAGTAATCTGGTTAGTGTAAAAGCTCAAGGATATTTACAGGGGCCTTATAGTGTTTAGGTGTTTGTCAAGTGCTTCACCTCCTATTTTATCTCTTTTGGAGGGTTCAGTCTTTGAGATTCAGCACTGGATAGGCAAGCAACTGTCAAGCCTCGTACACACGGCCGAGGAACTCGACGTGCCAAACACATCGAGTTCCTCGGCCAGTTCAGCACTGAAGCCGCCGAGGAGCTCGGCGGGACGAGAGCTCCCATAGAACAACGAGGAAATAGAGAACATGTTCTCTATTTCCTCGCCGAGCTCCTCGTCGGCTTCCTCGGCCGAAAGTGTACACACGACCAGTTTCCTCGGCAGAATTCAGCCAGAAACTCGGTCGGAAGCTGAATTCTGCCGAGGAAACTGGTCGTGTGTACGAGGCCTCAGACTTCAGGTGTCCCTGACACTCCAGATAAAAACTATCACTCTGAGATATAAAAAAGTAAGATTTTTTTAAATATAAGCCTGCACACGCCAGTCCACTCTATTGTTGGTAGAATCAGAGGAAATGATTTCCCAGCTTGAAGAAAAATCGTTCTAAGCTGATATTTGGTATCAAAAACTGTTGAACAGACAATCATTTACATTGCAGGGCTAATGCAATAACAGATATCTGAAATTGTTCACAGCACAGACCATCCAAAAAATAATATCCACTTACGCCAAACTCATGCAAGTTGTATAAAATGAGGCCAACTGTGCCACGATCATGTATTCACTTATAGCCATTATGGTAAAGAATTTTCATTGAATTTTGAACATTATAAAAATTAGCTGGGCCTGACCCTTCTAAGAGAATTCCTTTGTTCAGCTGTAATCCTATTACTATAGCTGCATTGTCTCTTCTATGCATTCAGTGTCCTGCATGATATGTAGATAAGTGTGCCATCCAGCTTAAGTTTCCATGGAAATTTAATTAAAATGTTGGCAGCAATTGATGCCTTCAGGAGGTAAGTTTAACAGGCAGTGGAAGAGAAGCCAAGAACCCAAAAGGGAATTTACCCCTGGGCCAGTGTATTTATCTAATGAAACTGACAAATAGAGAAGGAAAGGACTCATTTTATGGTGTAATTAGTTCTTTAAGCATGCAATTAATGCATATAGTAAGGGAAAGTGTCTCAGTAGGCCTTATGAGCAGTATATAGCACATTTTTGAAAGAAGGAGATTGCATAGATACTTCCAGGGTTATACAGTAAAGCAGTGCAAGGACATACAAGTCACGGGTTGAAAAATGACAAATATCCAGTTTGTTCAACCAAGAGACAAAAGTATAACAATTAAAAAGCTTTGTTTTTACAACTGTAAATCTGTAAGTTGATCAAGAGGAAAAAAAAAAAAACCTTCCAATTTTCTGCCAAAGGAAAAAAAAATGATTTCTTAAGACAATAGGATACTTCCCTGGATAAACAATCTATGGTGTTATTACATGTGAATAATAATGTATAGATAAACACAATAGCAAATATGTCATATACAGTAAAACCTCAGATTGTGAGTAACGCAATTTACGAGCGTTTTGTGATACAAGCTGCTTTAAAAAAAAAAACCTGACTCGGTTTGCCAGCATTGTCTCGCAATACAAGCAGGATTCAAGCCTCTGGAGTATGCAGTACCGCATTTGGCCAGAGGTGCAGGGGCGCCGGTGACACTGAGATACACTCGAAGACTCTCGGAAACACTCTGTTCCCGAGTGTTTCAGAGCGTCACATGCGGTACTGCATACACTGGCAGTGACACTGGAACAAATTATCAGATTTTTCATTGATTCCCCTTGGGAAAACTCGCTTTGATATACAAGTGCTTTGGATTACAAGCATTCTTCTGGAACGGATTATGCCGGTAATCCAAGGTACTACTGTACTGCAGCTTACCAGTCCCTAGACGTGGTGACTGCATTCGTTTTATTTTCATGTTTTTTTTTCATCTGGTGAGTCTGCCAGTTACACATTTCGGGTCCTAGGATTCGTACACTAACTCATCCTTCTGTATTAGAACTACAGAAACAAGATAGGAATATAAAATTCCATCCCATAACACAAGGGAACATGTATAACAAGGGAACATGGTTCTGTAGTCTTCGGAGATAGATGAGAACAACCTGGCAGCAAGCACAGGGAGTTATTAGCTCACAAGATTTCTGCCAAGATCAACAGGGATTTTCTTAAAGCTTATTAAGTACTGTCCGTGATACTTTTTATATTTGCACAAACACTTCAGGACAAGCTTACGGGGTATGTCCCCTTCTTTAAGGTCCCAGAAAGATCCCAGCAGGGGTACTGCTGGGATCTTGAAGAAAGGGACATACCCCGAAAGCCTGTTAATATTTTTTATATATATATATATATATATATATATATATATATATATATATATATACTGCTCAAAAAAATTAAAGGAACACTTTGAAAACCAGATCTCAATGGGCAAAAATCTCATGCTGGATATCTATACTGATATGGACTGGGTAATGTGTTAGGAATGAAAGAATGGCACATCATTTGATGGAAATGAAAATGATTCACCTACAGAGGGCTGAATTCAAAGACACCCCAAAAATCAGAAAATCAAAGTGACAAAATTATGCAGCAAGCTAGTCCATTTTGCTGAAATTTCATTGCAACTCATAATGGTCCTCAGTAGTTTGTATGGCCCCCAAGTGCTTGTATGCATGCCTAACAACATCAGGGCATGTTCCTAATGAGATGATGGATAGTGTCCTGTGGTATTTCCTCCCATATCTAGACCAGAGCATCACTGAGCTCCTGAACAGACTGAGGTGCAACCTGGCGGCACCGGATGGACGAAAAAACATAATGTCCCAGAGGTTTTCTTTAGGATTTAGGTCAGGTGAGCGTGGGGGTCATTCAATGGTATCAATTTCTTCATCCTACAGGAACTGACTGCATGCTCTCGCCACATGAGGCCAGGCATTGTCGTACACCAGGAGGAACCCAGGACCCACTGCACCAGCGTAGGGTCTGACAATGGGTCCAAGGATTTCACCCCGATACCTAATGGCAGTCTGTGCGTCCCTCCATGGATATGCCTCTCCAGACCATCACTGACCCACTACCAAACCAGTCATGCTGAACGATGTTACAGGCAGCCTTGAGGTGATTCAGTTCGCATTTGTAGCGCTATACAAGTTACTCACTCACTTACTCACTCACTCATAGTTCTCCGCGGCTTCTCGAGACCCTTTCACATCTGTCACATATGCTCAGGGTGAACCTGCTCTCATCTGTGAAAAGCTTTGGGGCGCCAGTGGTGGACCCGCAAATTCTGGTGTTCAATGGAAAATGCCAATCGAGCTCCACAGTGTCTGGCAGTGAGCACAGAGCACACTAGAGGACGTTGGGCCCCCAGGCCACCCCCATGAAGTCTGTTTGGTCAGAGACATTCACACCAGTGGCCTGCTGGATGTCATTTTGTAGGGCTCTGGCAGTGCTCATCCTGTTCCTCCTTGCACAAAGGAGCAGATACTGGTCCTGCTGCTGGGTTAGGGACCTTCTACAGCTCTGTCCAGCTCTCCTAGAGTAACTGCCTGTCTCCTGAAATCTCCTCCATGCTCTTGAGACTGCTGGGAGTCACGGCAAACCTTCTGGCAATGACACGTATTGATGTGCCATCCTGGAGGAGTTGGACTGCCTGTGCAACCTTTATAGGGTCAAAGTATCGCCTTGTGCTACCAGAAGTGACACTGACCCTAGCCAAATGCAAAACTAGTGAAAAACAGTCAGAAAAGATGAGTAAGGAAAAAGACACCTCCACCTGAAAAACCATTCCTTTTTGGAGGTCGTCTCATTGTTGCCCATCTAGTGCACCTGTTGTTAATTTCAATTAACAGCAAAGCAGCTGAAACTGATTAACAACCCCCTCTGTATGCTCACCTCCCCCTGCTACTTAACTGACCAGATCAATATCCCAGGAGTTCTGGTTCAAAAGTGTTCCTTTAATTTTTTTGAGCAGTGTATATATACATACATACACACAAATGCATCGTTTTGTACATTTTGGATATACTAGCTGTGATAATTAAAAATGTATAATAGGCAGGATCATCGGTGTTGTAAATTAGATTTAAGTTTTTTTTCTTTTTCTCTCACTGCACATATGATTTAGAATTTGGGAGTTGTCTTTATCTGTGGGTCAGACGTAGCATTTCCTGAAGAATGCAGTCAAGGTTTTAACAATGGCAGCAGAAAGAGGCTAATATTTCATCTTCTATTGCAGAGTTGTTTGGCCAAAAAGGGCTGCCTTCACTCTCAAGGCAGGAAGAGAATCCCAATCTTATTGTGCTTCTCTATTTATTGCATTTAGGAGCCTGTCACGATGAAGTCAGCCCATTGGAAGGTGGTGGCCTCATAAAGATCAACAAAGGACACCTTAGTAAGCAGGAGTTAGCACTCTTAGCACAGTTAGCATTTAGACTTAAAAAAAAAAAAAAAGATTTGATTTCTAATGTGGTTCTGTGGGGGTCACTGAAGTTTAAAGGAATTGTAAATTCTCATATTTTTTTTTTTTAATAGAAATCTTCACTGCAGGGCTGCCCTGTCCTCTTTTTGCTGCTGAAAAACTGCCACATGTTCTGAAAAACAAAATAATCTAGCCTCTCCCCCCTACCACCCTAGAACAATAACAATCTGACCGATTCTGACTTTTTGTATTCTACTAAAACAAAGAATTTTTTTGTGTTACATTACAGAGTTCCCATTACATGTCAGGTAAAATGTTGTCAGCAGAATAGGAAGTTAAAGTAAATATCTCTAATGGAGCTGCAGATAGGCGTAAAAAACAGACAGGAGTTCTAATCCTTCCCCTCTCTGTCCAAAATCATGCAATAAAAAAACTTTATTGTCTTATGGAGACACAGGAGTGTTGGAAATCCTTGAACTGTCAGGTTTTACTGCCACCCACAGAAGTTTGGTACACTGGCAACATTTTTTTTTAAGCCAGCTCCTGTTTAACAACTGCCATGCTTTTTAGCTCTTTTTTGACTTTAATAAAAAATGCTGCTTAAACTATTTTGTTTGCAGCAACTATCAGGATCAATTTACACAGCCATGCCTGTATCCCGTTGGACTGGAAGATAATGGGTGTAGCCTGGAATTTTACCTTTAAGCACCAGGGTCTTCATTGTGGCGCTTTCTAGACATTTGTGTGTTAGCCACAGAGTGCTCCCCAGGTCAAGAGCCATGGTGTGACCCAGCCTCTATGGTTGACGCAGAGAGAACTAGCACTGATAGTACTAGCACTGACGTAACTCGTGAATCATCCAGTCTCCGGTCTTGTTTCGCTGTTCACTTACAGTGATTTGATCACTTCTGGCCACCTGTGACCCTCAGGGGCGTTTTTTAGGTGTGAAAAAGACCAGGTGTTTCAGTCTGAAGTCCAAGGCCGGTGGTGGTGGCGGGTGTTAGGCTCACTTGCTGGTTGCTGCCTGGCTCACCAGTGCCCATTCATGCTGACCACTAAACTGACCTACCAGACCCCTACACTACTGATCCCCCTGACACCCACACTGATCCCCCCTGACACATACACTGATCCCTCTGACACATACACTGACCCCCCCTGACACATACACTGACCCCCTGACACATACACTGATCCCCCCTGACACCCACACTGATCCCCCCTGACACCCACACTGATCCCCCCTGACACCCACACTGATCCCCCCTGACACCCACACTGATCCCCCCGACACATACACTGATCCCCCTGACACATACACCGATCCCCCCTAAAACATACACTGATCCCCCTGACACATACACTGATCCCCCTGACACATACACTGATCCCCCCTGGCACATACACTGATCCACCCTGACACATACACTGATCCCCCTGACACATACACTGATCCCCCTGACACATACACTGACCCCCCCTGACACATACACTGATCCCCCGCTGACACATACACTGTCCCCCTGACACATACACTGATCCCCCTGACACATACACTGATCCCCCTGACACATACACTGATCCCCCCTGACACATACACTGGTCCCCCCTGACACATACACTGATCCCCCCGACACATACACTGATATCCCCCTGACACATACACTGATCCCCCCCCCCTGACGCCCACTTACTTTCACAGTCCCCTCCTTTCTGGTATCCTGGTCCCCTTTACAGCCATCTTCTTTCTTTGCAACAAACACAGTTCCCTTTATGTCAATGCCCCCTCCCTTACCTTATACAGCAGGGAGAAGAGAGAGGATGCGGCATGTCTGAGCAGAAGGCACGAGCTGTTCAACTTTCCATGTAACAGACAATTGGTTGCTAGGACCACCCCTAGCAACAAATCACAGGCTTCTTGACTTGAAAAGTTGGACAGCTCCCACCTTCTACTCAGTCATTCTGTCTTCTACCTGCTTTTTGTAAGGATGAAAGCGGCGGTGGGGGAAGAAGGAGTTACAATGGGAGAGAAGAGGACACCCAGGCAGGATGTTCAACAGGTTCACTGTTGTCACTTTGCACATGTAATCCACTCGCCATGCACCCCGTCCAGCAGTGATACTTTGCAGCCTGTACTGGAATTGTGCACATGCAGTAGTTGCAATGGGTCCCGCTACCTTCCTCCCCAGCCAGCAGTCACAGTGTATACAGGCAGTTTTCTATGTACTAGACGAAAGGACCCTGCATATGGGTATCGGGGCGTGTGGCCGCAGTGAGAGTGGAGCTGTCAAATCTAAGCACTGATGTTGGGGATGGGCGGGCCCCCCCGACATCAGTGCTTAGAATTGACAGCTCCACTCTCACTGCTGCCGCACAACCCCGGCTTGCCCACCAATCACTGGATGTTTACACTCAGGGCTAATATTTCTACATGAGAAATACGAGACTCTGGGCTTTTTGGGGACCCATTCAGGGTCCAGCCCCCCTCCCGACGCCCCTGGTGACCCTTATCAGCACCTTGCAAACCTTATCATAATGCTTGAGTTTTTGATTATGGGAGGGCTTACCTTACTTTGGCCCTAGTTGTTTTCCACTATTAAGTGGAATATGTTTTTTCAAGGACACACAGAAGTGCTCCCCAGGTCAAGGGCCATGGCACAGCTTCTGGTGTAACCCAGCCTCTAAGGACTCACATAACGACTAATGCTGGTCAGCTTTAAACACTATTAGCTTCCTCGCAGTCGTTACCGTTGGGTGGTTATGGTAGACGATGAAAGAACTAGTGGAGTGTCTCTCGGCATATGCATGCTCCAAGCTCTCTTTCCTGCCATTCTGCCTAGAGAAAGCACTTTCCTTCTGTTACTCTTTCTTCAGAAGTACCTTGTGGATCATCCAGTCTCTGGTCTTGTTCCACTGTTCACCTACAGTAATTTTGATAAATTCTGGCCACCCATGACCCTTATCAGCACATTGCAACCCTTATTAGTTGCTTGTGTTTGTGATTATGGGAGGGCTTTCTTCACTTTGGCCCTAGTTGTTTTCCACTATGCAGTGCAACATGTTTTTTTAAGGACTCACAGAAGACATATCTGTTGTAAAGGATGACCTTTCTCGGTATCTACAGAAGGAACTAATATCTGTAACCGTGATCCAATTGGTATAAGGTCATCCTCATTGAAGACATCTATAGCTCTGCTTCATGAAGCTGAGACCTTCCGCGTATCCATAAGACCGCTTATATCCACTTTGAATTTGAATCTGCTCACAGAAGCTGTAATTGTGCTCTGGCATCATTCACAGCACAGTTTTATTCTGACCCTACTTGGCCTCCATCCCATGTGTGCGTGAGGCCCCTAATACTTTGTGAGTCCTATTTCTGAAAGGACAACGAAAGTTCCATCTGACTCTAACCTGATTAAATCATTCCTTTACTAGGACTATAAACAACCTATGGAATCGTGGGCATCTTCTGACAATATGAAAAAAACTTTTCTCTTTGAAAGGGAATTGATTGCTAAATGGTCTCTGTCCGTTGCAGACATTCCAGTCATCTACCTGACAAGTACAGTATATCATTGAACAGGTTAATGGTGTTCTTACCTTTCCTTACTTAGTTCTCAGTTCGAATCAATTGTAGTAACCCTCCCTTTTCTATTGTGGGTGACTTGAATTTTTTAAACCACATCCACTGGATCATATTCCTTAAAGAATACCCCTCCAGAAAAACATCAGCCCTGTGTCCTGGAACTTTGAAACAAATGTCTGTGCTTCAGCTGTGATGGCCTTTTATAAGCAACTTCGTTTCATATGGGAATAATTTAGGTTTACGTAACTGGGGACTTTCCTAAGGAATATCTGGTTCACTTGCCCTTTAAGGGATGGTGTCTCTTTGGACTTGCCCTTGACAATGTCATTTCAAAAGATATTGGTGACAATGTACACCTGCCTCAATGCAGGAGATCTGTGAATCACCAATAATTGTGGCATTGTTTTGGGGGGGTTAAATTGTTTTGGTGTTAACCCTGATATTAAACAATTCCGTTTTAGTGTGATGAAATTTCATCCTTTAGGGAGCTTTCTTGCACTAATAAAGGAAGACTTGCATTCGTGGTTTACTTTTACAGCCTAAGCGCACCTTAACTACCTCAATAACAGCAGGGTTTCTTAATATCAAAAATATTGTGGAAAAAAATAAGAACACTTTGGGGTGTCATGGAGCTTTTTCAAACTTTTTCTTGATGTAATAAAAAAAAAGCTGTAGTTATTAAATACCACCAAAAAGGATATGCAATTAATTTGGGTAACACGTTGCACAATCAAGTAATTGTTAGTCAAACTATCACAGCACTGAAACATGGCATAGAAAGAAAGGGGATGTCACATGCTGGTTTTGAGGCAGTTAAGAAGGATTTAATGTTGGTATCCTTTAATTTTTTCCCAGATTAGGGGTTCTTTCCCTTTTTTCTATTTGCATTTAATGCTGTGAAAGCTCACACATTAGGAAATTAGCTGTTTATCTAGTAACATCCTTTCTTATGTTGAACCTCCTTCTCCTTGAAGTTAAAGGTTTTAAATGCAGTCAACTTAAATGCTTAGTTCACCCTTTCACTTACCTTCATGGATGATTATCTGTCTGATTGGTCAGCACCACCATGTAAATGTTTTGACAAATCAGAATAGCTCTAATCCATCATGGAAGACTTACAGAAAGATATGGAAGAAAAGCAGGGGTTTCAAATCCCCAGGCAGCTACACCGGCTGCGTGGGCACTGACAACCACAAAGGTAAGTGCAGCGGGGACTAGGGGGAAGGGGAGTGTATAGGATGTTAGTTAACTTTTATTTATTTTTATTAATAGGTGAACCTACAGTTGTTGATTGGTTAGTCTTTTCCCTTGACCTGTTTTGTCTGTTCAAGATTCCTTTCCCTGAGCTCAAGGGTTAGGTTTGCTAGCCTTAGCCTTCCTGCAATTATCCAAAAGGTTTCTTTACTATTGGATGTGCACTGTCTTTTTTTCTCTGGGACTTGGCCCAGTAACTATATCTTTTTTTTGTTGGCCAAATTAGTCGTTGGTCTAGTTTTCTCACATTCAGGTGGTGTGCATTCCACCTGTTTTAGGATTTGTGTCTGGTTGGTCCTCTATTGGCCAGTTTCTATTCATTGCTCCTTCAGGTAGCCTGTTTTCCCTTAGTAGTATTGTCCTGGTCTTCAACTGTCCTGGTCTTTAATATCAGATTAAACCTTGGTGCCCTCTTTCTGTTACCGCACAAGTTGGTGGGCCTTTCTTCATCAAGTTTTTGTTCAGGTGCTGATTCCTTCCGATACTCTTTGAAGTATAATTTCCAAATTGATGGTTCTAAATGTGGGCTATTCCATTCCCCTCAGTTGGACTGCTTCTGGATGTCCCGACTGTTCAGGAATTTTTAACACTCTTGTGTCTCTTAATGGACTTTAAGAAAAAGATTTTACAGTAAGTACAAAAATCTTATTTTTAGCTTGACATACACGTTAATCCTTGCCAGAGTTATATTTTAACTTTGTTCCCTGACCCTGAAATGAATATTTATTTTACATATACAGTGATCCTACTCGCTTAGACAGCAAATTGTAAACAGTTAAGGTTACCTAGCAAAGCAATCCGAAAACACTATCTTGTTCACACATTTCCCTACACTCCCCCACAAATGTAATGTGGATGAACATGCCCTGCATCTGACAAATTACTGACACTCCTAAGCTTACACAATATGTTGTTTCTCTTTTAAGAGATCACTAGGGGAGATTACGACTATCGTGGAACACTTACGCTGTATTATATAGGAAAGTCAAACTTGACACACAAGTTCTGTATCTTTTCAAATGCAATAGATAACAAGACATTAATGTCTTGAATTATGAATGGGAATCATAGAGAACAAAAGTTGAAATCCGGAAAATAAATTTTACATTAAGGCTATTTTATCTTGTCCAGTTTATCTTAGAAGATCTTAGTGATTGACCTAATTTTATTTCATTCCTTCAGTTACTGGGATTAAAAAGCTGAATGCTTGCTTTGTGCACTGGGGGCAACACTGTCATCTGTTTTACATGAAAGTAAAGATAGTGAGTTAGTTTATCAGCAGGTGGTTCGGAAGGCCAATAAACTTAAAATACAATCGGTTTAAAAAAATAAAATAAAAAACGTATACATAGTATATGCTTTTTTTCTCTGGAGCGTATGCAGAGAGTGAAGTCAGTGCTCCCGATTTACATACTGTACTTGTTCCAGTTTAGTGACCCAGAATGTACTAAAGACAAGGATCAATGTGACAGACAAGTGACTAGAAGGTTCAGAGGGTGTGAATAGCAATAGGAATGAGCAGAAAAGTATTTTACTGACATATCCCCCAATGCTGTTCTAAGTCATTCTCCAGCTACCGGATGTTGTCATCACCTCCCCGTTGCAGTAGGAACAAATATAGCTCCACGCACTGCTTCTTCCTATACATTCAAAAATTTATTGTGCAAGTGTTTTTCTCCCTACAGGTGCTAAATCGTAGAACTAAAGAACAAGACTAGACTTATAGTTTCCTAAAATGAAAAGCAATTTTTTATTGGGCTTAATAAAAAAGTTTTGTTTTCTTTGCGTGTTGATGGTGGTTTTTGGAGCAAAGACCTGTAGCATTCCTCTATCATTATGTGAACACTTTGGTGAAAGGCAAATATGGAATTCCAGTTCTACATATTCTGTTCTTTCCTATGACGTTGGGTGCTAGACACTTTAATGTTACTTGTTGAACTGTTCTGGAAAACCTTAAAAGCCTTAGAGGCCTCATCTGTAGCTATTTACTTCTAATGCCTTGTACACACGATCGGAATTTCCGATGGAAAAAGTCAGATGGAATTTTTTCATTGGATATTCCGACCGTGTATCTGACTTTTTCGATCTTTTTTCGTCTGTATGGAACTCCGACGGAGAAAAATCACGCATGCTCGGAAACAATTTGACGCATGCTCCGATGTATTGAACTTCATTTTTCTAGGCTCGTCTTAGTGTTGTAAGTCACTGCGTTTTTTACGGTCGGAATTTGGTGTGTCTGTGTATGCAAGACAGCTTGAACAGAGTTTAATCCGACAGAAACTCCGATCGTGTGTACAGGGCATAAAAAAGTTCTTTCTACTACTTTTCAGGCGAACATGACCATTCCCACTGCCTTCTTTTATCTCTCTGAGACTGGAATGTTTTATTTCTAGGGTATAACTACAGTGGGTGATCATAAGGTTTGAGGTGCAAGCATATACACTATTTAATTTTCCATATTTATTCTTTCATATTTAAAGTGGTATTGTCAAATGTCTGTGGTAGTGAGCCCTTTTAGATCGCCAACTCAGGGTTCCCCAGGGCGCAGAGTCTACAGTGGGGATCGAAAGTTTGGGCACCCCAGGTAAAAATTTGTATTAATGTGCATAACGAAGCCAAGGAAAGATGGAAAAATCTCCAAAAGGCATCAAATTACAGATAAGACATTCTTATAATATGTCAAAAAAGTTAGATTTTATTTCCATCATTTACAGATTACAGAAAACAAAAAAATGGCATCTGCAAAAGTTTGGGCACCCTGCAGAATTTATAGCATGCCCTGCCCCCTTTGCAAAGCTGAGACCTACCAGTGTCATGGATTGTTCTCAATCATCATCTGGGAAGACCAGGTGATGTCAATCTCAAAGGTTTTAAATGCACAGACTCATCTGACCTTTCCCCAACAATCAGCACCATGGGTTCTTCTAAGCAGTTGTCTAGAAAACTGAAACTGAAAATAGTTGACGCTCACAAAGCTTTCCTGCCCTGACACATGTCCCATGAATCTTCCCACCCTTGCAGAACAAAGCTGCTTGCATAATCTTTAGCATACAATATATTCGGGTATATCAGATACCTGAGCCCCACTGTGCACTGCGATTCCACCAGCCAGGAGGCACTAGTGACATGGCAGCTGGCAGGTGGAACCGTAGCGTTGCAGTCGAGAACCAGACCTGCCACATATATGGAAGTGTGTCAGATGCTCACTGAGAGGCTGGGACTGCCATCAGTCCAGGCACCTGGTGGATCCAGTGCCTGGACTGATTCCAGTGACGTCAGTAGAAATTCCAGTGACGTCAGTAGAAAGAGTGACCCTTAGGAGAAGCCCAGCCAAACGAGCGCAGGCTGGACTTTTTTAAAAATTGTGTGCGTCCGCCATAAGCCGCACGCAGCCATGAGCTTGTTATACTCATTTGCAGGCTGGAAGCTTTTGTATGTTTGGTGGTCAGCAAGTGGTTATTCTGACCCTGCTATCAATTTTAAATATAAAAAAAGAACCCTTGAAAAGAAGATTATTTAAACTTTCCTGCCCTGACACATGTCCCATGAATCTTCCCACCCTTGCAGAACAAAGCTGCTTGCATAATCTTTAGCATACAATATATTCGGGTATATCAGATACCTGAGCCCCCACTGTGCACTGCGATTCCACCAGCCAGGAGGCACTAGTGACATGGCAGCTGGCAGGTGGAACTGTAGCGTTGCATTCGAGAACCAGACCTGCCACATATATGGAAGTGTGTCAGATGCTAAAGATTCTTTTTGCATTTTCTCTTTAAAAGAGCAAGGATTGACAATACAAACGTAGAGTAAGTATAAATAGTCTTCTTTTGTTGAGTGTTTTATTTTTTTCTGAAATTGGCAATTTAAAGAATGGTAATTCTACTTAAAAGAGAGAAAAAAACTTTTAATTTCAAATTTCACATTTTACAACAACTTCATTGAATTCCTAACAGCCTTTGTTCACGCCTGACTTTCTGTTAGGAATCGACATACTGAAGTGCTTGTCATTCTGAAAGATTTGTGACTCTTGAGACATCTATGACAAGCACAAAATACTATGATATGAATGTAAGCAAGTATGATCCTGCTCGGTGCTCTAGGCTGAGTTGTTTGTTGCATAGTTGAAAAGACTAAAGAGGGTAGTTTATCAGACTGTTTAAGTTACTCCAAAAATTCCCTGTTTTCATCTGGAGGATACATTTATCATATACAGGCTGTCCCAAAAGTCTGGATTCATAGGCAAAGAAAGTATTTACAGGTTTTGCTAGTTAATGCCTAAATTGATGGTCTTGGACTTCGCAACACTTCACGCTGAATACATGAACAATGGACATGTATTTCTGTAGCAGAACATATGTTGCTTTATAGATAATACTCCTTTATTCCAATTGTTCTGGGCAGACACCTATAGACTACCTATTCTCAGAAGACCCCAAAGATAAAGTTGAGTGGTGCTAGTTCTGGAGATCTAGAAGGTATTTCAACTGGACCCTGCCTTGTAACCTACATGTAAGGAAAAGTTCAAAAATATTATCTCTTCCGACAGCAAATGTCCGATGGAGCATACACATGGTCGGAATTTCCGTCAAAAAGCTCACAACGAACATTTGCTGTCGGAATTTCTGATCGTGTGTACGTGGCATAACAGTATTAACGAATACAAAGCCATCAGTGCCCCATACCAATACAATTGCAGTGAAAATAAAGTTGGTGATATAGTTAAAAAAAGGAAAAGAAAGAAACAATATTTGTATACACAGTAGCCAACTGGATACAAATTTAGCATCCGTGTATGAATTATTTCTGAAGAATTAGAATATCGTTTAGTGTGACTTTAATTTCTGCTGTTGTAAGAACCACTCAGAACATTCCATATACCTGTCTGTGTCCTGGGCCAGCTGCAATTCATAGGGCTCAAAATTATGTTTTCTCATAATTCGGTGCACGTGAATCCAAACTTGTGGAACACTGTGTATATTCAGCATAGACTAAAAGGAGTAGTCAAGCGAATCTTTCTCAATACATAAAATACCACTTTGTTCTAAGGTTTAATTCACACAGGCACCTATCTTACTGCACTTGACATATAATTTGGCAATAAGTTAAAGTATAACACAAGCCAAACTTTTATTTTTTTTGCAGATAGAGCAAGAAAGGGTTAGAGCATGTGTCCCCCTTCACTAGCCACTAGCCATTCTACTTTATTAGAGTAGAACAGCCGGTACTGGTACTCTTATAGGCAGTACCAGTGGGAAAGCTAGACATTATTTCACCCGGGGCAAAGAATCAGTTCGGTGCCCCCCCTTACGGCACAAGATTAGGCAGAAGTGAGAAACTCCCAGGCCATAGCTGTTGAGTCAGCTGTCTGTCCCCTCCCCCATGCTCCTCTGTTGTCCCCCCTGCTTCTCTGTTCCCCCCAGGTGAGCTCTGCAGGGAGGTAGAGGAGGTGAGCTCTGCAGGAAGGGAGAGACAGAGGAGCGGAGGGAGCGGCAGTCCGCTGTCACTGAAGCTGGCCCACTGAGCCATCAGCCCACCGGGAAACTCCCTGTAGTCCCAATGGCCAGTCCATCCCTGCTATTGAGGAACTGTCCTTTTGATTTCTGCCAGCCCCGGAAATAATTGGATCTCCCCAATGGGAACAGAGTAGGAAACTGTTAGAACTGCTGACTGTGCTTTAAAATAGGTCTTTGCCTTCCTGTCCTGCTCACAACCACTCCTGTCATGTCGTTTCTTGCCCTGGTGTCAAATGGACAGGATTGTCCCCAGTGGGGTCACAAAAAAAAAAAAACTGACAGATGTTATAACTCTTCCCTACTTTATCCTAACCGAAATGAAAACATTTTAATTGGCGTTAGTTTTAAAGTGGCCACATTCTGGTGTTTTCTGGATAGTGTTGGATGTCCAGAAACTCTGTGGTACCTGTATTTCTAGTGTAAGTGCAAGGCCTGACATTATACTGTACATGAAAAAAGTGCTAGTGGATCTTGTATTCTATACATTTGTTATGTTTTTTTTTATTGTGCATCTTTTAAAAATGGAGTAATAGAATTTGATAAAGGTAACACATTTATTTTTTTTGTTATAAGGCTATTTAGATGTCTGGAACATTTTACTATAATGAGTAATATAGGGAGATTATTATCTTCTGACTCAGAATATCTAAATTCACCTTAATAACACTCAATGAACACAACACTCTCCATGTGTAATTGATGGGAATCTACTGATTGAAAGATAAGAAAGTTATTTACTGGAAGATAAGAAATTAGAGCTATTCTTTTTTGACCTTCAGAAATCAGAAACTTTAGCTGTTTATCATATTTACTGTTTGTGGAACTTAGGATGCTTTGCAAAACATAGTCTTCAGTACATTTTGTACTGTAACTTATAGCACAGTAATGCTGCGTACACACGATCGGAAATTCTGACAAGAAAAGTCCGTTGTGAGCATTTGGTCGGAAATTCCCATCCTGTGTAGGCTCCATCGGAAATTTCCGCCAAGAAAAATTTGAGAGCTGGTTCTCAATTTTTCTGACAAGAAAAGTTCTTGGAGGAAATTCCGATTCTCTGTATGTAATTCCGACGCGCAAAAAAAACACGCATGCTCTGAAGAAATTTGGTGCAGGCTCGGAATCATTGAGCTTAATTTTTGGTGCAGGCTCGGAATCATTGAGCATAATTTTTCTCTGCTCGTTGTAGTGTTGTACAACACCGCGTTCTTGACGGGTGAAATTTGGTGTGACCGTGTGTATGCAACACAAGTTTGAGCCGAAATTCCGTTGGAAAAAAATCCACGGTTTTGTTGTCGGAATTTCCGATCGTGTGTACACGGCATAAGGCCTTGTAAAAACCAGAAGGATTTCACATGCGTCATTCCAAAATGTAATTGCTTTAATCCCTGATAAACATAACCTGTAGGGTTATTCTTGGGTCCCAAGCCCTACTCCATAGAAGCCATGGTTTCCATACATACCTGCTGTGATGATGGCCAAATAGCCAGAAACACCTGTAGGCAGTTTGGAATAAATGGCTCTATAATAGTAAGGTCAGCATTAAAAATAAATTCTAGGCATGGTATATGTTTACATTCCAGCTTGAACCAATGTAACTTTATGGCTCCATGCACACAGAAGCTAAAAAAAAAGCTATAAAAAAAAACACCAGTAGCTTTGCAGGGAGCCTTTCAAAGTTTTTTTGCATTTTTGCAATAGCATTTATTAGCGTTTTTCAGTGTAGCGTTTTTTAGCTTTTTTTTTCATTTT
This sequence comes from Rana temporaria, assembly GCF_905171775.1. Classification (NCBI taxonomy): domain Eukaryota; kingdom Metazoa; phylum Chordata; class Amphibia; order Anura; family Ranidae; genus Rana; species Rana temporaria. The sequence goes on from NC_053495.1 coordinate 46,482,045, forward strand.
TTTTCAATGGATAAAAAATGCTGGCACAGGCGTTTTTGAGTGTTTTTCTGCATTTTGCATTTTCTCCCGCCGGAAAATGGCACTTTGAACGGAAATTTTGGGCGTTCAGAAAAAAGCCAATAAACTCCAAAGCTCATTAACACTAAAAAACACATGGGTACATAGGCTAACATAGAGTTCAGTTCATGGGCTTTTAAAAAAAAAAGCCCAAAACGCCAATAAACTGCAGTTTATCAGCTTCAGTGTGCATGGAGCCTATACCATACATGGTGTATATACCCCCTGGAAGCTGGAAACCACTGAAGTAGACACAGCTATTTCAGTGATCTAGACTTGCTCCTGGGTCTCAGCAGTCGGCCTGATACATTGTGAACACAGGTTGTTGGCAGCTCAGGCTGGGCTCACACTATTGCAAAATGAATGCAGGGTTTCCCCGCGTACAATTCGCATGATAGGAGACTGTCACTAAAGCTGGTTCACACATCTCTGGGGCGGCCACAGAGCATAAAGCAGAAGAGTCCTGTGCGTCTTTGGCCCCCGTTTCAGTTCCAAATTTAGCCAACAAATTGCACCTAATTCAGACCTGAAATAGTGAAATGGGAGGCATCAAACTCCCTGCTGCAAGCTGCGCCGCACACAGTGTGAACCCAGCCTCAGAACACACACCGTTCAGAGATTACTTTGCATTTTCTAAATTAAGGCAAAGCATTTTACAATTAGATGAGAGGCAGGGCAGTGATGTCATACTCTCCACCTTGTCCAATCAGAGAACACTTTGCATTTATTTACAAAGTGCAAACATTCCCTGAATGTTCACAATGCATCAGCCCAGCTACTCAGCACATGACCCAGAAAGCTATTGGATATCACAGAAGTAGCAGTGTCTATTTAATTGATTTTTCAGCTTTCAGGGACATCACCCAGGTTTGGTATATACATAGCTACAATGGACCATGCTGGACCAATGTAACTATATATATATATATATATATATATATATATATATATATATATATATATATATATATAATTAATCGACTAATTTCCATTAATTATAACACACATACAGATCCAACTACTTTTAGCTGATCTCCTTGCAGGTTGATTCCCAGTGCAGCTACCAACCACTGGAAAAATGGATAGCAGGATACAAAAAACACACAAAGGCAGCGCTCAATGGGAATAGCATTACAACTTTTATAGTCTTCAAGTAGGTAAAAAAATAAACATTGCACTGGAGATAAATCGATGTAGCTACATAAACTGTAAAAGTGGTGCGAGTAATACCAAATGGTAGCAAAAGCAGTCATAAAAACATGTAGCTAAGTATGATACTGGTATAAAAATGTGTACAATGATACCACTGCTGAATCCAGATGAGGAGGGGTTAACATCAGTCCGTCGGCATTTAGATGTCCCGTGAAGGGAACTATCACAACTCCCAGTGGATGGCTGTAGAATCCCAGGTTGATAGAGGGAAGTGATAGAAAGAAGTGTAACAGCCCTTGCGTGTGGCAGATAGTAAGGTCCTGCCGGCATGCAGATATGAAGGCACAGCAAAGGAGCCCTTCAGATGGACACGGCAAGCCCCGCCGGTGTCCGTGACGTCACCGGATCTCCGACGGAACTCCCTGAAGACCCGGAAGTCGGCGAGAGGTGAGTACCGATCAATTTTGATCGATCCAAAAATGTACGATTAATCAAGGAATTAATAGTTAATTTCCATAGCCCCAAAAAATAATATATATATATATATATATATATATATATATATATATATATATATATATATATATATATATATATATATAATATACCATGCCTGGAATTCTTCTTTGAAGACAGGCAACTAGCATTTGCAGAATGAAAAATTAGCAATGGCAGCCGCCATGTTTCTAGCAGAAAAGGTTTCTGATGAACAATGGCAAACAATACTACAGCGTTTTATATATATATATATATATATATATATATATATATATATATATATATATATATAAACTGTTTTGTTTCTGTGAATAAATACAGTAAGTAAAGCTGTACTGAGTACATTTCCTTCGTTATCGGTTTAGGAGGGATACCGAATCTGTACCGTGGTACCATGCCAGGTATGTGAGACCCAGAACGCTCTGAGCTCACCAAGCTCCTGACTCAGCTGGCATATTGTGTGATACCGCAAAGGGGCTCCATGAACAGTGGCCTCTTTCGCTTGTTGATCCACTTTAGCAGCACACTCAGCTTTTTCCAATCAAACTGTTTATTCCCTTTAGAGCATAGCCATTGTCTGTAGCTTGGCTGCTAATGAAATACGTGGCTAGGAAATTGATGCTTTTTGGAAGAGGCGTATTAGGAACACATGGATGGATAGACAATATATTGACAGTTTAAATTCGCAGCTCATCTGGGTACTTAGCTAAATTTTGGCTGAGCAGCACTAAGATTTGCTTCCCCTTTGTTCTCTATTATTTTATACAGTTACATTGATCCTAAAAATAACATTAAAACCAAGCTAAGTAGAATAAAACAGGGACACAATTTGCAAGAGTTGCATGTTTGTTTAACTGAATAGACATTGCACATTTTAAAGTGAGTGTACCTTGAGTTTTTTTCATAATTTTTTTTATGTGTGAACTTCCTGTTTATTTATACTCCCCATTTTCTCTTTTGTTAGTAAAAAATATAATTAGAACCTAATAAGAATTTCCAACAATTCGGTCTGTATATCACAAGCATTCTATCTTAATCATACAGTACAAGACGTAAGCATCTTATTCATATACCATGAGTTATAGACGTATATCTTCAGATGATACAAGCCTATTACCCGTCGTATCATATGATCAAGTTGCCTGTGTCCTGTACTGTACTCCAAGATATGGAATTTATAGGTAAGTCAAACTTGCTCTTTTTTTATTTGATCTGTAAAACATGTGACCATACTTCCACTCACTCCATCAGAACGGCTTGTCTCCTAACTGTCACTGTACATGCACACAGTTGACAGTTACTATAGCAATGTATAGTGCTGTTGGTTCCTTTAAAGTAAGGCATGGATCGAAATTTGAAAGAATTTTCTTTCGAAAATCGTATCTAAGAATTTTCGTTCGTATTTGGCACCATTAGTGGGCTGCAGCAACAGCCGAATTTCGTGTGGCCATTGAATTTTAATAATTGGACATGTTGGAAATTTTTTGAAAAACAAAAGATTTTCTAATCAATGATGGTAGAATCGTGCGAGAAATGTAATTGAAAAAGAAATACGCATGTGCAAGAAAAGAAAATTCCCGGAAAGAAAAGAAGATTTCCAGATACGAAAAGTATTTTCTGTAGGAACATGAAGTGAAATTGAAGGTTTAGTTGGTCAAATTTTAAAATCAATGGTAACACCATCGGATCACAAAACGCACACATTTTTTTATTTTTTTATTCCTAAATTTCGACCATGTATGGTCTGCCTAAATCTGCCATTTGATGATGCGTTGGTTCTTACCTTCCCCATGCTCCCTTGCAGGACTGTCCAGTTGCCAGGGATTTTTAGTAGAAGGACCTATGTAAACTCATTAATGGATTGAAACAGATCTTTTACAGATCTTACAAACTTTCCCTCTGCCCACATTATAGTGCTCAGACCTGGTAATTGGCTGCCCAGGTGCTAAGTCCAGCATCACCGGAGGAAGAGGAGAAGGTCATATGTTCCCATATACCTAGACATACTAGGCATTCCCAAAGGCCCCAGAAATGGAACGGTAAATCTCAGGAGAAGGAGTTTTCCTATCAAGAATTATTGAGTGTCAGGATTACTTTAAAGGATAACTATGGAAAAATATGCAAGAGATGATACCGCTCTAAAAACTGCTGATCCCTTGGCTTTGCTTCCGTCCCACTAAACCAAAAGGGTGCTGGCTATGCACAGGTGCATTGGATAGAAAAGGATCCTGGACTGCCGCATTTCTTGAAATGATGTCTTTATTGTACAAATAAAATCCAAAAAACAACCAAAGCGATGCAGTCAAAATGAAGTAAACAACAGGAAATGTTGGAAATGTTGTTCACTTTATCTTAACGGCATTGCTTTGGTTGTTTTTTGGATTTCATTTGTACAATAAAGTCATTGTTTTAAGGAGTGCGGCAGTCCAGGATCTTCTTCTATCCTATGGAAAAATATGGCAAATAAAAAATACAGCATATACAATTCATACACAAGCTATATTGTAATTTAATGTTATTAAGAATTACCTTTCCTTTTCAGTCTGCAGCCACTGTAATCCAATATGACAACTTGGAGGGGTTATGTAAACAGTTTTTGTACAGAACTTCCCCAGAAATGTAATTCCATTCTTGATTGATGTGCTCCCTGATTTTACCAAAAGTCTGCAGTAAGATACATTCCCTGCAATAGGAATTTCAGTTTTAGTGAGATACTCTGCAAGAGTCAACTACTCCTAAAGGCAGGCAGACACTTCCACTTTCTTTATGACTCCTTTCACACTGGGGCCGTCTGAGCGTTAGCGATAAAGCGCTGCTCATTTTAGCGGTGCTTTTCGGCCTCTAGCGGGGTGCTTTTAACAATTTTTCTAAATTCTAACAATAAATATGTTTTTTGATTGGGAAGCTCCATTAATTCCAAAATCAAACTAAATAAGGTCACCCTGTCCACCGGGTGACAACGCTGGTAATTAACAGCTTTATCACCCTGTTTAAGAAACTAAACAAATCAACAGATCTGCTCGGAGGATAAACACATTAAAAAAAGATGGATACATGGGGGGGAAAACAGAACTGCTGCGTTAATGTTAGTGACAAACTGCAATATCTATGTCATGTTTTTATTAGTCAATTTGTTTTGGAGGAGTGAAAACAACTACGAAGCTCTGGTCTTTTACACTGTTATGCACACTCAGGAGTTGGAAAACAGTGGGGCTTATTAAATAAAGTAAATGAACAAGAGCAGGGAAAAGTACTATATCACACTTGCATGGCAAGCTAGCATGAGGGTGAATGTGCACATAAACATAAAGATCTCTGAACCTATGTAGCAAATTATGTTCAGTGCATATGTCCTAGTTTGCTATGATCATTGAACACCAAAGTACGTTTTTGGGAAAAATTATTATTGTAGGCATGCAGGACTTACGCACAATGTGGATGTTTAGTAAATATTATTATTGTGAGCGTATGATTTGCTTGCAAGCACCAAATTATATGCCGGCATATGTGCGTGATACCTGGTTAGATATCATCTGGTTTGCCAATGGTGATAACTAGCCAGCAACTGAGACTTTATATAATGGAAATCACTTCCTTGCCCAATGAAAGTTTGCATAATCTCCAGCACTAATGAGAGAGTAATGATGGAGCTAGATTTAACTGATGTAGTCAGCGAGGGATTGACACCATAGGAGAAGACGAGTGGATTTAGACCCATTCAGACTAATGCACTGCATTAACACTTAATTTTTAACATGTTACCACAGTGCACTTGCCATGATGCAGTGCGTTAAGGTGGCATATGTTTTGAATGGTACCCTTGGTACAAAAAATCCAGTGCTACATTTGACTTTATTTTGCAGACTTGATTGTGGAGCATTAACAGCACACACTTTAAAGAGCAGTACAACCAATGTTAATGTGCGTTAGTAATCACAACATAATGGATCAGACTGGTTTGAATGGGACTGTAGTGATTCTTTCTGGTGTGCTGACCTTGAGATGCTATGAAAAAGGCTGTTTTTGTTGTAAATTTACCGGTTGTGCCAATAAAAGCCAAGTTTTATTAAGGACATATGTTGGGTGCAGGTCTTCCTATCTTGGTTCAGTGTCCTGACCTTGAAACAGAAGAATTGTCCCTAGTTTTTTTTTTTATATATAAAAAAAAAAAAAGAATTGTCCCTAGTTAAATATAGCAGTAAAATACAATTTCCAATATAATGTTTATGTACATAGTTGGTATGGATGAAAAAAGACACCAGTCCATCCTGTGGTGTGTAAGTATTTGTGTGTTTATGTCACTAGTACATTGTATATCCCCTGTATGTTGTGATTGTTAAGGTGCCCAACTAATAGTTTTTTGAAGCTATCGACTATCCCTGCTGATACCACTGCTTGTGGAAGAGAATTCCACAACCTAACCGCTCTGACAGTAAAATACCCTCTACGCAGTTTGAGGTTAAACCGTTTCTCTTTCAATTTTAGTGAATGGCCGCATGTCTTTTTAAATTCCCTATCACAAAATTTCCCTATGCTAGGGTGACCAGTATGGTGTTTGTACATCGCTATCATATCTCCTCTCAAGCGTCTCCTCTCCAGAGAGAATAAGTTCAATGCTTGTAGTCATTCCTCATAGATGAGATCCTCCAGTCCCTTAATTATCTTTGTTGCTCTTCTCTGGACTCTCTCCAGTTCCAGCACATCCTCCTTGAGGACTGGTGCTCAGAACTGGATGGCATACTCAAGATGCGGCCGGACCAGAGTCTTGTAGAATGGGAGAATTATTGTTTTATCTCTGAACCCCTTTTAATGCATGCCATATTCTGTTAGCTTTGCTTGCAGCAGTTTGGCATTGCATGCCATTGCTGAGCCTGTCATCTACTAGGACCACCAGGTCCTTTTCCATCCTAGATTCCCCCAGAGGTTTTCCCCCTAGCGAGTAACTTGCACTCGTACACAAATGCATTACTTTACATTTTTCAACATCAAACCCCATTTGCCATGTAGTTGCCCACTCCATTATTATATGGTCCATGCCGATAGACCTCAGTTTGTAAATTAAATGTTTGTGGGGAACTGTATCAAATGACTTTACAAAATCCAGCTACAGGGCCTACCTCTATCTAGATGGCAGCTCACTTCTTCATAGAACGTTAATAGATTGGTTTTGCAAGAATGATTCTTCATGAATACATGCTGATTACCACTAATGATATTGTTTTTATTACTAAAATTGTGGATATAGTCCCTTATCATCCCTTCCATTAGCTTACATACTATTAATGTTAGGCTGGCTGGCCTGTAGTTTCCAAGGATATATCTCGGCCTGTTTGTAAATATTGGTACCACGTTGGCCTTTATTCAATCAGCCGACACCATTCCAGTTCATAAAAATTAGGAGCAATGGTATAGCTTTCACCTGACTGAGTTCCTTAAGGACCCTCAAGTGTAAGCCATCTGGTGACTTGTTTATGTTAAGTTTTTCAAGTCTATTTCTGATACTGTCTTCTGTTAGCCATGAGGGTACATTCTGTGACGTGTTATTAACATTACATTCTTGGTTACTATAGCCCCCTGTTTCCTTTGTGAAAACCGAGGGGAAAAATGCATTTAAGGCTTCGCCTTATGTTTATCTTTTGTAACCAATTTCCCATCATCATCCTTTAGGGGGCCAATCTTTTAAGTAGACTTATCACAATTTGTTGGTCAAGGCAAGTTATTTTCTTGTTTCTCTTTGTCCAAAATGGTGAGGTTGGTCCACACAGTGTTTTTCCTACAAGGCTCTACAGACCTACATCTGGCCCGATACATATCACTTGCCAGCATCTGCCCATATATTACCACCTTTAGACCACAGTTTGAAAGATATATAAAGCTCAGGACAGGTGTTAAGTTTTCATGTGTGTAATCTGTGGGGATATACTGTATTTATTGGCAACACTCACTTTTTTACCCTGAACATAGAGGGTAAACTGTGCCTGAGTGTTATATGCAGGGGGCTGTGGAATGTTTTTTTCCCTGAAACTTCCCTCTTAAAGTTAGGATGCGTGCTATACGCCTGTGCGTGTTATACGCCTGTGTGTGTTCTACGCCGATAAATACGGGCAAGTACTTTTTTAATCTCATTTTACTGAACTGATCCTTTATCCTTTATGAAATATCTTGGAAAAGCTGTGAAATCTCACTTTTAACTTGAAGATAAGGTGGATCAAAAGTGTCAACAATAAAAAAAAGTTTAGAAATCAATATGTTGTAAGTCAACAGCATAAAATGAAGAGGAATGAGAAAACAATGAACATTGCTGTCTTTTTAAAAAAATATTTATTTTTTTAGAAGTTTTTAGCAACATACTGTAAATTAGTCAATTTTGTAGCCAGGACCAAGAAATCTTAAAGGGAATAAAAACACCTCCATATCACCATATATTGTTTTAATAAGTTACCTGTATTGCATGTCTGGGAATTTTACAAATAATTTAGTTGATATCAACAGTAATATATATATTTTTCCTTATGTCCTCTATTTTACTGCAGGTCCTGGAAGAAAGCATGAAACTGGAGTGTAAATGTCATGGTGTATCTGGCTCCTGCACCACAAAAACATGCTGGACAACATTGCCAAAATTTAGAGAGGTGGGATTTCTTCTGAAGGACAAATACAGTGAAGCTGTTCAAGTGGAGCCAGTGCGTGCCAGCCGAAATAAGCGGCCAATGTTTCTCAAGATTAAAAAGCCTTTGTCCTACCGCAAACCAATGGATACAGACTTGGTGTATATTGAAAAATCCCCAAATTATTGTGATGAAGACCCAGTGAGTGGTAGCGTTGGGACGCAAGGCCGCATGTGCAACAAGACAGCTCAACACGTCAGTGGTTGTGACTTAATGTGCTGTGGGAGAGGGTACAATACACACCAGTACTCCCGGGTGTGGCAATGTAACTGTAAATTCCACTGGTGCTGTTATGTAAAATGTAACACATGCAGTGAACGAACAGAGGTGTTTACCTGTAAATGAGAAAATATCCTGAAACAGAATGCTTTTCAGCTTTGGGAACTTTTGCCGTACATTTGCACAGAATCTCAAGCCACGTACCGCAAATTGGAGGTCTATCACTCAACCAGAGACAGCCTAACAATCTAGTAAATTCTTACTTACTGTCTTCTATAGAGAGAATTACTAGCACAGGGGCATAAAGTTGAGTATAGGAAGGGCTCTACATAGCCTTAATTCATTCAGTTATGCATTCCATAATGGAACCCACTTCAAACTGAGTGATGTTGTACAAGTAGGTGAGGTGCGTGTTCTGTTTTATTTTTTTTATCTGGGTACACATGAATAGTCAAATGGATCATATATTCATTGATGGTTCACACCTAAACGTTAGTGGTTAGACATACTGGAATATATAGATGGATATGAAAAAAACAGCTGCCATTTTGAAAATGAGATTAGGATGAGCTAACAATGAACATGTGTGAATTTCCGCTTCGAGTGTGCATTATACAGATTAAGGTTGTAAATGTTCAGAACTTTGTTACCACCATTTCAGATTGGCTGTAGTTTTTTTTTCCTGACCAATTTTTTTTTTCTTTTTTATAAGACGCTGTTTTATATATATAAATATATATATAAATATATATTAATTATTTTTGTTGGCACATGGACTATAAATATTAGCATTGAATATTTAACAATATATTTTAGAATAAACTAATATTAATTTATTTAATAAATAAACCTACTGCCATGTGCAACTGTCTGTGCGAAAAAATATATAATTAATTAGGGAATTAAAATGCTGTCTTGGGAAACTGGAGATGTAAATAGTATATATAACTCAAATCCCACATATAGCTGTGCACAAGGGATAATCTTGTTACTTTTACTTTTTCGTGGTGAAAGCAGACATCTTTACATTAATACTTTAATGCTGTTTGCTGCTAGCTGTCTGGAAACTCATTTATCAATATTTAATTGTTTGGTTATGTTTATTTTCTTTTTTTCTAAAGTAAGTAATTTGGATTCCATTTGTTGGAATGTTCCAGACAAAAAAGGAAAAAAGGACCATATGGAACAAAAAAAAGAATATATTTTGTAAGAGACTATTTTTATATGAATATTTTATTTATATTATGTCTGCTTGTATAATTCCATAATCATCAGTTTCTCAATAAAATAAAAAAAACACCTTATATCTAATTTCCGGTGTTTGAACAAATCAGTAAAAGTTTAGTCCGTAATATACAAGTTCACAAAATATTTGCTGATTTCTTTTAAAAAAAGTTTTTTTTACATCAAAACCTTCAGTCAAGATATATCTTTATTTTCCCCCTTAACTTTGGATTAACAATTAATAGATGGCGTGTGTGTTTCTTGTTAGGCACTTTGGCAGAATACACACAATAGACAAAGGTCATTTAACACTCATATGATCACATGGCTTAAATTTGTGATTAGCATTAAATTTTTGCTCGCTGATCCCATTCGGAAGAGGAAAAAGAAAAATCTGAATTTGCTTCCCACATGCATCAGTCATTAAACTCTAGGTTTTCTTTTAGCAAATGTGCTGCGTATGCTGCCTATTAAATCTCTATATTGTGTTACTGTCAAATTTGATTTTATCAGTGACAGGCTATAGACTATGACTGTACAAACTAACTTGACATACTCTGTCTGATTCTCACAGATAGCACACAAAGCTTACAGGTTTTTCCGCCAACTGCTTTGAGCGTTTGCCCACTTTGTGCCTTAAAAAAATAATATGCAATGTTAAATAATTTCATCCAAATAACAATACCATACAATAAAAAAAAAAAAAAGAAAAACTCTCCTTACACTCAATTAACAATTAGAACAGTATTTTTTTTAATCCTTAGGTCCATTATAATTTTGATTTCACAAACAGTGTTAGACCAGTGTACATCAATATATAAGATGTCAGGATAGATTTTAGATTAGATTAATTTATTGTCAGACTACTGAGCTGGTAAAAGAAATATAATGCAAATATTTTTATAACTTTTTTTTTGTTTTATTAACTACTGAAATATAATGCACATTGCTGATAGTTCTGGTAAGAGGGTATAGAATGGGTGTTTCTTTGGACAAAATGGCTTCTCTATAATTCACTATGGATTTCATTTTCTTTCTGGAAAAAAGCACCAATGGTCTTTGGAAGTCAGAAATAGTTTTGGGATTTTGAAAGGAAAAAATGGTTTAATCATAAATGACTTGTGTAAGATGGCGTCTTCCAGAATTTGTTGGGTTTTCTTTTCATTCAACCATTAATTTACAGTGTGGGCTCATATCAGTTCATCAATCCATTTTAGTTACAATAAAAATGTGGTTCTCAAGCTTTGTTTTTTTGTGTGTTGTTTATTGTGATGCTTGATTTACTTCTCGGACTTGTTGAGCTAATTTAAACTACTGGCTGCTAATATTTCTTGGCACTCTCTATAGTGAAAGTTCTGAATCTACTACCTCTCACACCTTCTGCAAAAAAGGAAATATCCCATAGAAAGGCTGCTGTAGGTGGGAGTTGCTGGAAGCAGACAACAAATTCACTGTATACTTTGCCATTCACTAGAAGGAAGAATTAGTATTGTTTCCTTCAGAAGTGTTTCACAGCTTCAAAAACATATTTTTAGGATACTGTATTTTCCGGTGTATAAGACGACCAGACGTAAAAGACGACCCCCTAATGCTACTGTATTTCCTACATTTTTGCCTATACTCACTGTATAGGAAGACCCCCCTTCTGAGGCAGGACGATCCACCTTCTGAGGCTTTCATATTGCCTAGATTTCCTTCTTCTCAATCGAAGTTGGACCCATACGGCGAGCAATGTATTCTATTGAATACAAAGCCTGCTCGGATTGGCAGAGGCTGTGACATCATCAGCACGCGCCGCTCTGACTCACTGTAATGTAGCCTGCTCGGATTGGCAGAGGTTGTCTCCAATCCGAGCAGGCTTAGCAGGCTCTGTATTCATCACAGGCTGCATCGCCCGCCGGGATGGGCTGAGCGGTGCAAAATGTATGCATACAGTATTACCGAGCATCCTGGCGCTGACATCCATCTGGCGGCTGCTTCACCCGGCGTATAAGACGGCCCCTGGTTTTTGGATGTGAAATTTAGATGTGAAAGTGAAAGTTCGTCTTATATGCCGAAAAATACGGTATATGCAAGACAGACAATATTGAAAGTAAAGCTTTGAAATGCACACAGAGAACGCAGTCCATCTGGTCAGGACTACGGATTTTCATGGAGGCATTGCTGTAGTACACCAGTCCATCCTCTGCCTTTTTGTACGATGATTACAACATTTATTCTGCTAAAAGACAATTTACAGCCTCCTCCCCAGAGGTCACACCAATATCTATTTTATTATTATTACTTTTTTTAGACTTACCTTTTTCAGATATCTTCAGACTAGTCACATGACTTGCAGGTTCCTTTTCCTCTTTGTTTCTTTTCTGGCCTTGGGCCTCGATTATGAAGAAAACTTAGATGACCTGATGATGTCAGCGCCATTCTCTGCATCTTTGCACTGTGGTGATGCTCCACCCCAGGGGATGACTAACCGCACTTACAGAAAGTGGGTTAAATGGCACTGGGCATCATTCTACCCAGAAGAGGAGAAGAGGACCGTAGAAAAGGAGGTGAGCATTGCCACCAGAGCTGCTTTTTGTTTTTACAACAGATTGGGTGGGGTATCTAATAAAAATAAAATTCCTGGAATATTTTGAGTTATTCTCAAATACTGTGGTCTCCCTGCTATCTCGCATACGAAAAGCCTGATGGATCAAAGTGTGAAACCACAAATTATAGCAAAGCAGCTGCTCACAGGACGTGAGTCTCAGTGCTGGAAGCTTCAGGACATACTATTTACTTTGTTCACAGAACTTGATAACCTGTAGCTGCCAGGCTCTGTAGAACTACAAGTCTTGCCATTCATCTGTCACTACTTTATATAGCTATAAATCACTCACTGCTTAGCAGTACAACATTTCTGTCATTGCGATCTCTTAAAGATAGTGTAAGATTGGGGTGATCAGACTTCAGGGATAGGTGCGTTTTCCAGTGAGTACGCCAGTCCAGAACTGAGTTTTTAAGGACCTGGTAGCCCACTTTATTTAAAAGCACAAAAGTTCACAAACACAACAGTATTTCTGCATCTTGCATAACCAACAGTTTCGCCTCCTGGCTTTCATTCTTGCCATCCGGCTGTTTCAGGCCTTTAGCTTAGGCCTAAGTTATGTTCCTCAGAACAAACAGTTTCCCAGGGATAAGCTCAAACCTAGCTTTCTCCTAAAAGCGTCTTGCTGCTCATTCATCAAACGACATCTGCCTCCTGCAGACATGCATGCTCTAGCTGCACCCATGCAGCGTCTCTGACTCCTCTCAGAGGGATTGGGAATCCACCTGATTCCCAGGAACAGACTTCCTGTCTGTTGGGTGGGGCTCTGAGCCATGTCAGGTCAGAACTAAAAAGCCCAAAACACAGCTGTGCAATTAATGTGTCTTTCTCTCCAAAAACTGGTGTAAACCCGCAATATTTTACATAGCACAGAGTCCCACCATCACAATAGGTACATTAAACTGGAGATATATATACAGTATCTTACAAAAGTGAGTACACCCCTCACATTTTTGTAAATATTTTATTATATTTTTTCATGTGACAACACTGAAGAAATAACACTTTGCTACAATGTAAAGTAGTGAGTGTACAGCTTGGAGAGGCCTGTTCTGAGTGGAACCTGTCCTGTTAAACTGCTGTATGGTCTTGGCCACCGTTCTGCAGCGCAGCTTCAGGGTCTTGGAAATCTTCTTATAGCCTAGGCCAGGGGTCCTCAAACTATGGCCCTCCAGTTGTTCAGGAACTACCATTCCCATCATGCCTAGTCATGTCTGTGAATGTCAGAGTTTTACAATGCCTCATGGGACTTGTAGTTCCGCAACAGCTGGAGGGCCATAGTTTGAAGATCCCTGGCCTAGGCCATCTTTATGTAGAGCAACAATTATTTTTTTCAGATCCTCAGAGAGTTGTTTGCCATGAGGTGCCATGTTGAACTTCCAGTAACCAGTATGAGTAAGAACGATAGCACCAAATTAAACACACCTGCTTCCCATTCACACCTGAGACCTTGTAACACTAACGAGTCACATGACACCGGGGAGGGAAAATGGCTTATTGGGCCCAATTTGGACATTTTCACTTAAGAGTGTACTCACTTTTGTTCCCAGCAGTTTAGACATTAACGGCTGTGTGTTGAGTTATTTTGAGGGGACAGCAAATTTACACTGTTATACAAGCTGTACACTCACTACTTTACATTGTAGCAAAGTGTAATTTCTTCAGTGTGGTCACATGAAAAGATATAATAAAATATTTACAAAAACGCTAGGGGTTTACTCACTTTTGTAAGATACTGTACCGTATGTGTTGCATGTGCAGCAAGAGGTTAAAAAAAACTATACCTGTCGGGCATGTGGTGTTCATTTTATTGAAGTTTTATTAAAGTGAGCACTTTCAATCCTAATTAAATATATTTAATCTCAGAATCAGTGTCCATGCCACGCACAGATTGAGTGCCAGCTGCGTGCATTGACAGCCCCTGTGCACACAATAGCCCATGAACCCGGAAGAAATGCCTGGGGATCATGTCAGCCCCCACAGCGGTGACCGGGCGCTGCTGCAGGGGCTTTGTTCTAAGGTATTTCATAATGTGCTAGTATGTGATGCATACTAGCACATTGTACCATTGTTTTTCTTTTTTCAGCAGTTTACTACCACTTTTATTGTTAAACCAGACTGAAATGCATGAAATAAAGAAGGAAAATAAAAATATTGGTTGTTGTGAACGTTCCACTTTAAACCCATATTCCTAAAGTAATTTTGTAAATGGCATTTTCTTTAGTAACAAACATCAAAACAAAATAACTGTTCTAAAAGTAACACCCAACAATTTAGCATGGGCAATCATAACATGAAATATCCAGAGGCTTAAAGTGTCATTAAGCCCGGCAGTAATATGAAAATAGCTCAAGCTCTGTCAGATTGGATGGAGAATATCGGTGAACAGCAATTTTTAAGTCTTGCCACTGATTCTCAATTGGATTTAGGTCTGGACTTTGGGCCATTCTAACACATGAATATACTTTAAATATAAACCATTCCATTGTAGCGCTGGCTGTATGTTTAGGGCAGGGGTGCCCAACCTTCTGAAGAGCGAGGGCCACTTAAGCGACTTGTTAACTGGTCGCGGGCCACAATGAACAGAGCAGGCAGATGACAGGTCCATGTCCACTCTGCATATGCAGAGAAGACAGGGCACAGCCCACTCTACTATATTGGCACTCCAATCCTATCTGCCCAGATAGAAGGGGACGGATCCCCCCTTTTGTTTTTTTGTTTTTTTAGAGGATCGAATTAGCGCTAGGTGGGTGTAAACGGTCACAAGTCCGTCTGTGGCTCAATAGAGGTGAACTGATCGCGTCAAAGGAGCCCAAGGCTGCTTTCACACTGATGTGCTGCGGTATACCCACACCGAGGGTGTGGCGCAGTGCACCTGTGGCTTTCCTGCGGGTTAGCTGCACTTGGACTTCTATTATATCCTGCAGGTGTGGTTCACTTTCTAAAGTGCACCAACCCACAGGTAATAACAGAGGTCTATGGATTAGTGCAAGTAACCCGCAGTTGTTCTGCGCTGAACCTGCGGATCAGTTTGAAAGCAGCCCAGTAACCACTGCAGAACAGATATGCCCATATATACACTGTGATTTTAGTATTAAACTTACCTTTAATGACAGTCTTCCATTCAGGTATCACCAGCTGTTACTGTCCCAGGCAGAGAGAATTTGGTATCACTCCACCTGTGACATGAGTTAGCGCTATACATGAAGCATCGGCTTATGCCAAACCACCATCCCAGAGCAGGAGGTTGCAGGCCACATCAGAGGGTTCGGCGGGCCACATGTGGCCCCCGGGCCACTGGTTGGGCACCCCTGGTTTAGGGTCATTGTCCTGCTGGAAGGTGAACCTCCACCCCAGTCTCAAGTATTTTGCAGACTCTAACAGGTTTTCTTCTAAGATTGCCCTGTATTTGGCTCCATCCATCTTCCCAGCAACTCTGACCAGCTTCCCTGATGAAGAAAAGCATCCCCACAACATGATTCTGCCACCACCATGTTTCACAGTGGGGATGGCGTGTTCAGGGTGATGTGAAGTGTTAGTTTTCCGCCACATATAGCATTTTGCTTTTAGGCCAAAAAGTAAAATGTTAGTCTCATCTGACCAGAGCACCTTCTTCCATGTTTGCTGTGTCCCTCACATGGCTTCTCGCAAACTGCAAACGGCACTTCTTATGGCTTTCTTTCAACAATGGCTTTCTTCTTGCCACTCTTCCATAAAGGCCAGATTTGTGGAGTGTATGACTATTAGTTGTCCTGTGGACAGATTCTCCCACCTGAGCTGTGGTTCTCTGCAGCTTCTCCAGAGTTACCATAGGGGTTCTTTGCTGCTTCTCTGATTATTGCTCTCCTTGCCCAGCCTGTTAGTTTAGGTGGATGACCATGCCTTAGTAGGTTTGCAGTTGCGTCATACTCTTTCCATTTTCGTATGATGGATTGGACAGTGCTCCGTGAGATGTTAAAAGGTTGGGATTTTTTTTATAGCCTAACCCTGCGTTAAACTTTTCCACAACTTTATCCCTGACCTGTCTGGTGTGTTCCTTGGCCTTCATGATGCTGTTTGTTCACTAAGGTTCTCTAACAAACCTCTGACGGCTTCACAGAACAGTTGTATTTACTGTATACTGAGATTAAATTACACACAGGTGGACTCTATTTACTAATTACAGTAGGTGGCTTCTAAAGGCAATTGGTTCTAATAGATTTTAGTTAGGGGTATGGGAGTAAAGGGGGTTAAATACAAATGCACCCCACACTTTTCAGATATTTATTTGTAAAAAAAAATTGAAAACCATTTATCATTTTCCCTTTCACTTCACAATTATGTGCCACTTTGTGTTAGTCTATCTCATAAAATCCCAATAAAATACATTTATGTTATTGGTTGTAAAATGACAAAATGTGGCAAATTTCAAGAGGTATGAATACTTATTTAAGGCACTGTACATTAAAATACTACCAGTATATAGCTTTTTGGCTGATCTGTATACCACGGCCACGTGATAATCTGCAGGGTCTGCCTGATTGCTGAGTGTTCAGGTAGGAGATTTCCACTATAGGGGCAGATCCACAAAGGTATTACGCCGGCGGATCCGACAGGCGTACATCTTAGTACGCCGTCGGATCTAAGCTGCAATTTTTTCGGCGGCCGCTAGGTGGCGTTTCCGACTAAATCAGCGTTGAGTATGCAAATTAGCTAGTTACGGCGATCCACGAACGTACATCCGGCCGGCGCATTGTTTTTACGTCGTTTGCGTTCGGCTTTTTCCGGCGTATAGTTAAAGCTACTGTTATGAGGCGTACTCAATGTTAAGTATGGCCGTCGTTCCTGCCTCGCATTTTGAATTTTTTACGTCGTTTGCGTAAGTCGTTCGCGAATAGGAATTTGCGTAGAATGACGTCACCGTTGTAAGCATTGGCTTTTTCCGGTTAAATTTCGAGCATGCGCACTGGGATCCCCCCAGGGACGGCGCATGCGCAGTTAGGTAAAAAACGTTGTTTATGTCGGGTCACATAAAGCACGCCCCCATTACATCCATTTGAATCCCGCGCCCTTATGCTGCCAAAGATACACTTACGTCGCAAATTCTTTGAGGATTCGAAATAAAAAAATAAGTTACGGCGGCATAGTGCATCTTAGATACGCTGCGCCCGGCGTACAGATGCGCCGCTGTACGAGAGGATCTGCCCCAAAGTCTGTGTCCTCATGCTGTTATGGGAGGTGGGTCATCCATAAATCAAGATGTGACATCCCCACCCACCGTGTTATTTTTTAGTTACTGGGCATGGAGGAAGAGGGAGGGACTGGGCTGTCATTTAGGATCTGTATACACACCCACAGCTCAGCTTAAACAAGAAATATTCTTTCCAGCAATAGAGACCAAACTGAGCATGTGCAGCAGTACTACCCTCACTGTGTTTTATCTGGTCTTGACAAGAGAGACCTTTGCAGGAGGGGAAAGATCTGTGCATAGTGGCCTTTTTACACAATAAAGAGGATAACCCCTAAGTTCCACAGTGAGTATAACAAGCATGCTATCCTGCATATACAGAAAGATTTTACTGTTATGGGTTTAGTAGACTACTCTGGTGGGTAGAATGAGGAAAACTAAAGTCGTTTTCAACATGTGTAGGTACTCCATTTTGCTGGTAATCTAGTGACATGAGAACCCCTCTTGAAATGAAGGATAACACACTTATAGCAATCCTGGTGCAAGAAGATGTCTGTATTAGGAGGCTTCTCCCAGCTACCAGCTGCCTTGGAAGTTTGAATGTGACAGGTGATACAGGAAGATGAGACGAGATTGTAAAAACATGACATGACTTCAGGAAGTGCCCTCCCAGTGACCCTTGGAGGTGCACTCTGGATCTGGGTACAATAGAGAGCTCTTATTAAACGCTTCAGCCCCGGACCATTTCGCTGGCCAAAGACCAGGCCACTTTTTGCATTTCAGGCACTGCATAGCTTTAACTGACAATTGCGCGGTTGTGGGACGTGGCTCCCAAACAAAATTGATGACCTTTTTTTCCCACAAATAGAGGGCCAGATTCTCGTAGATCGGTGTATCTTTGTGCGGGCGTAACGTATCCTATTCACTTATCTTAAAAATCTTTTGGTCGATGAATTCAGTGATCTATATGGACTATCAAATCACATTATATATTTATACACATTTAATATTATTATAATCCAATAAAGTTAGCACAGCTCTCTTTGCCTTCTATTCTCCTAGAGTAACACATGTCATATCTCTTTTTACATTAGACAGATTGTGTCTTATTCTCTTTGATGTTTAAAATCATGTTCTAATAAAATCTTTGTAATTTTATATATTTGTTGATGCTTATTGATGCCTCAAAGTCCCCTCCATGGTTGCATTTACTCATAATTTATCACTAGGGATTGGCACCTCTACCCGTGAGACCCATTAGGCACAAGCGGTATATTTTGACTGCCTGTACACCATCTTTAATATTTGCCATAAAGTTCCACTTTGAATTAACACTGCTTTATCTGTCTTTGCATTAAATGTATTCTGTTGTTTTGTGTGGGTTTAGGATTGTAGTGTATTTTTTACATACATGTTTTACATTTGTACCAAATTAACGATAGTACTAGGGTTCCATTATTTTAAAATAAAGTTTAGCTGTGGAGGTCTTTAGTAAACTTTAGTAAACTTTCAAAAAATGTATGTGCATTTTGTTGGTTAATATTTGCTGGCAGGGAAAGGGGATAATACTTTGACTTTAGCAAAGCAAAGAAGTTCAGGGCAGTGTTGACCATCCACCTGTGGGTAATCTGCAGGAACCTGAACTCCTGAGGTTAAAGTGTTACTAAACCCACAACAGTAAAATCTGTCTGCATATGCAGTAAAGCACGCTTGTTACACTCACTGTGGAACCTAAGAGATTAATCCTCCGCACTGTGCACTGGTTGGTCTTCTCTGATCCTCCCCTTCTTTTACTGTCCCCAATTCATCTGTTGATAGTACAGAGCCTTGGCGACACTCTGCATATGCCCAGTTTAGTGTGCATTGCTAAAAATGTTTTTTTTGGGTGTGCATGTATTCATCACAGGACCAATCAGCACTGTCCAGACAGAGGGTTAGGGGTCATGCAGCCTCACAGGACAGTAATAGGAGAATGAAAAGTCTTTATACAAGCTTTAACCAATGCTCGGTTGGACACTGATAGAAGTCAAGAGTATTTGGCTACAGCCAAAAAAGTTAATGTATTTTATTGGAATTGTATGTGATAGACCAACACAAAGTGGCACAATATTGTGAAGTGGGAGGAAATTGATAAATGGTTTTCACATTTTTTACAAATAAATATCTGAAAAGTGTGGCGTGGATTTGTATTCAGGCCTCTTTACTCTGAAACCCCTAAACAAAATCTAGTGGAGCCAATTGCCTTCAGAAGTCACCTGATTAGTAAAGAGAGTCCACCTGTGTGTAATTTAATCTCGGTATTAATACAGATGTTCTGTGAAGCCCTTAGAGGTTTGTTAGAGAACCTTAGTGAACAAAAAGCATCACAAAACAGGTCAGGGATAAAGTTGTGGAGAAGTTTAAAGCAGGGTTTGATTTAAAAAAAAACTCCCAAGTGTTGAACATCTCATGGAGCACTCAATCCATCATCCGAAAATGGAAAGAGTATGGCACAACTGCAAACCTACCAAGACATGGCCATCCATCTAACCTGACAGGCCGGGCAAGGAAAGCGCTAATCAGAGAAGCCGCCAGGAAACCCCATGGTAACTCTGGAGGAGCTGCAGAGGTCCACAGCTCAGGTCGGAGAATCTGTCCACAGGACAACTATTAGTCATGCAATCCACAAATCTGGCCTTCATGGAAGAGTGGCAAGAAGAAAGCCATTGTTGAAAGAAAACCATAAGAAGTCCTGTTGCTAAAAAACATGTGGGGAACACAGCAAACATGTAGAATAAGGTGCTCTGGTCAGATCAGACCAAAATTTAACTTTTTGGCCTAAAAGCAGAACGCTATGTGTGGCAGAAAACTAACACTGCACATCACCCTGAACACACCATCCCCACCGTGAAACATGGTGGTGGCAGCATCAATATGTGGGTATGCTTTTTTTTCAGCAGGGAGAGGGAAGCTGGTCAGAGTTAATGGGAAGGTGGATGGAGCCAAATACAAAGCAATTTTATACAAAAACCTGTTAGAGTCTGCAAAAGACTTGAGACTGAGGCGGAGGTTCACTATCCAGCAGTAAATTTACCCTAAAAATACAACCACAATGGAATGGTTTAGATCAAAGTATATTTATGTGTCCAGACCTAATTCCAATTGAGAATCTGTGGCAAGACTTGAAAATTGCTGTTCACAGACGCTCTTCATCCAATCTGACAGAGCTTGACCTATTTTGCAAAGAAGAATGGGCGAAAATGTCACTCTCTAGATGTGCAAAGCTGGTAGAGACATCCCCAAAAAAGACTTGCAGCTTTAATGCAGCGAAAGGTGGTTCTACAATGTATTGACTCAAGAGGGCGGAAAAAAAATGCATGCCACACTTTTCAGATATTTATTTGTAACAAATGTTGAAAAACATTTATTATTTTCCTTCCACTTCACAATTATGTGCTACTTTGTGTTGGTCTATCTGTCACATAAAATCCCAATAAAAGACATTTACGTTTTTGGTTGTAACATGACAAAATTTGGAAAATTTCAGGGGGTATGAGTATTTTTTCAAGGCACTGTAATTAGCTTCTGGATTATAATTGATCCAGCTGCTTCTTGTAGGTGCATTTGTTTCTTATTATCTTTGTGTGTGTACTAGCAATCAATGATATTGTGCAGCCCTATTCATCCCAACAACCAATAAACACTTTCAGGGAACTCATACATCATCCCTATATGTAAACAATTTGAGTGGATTGCAATGTAAGAGGGAGAGACTAGGCAGTTTTTATCATGAAATAAAAATTAGAGTGTCGTATTTTTTTATAGACAGTATCCAAACATACATTACAGGGGCTGAGGAGTATGTAAGCAGCTTGACTGGGCTGCAATAAGAGGGAAAGACAAGGCATTTTTTTCATGAAATGAAAATGTGAGTGTACTAATTCTGAGATAATAGCCAGAAATATTATACAGGTGCTGCACAGTATGTAAGCAGCTTTATCTACCTGCAATTTAAGTGGAAAAGGCAAGGTTTTATCATGAAATAAAAGTAGCCTAAAATCTTGCACAGTGGATACACATTGGGCCTGATTTACCAAGCCTTTACTCCATGACTCATGGAGTAAAAGCAGGAGTAGCAGCCGTTTGGCCATTTACTAAAGAAATACGCTGCTAGTGCAGTGTATTTCCCTAGTTACTAATGTGCTCCGTGCGCCCAGGAGAGGGTGCATTGTGCACCAGTACAGACCTGGCGCACGGCACATTAAACTGTAAATTGCGGGGGTTTGGGCGGGAGTTTATTAGGGGGGGAGGTGGGGGGATGCAGGGGAAGTGAAGTGACATGTGTTTTGAAGTGTTTGGCGGGCCGAATTGAAAGGGAAAGTGTTTTTTGAAAACAGATCCCCGTACGCTTGCACAGTGCGCCTGAACCTCGGGAGGTTCATTTGCATACTGGGCATGCGCAGAGAGAAAAGTCAGGGATTCCCGTGCGCCTTGTCAGTACGCCGTGAAAATCTTGGTAAATACCAAGCGGCGTACCCGTGATTGCGCTGCGTGACGCGGCGCACGGGAATCTCCGAGCTGTTTTCAACCCTGAAGGGGAACTCGGCGCCAAATTTCAAACTTGAAATCGGCGCGGGTCCCCCTTCAGGGCTACATTAGGCTCTTAGGCTTGGTCCGGAACGTGAGGGGTTAAACCCGCGCCGATTCGGCGCTGGGGTCCCCCCCAGATCCAAACCAAGCCCTCATCCCAAGCATGCAGTCTGGCCCGGACAGGAATGGGGGAGGGGACGAGCGAGCGGCCCCCCCCCCCTCCTGAGCCGTACCAGACCGCATGCCTACATATTAGCAACGCTCTATCCTGGCCTATTGGCATGGTTATATTTTCTTAGGGCTCTCAATAAAACTCTATGAAATTTGTGCTTAAACTAGAACCAGGGGCGGACTGACAACTCATGGGGCCCCTGGGCAATAGAAGATTATGGGGCCCCTCTGGCTTACAGATGACCACCACGCCAGGAGGTAGTGCAGAGGCGGGCAGCTAAAATCTTGGGATATTCACATTAAAAGCATGTCATTTTCGGACATATCGGGGACAGATCTAAAAAAAAACACAGATTTTTACATACTGTCCCTGGTTTTACTGAGCCTGGCAACCCGGATGGGGCCCCCTAGTGGCATGGGGCCCTCGGGCAGTGCCCGAGTGACTCAATGGTCAGTCCGCCCCTGACAAGAACTATAATCAACAAGTTTTATTTTCTTTAATTTTGGATAGAGTGAGGGAGGGTTATAGGCCCTGTCAGTTTATTTTGTATTATCTGTGTCCAATTGGGGAGATTTGCCTTCACTTCCTGCCCCATAGCCAAACAGGAAGTGAGAGAAAAACTATGCAAATTAACCACTTCCCGCCCAGCCTATGGCCGATTTACGTCCGGGAAGTGGTTACACAATCCTGACAGGACGTCCTGCAGGATTTCATGCCGCACGCGCCTGTGGGGGCACGCAGCGCGGCGATCGGTGATGCGGGGTGTCAGTCTAACACCCTGCATCTCCGATCTCGGTAAAGAGTCTCTCACGGAGACGGAGACTCTTTACCACGTGATCAGCCGTGTCCAATCACGGCTGATCACGATGTAAACAGGAAGAGCCATCGATGGCTCTTCCTCACTCGCGTCTGACAGACGCGAGTATAGGAGAGCCGATCGGCGCCTCTCCTGACAGGGGGCGTTCGCGCTGATTGTTTATCAGCGCAGCCCCCCCTCGGATCACCACACTGGACCACCAGGGTGTGCAAAAACAAAAAAAAATATAGAACAAAAAAACAAAAAGCATTAAAAAATAAGAAAAAAGATGCCAATCAGTGCCCACAAATGGGCACTGACTGGGAAAATCAGTGCCACCCCACAGTGTCCATCAGTGCCACCCCACAGTGCCCATCCATGCACAGTGCCCACCTATCAGTGCCCACCTGTGCCACCCATAAGTATCCATCAGTGCCACCCATAAGTGCCGCCCATCTGTGCCGCCCATGAGTGCCGCCTATGAGTGCCCATCAGTGCCGCATAGCAGCGCCGCCAATCAATGCCACCTCATCTGTGCCCGTCAGTACTACCTCATCGATGTCCATCAGTGCCATCTCATCGGTGCCCATCAGTGCCGCCATATCAGTGCCCGTAATTGAAAGAGAAAAACTTATTTACAAAAAAATTAACCTTAAAAAATAAAAACGTTTTTTTGTTTCAAAATTTGCAGTCTTTTTTTAGTTGTTGCGCACAAAAAAAAAAACCCAGAGGTGATCAAATAACAACAAAAGAAAGCTCTATTTGTGGGGAAAAAAGGACGCCAATTTTGTTTGGGTACAGTGTTGTATGACCGCGCAATTGCCATTCAAAGTGCGACAGTGTTGAAAGCTGAAAATTGGCTTGGGCGGGAAGGTGCGTAAGTGCCTGGTATGGAAGTGGTTAAGGGAATCCAGTGCCCCCCCAGAACTAGTGTGTGGGTCCCCTGAAAATTACTGGGCGGGGTTATACAAAAACAGGGTGTGACCTTGACAGGAAGGGGTGGGTCATTTTTCTATTAGGAGGTGCAGATATGTAGTCAGGCCTAGGGCAGAACCAAACCTAAATATACTACTGCATATTAGGGCTTATTTAGACCGGATCCAATTTACAGCGTGTTTTTATATTGTGGGAGGAAACCCACGCAGGCACAGGGAGAACATGCAAACTCCATGCAGATGCTGTCACGGGCGGGATTCGAACCAACGACTCTTTTGCTGCTAGGTCAAAGTGCTATACACTACACCACTGTGGTGAACGAACATGATTGCAGCTGAAAGCATGAGATCTTTTATTTATTTTTTCAATACCATGCTTTCCAGCCTTATTGACCCCGCCTCTCTCCATAAAGAGGACCTGTCACACACTAGTCCTATTACAAGGGATGTTTACATTCCTTGTAATAGGAAGAAAACTGATCTTTTTTTTTTATTTTTTTATTTCAGTGTAAAAAATTATAAAACTAAATAAAAATAAATAAGAAAACCCATTAAAACATTTTTAAAGCGCCCCGTCCCGACGAGCTCGCGCACAGAAGCAAACGCATACGCGAGTAGCGCCCGCATATGAAAACGGTATTCAAACCACACAAGTGAGGTATCGCCGCGATCGTTAGAGTGAGAGCAATAATTCTAGCCCTAGACCTACTCTGCAACTCAAAAAATGCAACCTGTAGAATTTTTTTAACGTCGCCTATCGAGATTTTTAAAGGGTAAAAGTTTGACGCCATGCCACGAGCGGGCGCAATTTTTAAGCGTGACATGTTGGGTATCATTTACTCGGCGTAACATTATCTTTCACAATATATAAAAAAATTGGGCAAAATGTATTGTTGTCTTATTTTTTAATTCAAAAAAGTGATTTTTATCCAAAAAAAGTGCGCTTGTAAGACCGCTGCGCAAATACGGTGTGACAAAAAGTATTGCAATGACTGCCATTTTATTCCCTAGGATGTCTGCTAAAAAAAAATATATAATGTTTGGGGGTTCTGATTAATTTTCTAGCAAAAAAATTTTGATTTTCACATGAAGGAGAGAAGTGCCAGAATTAACCCGGTGGGCAAGTGGTTAAAGTACTCATGGCTATAAAGAATAGAGTCATTGCTCATTAAAAAAAAAAAAAAAAAAAAAAGGGGGTCCCTCCAAATTAAATTACCAGGCCCTTCAGGTCTGGAATGGATATTAAGGGGAACCCCGCCGTAAAAAACCCCCCAAAAAATGGCGTGGGGTCCCCCCAAATATCCATACCAGACCCTTCAGGTCTGGTGTGGATTTTAAGGGGAACTCCACCCCAAATTGAAAAAAAAATGGCGTGGAGTCCCCCTAAAAATCCACACCAGACCCTTATCCGAGCACGTTGACCTGGCCGGGCCGCAGAAAAGAGGGGGGGACAGAGTGCGGCCCCCCCCCCTCTCCTGAACCGCACCAGGCCACATGCCCTCAACATGGGGAGGATGTCCCCATGTTGATGGGGACAAGGGTCTCATCCCCACAACCCTTGCCCGGTGGTTGTGGGGGTATGCGGGCGGGAGGCTTATCAGAATCTGGAAGACCCCTTTAACAAAGGGAACCCCCAGATCCTGGCCCCCCCCCTATGTGAAATGGTAATGGGGTACATTGTACCTCTACCATTTCACCCCAAAAAAAATGTCAAAGTGTTAAAAATGACAGTAGCCGGTTTTTGACAAATCTTTTAATAAAATCTTCTTTTCTTCTTTCCTTCGGGTTTCTTCCGCTGCTTCTATCTTCTCGTCCACATCTTGCCCGACGTCTTCTTCTATCTTCTCCGTCCGTCCTTCAGCCTTCTGGTCACGCATCTTGCCCGTTGTCTTGTCCTGTCTTCTTCTCCGTCCTTCCGCCAGCCTCCTCGCATCTTGTGTCTTCTCCGGTCTTCTTCTCGGTCCGCCAGCCTTCTCGTCCCCGGACTCAGCGTTTGAATTTGAATTGGGCCGTCGTGTTCCCGCTCCTGGGACCCGCCCCCCTCTGACGCCACAAGTAAACTCCTTAGAAGGTCATGTGCGTCAGAGGGGGGCGGGGTCACATGAGTGTGACACGGCGGGAACTTCTTCTCCGGGCGGCGCGATTGAAATTGAATTCCCCCGCTGTGTGACGCTCTGTGACCCCGCCCCCCTCTGATGCACATGACCTTCTAAGGAGTTTACTTGTGGCGTCAGAGGGGGGCGGGTCCCAGGAGCGGGAACACGACGGCCCAATTCAAATTCAAACGCTGAGTCCGGGGACGAGAAGGCTGGCGGACCGAGAAGAAGACCGGAGAAGACACAAGATGCGGGACCAGAAGGCTGAAGGACGGACGGAGAAGATAGAAGAAGACGTCGGGCAAGATGTGGACGAGAAGATAGAAGCAGCGGAAGAAACCCGAAGGAAAGAAGAAAAGAAGATTTTATTAAAAGATTTGTCAAAAACCGGCTACTGTCATTTTTAACACT
Organism: Rana temporaria; assembly: GCF_905171775.1. Taxonomy (NCBI): domain Eukaryota; kingdom Metazoa; phylum Chordata; class Amphibia; order Anura; family Ranidae; genus Rana; species Rana temporaria. The sequence continues at coordinate 46,508,596 of NC_053495.1, forward strand.
TTGACATTTTTTTTGGGGTGAAATGGTAGAGGTACAATGTACACCATTACCATTTCACATAGGGGGGGGGGCCAGGATCTGGGGGTCCCCTTTGTTAAAGGGGTCTTCCAGATTCTGATAAGCCTCCCGCCCGCATACCCCCACAACCACCGGGCAAGGGTTGTGGGGATGAGACCCTTGTCCCCATCAACATGGGGACATCCTCCCCATGTTGAGGGCATGTGGCCTGGTGCGGTTCAGGAGAGGGGGGGGGGCCGCACTCTGTCCCCCCCTCTTTTCTGCGGCCGGCCAGGTCAACGTGCTCGGATAAGGGTCTGGTGTGGATTTTTAGGGGGACTCCACGCCATTTTTTTTTTCAATTTGGGGTGGAGTTCCCCTTAAAATCCACACCAGACCTGAAGGGTCTGGAATGGATATTTGCCGGGAACCGCACGTCTTTTTTTTTTTTTGTTTTTACGGCGGGGTTCCCCTTAATATCCATTCCAGACCTGAAGGGCCTGGTAATTTAATTTGGGGGAACCCCTACACATTTTCTTGTTTGTTTTATGAATGAATCCCTTTAGAATTGTCAGAGCCGACAATTCATTATAGCCGCGAGTGAATTTTTAAATGACTTTTTTCCTTCTGAATGTCACTTTGTGCAGGGGGAGTTCTAAGTGCGGGAAAAATGCGCTATTTCACATGCTGACATTACACCCCCCCTAGGTACGAAATTTAAAGGAATATTTCACTTTTATTGTTTCACTTTAAGAATTATTAATTTCACTGCTCCCAAAAAAAACGGCCGTTTTAAAAAATAAAAAAAGCATTGATACATGTTCCCTGGGGCAGGACTGAGGTCCCCAAACACTTTTTAGGACAAAACTTGCAGATTAGCCTTTAAAATGAACACTTTTGATTTCTCCCATAGACTTCTATAGGGAGTTCAGCGCGGCTTTTCATATTAGTTTCAATGCGCCGGCTGCTGCGCTGGTTCATGCGCCCAATTAAGCCTCCACCCGGAGTACTAATTAACGCATGAACCAGCGCAGCGCACAGAGCATAGTAAATCAGGCCCATTGTGTATACAGCTGTATTAGGCCACATAATATGTAGACTCCCTACACTTTGATCAACAGTAATGTAACACAATACAGCACTATGAAGACTGTGGGTGTGGGGCACACTAATAAGTAGCCCACCATATTGCAATACTCGTGTGGCACACCCCCTTAAGGGCCACAGATGAACTGGGATCCCCTACCCTGCACAGCCAGGCACACAACATTTTCACACACACTTTTGAGTCAGACAACAGTACGTGACTTTGTTCTTGTTATACATTGACGAATAATAAATTGGATAGGGATGGGAGATTACCCATGGACAATGGCACATGCCTTAAGCACACAGTCACAAATAGGCAGAGCACATAATTCTGTCTCTCCGGTTTTAAATCGTCACAGTGGTCCTGAAACAAAGCACAGTCCTCTGGCTCGATGAACTCTGGTTGCTAGGAGCAACGGCTGTGCAGTTTGCTGTGGGCAATATCCTGGAGAAAGCCACCAAAAGTAGCGCACCCCCTTGCGGGTCACAGATAAACTGGGATCCCCCACCCTGCACAGCTAGGCACACCAAATTTTTACAGGCACAGTTCATGACTTTGTTTTTGTTATTTATTGAGGGATAATAACTTGGATAGGGATAGGAGCTTACGGAATGCCAACTTGACTTCAACAACAACTTCAGGGACAAGTCTTCCTATATGCAGCCTCTATATACACCTCAATTTCTTCCTCCATCACTCACTTGCAATTTCTTCCTCCAGCGGTCACTCAGTCAGATTACAGGCAAACATTCATTACAGACAGGAACCCAAGGCTCCTTCGTAGTATAGCAAATTTCAGTGTCCAGCTTGCATTGCTCCTGTGGCTACTGATCCCAGCACCACCTCTTTAGGCACTGTCAACCCACCTTCCTGCTTCCTGATTCCCAGCCTTCTCTGGATCCCTGTAAGATCACACCAGTGCCCCAGGCTGCAAAGGGAAAACATGACCCTAAATAGGATGTTTATGAGACTCCAGGACTGGCGATCTTCACCACATACTGAACTCATCTAATTTAACCTGTGAGTTACTACTTGTTTTTATTAAATATATGATTTATACTGCACTCAGTCCGGCATCCCTCTGTTCCCACTGTCAACCCACCTGGCTGGAGCTGCCCCATTCCCTAGCCCTCCAGGCTTTCTCCCCACAGTCTTCCAGACTGACATTCACCAGCCCACCCGGATGACTTTCAGATCTCCCAGGAAAGGGAATGAAGATTTGCCACATCATGGTATTCAAGGAAAACTGGCTACACGTGGCAGTCTTGGTAAGTCCTCAGTAGTGCTGACCTTCTCCCACTGTCCTCTCTCCTTGCTCCCGTACCTTCAGGAAGAACATCCTCCATGTCTCTTGGCAGGATCCTTCCAGCACCTGAGGCCTGGCATGAGGTAACCCCCCCAGACTAGGGAGCACCCTCAAGGGCCATCAACAGCCTCCACGGCACTATGTCTCCATCTTCCACCCAACTGCCTCTACTGGGATGGCCCATGTCTATTTATGAGGTAGGCTCTGCCCCTTGCCAGCCCAATGCTGGGGATTGGCTTAGGCCTCATATATGTGCATAGCAGCCCCTACTTACTCCCACCCTCCATCTCTAATAGTTTCTACAAACTTCCAGACCAGGGGTAAGTGTCAGGGTGTGCTGCCAGATGAGTCATCAAGCCCCTGAGTCACTAAATCCTGACCCAGAAACATATTACAGCACTATGTATAACACTTTATTTAGCACTGCACGGCACTAGAACTATGTACAAGTTGGGTTCACCTCAAACTAATTTTCTGTTTGTTTTGGATAGAGTGGGGGACGGAAGATACCTCTGCTAAATTTTAATAGCAATCTTTCGAGATGGGAACCCTTGTTCAAATTAAAAAGAAGTTGTACTTTGTCAATTTTCCATTTAATGAAGTGTTTTATGCCTATGCTTTTTTCTTTGTTTTTGTATCCGTGTATAATGTATTTGTGATATGTTGTCTTCTGCAATATGGTGATTAAAAATTCATATTTTCCTAGAAAAATTCTAAATTTACCCCATCACGGCATGGTTATATATAATTTTTCTTTCACAATACCTTTGCTTCATTTGTTTTTACTATCACGATTGCTTTATTATAGACTTGCAGAGGACACCACGATGTAAATTTGTAGGCAACTGTAACAGTTTTATTGCTTGGCTCAATTGCTTAAAAACTTTGTTGTGACATGTTGGTTTTGCTTTTCACATATGTACCAATATATACTTATCTAATCTTGTTGAAGTAAAGCTTAGAGAAAAAAAATGATTTAAAAAAGCATTATGATTCCTATTTGAGCTGATCACACATCTATATTTTGTCCATTCACTTTTTTTTGGCTATGTTAAACTTTTGGCAGATTCAGAACTATGCAAAGCATGTACTAGCATATCTGTTCTTTTACTGTGGACATGAAAAATGCATTTTCTACTTGTACTTAATGAGGGCCAGAGCCAAACCGTCACCTCTGTGTCTTGCTTGGGCAAGGAGAGCAGTAGGAGAATAGTGATAGATGGCTCATTCTTTGCCTTGCCACCCCGACATTCCCTTTATTCACAAATTAGTGATGTGTTGCTACAACAACGGCGAGTGTTCTGCAGAAAATGCTGCTGAGAGCATCCTGTCTATCTAAAACACAATGTTAGCTATGCAAAACCAAACAACATTTAGGATTTTCTTCAATGTAGAAAGGAAAATAAAGTCAAATGTAGGCAATACGGAGACATGGTTGAAAGGAATTTACATTGAAAAAGAGAAATGTTTAGTGCATGATGTTACAATTACACAGAGACACTTTCAATTGAAAAAGAAGAAATTAATTTGATGTATGGCCAACAAGAAGAAGCAAATTCATTTCAACAGCTCACAGTTATTTAGTGCTGCAATCTTGCTTTTGATATGGGAGGTCATTAATGCTGTTTCTGGAGCAATAAACCTTTTTGAAATATTGTAGCGTGTTGAGGAAAGAAGAGGCGGGATGGGATTTGTGGATGTGAACTAGTAAAGTCAGTTAAGATTAAGTGGTGGATTGTTTTTAAGCTGGTCTGCCAAATGTTATATTGGTGTCAAAGTATTGATGTAGGAGCCTACATGGGAAAAATTAAAGAAATGAAAACTTGTGCTGCCATGGTCAACTGTGGATGAGGATGCACCTTGTACAGATATTTTCTCATCAACCAATACTAATTGATTAACAGAAAAATTAACAGTAGTTGTGTTAATAGAGAGAGTTTGTCACCTGCTTTAATTTTAGAAATTCTATTAGACAATACAATCTACTGATGATTAGCTCACACGGAAAGAGAAGGTAACTTATGTTATTTGGGGGTCTTGACTTTTTCCACTGCCTCTGTCAACCTTATCCTTCAGTCCAGTTCTACAAGGCTGCTGTAAGGTGTAGTAACCATCTCAGACTTCACTGGTTACTATATTCTATGCCTTTGGCAGCCACTTTTTCGAGTGTGCTAAATATACATTAATGGGTTCATCAATCAGGGCCAGTTTTAGGCAAATTGGGGCCATAGGCAAGAATAAAAACCAAGTTGAACCTTCAGTTTAAATGATTTACTTACATTCCAGGTGTATTAAATGTAAAGGTCTTAAAGATGAAGGTTTTTTTTACCTTCATGTATTCCAAGCATGAAGGTAAAAACCATCAGTGTGCAGCTTTCCCCAATGCTCCCTTCCTCCCCAATACTTATTCAAGCCAGATCACGATCCAGAGATGTGCACAAGAGCGGCTGCTCTCCTGGATCTCTGCCTCCTCATTGGCTCCCGTGGCTGTCTATTACAAGCTAGTGAGGAGGGAGCAGGGGCCAGGGCCAAGCCCCATTCTGTGTGCCTTATGGACACACAAAGCAGGGCTGGGGAGCAAGCAGGCACAAATGCCCCCATAGCAAGTGGTTTGCAGTCGGTTCACTTGGAGAAGACCAGGAGCACGTGCGGGGGACCTGAGAAGAAGAGGTTTGGGGCTGCTCCGAGCAAAACAATTGCACTGGGCAGGTAAGTATACATGTTTGTTATTATTTAAATGTTTTTGTTTTAAAATGTTACCTTTATTATCTCTTTAATGTCCTAGGCCCCATTCGCATTTGCAAATGAGGCTGTGGGAGCCCCAGCGGGGGTTCCTGATGGTTAGTTGAGAAAGGCAACCCATTGAAAACATGGAGAGATTACCTGTAATTGATCGGCCCTGGATGCAGTCTATCTGTGTCCAGGGCCGATCACTCACAGGTAATTGCTCTTTGAATACTTATATGTGAGGGGCCCTGTGATTAGCTATGGGAGCTGCCAACCTCCTGTTGCTTTCAATGGGGCTGCCTTCCACAGCTAATCTCCAGGAACCCTCTTGCTTTTGATTGTACACAGCCGCATACGCAATTGTGAATGGGCCTTAACAGTTCTCTTTCCTTCTAAAGCAGCCACAACCTGTATAGAAAAGCCTGTCCCCTGCCAGTGTCAGACCTCTGAAGAAAGACTATGGCTTTCAAACAGAGAGCAAGTGTCCCATTGTGAAGCATGCTGGCAGGGAACAGGTTGTACCTGCTTTCGAAAGAAAACACATTTTAAGACACTGCTTCACTTTCTGGTTTGATGCTCCTGAAATGTATTTTGTTGATTTAGGGCCGGTTCACACCACGTGCAGTCCAGTGTATTTTTTATCTGCATCAAAAACACATGGACAGTAGGTTTCATGGATTCCAATGGCAAAGTTCTCACCATTGCAGTCCGTTCCAGTACAGCCAGCAAACGTAGAAAATACATTTTTTTTTTTCATGAAACTGCATTGGAACACAGCTAAACATTTTAAAAATGCTCTAGAATGTACCTACAGTAGGTGACCATGATATTGTGTCAATCTCGCTGCTTTTATCTGCGAGATTGACCACCTACGAGCCCCGTCGCAGGAGCCAGCGCCAAACTGGCTCGCCGGGAAGGGAAAAATGTGTTGAAGCCGACATACAGTAAATGCATCAAAAACGCACAGGAAAACACATGCCACTAAATACATTAGTGTGTCTTCTGATGCAAGTTGACACAGAAACACATGACAAGGTAAATCACACTGAATGTTTAATTACAAGGGGTTGTAAAGGAATTTTTTTTTTTTTCATAATAAGCATCCTTTACCTGCAGGTATTCCTCTTTTCACTTCCTCATTGTTCGTTTTTGCTCAGAAGTTGCTCTATTTCTTCTCTGTTCTGTTCACTTCCTGCTTGTCTGATTGTTACTCACCACCGTGAAGGGAGGCTTTACTGCGGTGGTCAGTGACGTGCTCACCCCCTTCTGGGAACTACATCTGTGCGGCAGGACGCTCTCTACGTGTTAGAGACTTCAAGGAGTGGCGAATTACTGGGCATGCCACAATGCATACTGGGAAATGTAGTTCTTACATGAACGAGCGCCACAAACCAGGAAGTGAATGAGAGAACAGAAACTAGAACATCGGAGGTGATATAGATGAAGGAATTTAATAGGTACAGTATTTACTATTTTTTTAACAGAATCATTACACTATTGTGTCTGTCTACCTTGCAGACATTAATTTTAGGCAAAAATTTGTTTTCCTTTACAACTCCTTAAACTAAGCTTTGGCTATAATAATTGAAAGACCTCCAGCACAGTCCAATTAATAAGGCACAGAATGTTTTGCTCCCATACATCTTTATACCTTTAATTTTACAACACTCTATGAATAATGGTGTTTTGAGTTCAGTGGGGAACTTCTTGGAGCCCTTAAGAATGTGAGAGCCCTTTGACCAACCCTTTTCCAAATGCTTACACTTTACACAGGTGCCACTAGCATAGAGCATTAAAATCATGGTAGTAACCTAAAAATGGCAAGATAGGGTAACAAACTGTCAGAGTGTACAAGAGACACTAACCATAACAGGTGCTATACCTTAAAATGATGGACACTGGGTACCCGTACCATGGATAAAATAATGGGATATGTTAAATGTAGGATTTGTAAGTGGGAGTAAACATAATTAGATTTCTAGAACCATTGAGGCTAATGCCCTCATGTTTCAGATGCTTTAGCAGTCCAAGGAAGGCACAAAAAAATAAATTATCAGGGGTCATAACAAGTTGGGCAAAGAGAGTGCCAAAGAACAGGATGGATGCTTAGCAAACAAGCAGATCCTAGGTTTATGCCAGGGGTAACTAGTCAAATTTATTAGAACCAGATATAACAGCTAACTTATGGTTCAAGATCAAAGAAAGATCACAGAGAGTGAGGTTTAAGTGAGGTCAATATATGTAAAGTCAATAACAATGGTTAGGAAAACGGCAAGGCTTGTACCCAGGAGCCAAACAATCTCTTAAACAAGCAACTTGAGAGTAAAGTTTGCTGTCCATGCCCATGCAGTTGGACAGGGCACCAAGGGGGACAAAGGTTACAGGATGGAGAGCAATAATTTATATTAAGTTTTAGTTTTTATGTTCCTTTTAATGGGATCCAACCAATCATTAGGGATTCCAGGTCAAAGGTTTATGCCAGATAAAATGGAAAGGCTATTTTCTATCTTTGCAGAATTGCAGTCAACTGTTATTGGCTTGATTTAAAATAAAAATGTCTACGACAACAATAAAGGCGAATTTAGGAGATACTTACCTTTATAGATCGATCACATTTTTCAGGTAATAATTTCGCAAAATTTTATAACAGATCCAGGACACAATGACCAAAGTACAGCTCCCTAATTCCAAACCTAAAGCGGGAACATAACAGTATCTGAGCACCACCAAAAAAAAACGCAATTTTATTTATTTTTAACTACTTTACCTCTGTAAAGATCTACCCCCTTCATAACCAGGCCATTTTTAGCTATATGGCACTGAGTTACTTTAACTGACAATTAAAGTACATACATGAACAACTGGACTCCTAAAATTTACAAACAGCATCAATTTTTTAGTGACAAAATTCTGTTGTTATTCATAAAAAGGTGCTATGATGTCACCAATCATCTACCCCACCCCCACCTGAGTCCAGCCAAAATCAGCTGAGCTTGCCCCATCCACAGTGGGAAAGTTGCCCGAAACCCTTTTTTTTTCACAGCCAGCTGCCGTCCGCGAATGGATATTTATGGACAGGCCACATATGGTTAAAATGTATGGATTGTCTGTAAATTCATGGATGTTTGGCAACCCTGATCCATGGCCCTATTTAGCTGTCGGGTGGGAGATTCCATGGCCCAAAGCCTTTTACTTCCTGTTCCATCCTCAAGATAGAAAGCAAAGAAAGATATCTTAAATGTAACACAGAGGGAAAATAGTTGACAAGGGCTAAATCTCCTACTCTATCCTAAAAACAAAAACAAATAAAGCTTTTGGCTTTAAATATGCGTTAAAGCAGAACTTCACTCTCTCAACACTGACAATGCTGCTAGCATTAATAAATTGATAGGAAAGTATATTTGATTTACTTGTTTTAAAGGCGTTGTAAAGGTTTTTTATTTTCTAAATAGGTTCCTTTAAGCTAGTGCATTGTTGGTTCACTTACCTTTTCCTTCGATTTCCCTTCTAAATGCCCATCCTCACTGTGCCCAGCGTCACTGTGCCTATCCTCACTGTGCCAATCCTTACTGTGCTCATCCTCACTGTGCCATTCCTCACTGTGCCCGTCATCACTGTACCTGAAATTGAGAGGCTGCGGGCGTCCATTCAATGTTTAAAACTTGCGGTCTCCTCCCGGTCCTTTCCGTGATAGGCGTTTCTCAGCTGACACAGTTTCACCTATCACGTACGTTCTCTATCCTCTGACTCAGTTTCCCAGCAGACACTGTGTTCAGTGTTCCGACAATCACGGACGTCTGAGGATGAAAAGGCATCCGTGATTGGCGGAACACTGAACAGAGTGTCTGCTGGGATGGGTGAGGATGAGAAAACGTTTGTGATAGGCGTTTCTCAGCAGACAGAGTTCCGCCTATCACGGAATGGACAAGAGGAGACCGCAAGTTTTAAACGATGGACGCCCACAGCCTCTCAATATTTCCAGGTACACTGACTCGAGTATAAGCCGAGGGGGGGCATTTTCAGCCCAAAAAAAGGGCTGAAAATCTCGGCTTATACTCGAGTATATACGGTATATAATTACCAAATATTAGGATTGTGAAAAGTCTTTTTTTTTTTTTGGTGCAAGAATTTAGATAAGTATTTAAAATTGCCCAAAAAAAATGTTTTATCTATCAGTACAAGTGTACTAGATTTTAATTATAATGATATTTTACTTTATTTAAAACAGGTAAATAAAGCATTTTTTTTTAAAAAATAGCATGACTTTAAAGTAATGCTGTAGAAGATTTATATCCTGAAATAGTTAAAAACTCTGCTATTGTGCGACAGATTTTTCTCATAGTCTGGTCTAAAACCCATTTGTGGAAATAGCTCTAGATAAAGCCAGCCACACAATAATTATGCCTCCTGTGTCAATACCACTGTTTGGGAATATTTGATGAGAATTTACATCTCTAAAAGATACAATGCAATGGCTGTTTCTATGGCAATCCGCTTCTATTAGGAAAAGGCCAAGAATGGGATTAACTGGGTTACTGATACAAGTCTACTTTTAAACCATGAATCAAAGACTCCCCAAGGCTTGCTTTGCATAGCATTTGTTACCTTTTTTATCAGAGTAACGATAATTGAAATGAGACTTTGTTCCAAAATACTGAATTTCTCTTTTTACAGATATTTAACATTTGCTTTTTTTGACATCTATTTAGTGGACTGAACACAATTAAAAGTATATTACAGTCAAACCCTAAGTCACATTTGGCTTGTAAATACAGTGGGGAAAATAATTATTTGATCCCTGCAGATTTTGGAAGTTTGCCCACTTACAAAAAAAATGAAGGGTTTATAATTTTTATTATAGGTGTATTTTGACCAAAAATCCAGAAAAAAACAAAACACAATACAATTATACAAATGTTATAAACTGAGTTGCAGTACAGTGAGTAAAATAAGCATTCGATCCCCCACCGACCAACAATAAGACCCCTTTCACACTGGTGCCGCCCATAGCGTCGGCGGTAAAATAGCATCAGCAAGATGTTTGGTGAGAAGGAGACAACTGTTGGAGCGATTTTTTGCAAATTAAAAAAATTCGAAACAACCATCACTTGCCCTCCATGCAAGATTTCACCTCATGGGGTAAGGGTGATCATGACAAAAGTGAAGGATCAGCTGAGAATTACATGGGAGGAGCTTGTAAATTATCTCAAGGCGGTTGAGACCATAGTCACAAAACAAACCATTGTATCACAATACAGCGCCATGGATTGAAGTCCTGTAGTGCCCGCAAGGTCCCCCTCCTCAAGAAGGCACATGCACAGGCTCATCTGAATTTGCCAATGAAGGATTGGGAGAAAGTGCTGTGGTCAGATGAGACCAAAATTGAGCTCTTTGGCATTAACTCGACTACCTGTGCTTGGAGGAAGAAAAATTCTGACTATGGCCCTAAGAACACCATTCCTACAGTCAAGCATGGAGGTGGTAACATTATGCTTTGTAGTTGTTTCTTTGCTAAAGGTACAGGCCAACCTTGCCGTATTGAGGGGTCAATGGACATTGCCATGTATGGTAAAATCTTGGATGAGAACCTTCTTCCCTCACCCAGAACACTGAAGATGGGCCATAGACGGGTCTTCGAGCATGACAATGACCCAAAACAAACCACCAAGACAACAAAGGAGTGGCTCAAGAAGAAGCACATTAAGGTCATGTGGCCTAGCCAGTCTCCAGACCTTAATCCTATGGATAATGTATGAAGGCAGCAAGCAACAGATCTGTAAAGAAGAGTGGACCAAAATCCCTTCTGAGATGTGTGCAAACCTGATAACCAACTACAAGAAATGTCTTACCTCTGTGCTTGCCAGCAAGGGTTTCTCCACAAAGTACTAAGTCGTGTTTTACTTGGGGATCAAATATCTATTTTACTCACTGAACTGCAACTCAATTTATAACATTTGTATCAGTGGCGGAACTACCAGGGTCACAAACGTTGCATTTGCGACCATGCCCTGGAGTTCCACTACCGTTGGGGGGGGCAAGCAGTGTTGTCATCCTTCCATCAGTTTGAAAAAGCAGCCTGATTTCTCCCATCTGTAGGACAAGAGAATCAGCCTGAGAGAGGGTGACTGAAGCTGAGTCGAGCTGTGACAGCCCAGCTATAGGGATGAGCTTCGTGTTCGAGTCAAACTCACTTTCGACTCAAATATCGTATGTTCGATCGTTTCATCGAATTACGAAAATTATGGGCCGTTCGCTCCAAATTCGAGTGGCGTGTCACGGCTCATAATTCACTGCGGCGTCGCAGTGCATTGCTGGCTGATGATTGGCCAAGCATGCACTATGACCCGCCAGGGTGGCTTTGACCAATTATGGCTCAGGGGGTTTAGTACACGCCCCACACTATATAAGGCCGCCTTATATAGTGTGGAAGTCGGCCTTGTGTAGTGTGTAGGGGTGGTTAAGACAGAGAGAGAGAATGTACTTTTTTTGAGTTAGATAGAGCAGGCAGGCAGGCAGGCTAGTCAGTTAGAGTTACAGTGTATAGAGGATATATATGCATCCCAGGTGTTGTATATATATTTATACACTGTATTGAGTTTAGCTAGATCCGCTCTTCCTAATATACTGACAGGCAGGCAGGTGATTGTGCTAGCTGCAGTATTTTCACTTGGTGTACTGTGTCTTCTGCACAGTGTGCACCTAAAGCTACATGAATACAATTGCTGTTGTTCTCATATTAATACCACAGGCAGTGACTGATCAGCAAGTATTTTCACTTGGTGTACTGTGTCCTCTGCACAGTGTGCACTTAAAGCTACGTGAATACATTTGCTGGTGTTCTCATATTAATACCACATGCAGTGACTGATCAGCAAGTATTTTCACTTGGTGTACTGTGTCCTCTGCACAGTGTGCACCTAAAGCTACGTGAATACATTTGCTGGTGTTCTCATATTAATACCACAGTGTATTAGCTCCAACTAGAGTATATGTGAGGGGTTGCAGTGTTGTGGCATCAACACCAGTGCCTAAGGCCTAATTTTTCTGCCCCTGTTTAACAGGGGTGTGTAATTAAAATTTTTGATGCAATACGTTGCAGAAGGGCTCATTAGTGCGCTCCAACTAGAGTATCTGTGAGGGGTTGCTGTGTTGTGGAACCAGTGCCTAAGGCCCAAATTTTCTTGACCTAATATTTCACAGCAGGGCCCATTCCTGCGCCCACCAAGAGTAACTGTGAGGGCTTACAGTGTTGTGGCAACACCAACACCTAGGGCCCAAATGTATGTAGAGTATATACGGCAGGCCCCTACTTTCAAACATCCAACTTACAAACGACTCCTACAGAAGGAAACAACAGGAGGTGAGAGGAAATCTACCCTTAGGAGTGGAAATTCTCTTCTGTAAGAGGTGTCTCCTGTCCACTGATGCTTTATCACCAATCCTTGTTTCACAAATTATTTTTTTTCAAAAAATCATTTGTCATTGGGACAGAAAGTGAAGTGCAATCTTCTGAACAGATGCGCACAGACAGCAAAACAAATGTTACAGGGGTAATGACCCTTCTCTATGTTTTCCAAAAAGCTTAAAAATACACTTTAAAAAAGTACCAGTTCAAAATTATAAACAGATTCTACTTAACAACAAACCTACAGTCCCTGTCTTGTTTGCACCGTCTGTATACTGCTGTTCAAAGTATATAGGGCCAAAGGGGCTGGTAATGACCTGGGGGGAGGGGAGGGGGGCCCATGCTATTTTTCTCAATGATTTTCATCCATATTGCAGGCACCAGGCATTACATTAAAGCCGCAAGCAGTTTTAAATTACTTTTTTCTTATAGTAATCTAATTTTGTGCAGGGACAGTTCTAAACATGTGTCACTTCACAGGCATATTATAGACACCCAGCAGGTACGATATTTAAAGGAATTATTCAATTTTTTTTTTCACTTTAAGCATCATTAAAATCACTGCTCCCGAAAAAACTTCAGTTTTTTTTTCATTGATACATGTTCCCTGGGGCAAGACCCGGGTCCTCAAACCCTTTTTACGACAATAACTTGCATATTAGCCTTTAAAATGAGCACTTTTGATTTTGAACGTTCGAGTCCCATAGACTTCAATGGGGTTCTAAATTTCGCGCGAACGATCGGTCCGTTCAAAGGTTCTGGTGCGAACCGAACAGGGGGGGTGTTCGGCTGATCCCTACCCAGCTAGCACACTCCCCCCCCCTTTCCGCAGAAACTGGTGAGCAGAGAAAAATACAAACTCCTCCTCCCGCCCCTGTTTCTCATGTGTCTGCTTGGCAAATATGGAAATATGAAAAAGAGCAGCCTTCTACACATTGCTATCTGTATCAGTGATGAGCCACCATTTACCAGCCTCAGCCCCTTGGGCGAGTGAGCTCTGCTCTGTGATCACTGAACTGTCCCTATCTCTTTCCTTTCTCTCCCCCATCTCCCTCCCCCTCTCAGTTCTTCTAAGAGCTTCACAAACTTCACTTCCTAGCACTTAGGCAGCCCATACATTAATCTTCTTTTTTTCCAGTTCAATCATTAGACCCCTTTCACACCAGTGGACCGATCGGGTCTGCCTGTCAGTTTTTCAAGCGGACCCGATCAGACCACCTATTATTCTTTATGGAGCGGCGGATGTCTGCTGACATCCACTGTCATCCGATCCAGTCTGCTAAAAACAGATAAGAAAAAGGGTAGAGAAAAAAAAGCACCACCTAAGTGCAGTATTAAAAGATTCTTTTGATGACACAAATATCAATCACACTTACAGGAAAGGAAGCAAAGGAAGGCTCATCTGTAAAGATCCTGTAGTCCTCGTCCTGGGTCCATGGGCTGCACAGATGTAGAATATGCAGAGTCTGTTTTCCTCAGGCTTGTCCTGTGGCCATCAGGATGAGGCCTGGTTCAGTATGGAACGCACATGATGTCACGGGTCACGTGACTACTACCGGGGAACACTTCTAAGAGGGAGATCACACAGGAGAAGCAAAGGACTGCTCCTTATATTGGCCTGATTGGAAACTGAAAGGACTGGTACTTTTAAGCCTGTGCTGGCACCATGTGACTACGGGTCCCAGCACGGACCAAAAAGTGTAAAAAGGCTAAATAAATAGATAAATAGGCGAACTGACAAGGGATATAAACTAAATATGAAGGGGCATATAGGTAGAAACACTACAAATAAATCGAAAATACCTCATGAAGTGGGATTGTATAGGCAACGAATAAAAATTTCAAAAATATATATGAAAAAATAACAATTTATTACAAAAATAGTTACAGCATGTACAAAAATATCTCGAGCATTATAAGAATATACATAGTACAAAAAAACATGGATGATGCAGATACTGTCCGGCATACGGTACCATCACCATAAGGGAGGTAAAGTTGTAGCTGAAAAGCCGACGCGTTTCGAATGCTACGCATTCTTCATCATGGCATAAAACAAGTATTGCATCTAGAGTAGAGCAAAAGATATTAAATACATTCACATTAAATCATTGTATTCTCTCCATTGAAGTGCAAAAGCACATACACATCCTCTTCCTCGAGTGGGGAAAAGGCATAATTAACAATGAAGAGGACTCACCTATTGCTTAAAAAGCTCCACGCCCAGGAGTGTGGGGCAGAAGGCCCCCGGGTGTTCAGGGACGCCGATGTCTCCTATGGCAGGTTGCACCATTTAAAACAAATCCCCATTTGAATGTCACTCATAGAGTGGATAGAACCAATTGGTTCAATTTGGGTGGTGTTTTTGCAGTCCTATATAAAGGAGATATATCAAAGGCTTGTGTCAAAAATAATAACCCAGCATTTGAGCCTCAAATAACTGGTTGGGAATTGTATTCCAAACCGTTCATGGAAAACTCACCACCAGTAGTTTGAAGTCTTTGTATCCAAAAAAGCGGAGAGCCGGGTGCAGGTAAATCCTGAAAAGATTTTGGTTGCCCAGACAGATTCCCCTTGGAGAGGAAAGACAGCTCCTTGTTCTCCTACATATGGAGAGGGAATGACACCACCCAACCCTCTTGGCCCTCCTTAAGTGCTTACCTTAACTTTGTTCAGGTGCTGTAGTCCTCCCCCTCATCACCCATCAATTGAAAACATGTTGTTCAATTATAATAAGAATAAACGAAAAGCAAATAAACCCTCCCTATTTCTAAGTGTCATATATGTGCTGGGCCCTAACCTAAAAATGTCTATTGCGTTCACAGTGAAGGGGAAAGGGGGAAAGATTTGGAAAATGTGGGCAAAGTCATCCAGGAAATCAACATCGGGGACGACATTCTTCATCCCCGCTTGAGATCCTAATCTGTTTTGCCAGAAGAAAAATGGCTACGGGGGCGAACTGTGTGGCAATCGAATTGCAATCGAATGGCAATTCGCGATGGCGAGTCGAGTGACAACTCAGTCCCATTGGGGTGGCATTCGAGTGGCAATCGAATGGCAATTCACAACGGTGAATCGATTGGCACTCGAATCCCATTACCAAAATGGCCGCGGCGATACTTCCGGTTCCGGAAATGACGCGGATCTGTATACACTGAATGACGGCGCTACAATGCGCCTTGTAACAGCGGCGGTTTGCTTGAAAACAATAAGGAGCCACACATGGCTTCTCAGGAACAACATGTTTTCAATTGATGGGTGATGAGGGGGAGGACTACAGCACCTGAACAAAGTTAAGGTAAGCACTTAAGGAGGGCCAAGAGGGTTGGGTGGTGTCATTCCCTCTCCATATGTAGGAGAACAAGGAGCTGTCTTTCCTCTCCAAGGGGAATCTGTCTGGGCAACCAAAATCTTTTCAGGATTTACCTGCACCCGGCTCTCCGCTTTTTTGGATACAAAGACTTCAAACTACTGGTGGTGAGTTTTCCATGAACGGTTTGGAATACAATTCCCAACCAGTTATTTGAGGCTCAAATGCTGGGTTATTATTTTTGACACAAGCCTTTGATATATCTCCTTTATATAGGACTGCAAAAACACCACCCAAATTGAACCAATTGGTTCTATCCACTCTATGAGTGACATTCAAATGGGGATTTGTTTTAAATGGTGCAACCTGCCATAGGAGACATCGGCGTCCCTGAACACCCGGGGGCCTTCTGCCCCACACTCCTGGGCGTGGAGCTTTTTAAGCAATAGGTGAGTCCTCTTCATTGTTAATTATGCCTTTTCCCCACTCGAGGAAGAGGATGTGTATGTGCTTTTGCACTTCAATGGAGAGAATACAATGATTTAATGTGAATGTATTTAATATCTTTTGCTCTACTCTAGATGCAATACTTGTTTTATGCCATGATGAAGAATGCGTAGCATTCGAAACGCGTCGGCTTTTCAGCTACAACTTTACCTCCCTTATGGTGATGGTACCGTATGCCGGACAGTATCTGCATCATCCATGTTTTTTTGTACTATGTATATTCTTATAATGCTCGAGATATTTTTGTACATGCTGTAACTATTTTTGTAATAAATTGTTATTTTTTCATATATATTTTTGAAATTTTTATTCGTTGCCTATACAATCCCACTTCATGAGGTATTTTCGATTTATTTGTAGTACTATGGGATGATGGCAACCACATGCTATCATATGTGAGTTGGTTCTTTTTTCCTATAGGTAGAAACACTGGGAAATAAAAGGACCACAAATGTGTTTAAAATATATTAAAAAAAACTAAATCACCATTATTAGACTATTATAAAAGACAAAATAGGAAAAGTATGCTTACATAAAGCAGTAAGCTAATATTATATGAAGCCTATTCTAAAGAGTTTACAACACACATAAGAGGGAAACTAAGTGGCATAAAATGTGAAAGTGCTAAACTGGTCACTGACGAAGGGAAAACTCCCTTCATCTATGATGGAATCCAGCATACTAGTAATACATAAAGAGGAAAAAGACCCACTCAATACCTCCTCTTACAGACCCATATCCTTATTAAATACGGATATAAAAATACTGTTGAAAGTCCTAGCAGCTACATTAAACAAAGTAATAGAGAAATTGGTACATCCTGACCAATCAGGATTTATACCGGGTAGGGGCACCAGTAGAAAATAAGGCGAGTATACCTGAATCTTCAGATACCAACAGACAAAGATGGGAGGAGAGCAATTGTGTCCTTAGATGCTGTTAAGGTTTTCAATGGTCTTGAATGGCAATACTTGTGGAGAGTCTTAGCAGAGTTCCAGATCGGCCCGATTTTTACGAACTGGGTAAAGATGCTATACAAAACACCAGAAGCCAGAGTAAAGGGGAATAACGTCCAATCTGATAGGTTTCGATTGCCGAGGGGAACGAGACCCGTTGTCCCCCCTTCTCTTTGCCCTCGCAATTGAACCTTTAGCAATAGCCCTTAGATCGACCCCTGAGATAAGAGGGTTCATACGAGGCGAGATAGAAGAGAACGTGGTATTGTATGAGGACAACCTCCTCTTGCTCTTAGGAGACATGCAGAACTCTCTCATTAAAGCCATGGAAGAAATCAAAAAGTTTGGCCAATTTTCAGGTCTCACCATAAACTGGGGAAAATCCATGCTGCTACCAGTAGACCCTTAAGAAAACCCCCTGCCGCAAGAGGCCGCACAAATTGAAATAGCAACTCAAATAAAATATTTAGGTATAAACATCTCTAGGGACCCTAATCAATATACCACAGATAATATGACCCCATTACTCAATAAATATAAGGGGAAAATTAAAGTATGGAAACGTCTCCCACTATCAGTGGCTGGCGGATGTAACCTAATAAAAATGGTGTGGATGCCGCAGCTTCTCTACGTTTTACGAAACTCCCCAGTGTGGATATATAAAAAATGGTTCCAAAAGATAGATACTATCTTCAGGGAACTAATTTGGAAAGGAGGGGCAGCAAGAATTATATTAAATACTCTACAAAGGGCAAAGCCAGACGGGGGCGTGGCACATCCGTTTAGCTATTTCCTAGCGGCACAGCTTCAATATATGAAGGGATGCAATACGGAGGGGGGAGAAATACATAGGAGGATACTCCTACAGAATACCACACATAGCTCCCTAGTAGAAACTATGGAGGCAAGATCCTTTCCTCGGAAACTAACTACCTTAGATCTCATAATGAGAATATGGAAGGCAGCAAAAGCAGCATTGGGATATAACGGCATCACAGATTATACCCCCTTATGGGAAAATTACAATTTAAGGGAACTACAGAAGATGGGGACAATTAGGGAATGGGAGAGACAAGGAATAAAATATATTTTCTAGCTGTATCAAGATGGTATATTAAAAACTTTTCAGACACCAAGAGAGCAATATACACTACCAAATAAATTCTTCTATAGATACTTACAGATCAGGCACGCACTTGCAAAACAGTATAAAGGAATGGTAATGGTATGGAGTAAGACTCCCTTGTTACAGGAAATTATTAATACAAGAACATCAAAGGGTCTAATATCAAAAATATACCCAAGCTTATATAAGGGGAGCCTGAGAGGAACACAATGCCCAGTACCTAAGAAGAAGTGGGAAAGAGATGTTGGCAATATAACTGAGTTACAGTGGGAAAGAATCCTGGAACTTGCTCCATTGGTCTCATTGGTCTCACTGTCTCCCTCTCAGAGGATGTCTCACTTGTTTTTGTTAAACAGAGCGTATTACACCCCGTATAAGCTTTTTCGGTTTGGTCATAGAACATATGATAGTTGCCCCAGATGTGGAAGAACAGAAGGGGACTTGATCCACATGTTCTGGAGATGTCCGAAGCTATTTCGGTATTGTAGGGAGGTAGTGGGAATTATTGAGCAGACCTTTGAAGTCCACATGGAAATGGAACCTATACAATGTGTACTGGGCTGGGTAGAGGAACAATTGGTAATATACAGCTTGCAATCATAAGATGCCTATTTCAGGCAAGGAAGAGTGATTGCACAGAGATGGCAATCAGCTTCCCTACCGTCTAGTAAAGATTGGGAACAAAACATAAATATTGAAGGAAAGAGCTACTTATATTAGACAAGGCGCTTTTAAAAAATTCGATAAGATCTGGAGACTGTGGCGGAAGAAAAATAATATCCAAATATAATAAATAGCGGTGGAAGACGGGAATGGATGATTTAAGGAAATAAAGTTAAGAGGGGATGGAAGATGAATGAAAGGGATGAATGAGAATGTGGGATAAATGCGACTGATAGAGGAGGGAAGGCAAGTTAAAGGGAAGATAAGGAAAATGGAACGGAAGGAACGGTTTAAACTATTGGGGATGGGGAATTCCCAATGGTTTTAATAATATATTATGTCCTTTTTGTATTGTATGTTCCAGGGGAGGGAAGGGGGGGGGTTGAATGAATTGATGCACAATGGAAAATGGCTTAATAAAGATGGCTTAGGGGGCGTGGCCAGCAGGGAATCTGTATGGAAGCTCACTGCTAGAGCTCCATGTTCTAATACCTTCCTGAAGCGGCTAGCAGCGACGAAAAGCGCGCCCGAGGACACAGTATCGATCCGGAGAGGACAGAGAACATCTCCAGCATTATGGAGAAACGTAATTCCCGCAAGAAACCCCGCAAATTGGGGTTGTTTATCAGTCCGGCTGAATCCCCTCAGGAAAAAGATGGCGCCTCCTCCCTCACACACACAGACCAGCTGCCAGGCAACTCTGTGAGGAGAAAGACACAGGCTCTGATGCTGCAGCAGCCTGAGAAG
Source organism: Rana temporaria (assembly GCF_905171775.1). Classification (NCBI taxonomy): domain Eukaryota; kingdom Metazoa; phylum Chordata; class Amphibia; order Anura; family Ranidae; genus Rana; species Rana temporaria. Next base: position 46,528,430 of record NC_053495.1, read on the forward strand.
GAACAACAAAATGAAGCCTTTGAATCAGACTTCATCAGCCCTGTAAAACAAAGGAGAAAAGTGTCATCTGGAGATAAAGTAAGTGACATTGAAATAGACTGTGATTCTGATGCTGATATTAACCCCTATGAGGTAAAATTGGACTCCTTTCCCACCTCTGGCAAAGCAATGCTTGACACTGATATGAAGGAAATGCTAAAATCATTGCATGGAGCGATCCAACATGACATGAGAGCATTTATGCAAAAATCTAAAGCGGAAATAGGAGATTTGGGTGAAAGAGTGGACTATATTGAAAACAAAATGACTGACTTCACTGACGCCCATAATGAATTAGTTGATGACCATTTTGCTCTTGAGGAAGAAGTCAGACAACTGAAGCTTAAAGTCTCAGACCTCGAGGATAGGTCTAGGCGAAACAATATTAAATTCCGCGGCATCCCTGAAAACGTAAAAAATAATGACCTAAGAATCTTTTTGCAAAAAATGTTCGTGGACCTTATCCCCTCATTGCAAAAACAAGATCTAGTGATCGACAGAGCTCACAGACTTCCTAAGCCCTCGCACATCGCAGCGAAACTTCCGAGAGATGTGATCGCCAAGATCCATTTTTTCCAGACAAAAGACATGCTAATGCATTTTGCAAGACACCATGCACCACTACCAGACCCCTACGCGGGAATTATCCTATACTCCGATCTTTCCCAAGCTACTATCTTGGCGCGGAAAAACCGGAATCCGAACACCAAAATACTTTGAAACCACAAATTAATTTATAGATGGGGTTTTCCAACCAAACTATCTGTGGAAAAAGATAACATCTCTCATACAATACACACACTGGAAGATGGCTTCAAGATTCTGAAAAAATGGAATCTACTCCCAAATGATGAAAGTACCCCGATCGATGGAACCACCAAAGAAAAACTGACCGCTCCTTGGAATGTCAGTCATGGATGACACAACCGCCGGTATAAAAATTCTTGTCTCTTTTCTCTCCAGTTTATCATGGCCTAAGTTCCTCAGGCACATGAATCCCAGGGAGCCCCTATCCTGAACCCCTGATCTATGATTAACAAAGCCCCCACAACGAGAGTGCACACATTTATGCACACAAGAGTTGCTCGACAACTCGCTTGTTTTTACATGTTATTTTTTGTTTTTGTCTCTGTTTTTGACCATGATCCTAATTTCCTTCCCTCCCCCCCTCACAAGCAATATCTTACAATCTTCTTTTTTCATGGAAGTTATGTAGTCGATGGACACGCTTTGCCTTTACTACATTCGATACATATACAATTCATCTATATGAAAATTATTCGCTATGCCTAATCTAAAACTACTCTCATTAAATGTGAAGGGCCTCAACAACCCCTTCAAAAGAAAAGCCCTATGGAATGATGCCCTAAAATTCGGATGCGACATACTCTGCATTCAAGAATCGCATTTTGCAAGAGACAACCCTCCTCAATTTTCACACCCTAAATTCCCGCATATCTTCGCAGCTCACAACAGTAAGAAAAAAAAGGAGTCCTGACGATCATCAAGGATTCAATCTCCTTTCAACTTTTGGACTCAAAAATTGACCAACAAAGTCGGTATGTAATACTGGTTGCAAAGATTGAAAATACAATACTAACATTAGTCAATATCTACGCACCAAATAGGAACCCACAACAATTCCTTCAAAAAGTTATCACAATAACAAAGAAAATACAAAAAGGCAATATTATCTTATGTGGGGACTTTAATGCAACGATGGACCCTACTCTGGACACCACTAAAGGGATCCAATCCAAACGAAGAGGTTTGAAGAACATCTTCTCACAAGAAGACCTCCATGATCCTTGGAGGTGTCTCCACGCAACAGAAAAGGACTTTACGTTTTATTCAAATGTCCATAAATCCTATTCTAGGATCGACTTCTTCATCACTGACAGAGCTCTCCTCCAGAAAACCACAGATGCCCATATACATAACATAACATGGTCTGACCATGCTCCAATCTCTTTAATTATTGATCTAGCCCAACAAAATTCGAAGCATGTTCTTTGGAGGAACAATACATATATTTTGTCACATAGAGGAGCTCTGGCAGAGATGAAGGAAAGACTAGAAGAATATTTTAAATTTAATGACAACAACGAAGTCTCTATCTCTAGTATATGGTGTGCCCACAAAGCTTTCTCCAGAGGAATGCTGATACAATTGACGTCTAGGGAAAAAAAAAGGCGGTCACAGGAGGTAAATAATCTATTAGTGAAAATAGACAAATTAGAGAAGGAACACAAGCTAGCCCCCAAACACATCCTCCTCCTCCAACAACTTAATGAAGCCAGACACGAGCTTAGAGCGACTTTGATCTCTGATCATGAAAAATACCTCAAAAAACTAAAACTAAACCACTACTCCCAAGGAAATAAAGCGGGTAAGTTACTTGCCATGCAACTACGTATTAGACAGAACAAACAGAAAATCCATGAAATTGTTCACCACAAGTCAGGAAAAGTATTGTATAACCCACAGAGTATAGCTGATGCGTTTGCAGAATACTATGAGGGCCTATATAATCTAAAAAAAGATCATACTGTCACCCAACCAACCCTAAAAGATATAACCCAATTTCTTGATAAACTTAACATCCCTACAGTAGATTCCGCTACATTAGAAAAATTAAATGATCCTATAACAGTAAATGAAATCAAAAAAGTAATCTCAATGTTACCACTAAATAAAGCGCCCGGTGCAGATGGCCTATCTAGTGAATACTTTAAGGCATTTGAAAATATGCTTTCTCCATACTTGACCAGATTGTTTAATCAAGCTGTTAACACCCGCTCATTCCCTAAGGAAATGCTTGAAGCAATTGTCATCACAATACCAAAGCAAGGGAAATACCCGACTTCTCCAACTAATTATAGACCTATCTCGCTACTTAATTCTGATTTAAAATTTTTTGCTAAGGTTCTAGCTAATCGACTATTAGAAATTACTCCTTATCTGATTGAACCAGATCAAGTTGGATTCGTGAAGGGACGTCAAGGCCCGGATAGCACCAGACGGATGATTAATCTACTTAGCCATGTAGAGCGCGGTCGGATGCCTTCTCTGCTTCTCGGACTGGATGCGGAGAAGGCATTCGACAGAGTGCACTGGGGATATGTAGCGGAGACCCTTAAGAAATTTGGTCTCACAGGATTTATTTTTGAAGCCATAATGTCTCTCTATACTACACCATCTGCTAGGGTATTTACATCGGGAAGTATATCTAAACAGTTTAGTCTCTCAAACGGTACTAGACAGGGATGCCCCTTATCACCCATTATATTCTCATTAGCAATTGAACCACTGGCGATATCTCTCAGATCTAACCCCAATATCGTAGGAATCAAGGTCGGTCAAATAGAACATAAATTGGGATTATTCGCGGACGACGTTCTTTTAACTTTATCTGCTACCGACACACTACTAGAAGAGGTAACCGCTATCCTAGATAAATTTGGATCAGTCTCTTATTATAAGATTAATCATAGTAAATGTTTTGTACTACCTATGAACATCCCGCCAGACCTAGTTGTTAAACTAAAACAACAATCTAGCTACAATTGGGACAACCCCTCCATTACCTATCTTGGGATTCAACTTACTTACCCACCTAATAAACTGTATGAAGCAAATTATCCCTCCTTATTAACTCAAATCACTCAAGATACACAGTCTATTAAAAAGACACAACTATCTTGGATTGGAAGAATAGCAGCCTTTAAAATGAAGACGTTACCAAAAATTCTATATTACTTCCGCTCCCTCCCCATCCCATTACCGACTAAATTTTTCACACAAATTAACTCGAAATTGAGCAACTTGGTCTGGTTGGGAAAGAAACCTAGAATTGCTTTATCTACTATGTCATTGGTTAAAGCTAAAGGAGGCCTAAACCTCCCAGATTTACGCCTATATTACTTCGCCTCACTCCTTGATCAAATGAGATACTGGTTCAGATATTCAAATGATAAATTATGGTTGAACATTGAACGAGAAGTGTCTAAAGGGAAGGATCTATTTTCCCTTCCCATGGCCTGCTATGCTCTACCAAAAATTAATACACCCAACTTCCTAACAATTAGAGCTACTCTGGCAGCATGGAAGTTTGCTCTAACAAAATTACAGCCGACATGTAACCCAGTCCTAATGCCAATACCACTAGGAGTAATCGATTACTGTAAAGTAAGAATTACTACCACACCCTGGTCCAAACAGGGAATCAATTTTTTTGATCAGCTATCACCCGATGACATACATAAAATAACGAATAAACTCATAGCCAAACCGTTCAATAAAAACTTTGACCCAAAGAAAAGTGTGGAACTCCCTAGGGCGCTGTGGGAATTCTTCACTTCCTATAAAATAAGTGGGAAGAGAGGCATATCCCATATATATAAACTACTTTCATCTTTTCCAATTCAAACCAAAACTTTAAATATGATTAAATGGGAGAAGGATCTATCACAAACTTTTACGTGGGAAGAATGGCAAAAAGCCATCCATATTAACAGTTCTTCTTCTGCATGTGTAGAACATTGGGAGAACGCCCAGAAAATACTAAACCGCTGGTATTTGACCCCTTACAGACTATCCAAAATATTCCCTAGCTCCTCCCCCATATGCTGGAGATGTGAATCCCACACTGGCAATTTGTTACATACCCTCTGGGATTGTAAAACCTTATCTAGCTTCTGGAATAATGTATCCTCCTTTATTGCATCCTTCACTGGTAATCTAAAAATACTCACACCTGAATTAGCCCTACTAGGTTTAAATCTAGATGTCTATCCTCCTCAATTTAGAACTATAGTTGCCAACTTCCTTACAGCAGCGAGACTCACCATAACAAAACTATGGAAATCTACCTTAGCACCTAACTTATCTGATGTTGTCCAGAGACTCAATACTCAGGCTCACTATGAGCTAATGTTAGCACATAGGAAAGGAACCATAAGTAAATTCATTAAAAATTGGAATGAATGGATTACTCATCCTAGGGCCTCAAATTTTCTGAAGAATTTTAATAATTATTAAGTGTGTTCCTGAACGACTACACTCCTAAACTAGACCGGATGTAAAAGATAACTTCCTACTCACCTTCCCCTCCCCTCCTTCCCTTGATACCCCTTTATGTTAATTTTGATTTTATTAAATAATATAAGATAATGAGCCATAATCCCTTGTTTACAGCATGATCCCGTTGGGGTAAACAGGGATTGCTAGTTACTTGTTTAAGCATCTGACCACTATCCAACTAGACTAAGGCCCTATATGGTTACTGTTTAGTAAAATGATAATTTGAAGCCTACCCAGGCACACTGTTGAACACATAGTATGACTAAGAAACTGTTGTATTGTTATGACTCTTATTTGTGCTTTATTGTGTATCTTTGAAAAATACAATAAAAAACATTTGAAAAGAATAAAGATGGCTTAATGGCTTAAAATGGCTTAAAAATGGCTTAATAAAGATATGAAGTAAAAAAAAAACACGCATGCTCAGAATCAAATTGACGCATGCTCGGACGCATTGAACTTCATTTTTCTCGGCTCGTCATAGTGTTGTACGTCACCGCGTTTTGGACAATCGGAATTTGGTGTGACAGTGTGTATGCAAGACAGCTTGAACAGAATTCCGTCAGAAAAATCCATCGAGTTTATCCCGACGAGGCATTAGAATTAGCTATGTATTTTTATATTTGTAAATGTTTTTGGTTGATCCTAATTTAAAATTACTGCCTAAACTAGGTTGTGGGCATGTGACCTTGAAAATCCACGTACTTCCAAAGGATTTTCTTCAGGACCAATGTAAGCAAATTCTCATGTCAACTTAAATCAGCCTGGTAGTGTTTTGAAACAGAAATTAACAGGGTAGTCAGACCACAATCTGCATTTCATAAGAAGGAGGACAAATAAAAAATCCCCCTATGGTTTTGTGTGAAGTCACTACATTGTGCCTCTGAATACATTGGAGGTGAAGTGGTCACAGGGTGAAGGTCGGAATGTTGCAGTATTCTGGAAAAGGTTATTTAAATTTGACTGATTCTTTTACAATCTTATGCCATGGATTCCTTGCTTTTATCCCATCTTTGTTAGAAATCCCTCCTTTATTATACGTTTCTAAAAGCAGAAAAAAATCCTTGTCACCCCTGACTTTTAGAAAACTGCATCAAATTACTTCTTTTTAACAAATTTGGTTTCAAATATTTACCAGGAGGTCTGCTACATTTAAAAAGCATATTTATAAAGTATTAAATCTGATATTCACCAAACTTTCACTGTAAATAAATCTGTCAGGTGCATGTGTTTTAAATGACAGCGATTGATTCACTTCTAATGAGGGATGGGCTGGATGTTTACGTCGAATGTAAGTTTCACTTGAACAGCAGCTGTTCGTTTGTTGATAGACTAAGTTTGCTGCAAGTTCGCCCGCCGCAGAGCTGCATACTTTGGCCAAAGGCACCCTGCCTTTGGCCAACCATGGCTCAGGGGTTAAGTCCATGCCCCACACTATATAAGGCTGTTTACACGGCGACCGTATGTAGTGTTGGAGTCTAGATAGAGCAGGCAGGTTAGTTAGTGGATAGAGCATGTAGTTAGCGTAGTATTATATATAGAGTGCAGGTAGTGTAGACTATATATTACGGTGCAATGTAGAATATATATTACAGTGCAGTCAGTGTGAATATATATTACAGTGCAGTCAGTGTAGAATATATATTACAGTGCAGTCAGTATAGTGTATATAACACAGTGCATATTATTTACTACAGTGCAGTGCAGAGTATATAGTGCAGTGCACAATATATACTACAGTGCAGAGTGTAGTGCAGTGCAGAGTATATAGTGCAGTGCATAGTATATACTACGGTGCCGTGCAAAGTATATAGTGCAGTGCATAGTATATACTACGGTGCCGTGCAAAGTATATAGTGCAGTGCATAGAATATACTATAGTGCAGTGCAAAGTGTATGTGCTCCAGTGCAGAGCATATAATGCATAGTATATTCTACAGTGCAGTGCACAGTATATAGTGCAGTGCAGAGTATTTAATACAGTGCACTGCGGTGTGAATAACACAGTATAGTGCAATGTATATAATACAGTGCAGTGTAGTGTGAATAACACAGTGTTGTCGTGCTACTGAAGTGTTGCGGTGTGTCAACACTGATCCCATTTTTGCTATTAATCTTTTTTTGCAGTGCCAGGTTCTGTTGCTGCATTATTAGTGCTCTCCCTTCTGTGTCGCAGGTGTTATTCCTTATGTGTCAGCACAGCAGGGGTATGTCTTTGATTTTTTTTGTTTTCCGTGGCGCAGCAGCACTAACAATATTTAGGGCATACTTGCTGTTCCCCCTTCTGCATCATAGGTGTTTCTCTTTCTGTGTCAGCAATGGTTCTCATTTTATTTTTTTAGGGCCTTTCTTATTTATTTTTTTACACTTGTTTCATTTAAGTTTTTTTTGCAGCAGCAAAACAAAATTCTCCACAGTTGGTGCATCGTTATTTTCTTTTAAAGAAACATATAATAAAAGGGTTTATAGTGCACCAAGCACAAAATTATTGCACCCAAACAACATATTCTCTTCCCACACTCTGTAATAAAGAGTTATTAAAAAAAAAAAAACAATAATAAAACCGTTTACAGTGCACCAAGCAAAAAAAAAAAAAAAAATCCCCATAATGTCTGGAAGGCCAAAAAGGAGAGGCAGACGCTCACAGTCCACTAAAAGAGGACTAGCAGCCTCTGTGTCTACAGTGAAAAGTGGTAGTCACGGACATGATGCATCCTCTGCAGGCAGGGCACGCTTGTGCTTTTTTCCCGCTGCTGGCCGTGTTATTGAGCCATAACATGCAGAAGAGTTGGTGGAGTGGATAACTAAGCCTTCCTCATCCTGTCACCCAGGTTTGCCTTACAGCGCAGCTGCCAAAGTGACCTATGCCACCAGCTCCTTGTCCACAGCTACTCCTTCCGTAAGCCCCACCATCATGCATGAAGGAGTCACCAGAATTATTTGATCACGGTGCCAGTTACATGTAGGATGCACAGCAATTTGAATGCTCCGTTGTTGGTTCCCAGGCTGAGGAAGGAAGAAGGACAAAGAAACTAGCAGTCATGTTCCCCCAGCTGCAGCATACTGCCACGCTTGCTCCAGTGATGAGGAGGGAGAGGATGATGAGGTCACTGACTGTACTTGGGTGCCTGAAGAAGAGAGGAGGAAAGTGAGTAGGAGGAGGCACAACTCCAACGAGGCAGGGTGTCCTCCAGGGGCCAGCTTTTGGGCAGCCACCCTATTGCATCACACCACAGAGCTCCACAGGTGCATGGCGCTGCTGACTTCCAAAAGTTTATTAGTGTGGGCTTTTTCAACACATGTGCAGTAGAATGCAGCATTGCTGTTTGCAAAGACCCACATCATAAAAAAATGCAGACTTCTCCTTGCTCCTCATCGGGGGTTTTCTCTACCCCTACTATACTTCAAGGCTTCTTGAAAACCTGCACTGAGAGGAATGATGGTATAGCAATGGGTGCCACAAGTACTTGCAGCCAATCTGCTAGCAGTATACCACCTGTTGATTTCAGGAGGCAAATTTCACTAACCCAGTTGCTGAATGGTCATCAGGTAGACACTGCTCCCTTTTGTGAATTTGTGCAATGTGCTATACCACAGTAGCAGATTCCAAATATACATTTATTTTCACATAAGTCCATTCCAGCTCTCTACCGTCATGTGGAAGGCAGTTTTGGCCTCATTGGACAGGGCGGTCAGCAGCAAGGTTCACATTACTGCTGACTCCATGGTCCAGCAAGCATCGCCAGGGATGTTACATTTCCTTCTCGGTGCACTGGGTAACTCTGCTGGCAGCTGGGAAGGATGCAGGACAGGGTACAGTGCTGGAGCTTGTTCTGTCACCATGCCTCCAAAAAGCTGATGGTGATTCTGCCATATCTGTCTGTTCTACCCCCTCCTCTTCTTCCTCTATGGCCTCTTCTGCTGAATTGTTCTCTGAACCAGCAGTGCTCCCTAAGCGTTCAAGGGGCTACGCAAGCAATCAGGCTAAAAGATGCCATGCGGTGGGTCTGTCTAGGGGACAGGAGCCACACTGGGGCAGAGATTATGTCAGCTCTGCAGGGGCAGGCTCAGAGGTGGTTGGCACCACGGCAGCTTGAGCCAGGAATGGTTGTATGCAACAATGGCACCAATCTTCTCTCCGCCCTCCGACAGGAACACTTGACACATGTTCCATGCTTGGCACACGTCCTGAATTTGGTGGTGCAGCATTTCTTGAACAGATACCCAGGCTTACAAGATCCTTTGAGGCAGGACATTAAAATCTGTGGCCATTTCCGATGGTCATACAATGCCATTGCTCGGCTGGCAGACATTCAATGGGAATTCAACCTGCCCACCTAACTACCTTATTTGTGACATGCCCACCAGGTGTAACCTAACATTGGTAATGCTGCAGCAGCTGCACACGCAGTAGAACGTCATCAATGAGTACCTGTTTAAGTGTGGCACAAGGACAGGCTCAGGGGAGCTTGGCTTCTTTTCGCCACGCCAGTGGCTACTGATAAAGGATGCATGCACTGTCCTGTCACCATTTGAGGAGGCCACAAGGATGGTGAGCAGCGTCAATGCATGCATCAGTGACACTGTCCCTCTAGTCTTCCTGCTGGAGCACATGGTTTGTGGCATCATGGACAGGGCACTTGAGGCAGAACAGCGGGAGAAAGAGAAGGACTTCCTTCCCTCTCAAGGCCCCAATTATGCAGATACCATTCCTGGGGGCCGCCAAACACACAGGAGGAAGAGGGGGAGGATTGTGTCAGCATGGATGTGGAGGATAACATACAGCAGTCTTCAAGGGATTATTTTCAGTTCCCTGAAACCCAAAGAGTTGTATGTGGCTGGGAGGAGGTAGTTCCTGACAATGTGATCCTTAGTGACCCAGGGGACCCAGAATCTCATGCCTCTTCAAACTTACGCTGCATGGGCTCCTGATTCCGCAAAGTCTGCGAAATAATTTGTGGTATCAAGGAGAGGGATCATTACTAGCCAGCAACCCTTCTTGATCCACATTACAAGGGTAAAGTTGCAGAGCTCAGAAGATAAAACATCTTCAGGACGCCTTAACCACTTAAGCCCGGACCATTTTGTTGCTAAATGCCCAGGCCAGGTTTTGCGATTTGGCACTGCGTCGCTTTAACAGACAATTGCGCGGTCGTGCGACGTGGCTCCCAAACAAAATTGGGGTCCTTTTTTCCGAACAAATAGAGCTTTCTTTTGGTGGTATTTGATCACCTCTGCGGTTTTTATTTTTTGCGCTATAAACAAAAATAGAGCGACAATTTTGAAAAAAATTCAATATTTTTTACTTTTTGCTATAATAAATATCCCCCAAAAACATATATAATTTTTTTTTCCTCAGTTTAGGCCGATACGTATTCTTCTACCTATTTTTGGTTAAAAAAATCGCAATAGGCGTTTATCAATTGGTTTGCGCAAAATTTATAGCGTTTACAAAATAGGGGATAGTTTTATTGCATTTTTATAAAAAAAATTTTTTTACTACTAATGGCGGCGATCAGCAATTTTTTCGTGACTGCGACATTATGGCGGACCCTTCGGACACTTTTGACTGTGTGGCTGTGTGGCTGTGTGACGGTGTGGCTGTAGGACTGACGTCATCGATTGAGTCTCCCTATAAAAGGGATCACTCGATCGATGCAGCCGCCACAGTGAAGCACGGGGAAGCCGTGTTTTTTTTCACAAGAAAAAGGGGAAGCCGTGTTTACATACGGCTCTCCCCGTTCTTCAGCTCCGGGGAACGATCGCGACGGAGCGGCTATAAATGAATAGCTGCGCCGTCGTCCCGATCGGACCCCCGACCCGCGGAAAGGCAGGGACGTACATGTACGCCCATATGCCTGTACGTGCCATTCTGTGGACGTACATATACATGCGGCGGTCGGCAAGTGGTTAAAGAAAAACTTTTGTATTGCCTTTCTAGACCCTGGGGGGGGGGGGTTACCATTTTCTGGACAACATGTTTCTGAGGCTTAATTCTGTTAGAGGAAGATTGGTGGAGAAGGTGGCCAGCTGACCCATGCCTTTAAACAGCAGCACCCAGGGTTTAACCACTTCCATACCGGGCCTATTTTGGCACTTCTCTTGTACATGCAAAAATCATAATTTTTTTGCTAAAAAAATACTCAGAACCCCTAAACACTATATATTTTTAGCAGACACCCTAGGGAATAAAATGGCGGTCATTGAAACTTTTTATCTCGCACGGTATTTGCGCAATAATTTTTCAAACGCCTTTTTTTGGGGAAAAAAAAGTTTCATGAATTAAAAAGTAACAAAACAGTAAAGTTAGCCCAATTTTTTTGTATAATGTGAAAGATGAAGTTATGCCCAGTAATTAATACCTAACATGTCACGTTTTAAAATTGCGCACACTCATGGAATGGTGCAAAAAAACTTCAGTACTTAAAAATCTCCATAGAGGTTACCAGTTTAGAGTTACAGAGGAGGTCTAGTGCTACAAGTGTTGCTGGCGCTCTAACGCACGCAGCGATAACTCACATGTGTGGTTTGAACAGCGTTACATATGTGGGCGGGACTTACGTGTGTGTTCGCTTCTGAGCGCGAGCTACCGGGGACAGGGGCGTCTAAAAAATTTTTTTTTATTATTTTTCTTTTTATTTTACTTAATTTATTTTATTTTTACACTTTTTTTTTTACATTTATTTTTGATCACTTTTATTCCTATTACAAGGAATGTAAACATCCCTTGTAATAGGAATGGTTCGTGACAGGTACTCTTTATGGAGATATGCGGGGTCAATAAGACCCCACATCTCTCCTCCAGGCTGGAAAGCATTAGATCGTGAAAAAAAATGTCACGGATCTCATGCTTACAGCCGCGATTGCGGCTTTGTTTACATTCCGGTACCCGGGCGTAACATCATAACATCGCACCCGGGCCTCCGACGATTATAGAGATAACTGGTTACCATCTGGTCACCAGTCATCTCTATGCCTCCCATCCGGCACCGACAGACCGTTTCTCCGGGTCTCCGATGGCACGGGAGAGCCCGGAGAAGCACCGGATGGCGGCGGGAGGGGGGAGACGTCCCCTTCCGTCGCCTATAAGAACGATCAAGCGGTGGAACTGCCGCTATGATCGTTCTTATGGTGCACAGAATCGCCGGCTGAAGAGATGGATCTCTGAATGATGCCTGTAGCTGCAGGCATCTTTCAGATATCCCCACTGAAAGTCCAGGACATCATATGATGTCCTTGGGCGGGAAGTGGTTAAGCAACCATCGACAGCGTCTGCATTATATGGTGCAGGAATATCTAGGGGGAAGGGACTTGGAAACCTTTCCAACTGAGCATCCACTGGGTCTTGAGGATGGACCACTGACCAGAACTTGCTCAATATGCATCCATCTACTGGCCTGTCTGGGATCCAGCGTGCTTTCTGAATGGACATTCAGTGCTGCTGAGGGTTTGTGATGGATCAAAGAGTGTGAAAGCTGCCTATGCTGCGTATGCCATTCCTGAATCTTGATTATGCTAGCTCCCAACAATATTTTTGTTGGAGCACCCAAGGCCCATTTTTTGCACCTGTTTGACAGGGGCATGCCAGTTCATTTTTTTTTTACACATTTTTAACAGCTGGGTCTGTTCCTGCACCTAACAAGAGAAACTGTGAGTGGTTACAGTGTCCAGGCACCATAGAATATATGTAGGGGTGTTTTCTTTCCACAATGGGGTCATTTTGTGGGTAATTACACTGTACTGGTGCTCCAGGGCCTTCAAAATTGTGATAGGTATGAATGAAATTAGATGTGTAATTTATGCTCCTAGAACGCCTTATGGTGCTCCCTGTATTTTGGGTCTCTCTGTGGCCAGGCTGTGGTATGAGAAATAACTAAAAATAACAACAAAAAAAAAAAGTTCTTAATTTTCACAATAATTGTGGGGAAAAATGACAACCTCAAAAAACTCACTATGCCTCTTAATAAATGCCGTAGACTGTCTACTTTCCAAAAAGACATTTGGGGGTATTTATACTGTCCTGACATTTCAGGGTCTCAAGAAATGAGATAGGCCGTCATTATATATTTTTATGATTTGCACCATAGCTTGTAGACTCACACAGACTAAATATTATCCACTAATTTGGGTTATTTTAACCAAAGATATGTAGCAGCATAAATTTTGACCCAAATTTATGAACAAAAATTACTTATTTGCAAAATTGTATAATAGAAAATAAAAAAGTTTTTTTTTTTTAAATGTTTGCTCTTTTGTTACTTCAATCACAAAAAAATAAAAACACGATAGTGATTAAATACCACCAAAAAAAAAAAAGATAAAAATTTGGTTTGGGTACAGTGTTGCAAATTGGTCTGAGGAAGGGGAACCCTATGACAGAATTAATAAAAAAACTGTGTGGGCTCCCCCCAAAATCCATACCAGGCCCTTTGGGTCTGGCATAGATTTTAGTGGGAACTCTACGCCAAAATTAAAAGAAAATTGCTGTGAGGTCCCCCCTAAAATACACACCAGACCCTTATTCGAGCATGCAGCCTGGAAGGCCAAGAAAGGGAGGGGAGGAGCGAGCACCCCCCTCCTGAACCATACCAGGACGCTTGCCCTCAAAATGGGGAGGGTGATTTGGGGTTCCCCCAAAGCACCTTGTTGGGGGCCCCTTTAACAAGGGGCCCCCCAGATACCAGACCCCCATGTGGATGGGTATCAGGGACATTGTACCCTACCTATTCACCAAAATGTCAAAAACTAAAAACCACAAGAGACAGTTTTTGTAAATTTCTTTATTAAAAAAAAAGCGCCCCGTGCTGTACATCCATCTTCAATCATGCCTTGGTTTTAGTTTTAAATGAAAGTTCCAGCTGCTAAATACAATAGTTTTTCCTGACCCTGGAGCAGGTGTAAATGTAAAGATCCCTTGTAATAGAAAAAAAGCATGACAGGACCTCTTAAATATGAGATCTGGGGTCAAAAAGACCTCAGATCTCATATTTACACTAACATGCTATGGTATGGAGACAGGTGGGGGCCATCTTCTCCTTACTCGTCTCCATAACCAGCCACCAGAAGGACCCGATCGCCTCCACCGTTGCCGACTGCTCCGGTAAGCAGCGGAGGGCACGGGAGAGCAGATGGAGGGGGGCCCACTCCTGCTGCTGATAAAGGTGATCTTACGGCGAATCCGCCGCAGAGACCACCATTATTAGAAACCGGACCGCCAGCTGAAGAAGTAGCTGCTGCCATAACAAAGATTTTCCGCCGCAGAGACCACCATTATTAGAAACCGGACCGCCAGCTGAAGAAGTAGCTGCTGCCATAACAAAGATTTTCCCCTTCAAACAGCCGACGTATATCGGTGTGTGGTGATCCAGGAAGTGGTTAAATCATAGAGACAGAATATCAACCAAAAATCCAGAAAAAACACATGATGCAATTGTTATAAATTGAGTTGCAGTTCAGTGAGTAAAATAAGTATTTGATTCCCTACCAACCAACAATAATTCTGGCTCCCACAGACTTGCTACCGTTTGTGCTCATGTGGTACACAGATCAGTCCTGTCAATTTAAGAAGGTTCTCCTAACAACAACTTGTTATGTGTATAAAAGACACTGTCCACGGTGTCTCTTTCTTCCATTCAATCCCACCATCATGACCAAGACCAAAGAGCTGTCAAATTACATTAGGGACACGATTGTAGACCTGCACGAGGCTGGAATGGGCTATAAGACCATCAGCAAGAAACTTGGGGAGAAGGAGACAACTGTTGGAGCAATTATTCGCAAATGGAAGAAATACAAAATAACTATCAATCACCCTCGGTCTGTTGTCCGATGCAAGACTTTGCCTCATGGGGTAAGGATGATAATGAGAAAAGTGAGGGATCAGCCCATAACTACATGCAAGGAGATTGTGAATGATCTCAAGGCAGTTGGGACCACAGTCACCAAATAAGGCAATGTTAACACTAAAAACTGCCATGGATTGAAGTCCTGCATGGTCTCCCTCCTTAAGAAGGCACATGTACAGGCCCATCTGAAGTTTGCCAATGAACATTTGATAGATTCAGAAAAGGATTGTGGGAAAGTGCTGTGGTCATAAGACCAAAATTTAGCTTTTTGGCATTAACTTGACTCGCTGTGTTTGGAGGGAGAAAAATACTGACTATGACCCTGAGGCCCCGTACACACGACCGAGTTTCTCGGCAGAATTCAGCCAGAAACTCGGTCGGCGCTGGAATCTGGCGAGAAACTCGGTCGTGTGTACACTTTTCAGCGAGGAAGCCGACGAGGAACTCGTGGGGCCGAAAAGAGAACATGTTCTCTATTTTCTCGTTAGTCAATGGGAAAAGTCGGCCCGCCGAGATCCTCGGCGGCTTCCACACTGAACTTGACGAGGAACTCGATGTGTTTGGCACATCGAGTTCCTCGTACGTGTGTACGGGGCCTCAGAAAACAATCCCTACAGTCAAGCATGGAGGTGAAAACATTATGCTTTGGGTCTGTTTTTCTCCTAAAGGTATAGGCCGACTTTGCATTATTGAGGGGCCAACGGACGGGGCCATGTTTTGTAAAATCTTGGATGAGAACCTTCTTCCCTCAGCCAGAACACTGAAGATGGGTCGTGGATGGGTCTTCGAGCATGACAATGACCCAAAATATACCGCCAGGGAAAAAAAGGAGTGGCTCAAGAAAAAGCACATCATGGTCATGGAGTAGCTTAGCCAGTCTCCAGACCTTCGTCCTATAGAAAATTTATGGAGGGAGCTGAAACTTTGAGTTGCTAAGAGACAACCAAGAAAACGTAAAGTGGTACTAAAGGTTTGAATGTTTTAAAAAAAAATAACAAACGTTATACTTATCGAGTGGCCCCGCCCCTCGTCTTCTGGGGTCCCTCGGCGGCTGTCTCGTCTCCTCCACGCATCAGCTAACGCCCCTGGAAAGCGCTTTCCCAAGGGGGTTACCTTTGGGGTTACCCCCTTGGGGTTACCTTTGGGGTTACCTTTGCGGAGGTTATTTTCCCCACTGTACAGTATATCCCCAATAGGATTTAGGGTCTCATGGAGTGCTTTTGGCGAAAAGCTTCAAGCGGTATGTGCTCAACACCTAAATGTCAACTAAGTAGATATAGGATTTGTACAATTTCGGTCTTCCCTCCCCCCACCCTCAGTACTGTGGTCTTCTAATGCCACAAGATCCTCTGCCTCTTTTCTCAGGTGCTGCGAGGCCCTCACTGACATCATCATTTTAACAATGTTATATGCATCATTATATTGTGAGTGTATGGTGCTGTGGGGATGCATCTCTCCAGAGGTGGGCCCATTAATTATGATAGGACATCAAACAGCAGATGGAAATTGCTGTGGGGCACATCACTGGAGAGCTGATAACTGCTGGTGCTGCTTTTTTTTTTTAAGTAGGGCTGGGCAATTTATTTAAAAAAAAAATGGAGTTGGGCTTAAACACACAACCAATAGCTACTGTATCTTTTAAAGTAATTTCAAAGAAAAAAAAATTCTCAAAGTCTGCCATTAGCCCATTCATTTTGAAAAAGCTGATATTTATGTGAGGTCCAGACTCAACTCAGTGGCTCTTACCAAGACTGTTTGTTGCTAAGAAAGGTCTCTTAACAATGATTCTAATGAAGCTCTACCGGCATTTTTGTTGTGGGCAGAGTCCAAAGTATGGCTCAGCCTCATCTGCTTGTGCTGTTGGAACGCTAGCTACTCTCCTCCTCCCTATCTGAATGGTCAGGTGAGACTATTTTAACCTCTGGACAATAAAACACGAGCACATACAACTCCAGTGCAGTACCACACGTATGCTTATAAAGCTATCTTTTATATTTGCCTTATTTAAAATTAAAAACTTATAAATAAGGGAAACAAACCCTAAACTTTAAAGCATGGGAAGTTTCTAAAAAAGACTACATTTAATAATCTTAACATCCATCTGTGATTTTCAGGCTAGTCAGTAAACTTTGCTTTCTTCTTCTATTATAAGATGTTTGTTGTTTTGTTGCCAGATCTCAGTTTAATGAAATTCTCACCATCATGTATCATTTACAGTAGTCACATTTATTCCACTGGGAGATTATGAAAATCCACTTTTTATTTGATTTTTTTTTCTTCTCCAAGGATCCTGCTTGTATCAGTTGCACATTCAACAAACGCCGCCGTTCATCAAGTCAATAGATCATAATTGGATGTTCTTATAAAGGCAGATTATGCCTGTTCCATGAGACATATTCTGTGGCAGGTATAATTATAGCATAGAGACTCAGTCATTTTTCAGCTTTTTTTATCAAACCACAACTGAAAAACCAAACAATTTTTCTTGTCTTTCTCCCCGGAGGTACTCTATATGCCAAGACTGGCTTGTTTGATGTAGTCTTTTCTGGTTAATACAATTTTTCTTGTAAGTCATTTTAAACTGCAGGCAGAAACAGGTAGTACTTATTTTGTTGGTTTGTTTTCTGTGTAATCTATCATAGATTTTTTTTTTTTTGTGAAGAAAGTGAAGAAACAAAATATAGGTAACCATAGACATGAGATAACAGTTGCCCAGGCTAGCCATTTTGGCAGAAACACATCATGACATGGCATGTAAAAATGCAAAAACACCAAAATGTTATCGGGATAACCGGACCCTAAAGGCAAGGCAAGGATTTTTGCCAACTCAGGCGAAGATGAATTTTGCCGCCCCCCCACGGCATACACGCGCACACACCATACATTATATATATATATATATATATATATATATATATATATATAAATACAAGTTAACAAGCAAAGCCTAATTTCTGCTATTGTTGGTTACAATAAAAACTGCCGACAGTTATGGTATTCTGAGATCCAGCCCTACCAAGCCATGATTGCTTGCAAGTGACTTTTGTTCTAAGTCTTTGGCTATTTTTCAGCCCTGAACATAATACAGACAAGCAATATGAGAAAGAATCACAGTACAGTCTATGATACAGTATGCACGAGTCCTACCTTCCACGGAGCTGTGTTCCTGTGTCTGCTGGGTGCTGGCCCTGCCCCCTGCTCTCACTCGGCTGGCTCCTGCTCCTCCCACTGGTTCCCCTCACTTAGCGTAGTTTCTGCCGCCGCGTAGCTGACTCACACACACGCACTGACAGAGAGTGGCTCCCACTCGCTTCACGCAGGTCAGCGCCGCTGCGTGGACCGGGGGGGGGGGGGGCGGGTGGGTCCTGACTTGGAGACCGAGTTCTCCTTCAAATGCCACCCGCAAATCGAAGGGAGAACAAAGATTTGCATTCCAAGGACCACGGCTATGGAATGCTCTACCCACAAACATCCGCATAGAAGAAAACCACCGGGCCTTCAGGAAAAAACTAAAGACCCACCTCTTCTGAAGGATCAGTACAACACTGAATGGAAAAAGCGCCTTGAGGATATTTAGTTTGCATTTGTAGCGCTATACAAGTTACTCACTCACTCTGCTACCATGTCCAACCCTCTCCTACTTCCATAGGTAATTTAAAACAGAACTGCAGTAGAAAAAAAAAATTGAATAATATCCAAAAATATATTTTTTTAAAAAGCAGCTGTTACTGCCATCAGATGTCCTCAGTATGACAGCCAGCATCATTTAACCAACTTCTTCTGAGTCTAGACATTTTTGTGGGACCATTGACATTTATACAGTGATCAGAGCTAAACAATAGCCACTGATTACTGTATTAATGTCACTAGCAGGGAAGGGGTTAACACTAGGGGGCGATCAAAGGGTTGAATGTGTCTCTCTCTACTTTCCTGACAGAATGGGTATGTGTCTGTTTACATTGACAGATCCCAGTTCTGTCTCTGTGAGGAGCGATCACGGGTGGTTGCCAGACATTGCGACCGCTGGCCACGCGCATCACCCGCACCCCCAAGAGCTCTTAAAGCTGTCGACATAAACCTACGGCAATTCGCATAGGAGAGCTAATCTGAAGCAATATAATGATGGCAGCTAGTTGGCAAGCAGTTAAATTGTGACTAAACCTAAAAATAGTAGTAGCATCTAAAGCATCCTGATGATCTGACAGAATAGGCTGTAAACAAGTGCATCTTACCTACTCAAAAATCCCTCCCCAAGCCTTACCTTGATCAAGTCCACTGATTCTGTTCTATGATGTAGTGGAGAACTTGCACTTCCTCAGATTTGATTCCATGAAAAAATGCTTGTGATCACCAAATTAGCTGGTTTGGTGTGAGTTACTATGGAAGATCACTTTTTATTTAGAGGGTTTTATAGGCAGTGTTGCAAGGACTAATTGTCATCCACGGCAGCCTGTTTGCTTTTTTAGAATTTAGAGAAAGTGCAAGGGCTTAAGTGAATGGGGACATGCTGCAACTGCCCTCCAACCACATGGGGTGGGTCGGCATTTAAAGGAGTTAAAACAGGCATTAAGGTGGCTACATATCACCTCCTCCCTGCCTGTCAACCGCCCTTTAGAGATGAATAGCATTTCAGAGGGGCGGCAACAATAACTGCATTTGTGAACAAACCCTAATGCCGCGTACACACGACAGTTTTTCGGGTTCTAAAAAATGACGTTTTTTTTAATGTCATTAAAAACGATCGTGTGTGGGCTTCAGAGCATTTTTCGAGTTCTAAAAAATGGCCAAATTTTTTTTCGAGCATGCTCTATTTTTTCACAACGTTTTTAACGTTGTCGTCTTTAACCACTAGCCGACCGCCCACCGCCGTTCTACGTCGGCAAGTTGGCTCGGCTGGGCGAGAGCACGTAGTATAACGTCCTCTCTCCCAGCCGCCACTAGGGGCCCCCCGCTCGCCCCCGACTCCCGTGCGTGTGCCCGGCGGCGATCGCCGCCGGGCACACGCGATCGCTCGTTACAGAGCGGGGACCGGGAGCTGTGTGTGTAAACACACAGCTCCCGGTCCTGTCAGCAGGGGAAATGCTGATCTTCGGTTCATACAATGTATGAACCGAGAATCAGTGTTTCCCCTAGTGAGGCCACCCCCCCCACAGTAAGAACACACAAGGGACATACTTAACCCCTTCCCCGCCCCCTAGTGTTAACCCCTTCACTGCCAGTGACATTTTTATAGCAATCCAATGCATTTTTATAGCACTGATCGCTTTAAAAATGCCAATGGTCCCAAAAATGTGTCAAAAGTGTCCGAAGTGTCCGCCATAATGTCGCAATACCGAAAAAAAAATCGCTGATCGCCGCCATTACTAGTAAAAAAAATATAATAAAAATGACATAAAAATACCCCCTATTTTGTAAACGCTATAACTTTTGCGCAAACCAATCAATAAACGCTTATTGCGATTTTTTTTTAAAGAAAAATATGTAGAAGAAAACGTATCGGCCTAAACTGAGGAAAAAAAATGTTTTTTTATATATTTTTGGGGGATATTTATTATAGCAAAATGTAAAAAATATTATTTTTTTTCAAAATTGTCTCTCTATTTTTGTTTATAGCGCAAAAACTAAAAACCGCAGAGGTGATCAAATACCACCAAAAGAAAGCTCTATTTGTGGGAAAAAAAGGACGCCAATTTTGTTTGGGAACCACATCGCACGACCGCGCAATTGTCTGTTAAAGCGACGCAGTCCCGAATCGCAAAAAGTACTCTGGTCTTTGGGCAGCAAT
Organism: Rana temporaria; assembly: GCF_905171775.1. Lineage (NCBI taxonomy): Eukaryota > Metazoa > Chordata > Amphibia > Anura > Ranidae > Rana > Rana temporaria. Next base: position 46,549,181 of record NC_053495.1, read on the forward strand.
ATGGTCCGGGGGTTAAGTAGTTAAGGTTGCAAAAAATGGTCGTGTGTGGGCTTTAACAAAGTGAAAAATCTGCACATGCTCAGAAGCAAGTTATGAGATGGGAGCGCTTACGTTCGTAATGGAGTAAGCACATTCATCATGCTGTAACAGACAGAAAAGCGTGAATTGTCTTTTACTAACACAAAATCAGCTAAAGCAGCCCCAAGGGTGGCGCTATGCGAATTAAACCTCGATTTTCACGATTGTGTGTAGGCAAGGCCGTTTTAATGATCGGGTTGAAAAAAACTTTGTTTTTTCTAGACCCTTAAAAACTTAATTTTTTAGAACCCAAAAAACTGTCGTGTGTACGCGGCATAAGAATTGTTGGCTCATACCTGTAGGATATAGTTGCTGCTAATAGTTGATGCTGTATTTCAAATTCTACAGCCCTGGCCAAAAGTTTTGAGAATGACACATAATATATTTTTCACAAAGTCTGCTGCTTCAGTTTTTTTTAGACCTTTTTGTCAGATGTTACTATGGTATACTAAAGCATTAAAAGCATTTCATAAGTGTCAAAGGTTTTTATTGACAATTACATTAAGTTTATGCAAATAGTCAATATTTTCAGTGTTGACCCTTCTTTTTCCAAGACTTCTGCAATTCACCCTGGCATGCTGTCAGTTAACTTCTGGGCCACATCCTGACTGCTGGCAGCCCATTCTTCATGATCAAGGCTTGGAGTTTGTCAGAATTTGTGGGGGGTTTTATTGTTCACCCTCCTCTTGAGGATTGGCCACAAGTTCTCAATGGGATTAAGGTCTGGTGATTTTCCTGGCCATGGACCCAAAATGTTGATGTTTTGTTCCCCGAACCACTTAGTTATTACTTTTGCCTTATGGCAAGGTGCTCCATCATGCTAGGAAAGGCATTTTTGGTCACCAAACTGTTCTTGGAAGGTTGGAAGAAGTTGCTCTCGGGGGAGGTTTTTTGTACCATACTTTATTCATGGCTGTGTTCTTAGGCAAAATTGTGAGTGAGCCCACTCCCTTGGCTGAGAAGCAACCCCACACATGAATGGTCTCAGAATGCTTTACTGTTGGCATGAGAAAGGACTAATGCTTACCTTTTCTTCTCTGAACAAGGTTTTTTTCCGAATGCCTCAAACAATCGGAAAGGGGATTCATCGAGAAAATAACTTTACCCCAGTCCAATCTCTGTACCTTTTGCAGAATATTAATCTGTCATTTATGTTTTTCCTGCAGAGAAGTGGGTTCTTTGCTGCCCTTCTTGATGCCAGGCCATCGTCCAAAAGTCTTCTCACTGTGTGGCTGCTATTCCTGAGCAAGCTCTGGACTAGTGGTGTCCAGATCCCGCAGCTGAATCAACTGTAGGAGACGGTCCTGGCTCTTGCTGGACTTTCTTGGGCGCTCTTGAACCCTTTTTTTACAAACACAGTGGAAATGTTTTTATGGGATTTAGTTCCTTTTCTTGGTATAATGGGACTTTGCAACTAATTGCAATTCATCTGGATTGTTATTCATAACATTCTGGAGTGTATTCAAATTGCCATCATAAAAATGGAAGCAGCAGACTTTTTGAAAATTAATATTTGTGTCATTCTCAAAACCTTTGGCCACTGCTGTATACGTTAATGTTATTTACTATTCAGGGAAGGATCGATTCCAACAATGTGACCTCAATCACCACATTTTACTGTGACATCCCTCGGCTACAAATTTTTATAACCACACAGTTTACTAAGTTTTATATGCTATAAATCAGTGTACTTAATACATACAAACTTTTTTTTTCTTATGGAAAGCAGAAATATAATAAAATTAACAAATAAAAGAAAGCCCACTATCACTCCTCCTTGGGGTAAGAAACTGTAAGAAAAGTGTAGGTTGTGTAAGTTGCCATTGTTGAAGTCTTTTCGAAAACACTACTTGCTTGGCTATCTTGGACTTTAATGATTTGTGAGTCATTGACCTAGAAAACGCATGCAGAGAACAGCAGCTTACTTGTTTTAGGTCAATGGCTCAGAAGGCACTGTAGCCAGGCAGCTGACATTTAGGGAAGGGTGAATCTACCTGGGTTTGGTTCATGAACAGTTCGACAACACTTGCACAAACTTTGCAGCAAATGCCATTGAAGTCTATGCAAGGCTGGAAACTGCTATGGGAGACAAATACCAATGTCAAAATTAAAGACAAACATCCCTAACAGATCCAACATACACTGACAATATGGCTGCTAAGAAAGACTATGCTTTTATAAAAGGAGGGCTGGGTTATGAATTATTTCAAACTATTGGCTCTTGTGACCCAAATGATCAGGGGGAAAGTTTTTGGCTACAAGTTCACACTCTGAATGTCACAAATTCGGGGAATCGGCTGTGAATTCATAGCAGCAGCAAACCTCAACCTCATCCCTAGTCAGCAGTGAAAGCCCACGCAATTCAAACTAAGTGTATAATTTAAAAAAGAGCATAAGCAAAACTTACTGTACCTTTGCTGAAAACTGCATGTAAAATGATCAGCAGATCTAGAAGTATAGGAAGCTAAGTATAATTGAAAATAATACATTTTTCTGTAAAAACTTTAGCTTGGCCTCATTCATTTAATGGGCTGCCTTACTGACCAAAAGGGGGTGCTCAATAGGTGGGAGGGGCAGAGTCAAAGCTTTATCTACATTTGCATAAAACCTCTACTGCCAATATTTTTCAATCGTTGCATTCTCTAAATGTAAACAATGGAAAAGAGTACCTCTCCAAGCCCTGCGACCTATGCTGTGCTCCCGCCCTGTAGTACTGACAGGTGCAGACTCGGCGCTGATCCGTGGAAAAAATAAATGTTCCTGGACTGCCGCACTCTGATAGGCGATTTATTGAATCAAAATGAACAAAGGATAAAATCCAAAACTGTATAACATCCAAAAATTCATGCAACACTGCAATCAATGGTAGAAAATGGACACAGGACAAAAAAGCTAACATGTTTCACATCATGGATAGATACTTAGTCATAGCATTCTCTAAAGGTAACCTGTGTTTTTGGATTTTATCATATCTTCAGTTAGAATTGCCCAGGTCTGTAACAAATTTATTTTAAAGTACATGCAAACCCTTACTGAATCACATTTAGTTTGCTAAAACACTGTGTATCATTAGCAATTACCATATTTTTTTAATAAAACGTTTGTTTTCATCGGTTTTCATCTTTTGTAGTTTCACAGTGCTACCAATCTCCAGCAGCTTCTTTTCAGACATCTTCTGTACATGCATACATGTACAGCGATCTCATTTCCCAGGTTCCCGATGCTGACAACAGTGGATCATGCCTGCATAATGTATGTTGTAGTCTCCATTAAAAGATTGTGAAAAAAGGAGCACAACTGGTAAATAAAGCAGAGCTTTATCACCCTATACAGGGAAGTGCATGAAGAAGGACCACCACAACAGAATCACCTGAAATTTTCAGTTAAAAAATTGTATTAACTTCTGAATGAGCCATTGCATACAAAATAGTTGTCAAGAAGGTTCATAGAGGTCTCCACACAGGGCGATAAACAGAATGGTGCACGAGAGCAAAGCATAACTGGATATGGGTCCCTCAATGAGGGATCGATCAGTGTTTAGAATCCAAAAAATGGACCAATGAGTAGTGGCAGCAACAGTGAATATAAAGGGTATAAAATAGCGTGGTCCACCCCAGCCATAGCTCGAGGTTATTAAAGGACCAAACAATGCCGGGGAGGTTTACAGAAAATGGAAGGGAGTTTTTAAAGGGAAAGTATAAGAGAGAAGAAGGAAATGAGAAAGGAGAGGGAAGAAGGGGAGGTTGGTTTTGGGGTCTGTACTAGCGGAAAACTTAAGGCTACTACATAATGACAGAATTAGAGGGCTCCAAGAGGGTTGAGTGGAAATCAAGGGGTGTTTATTTATCTAGGGCTGCCAGACTTTAGTATATCAACATACCAGGTACTGGAGTGTAGCTTAAATTTTTGTATGTACCATGGCCTGAGTGACTCTATTTTTAGTAGCAAGCGTACAAAGAGCTGATGTCTTCCAAAACCAAGCAATTGTCTGTTTCGCAGTTGTTGTGGTGTAAACGAGGGAACGAGATTGGTTCCTGGTCAGCTCCGAAGGTGCAACATTCAGCAGAGCAATCTATGGATTTGGTTGAGTGGATCTATCAAATAGGTGTGACAAAACAGAGAAAATGTCATCCCAAAAAGGATTGTATTAGGGGGCAGGTCCACCATATAAGTATGTATGTGCCAAGCTCTCCACAGGCTCAAAAACAGGCTGTTGGGTAGCCTGAGACACACTTTGCTATCCTATGGAGCACCAAGTACCACTTAGTGTATTTTATAAGCTGTTTCCAGCACCGCAATTATTTTGGGAGACCCTGTGAGTCATCCGCCAAATGTCCTGCCAATCTTCAGACATCACTTCTAGAACCACCATGCATAATTGTCATATAGACATAGTGCTAAAGTCAGCATCCAATGACAATCTGGAGGTGTAAAAATATTTCAGTGCTTATAATCAGGGGTCAAGTCCTGGGGGAAAAAGTGTGGGAACTCCCACCCAAGATCCGATATGAAGGCAGGGGAAGAAACATAGTAGGCAGCTGTGCTGGCAAGCGCTGCTTACAAGTACATCCTCACAAGGAGAGGGAGGGGGAGAGGGAGGGGGAGGGGGGGAGAGGGAGAGGGAAGGGGGAGAGGGAGAGAGCCTGCGGCTGCAGCGGTGTTGCTAGGGTTGGTGTCACCCCCCCTCCATCATCTATAGTCGCCCCTCAGTACAGACCCCCCTCCGCTAAGTATAGACCCCCCTCTATCAGTGCAGACTCCCCACTAAATATAAACTCCTTCCTCAGTACAGACCCCCCTGAGCCCCCTCCATAAGTACAGATCCCCCAGGACAAGCCACCCCCTTCCATTAGGACAGACCACCCCCCACAAACCACCCCCCCTTCATTAGGACAGACCCACCACAAACCTCCCCCCTCCATTAGTACAGACCCCCTCACAAACCTCCCCCCTCCATTAGTACAGACACCCCCCTCCATTAGTACAGAACCCCCACAAACCACCCCCCCATCATTAGTACAGACCACCCCCCACAATCCACCCCCCTCCATTAGTACAGACCACCCCCCACAAACCTCCCCCCTCCATTAATACAGACCACCCCCCACAAATCTCCCCCCTCCATTAGTACAGACACCCCCAGGACAAACACCCCCATCCATTAGTACAGAACCCCCACAAACCACCCCCCTCCATTAGTACAGACCACCCCCCCTCCATTAGCACAGACCACCCCCCTCCATTAGTACAGATCACACCCCACAACCCACCCCCCTCCATTAGCACAGACCACCCCCCACAAACCTCCCCCTTCATTAGTACAGACACCCGCAGGACAAACACCCCCCTCTATTAGTACAGAACCCCCACAAACCACCCCCCTCCATTAGTACAGAACACCCCCTCCATCAGTACAGACCACCCCCCTCCATAAGTACAGACCACCCCCCACAAATCACCCCCCTCTATTAGTACAGACCACCCCCCACAATCCACCCCCCTCCATTAGTACCGGCCACCCCCCACAAACCTCCCCCCTTCATTAGTACAGACACCCCCAGGACAAACACCCCCCTTCATCAGTACAGACACCCAAAGGACAAACACCCCCCTCCGTTAGTACAGAACCCCCACAAACCACCCAGAGTGCCAGAAATTACATCTGATGTACATATACAGTGCCTAATGACCACACTGACCAGGCCAGCAGTATAGTAGGTACACATCAGATTGCTAGCTTGGTGTAAGGGTTGTCTTGTCAGCTCATTGCTTTAGAAGAGCAATTATACTCACTTCTAAGGTGGCACATGTCTCCTACCTTCCATCAGCTCCAGCACTGCAGCCTCCATCAGACTCTTCAGCAATCAACAGTCAATGAATTAGTTCCCCATTACGTGCTGTGGCTTGTTCCTCTAGACTTGGGCAGGAAACTGACATGGAGAGGAGTGTGAGTGAGAAACTTATATAGCGCAATACGTGCAAACTGAATCACCTCTGGAAGAGGAGGGAGGGGAGCACTCTGGCGCTTGAGCGCCCACACCACTGTGGTGCCTGGGTGAACTGCACCCTGTGTAGGATCGGCTCGGGCGGCTCGGCTCGGCTGCTCGAGTCCTGCAAAGGGAATGGCGTTCCTGCTGTAAAATAAGTGCAGGGACGCCGTTCCCATGCGTTTCTGCAGGACTCAAGCCCTGCTTATAATGATCCTGTAAGTCTTGGAAAGATTTAAATCCCTTAGGTGTGACCTAAATACTTTTTAATAAAATACACATTTACAAACTTTGAAAATTACATTTGAAATAACACTAACATGGTAAAGCTTATATGAGATTTTAGTGTTAGGGGTTTACATATATTTTAAAATATACATTATATTATTATTATTATTATTATTATTATTATTATTATTATTATTATTATTATTACAATTTAGCATACTTTAAATACACTTGAAATATTGTATTAAAAAAGGTGAATATGTCTATAATAAAATAAAACCTATCGATAGATTTTCCTAAATACTAGTTAATAATATGTGATGTAACTAAAATGGGAAACTTTTCAGTTAGATTATGCAAATTGATAGTACAACATGTATGTTTCCATAGCTGAATTATCTGCTTCATGCAGTTTGTATTACATATGGAGACAATGACTCATTAAAGTCCCGTGCTACAACAGGAAGGGCAGTCAGTTTTTTCCACAATGGGCACTTCCAATAGCACGACACATGTCTGTCTCCTACAGAGCAGAGCACGTGGAAAAAAGACAAATTGTGATCACAACGACATGATAACGAGCTTTAGCGTTCAGAAAAATATGTGTCCGTTTATCTTTAATCATTATTAATATTTTTACAGTAGTTTCTAAAACAGGCTGGCACTGAGATTAAATTTGGATTGCGCAAACAATGGAGTACCTTTCCAAATTAATTTGAGGAATAAATATGATGACAATCATATGCTTACAAACTGAAGTAATAAATAGATTTAAAGAGCCTATTTGATAAGGTAGAAAGAAGAGTAATGATGTACAAGGCACAAGAACCCCTAATGACTAATAGGGAGGAGCCAAACACCCCCGATTCGGTTCTCACCAGAACATGTGAACAGGCAAAAAATTTGTACAAACAAGCAAACACCGTTAAAGTCTATGGGACATGAACATGAAAAAGTACTAATTTTAAAGGCTTATATGCAAGTTATTGCCATAAAACGTATATGGGGACCCAGGCCCTGCCCTAGGGGACAGTTATTTTAATAATGCTTAAAGTGAAACAATACAAATGAAATATTCCTTTAAATATCGTGCCTACATGTGTCCTTAATATGCCTGTAAAGTAGTACATCTTTCCTGTTTTTAGAACAATACCACAGCAAAATTACATTTCTAAAGGAAAAAATCTAATTTAAAACCACAGCTGTAATGTATTGTCAGATCCCGGCAATATAGATAAAAATCATTGAAAAAAACAGCATGCCCCCCCCCCCCCCCCAGTATATTACCAGTCTCTTTTGGGTCTGGTGTGAATGTTAAAAAAAAAAACGCAACAACTTTGCCTCCATGGGAGGCTCCCGCCAACTGAATTAATTTTTTTCCCTTTAGAAATGTAATTTTGCTGTGGTATTGTTCTAAATATGTGAAAAAGCACTACTTTACAGGCATAGTAAGGAGATCCCCCAGGCACGATATTTAAAGGAATATCTATATTTTTATTGTTTCACTTTAACCATTATTAAAATCACTGTTCCTGAAAATACGTTTTAAAAGTTTTTTTTGCATTGATACATGTCCCCATGGGCAGGGTCCGGGTCCTCAAACAGTTTTTATGGCAATAACTTGCATATAAGTCTTTAAAATGAGCACTTTTGCTTTTTCATGTTCGTGTCCCATAGACTTTATCAGTGTCCCGCTGCTTTCAAATTTGCCGCGAACACCGCATGATGTTCACTGTTCGATGCAAACATCGGGCTCATCCCTAATGACTAATAAGGGATCTTTTTTAAACAAAAATCTAATTTTCCAAAACGGGGGGGGGGGGGTATTTTAGATTTTAGGGCCTCAAGAAATTAGATAGGCATTCAGTTCATCATGTTGATCAACTTTTATTAATATTTATTAATTTATATAGCAAAAAATCAAAAATAAACTGCAGTGATTAAATACCACCAAAAGCAACCTTTATCTAGCTGTCTAAAAAGACAGATAACATTTCATTTGGGTACAGTAATTGTCATTCAAAGTGTGACAGTGTTGAAAAAGTAAATATTGCATGGGTAGAAAGGGGGTGAAAGTGTCTGGTACTGAGGCGGTTAAAAAAGGTAGCATATACTTGCTATGTGTAATCTAAACATCTCTACAATGCAGTAACACAAATATCCGGCCTGCTAAAGATTCCTTGAACAAAAAAATGTTACGTTTGAGAAATATGCATTGGCAGGAGTCTGCCAACTTTAATTATAACATGTTGAAAACAAAATAACAGAGACCTACTATTTTATATTTTACCCTGCTCTACAAATGTGCACATAGACCGTTCCTAGTTTTCATGTGCAGGAATTGGTGTTTTAGGCTAATGATGGTGACATATTATGGCCTACAGAGCTGTGGTACTGATTCAGTTTCCTGTGAATTTACGAAATTCAACCACTGTCAGCCATTGCGGCTTACGGCACGTAGTTCTGAATGAACTCTGATGAGCAAATTGACCAAAAGTCTTTTAAGTTTGCCTTAGAAATTCACCTCCAACCATTTTTTTTTCTTTTTACTGCAGTGTGTCCCCCCGGTGGAGCCTTTTCCCTTTCTCCTGACAGGTGTCACTTGGACAGGAAATAAGAGGAAATGTCATTAATCCCAGCAAAACAGCAGAAAAGGGGTCTAACCCCGTCTGTTACATCCAAAACCAAAAAAGTGTATGAAAGTGATCTTTACCTTTGCCGGATACAATTTTCTCATATAAATAAACATTATTGTTGTAGAAATGAAAAGAGATGAATGGACTTAAAAAAAAAAAATATATATATATATATATATACACTGCTCAAGAAAATTAAAGGAACACTTTGAAAACATATCAGATCTCAACGGGCAAAAATCTCATGCTGAATATCTATACTGATATGGGCATGCTCCTAATGAGACGACGGATGGTGTCCTGGGGTATTTCCTCCCAGATCTGGACCAGAGCATCACTGAGCTCCTGAACAGACTGAGGTACAACCTGGCGGCACCGGATGGACCAAAACATAATGTCCCCGTGGTGTTCTTTTGGTTTTTTGGTCAGGTGAGCGTGGGGGCCATTTTTTTTTACAGTAAACGTTTTTTATTTTGAAGACAGACAACAAACATACACACAAATCAATGACAGTACAAGCCACAAAGGCAACAGAATGATTGCACAAGATCATAGTAAATCAGCACATACATAGTACATCTGTGGTGGGATAGTAGGCCAGCTACACAATCACAGGATATACACCATAATAAGACAATTGCCAGGCTCGGAGCACTCACTGCAGAGAATCACCAACCGGACGTCATCCCGGCATCCCCATCCCCCCCGCCCCCCAATACGGGGGGTGAGGGAGGCAGAGGAGGGGGGGAGACCACAAGGAGAAGGGCAGGGGAGAGGGGGGAGGGGGGAGGGGAAGAGAAAGGGCGGGGGGAACGGCGACCCGCAGGACACCTCAGTCAGGATTCAGCACAGGGGGACCATCAACCTATCGGCTAGATGAGTCTAACCATTTCGACCAGATTTTTTAAAATTTTGCTGGACAGTTCCTGCTCTCATACGTTAACCTATAGAGTGGGAGAACCCTGTTTATCGTAGCCAGCCAGGAGGACACAGTGGGGAGCTCAGTGCCCCGCCAACGAAGGAGGATCTCCCTTCTGGCATAGAACAATGCAAAGGTGATACCCAGTTTGGTGTACCTGTCACCCTCAATCTCACCCAGATAACTAAGGAGGAACAGTTTCGGATCCAGCACAAGCTCTACCCCACAGCGGTCCGAGAGGTCCTCCGCCACTTCCCCCCAATACAGAGTCAGCCTGGGGCAGGACCAAACCATATGAAGGAACGAGCCTGTGTGTGGGGGCCATTTATTGGTATCAATTTCTTCATCCTCCAGGAACTGGCTGCATACGGCTGCCACAAGAGGCCAGGCATTTTCCTGCACCAGGAGGAACCCAGGACCCACTGCACCAGCTTAGGGTCTGACAATGGGTCCAAGGATTTCATCCCGAAACCTAATGGCAGTCAGGGTGCCATTGTGTAGCATGTAGAGGTCTGTGCGTCCCCAGACCATCACTGGCCCACCACCAAACCGGTCATGCTTAACAATGTTACAGGCAGCATAAAGTTCTCTGCGGCTTCCCCAGACCCTTTCACGTCTGTCACATGCTCAGGGTAGGTTCACACTGGTACAACAAACACTCCGACATTGGGAGCTCATGTCGCATGATGTGTAAAAATCAATGTTTCCCTATGAGAGCCATTTTATCTGGTCCGATACAAGTCAGTCCGACTTTGAAAATGCTCCCTGCACTACTTTGGTCTGACTTTGATCCTACTTCAGTCCATTTAATATCACTGAAGTTGGATCAAAGTTGGATTGCGGCCTTAACTGAACTGACTTTGGCATGCGACCCGCAGACCCTCACAATCAACAGCCAAAGTTGTTGGGAAGAGGCCCTTGTCCCCATCAGCATCAACATGGGGCAAAGTGCTGTGGGTGGGGGCGCAGGGCCCCCCTGCACCAAAGAACCCACCCCCCCATGTTAAGGGCATGCAGGCTGTTACGGTTCAGGAGGGGGGCGCTCGCTCATCCCCACTCCCTTTCCTGGTCTGCCGGGCTGCGTGCTCAGGTAAGGATCTGGTATGGATTTTAGGGGGACCCCACGCCATTTTTTTTCGTCGTGGGGGTTCCCCTAAAATCCATACCAGACCAAAGGGCCTGGTATGATCTTGGAGGGGAAACCTATGCCTTTTTTTATTTTATTTGGCATTGAGTTCCCCCTAAAGATTCATACCAGACACAGTGACTGGCATTGTCGGACATCAAAGTCATATCCCTGATCATTGAAGTCGGATGGATGTCGGACTTCAAGTCGCAGGGCAAAGTCGGATCCACAGTCGTATGACTGTCGTGTTGTACCAGTGTGAACTTGGCTTTAAAAAGGATTTGGGGTGTACAAATCTGTGCACATAAATAGGGGATCTAAGAAAACATACCCCATGACTGCAATTCAAAGAATCCAAGCATAATTTGTTAAAGTAGATGTAAACCCAACCACTAAAATAGCATATAAGGCCCGGTACACACGAGCAAACATGTACGGTGAAACCGGTCCATCGGACCGTTTTCACCGTACATGCCTGCCAGAGGGCATCTGTACGATGGTTGTACTAACCATCGTACAGAAGTCCGCGCGTAAACATTACGCGGGGCGTGTCCGCGTCGTCGCCGTGACGATGACGCGGCGATGACGCGGAGACGTGGGCGGGCCTGCCATTTAAAGGCTTCCACGCATGCGTCGAAGTCATTCGACGCATGCGAGGGACGGCGGGCGCTCGGACATGTACAGTAGGTCTGTACTGACGACCGTACATGTCCGAGCGGGCAGGATTCCAGCGGATGGTTTTAAAACACGTCCAGGAATATTTGCCCGCTGGGAAAAGGCCCGGCGGGCAAATGTTTGCTGGAATTCGGCCCGCTCGCACCTACACACGACAGAACATGTATGCTGAAACTGGCCCGCGGACCAGTTTCAGCATACATGTTTGGTCGTGTGTACAGGGCCTTAGTGTTAACAGCTGATGAAACCGATATTAAGGTTTGGCCACTTTGTGTTATCGGATGACAATAGAAATTCCACACCCTCTGCTACACTGTACAAGGGTTTGAACATGTACAGTATTCATGATCTTTTAATTCATTCCTATTCCTCTGGGGTGGGTGGACATGCACAGTGCAGAAGGGCACATGGTCTCATTTCTAAACATAACTGCACAGGCTACAACTGCTCAACAAAGATGCGTCTGCATCCAAAGGACAAGTCTGATCTACAGACACCTTGCAGAACTCCATGCATGTTTCTTGGAAGGATTCAAAGGGCAGTTTTAATTATCCTTGGGAAACAAATTATCTTCATCTTAATTCTTTGTATGTCTGTGCTTAAGCAAAGCAGTTAGCTTTACCTAACAATAGCAAAAAAGAAAAAAGGTAATTTTTTTTAATAGGTTTTTTGTTTGCATAGATTATGCTCAAGCTGTTCAAACATCAAAAAAAAAGATGACAATAATGTTGTAAAAAAAGTTTTGAATAGAAAATACAGAAAAGTAATCCTTTTCTGTTAGTAAAAAAAATACAATACCTGTTTTCTCATTCATTTATTTTTGTCCCAGGTGCAGTCATTATTGTTTATCCAATCTGAAGGTTCTGCTATATAACGCAGGAACACAGAAGACATCTTTCGTGCTTGGCCACATATTTATAGTACATTGTTCTACAAATCCTAGAATGAAATAACAGCTGATTTTAAACTAATCTGAAAAAACAAAACTATTAAAGGGAAAGAATAATGTATTTTCAGCACATTTTTTTTTTTTTTTTTTTGCAATGCCTACCCTAAAATAAAACTCTATATAAAAAGTAAGACCCACGCCAGCACCTCACCTGAAGCCCCCCAGTTTTTATTTATTGCAAAAAACTATGTACATCTTTTTTTCCTTTTTTTTTCTACAGACTTCCATTATTGCTTGCAATAATAAAAGGTGGCCCGGTAAAGTTTCCCTATATGTTTTCAAAAGCTATGGCATCAACACCCCCCCCCATTCAGCACCCCTAAAAACTTTGATACTGCTTCTATGGTGTGTGACTACAGAAAACATGACAGAGGCTTTAACTTTATCCCGCTCAATCAAAAAAATAAAAAGTTTTGGCTGGGGGTGGGCTTTACCTTTCAGTATATATATATATATATATATATATATGTCCATAGCTCATAAAGGAACAAAAAGGAATAACATGCATTCTGTCTTGGAGTTTACATATACTGTATTTACTTGATTCACAATGGTCTTAGGCCGCGTACACACGGTCGGACAAAACCGATGAAAACGGACTGAAGTTCTGTTTCATCGGTCCAAACCGACCGTGTGTGGGCCCAATCGGTCAGTTGTCCTTCAGTCCAAAAAAAGAGAACTTGCTTTAAATTTGAACCGATGGACGCCTAACCGATAGGTCAAAACCGATGGTTAGTATGCAAAAGCATCGGTTAAAAACCTGCGCATGCTCAGAATCAAGTCGACGCATGCTTGGAAGCATTGAACTTCATTTTTCTCAGCACGTCTTGTGTTTTACGTCACCGCGTTGGACTCGATCGGTTTTTTATCTGATGGTGTGTAGGCACATCAGACCATCAGTCCGCTTCATCGGTTAACCGATGAGAACGGTCCTTTCGGACCATTCTCATCGTATGGACCGACCGTGTGTACGCGGCCTTAAAGATCCAAGTGAAAAACCCAAACCTCCATAACATCCAGTCAGGGCCGAATAACCCTATAGGCCAGGCATGTCCAAAGTCCGGCCCGAGGGCCAATTGCGGCCCCCGTTCCAGTTTAATGTGGCCCCCCTGGTAATTTGGATATATTCTGTATTTATCGGTGCTGCCTCGGAGGGGACAGGGAGGGTGGTTAACGAGTGCTGTCAAATTACATACAGAAGAATCTCCTGTTTACTCTGCGGCATCTGTAATAGGAAGTCTCGTCTCTTGGACTGCCATTGGACGACTCCTCTGTCTATCATAGGAGGCGGGACATTGTATTAAAGAGGCTGCTGTGTAAGCAGGAGATTCTCCTGTATGTAATCTGTTGGCACTCGTCCCGCCCCCCCCTCTCCTTTGAGGCTGCAGATGGGCAATGATCAGGCTGCATTCATGGCAATGGAGAGGCTGCATTCATGGCAATGGCGAGGCTGCATTCATGGCAATAGAGAGGCTGCATTCATGGCACTGATTGGGCTGTATTGATGGGCAATGACCCTTATTTTGCTTCACAGTTCTTTATTTACATTTTTTCCCCTGAAACTTCCCTCCTAAAGTGAAGGTGTGTGTTATATGCCAATAAATACGTTATATCCAAATAACACGCCCAAGCTCATCTCTTCACCACACACAGCCACAAATGCAGGAGAATTGTTGTTGGGCCGTGTATTAGTGCTCGGCAAATACACTTAGACCAAATTTTAATGGTTCAAAGAATGTCAGAAAAATGGTTGGCCCTTACGCATGTTCACTTCATCAAATCTGGCCCTCTTTGAAAAAAGTTTGGACACCCCTGCTATAGGCTCACTATGCAAGCCGCTTAGGGCCCCGCAAAGCTGCAGAGGGCCCCCAAATTACTAGAAGCCCCGCCTGGTGAGAAGTCATTTTCGGCCCCTCACCCTGCTTCTCAACTCGCTGGCTGCATGGGAGAAGAGGTAAGAAGTCAGTACCCCCTGCTTCTCACTTTAATGTAAGATGTCATTTCTGACAGCAGAACACCTCCTCCCCCGCTTGTTAACTTTAATCTTTAGCACGTGACATGTCACTGTCAGCGCCCCAAACCCCCCCCCCCCCCACACACGCACACTTCTCAATTTTAATATATGTCATTTTGCTTAGGGCCCCAGGGAGGTCAGGATCGGCACTGCATCCAGTTAATTTAGTTTTTTTAATTAATTTGAAATCAGACAGGAAGACAACTAGAACAATTTAAGAATAGCAATGGAAAACTGCCAGGCTTTTATTAGGAGACATTCAAGCTTGAAGAGTTCTTTTTGTATTTAATATCACTCAGATTCAGGATAAAGAAGAACGCAGAAGAGACACAAGAGACAAGGTGGAAAGTTATAGGGCCTGCCGAGCACCACCTACCTGAGAGTGACAGTGAAATACTGATTTGGCAAATATAATAACATAGCCGGTCTTGTGCCAGATCTACATACTGTTTTCCACTAAGTCAGCTGAACAAAGACCTTTTATAGACGGTGTAATTGAGGCTACCTGATTTAGCTGGAACATTCAGGTGTATAATAGGGGCTTCTGGAACGACAGACAGAGAGAAAATTCACATGGAATAAGTGAAGCACTTTGCTGGGAGGTGGACATGGGTTCTGTAGGTTATTCCCAATACAGCAGACAATCTCTGGCAGCTTATAAAAGAGGCATTTATGTGATATGTCAGCGGTTAGTGCAATGCTTAAAAAGAAAAGAGATCATGTGGCAAGATAGCATTCTTTACCGTTCCCTGAGAGGCAAGAGGCATTCTGTTATTACTAGGGGCCTTTGTTGTTTCTGCTATTTTACGAAATAAAATGTGACACAGAATTGTTAAATGATACTTGTGTGATTGTTCCTATCAAAACTGTGTCTTTTCCCTACTTTAGGAATGGGCAGGATTGCAGGACACACTTAGAATATGCATGTGTAACATGACCATTGGGGCAGGGGTATCAAAAAAAAAGAATTCAGGCGAGCAGCTGCTTTTTAACCGACATGAAGCTGTAAACCCAACAGGACCACGCAGGGTCAAGACATGTATCAGATCACTCAAACAGCAATTAACCTGCTCAAGGTTTTAGATGTGAATGTTCTATCTTGGCTTTGTATTCAAATGCATTAACTCATCCGTCAAATTGTGACCACGAGTTAAGAAGCCAATTTTAGGTCTTGGGTTACAAATTAAGCCAAGATCACGTTCAGTTGAATAGTTGTAAATGTCACTGTAATAGTCATGTTAACTGAACAACATCAAAGCACTTACACTTGGGAGAAATAATTATTTGATCCCTTGCAGATTTTGTACGTTTGCCCACTTACAAAGAAATGGAAGGTCTATCATTTTTATCATAGGTGTATTTTAAATGATAGAGACAGAATAACAACAAAAAATCCTGAAAAAAACACATAAAACAAATGCTATAAATTAATAGCTGGATTCAGGTACGGCAGCGTATTAGTGAGTCGGCGTAGCGTATCGTATTTATGCTACGCCGCCGTAAGTCAGAGAGGCAAGTGCTGTATTCACAAAGCACTTGCCTCCTAAGTTACGGCGGTGTAGCGTAAATGGGCCAGCCTAAGCACGCCTAATTCAAATGTGGAACAGGGGGGCGTGTTTTATGTTAATGACTGGTGACCCGACGTGATTGACGCATGCGCCGTCCGTGGACATATCCCAGTGCGCATTGCTCCAAAGTACGCCCCAAGGACGTATTGGTTTCGACGTGAACGTAAATTACGTCCAGCCCCATTCACGGACGACTTACGCAAACAACGTAAAATTTTCAAATTTCGACGCGGGAACGACGGCCATACTTAACATTGGCTAGGCCAGCTATTTTTTCGACGTACTTTAAAAGCCTTACGTAAACAACGTAAAAAAAAAATGCGCCGGGCGCACGTACGTTTCTGAATCGGCGTATCTAGCTCATTTGCATATTCTACGCCGAACTCAACGGAAGCGCCACCTAGCGGCCAGCGTAAATATGCACCCTAAGAAACAACGGCATAGGAGACTTACGCCGCTCGTATCTTAGCCTAATTTAAGCGTATCTGGTTTCCAGAATACGCTTAAATTTACGACGGCGTAGATTCAGAGTTACGACGGCGTATCTACTGATACGCCGGCGTAACTGTCTTTGAATCTAGCTATAAGTTTCAGTTCAGTGATTAAAAAAAGTATTTGATCCCAAGGTAAACATAACTTGGTATTTGGAGAAACCCTTGTTGGCAAGCACAGTTGGTGATCAAGTTTGCACACATCTCAGGAGGGATTTTGGTCGTCTCTTCTTTACAGATCTTCTCTAAATCCTTAAAGTTTCTTGGCAACTTGAAGTTTCAGCTCCCTCCATAAATTTTCTATAGAACTTTAATCTGGAGACTAAGCTACTCCATTACCCTAATTGTGCTTCTTCTTGAGCCACTCCTTTATTTCCTTGGCGGTATGTTTTGGGTCATTGTAATGCTGGAAGACCTATCCACAACCTATTTTCAGTGTTATGATTTTACAATACATGGCCCCATCTATTGGCCCGTCAATGTGGCAGCGTTGACCTGTACATTTAGCAGAGAAACAGCCCCAAAGCCTCATGTTTCCACCTCCATGCTTGACTTAAAGGATGG